>NC_068439.1:43910996-44651099 GCF_023373465.1 Oncorhynchus keta
AAAGACCCGCAGGGGACGTAAACAAAATAATTAGCATAGTCGTCGCTACACAAACCGCACAAATAAAATATAAAACATTCATTACCTTTGACCATCTTCTTTGTTGGCACTCCTAGATGTCCCATAATCACGATTGGGTCTTTTTTCCGATTAAATCGGTCCATATATAGCCTAGATATCGATCTATAAAGACTGTGTGATAAATGGAAAAAAAATAGCGTCTTATAACGTAACGTCATTTTTTAAGATTAAAAAAGTCGACGATAAACTTTCACAAAACACTTCGAAATACTTTTGTAATGCAACTTTAGGTATTAGTAAACGTTAATAAGCAATCAAATTGATCACGAGGCGAAGTATATTCTTTAGCTGTCCGTCTGGAAATAATGTCAGGGTAAATCTCAACCAAAATATCCGGTCGGAGACCGGAAGAACTGCGCTGCCTTGCGTCTGTTTAACCAAGAAACAAACAGTAGGCAAATGACAAGACTCTAGACATCGTGTGGAAGCTGTAGGTAATTGCACCCTCAGCCCCATTAAATGTGGTTCACCTTTATCAATGGGTTCAAGTCGCGCATGGATATATTTTTCCATTTTCAGTGATCAGATTTTCCTGCACTTTTCGTTGAAACGCACTTTCTGTTATTGTCACAGACGTGATTTAACCAGTTTTATAAACGTCTTGAGTGTTTTCTATCCACACATACTAATCATATGCATATACTATATTGCTGGCATGAGCAGCAGGGCGCTGAAATGTTGCGCGATTTTTAACAGAATGTTCGAAAAAGTAGGGGGTAGGAGTAACAGGTTAAGAGAATGGCAAAATGTTCAATTTTTAGTCATGCTTCATATAGCAGAGATTCTGTGTTAGAACTTTACTTTTAAATGGCCTACCAGGATTAATTGGCATATGTTATACTGTAACTGTAGAGCAATTCACATGTTCAATTGATTGGTGAGTGCTGACTATATTTAGGTTTGGAATCGTATGCAGGCTATTCATTGATTCAATGCTATAGTTTGAACTGACCTTTTAATTTAATAATATTATCTTAGGGAAGAGCAAACATATTCATTTGTCGAGTTTGAATATTAGACTGAACTGTCTGACAGAACCCTTTTAAAATGTGTATTGAAGCAAAATACTACTGATTTAACTTGTCAAGGTGTAATAAGGGAGGGTAGATTTTTTGTTTTTTATTTTTTTAAACTTTTTTATTTTTAGTAATGAACTAGATGAATGCATTTCCATCAAAGGGCCCATGAACACCAACATGAAGTTCATAGGAGCATATGAAATTGGATGTCATACAAGAGAAGTATCTTTTTGGGAAGAAAAACAAATGTAACAGATGGAGAAGGGGATCTTAGAAAACATCTACCAGAAAGTCTTAAAAGGTATCAGAAATGCATCAAAACACACTGAAGTACTGCCAACTAATATCTACACGTATATTTCATTTTGGAGAAATTGTTTAGCTTCCTGTCAATTCCATAGTAAGGTCATCCTGAGTATTAAACTACTTTCATATTTACCTGGAATGTGTGTATTTTGAAGTAGACTACAGTTTTCCTTTCTTTTTTCCAAATGTAATGTTACTGTTGCTATAAGGTAGGATATGAAGTCTCAAAATAAGGCTTTTCAGTCAACCAGATTTCATAGCTTTTGGCAATGGCTCACAGAACTTGTTTTGGTATTGTTTCTGACCAATTCAGAAGGTTAATGAAACAATATCAAACACATTTTAGTCCATTGAGTGCTAGTATAGGATTGTACAATCTAGAGGTTGACCGATTGTATTATTATTTTTTTGATACCGATATCGATTATTGGAGGACTAACAAAAGCCGATACTGATTGGCCAATTAAAAAAAATATATATATTTTATTCTTTTGTAATAATGACAATTACAACAATACTGAATGAACACTTATTTTAACGTAATATAATACATCAATAAAAATCTATTTAAAAATAATTAAACATGTTCAATTTGGTTTAAATAATGCAAAAACAAAGTGTTGGAGAAGAAAGTAAAAGTGCAATATTTGCCATGTAAGAAAGCTAACGTTTAAGTTCCTTGCTCAGAACATGAGAACATATGAAAGTTTGTGGTTCCTTTTAACATGAGTCTTCAATATTCCAAGGCAAGAGGTTTTAGGTTGTAGTTAATATAGTATTTATAGGACTATTTCTCTCTACCATTTGTATTTCATATACCTTTGACTATTGGATGTTCTTATAGGCACTAGTATTGCCAGTGTAACAGTATAGCTTCGGTACCTCTCCTCTCCCCTACCTGGACTCGAACCAGGAACACATCGACAACAGCGTTACCCATCGCTCCACAAAAGCCGTGGCCCTTGCAGAGCAAGGGGAATAACTACCCCAAGTCTCAGAGCGAGTGACGTTTGAAACGCTATTAGCGTTCACCCCGTTAACTAGGTAGCCATTTCACATGGGTTATAGCCATTAGGCTGATAGGCTTGTAGTCATAAACAGAGCTGTTCTTGCGAAGAGCTGCTGGCAAAACGCACAAAAGTGCTGTTTGAATGAATGCTTACGAGCATGCTGCTGCCTACCATTGCTCAGTCAGTCAGACTGCTCTATCAAATCATATACTTAGTTATAACACACACATATGAGCCTTTGATCATTAATATGGTCAAATCATTTCGAAAACAAAATGTTTATTTCAGTGAAATACGGAACTGTTCGGTATTTTATCTAACGGGTGGCATCCCTGCCGTAGACTGCTGCGCCACTCGGAAGGCCCTACTATTTATATTTTACTTCTACATTCCTAAATAAAATTATGTACTTTTTACTCCAAACATTTTCTCTGACACCCAAAAGTGCTTGTTACATTTTGAATGCTTAGCAGGACAGGAAAAGGGTGTAATTCACACACTTATCAAGAGAACATCCCTGGTCATCTCTACTGCTTCTGATCTGGCAGACTCACTAAACACATGCTTTCTTTGTAAATGATTTCTGAGTGTGCCCCAGGCTATCCATAAAAAAAATTTAAAAAAAAGAATGGTGCTGTCTGGTTAGCTTAATATAAGGAATTTAAAAAAAAGTATATTTAAAACCAAATACTTTTGACTTTTACTCAAGTTGGATTTTACTGGGTGACTTTCACTTTTACTTGAGTCAACTTGAAAAGAAAGTATATTTGTATGACAACTGGAGTACAAATGTACTTTCTATGCAAAGCTCAAGGGCTTGGGTGACATGTAATCGGTTGCTTTTCTCTCACTCAGTACTTGTGCTAAGTGTAACAGATGTGTCCGTTATGGAACGCGTCATAACATGATCATGGACTCGCTAATCAGCATGAGCATCACTGCATAACGCGATCATGATAAAAATGTTCATGCACTCCCTACTGCTTCCGAAGTGTGTTTGTTAATGATCAAATGTTATTTGTTACGTGCGCTGAATACAACAATACACCTTACAGTGAAATGCTTTACTTACAGGCTCTAACCAATAGTGCAAAAAGGGGTTAGGTGAACAATAGGTAAGTAAAGAAATAAAACAGTAAAAAGACAGGCTATATACAGTAGCGAGGCTACATACAGACACCGGTTAGTCAGACTGATTAAGGTGGTATGTAGATATGGTTAAAGTGACTATGCATATATGATGAACAGAGAGTAGCAGTAGTGTAAAAGAGGGGTTGGCGGGTGGCGGGACACAATGCAGATAGCCCAGTTAGCCAATGTGCGGGAGCACAAGTTGGTCGGCCCAATTGAGGAAGTATGTACATGAATGTATAGTTAAATGCATGCATATATCATAAACAGAGCATAGTAGCAGCATAAAGAGGGGTTGGGGGGGCACACTGAAAATAGTCTGGGTAGCCATTTGATTACCTGTTCAGGAGTCTTATGGCTTGGGGGTAAAAACTGTTGAGAAGCCTTTTTATCTTGGACTTGGCACTCCGGTACCGCTTGCCATGCGGTAGTAGAGAGAACAGTCTATGACTGGGGTGGCTGGGGTCTTTGAATTTTTAGGGCCTTCCGCTGACACCGTAGAGGTCCTTGATAACAGGCAGCTTAGCCCTAGTGATGTACTAGGCCGTACGCACTACCCTCTGTAGTGTCTTGCGGTCAGAGGCAGAGCAATTGCCGTACCAGGCAGTGACGCAATCAGTCAGGATGCTCTCGATGTTGCAGCTCGATGTTGCAACCTTTTGGCATGGGTCCTGAGATCCTCAAATCTTTTTCGTTTCCTGAGTGGGAATAGGCTTTATCGTGCCCTCTTCACTACTGTCTTGGTGTATTTGGACCATTCTAGTTTGTTGTTGATGTGGACACCAAGGAACTTGAAGCTCTCAACCTGCTCATCTAGAGCCCCGTCGATGAGAATGGGGCGAGCTCGGCCCTCCTTTTCCTGTAGTACACAATCATCTCCTTAGTCTTGGTTACGTTGAGGGATAGGTTGTATTAGCACCACATGGCCAGGTCTCTGACCTCCCTATAGGCTGTCTCGTTGCTGTTGATGATCAGGCCTACTTAATGTTGGTGTTGGAGTCATGCCTGGCCATGCAGTCGTGAGTGAACAGGGAGTACAGGAGGGGACTGAGCACGCACCCCTGGGGAGCTCCAGTGTTGAGGATCAGCGTGGCAGATGTATTTCTAACTACCCTTACCACCAGGATGTCCAGGATTCAGTTACAGAGGGAGTTGTTTAGTCCCAGGATCCTTAGCTTAGTGATGAGCTTTGAGGGTACTATTGTGTTGAACGCTGAGCTGTAGTCAATGAATAGCATTCTCGCATAAGTGTTCCTTTTGTCCAGGTGGGAAAGGGCAGTGGAGTATTTGGGCAGTATGCAAATTGGAGTGGGTCTAGGGTTTCTCTGATAAGGGTGTTAATGTAAGCCATTACCAACCTTTCAAAGCAATTCATGGCTACGGACGTGAGTGCTATGGGTCTGTAGTCATTTAGGTAGGTTACCCTTGTGTTCTAGGGCACAGGGACTATGGTAGTCTGCTTGAAACATGTTGGTATTACAGACTTAGTCAGGGACATGTTAATGTCAGTGAAGGCACCTGCCAGTTGGTCAGCACATGCCCGGAGCACACGTTCTGGTAATCCGTCTGGCCCTGCAGCCTTGTGAGTGTTGATCTGTTTAAAGGTCTTACTCGCTACGGCGAGCGTGATCACACAGTCGTCCGGAACAGCTGATGCTCTCATGCATGTCTGCGTTGCTTGCATAGAAGTGATTTAGCTCGTCTGGTAGGCTCGTGTCGCTGGGCAGCTCGCGGCTGTGCTTCCCTTTCTAGTCTGTAATATTTTGCAAGCCCTGCCACAAGACGAGCGTCGGAGCCGGTGTTGTATGATTCAATCTTAGCCCTGTATTGACGCTTTGCCTGTTTGATGGTTCGTCGCAGGGCATCGCAGGATTTCTTGTAAGCTTCTGGGTTAGAGTCCCGGACCTTGAAAGCGGCAGCTCTACCCCTTTACTCAGTGAGAATGTTGCCTGTAATCCAAGGCTTTGGTTGAGGTATGTACGTACAGTCACTGTGGGGACGACGTCATCGATGCACTTATTGATAAAGCCAGTGACTGATGTGTTGTACTCCTCAATGCAATCGGAAGAATCCTGGAACATGTTCCAGTCTGTGATAGGAAACAGTCATGTAGTTTAGCATCTGCTTTATCTGACCACTTTTTTATAGACAGAGTCACTGGTGCTTCCTGCTTTAATTTTTGCTTGTAAGCAGGAATCGGGAGGATAGAGTTATGGTCGGATTTACCAAAAGGAAGGTGAGGGAGAGCTTTGTACGCATCTCTGTGTGTGGAGTGCAGGTGATCTAGAATTTTTTTCTCCCTCTTGTTGCACATTTAACATGTTGATAGAAATTTGGTTGAACTGATTAAAGTGTCCCTGCATTAAAGTCTCCGGCCACTAGGAGTGCTGCCTCTGGGTGAGTGGTTTCATGTTTACTTATTTCCTTAGACAGCTGACTGAATGCGGTCTTAGTGCCAGCATCCGTCTCTGGTGGTAAATAAACAGCCACGAAAAGGATAGCTGAAAACTCGTTGGGCAAGTAGTTTGGCCTGCAATTTATCCCAATATAGCAATTTAGCTGAATATCCATGTCGTCATTAGGCCACAATTCCATGAAACAAAGGATATTACAGTTTTTGGTGTCCCGTTGGTATGATATTTGATCGTACCTCGTCTAATTTATTGTCCATTGATTGCACGTTGTCGAGTAGTATTGACAGTAATGGCAGCTTTCCTAGTTGCCTTCACTGGGTCCTGACCAGGCATCAGGATATTTGTCCTCTGTACCTGCGTCGCTTCCTCTTGCGAATAACGGGGATGTCGTCCCTGTGGGGTGTTGGTAGAATTTCCTCTGAGTCCTCCTTGTTGTAGAAAAAATCTTTGTCTAATCCGAGGTGAGTGATCTGTCCTGATATCCAGAAGCTCTTTTTTTGCCGTAAGATACTTTTGCAGACACATTATGTATACTGCTCAAAAAAATAAAGGGAACACTAAAATAACACATCCTAGATCTGAATTAATGAAATATTCTAATTAAATACTTTTTTCTTTACATGGTTGAATGTGCTGAAAACAAAATCACACAAAAATAAAATCAAATTTATTTACCGCTTTAATCTGTGAAGAGCACAGGGCGCCAGTGGCGAATTTGCCATTCTTGGTGTTCTCCTGCAAATGCCAAACGTCCTGCATGGTGTTGGGCTGTAAAGCACAACCCTCACCTGTGGACGTCGGGCCCTCATACCACCTTCATGGAGTGTTTCTGACCGTTTGAGCAGACACATGCACATTTGTGGCCTGCTGGAGGTCTCTGGCAGTGCTCCTCCTGCTCCTCCTTGCACAAAGGCGGACGTAGCAGTCCTGCTGCTGGGTTGTTGCCCTCCTACGGCCTCCTCCACGTCTCCTGATGTACTGGCCTGTCTCCTGGTAGCGCCTCCATGCTCTGGACACTACGCTGACAGACACAGCAAACCTTCTTACCACAGCTTGCATTGATGTGCCATCCTGGATGAGCTGCGCTACCTGAGCCACTTGTGTGGGTTGTACATTTACATTTACATTTAAGTCATTTAGCAGACGCTCTTATCCAGAGCTACTTACAAATTGGTGCATTCACCTTATGACATCCAGTAGAACAGTCACTTTACAATAGTGCATCTAAATCTTAAATGCTACCACTAGAGTGAAAGCCCCGCCAGCATTCAAAAGTGACCAAAACTTCAGCCAGGAAGCATAGGAACCGAGAAGTGGTCACCACCTGCAGAATCACTCCTTTATTGGGGGTGTCTTGCTAATTGCCTATAATTTCCACCTGTTGTCTATTCCATTTGCACAACAGCATGTGAAATTTATTGTCAATCAGTGTTGCTTCCTAAGTGGACAGTTTTATTTCACAGAAGTGTGATTGACTTGGAGTTGCATTGTGTTGTTTAAGTGTTCCCTTTATTTTTTTGAGCAGTGTACAAAATAAGTTACAAATAACGCCCACTTATAGTCTTCAATATTCTCAGTTAAGAAGTTTTAGGTTGTAGTTATTATAGGACCAATTCTCTCTATACCATTTATTTCATTTACTTTTGACTATTGATTGTTCTTATAGACACTAAAGTATTGCTAGCTTGATCTCGGGAGATAAATCATAAACAGCGCTGTGCTTCAAGCATTGCTTGAAGAGCTGATGGCAAACACAGGAAAGTGCTATTTGAATGAATGCTTATGAGCCTGCTGCTGCCTACCTCCGCCAAATCAAATCATAGACTTTAATTATAATAAACACACAGAATTACGAGCCTTAGGTCATTAATACGGTCAAATACGGAAACTATCATTTCGAAAACAAAACATTTATTCCTTTAGTGAAATGCCACCCGTTATTGAACGGGTGTTATCCCTAAGTCTAAATATTGCTGTTGCATTGGACAACCTCCAATGTTATGTCATAATTATGTAAAATTATGCCAAGTTAATTACGTGCTTTGTTAGGAAGAAATGGTCTTCACACAGTTCGCAACAAGCCAGGCGGCCCAAACTGCTGCATATACCGTGCTTGCACAGAACGCAAGAGAAGTGACACAATTTCCCTCGTTAATATTGCTAGCTAACATTAATTTAACTAAATATGCAGTTTGACAAAAATAAGGTTGTGTATTGATTTTAAGAAAGGCATTGATGGTTATGGTTAGGTACACGATGGTTGAAACGACAGTGCTTTTTTCGCGAATGCGCTTGTAAATCATCACCCGTTTAGCGAAGTAGGCTGTGATTTGATGATAAATGAACAGGCACCTCATTGATTATATGCAATGCAGGACAAGCTAGTTAAACTAGTAATGTCATCAACCATGTGTAGTTAACTTGTGATTATGTTGAGATGGATAGTTTTTAAAATAAGATTAGTTTAATGCTAGCTAGTACCCGTGTCCCATCGTGGAGTGCAATGTAATCGGCCATAATCGGCATCCAAAAATGCCGATTCCCGATTGTTATGAAAATTTGAAATCGGCCCTAATTAATCGGCCGACTTCTTGTATCCACCATTTGCCTTGATGACAGCTTTGCGTAATCTTGGCGTTCTCTCAACCAGCTTCACCTGCTTTTCCAATAGTCTTGAAGGAGTTCCCACATACGCTGAGCACTTGCTGGCTGCTTTTCCTTCACTCTGGTCCAACTCATCCCAAACCATCTCAATTGGGTTGATGTCGGGGGGTTGTGGACGCCAGGTCATCTGATGCGGCACTCAATCACTCTCCTTGGTCATATAGCCCTTACACAGCCTGGAGGGGTGTTTTGGGTCATTGTCCTGTTGAAAAACATAATGGTCCCACCACAAACCAGATGGGATGGCGTATTGCTGTAGTTGCCTTTCTGGTCTTAAGCATTAGGCCTACCTTTTCAAACATTTTGTTAAAAATCGCGCAACATTTCAACATCCTGCTACTCATGCCAGGAATATAGTATATGCATATGATTAGTATGTGTGGATAGAAAACACTGAAGTTTCTAAAACTGGTTAAATCACGGCTGTGACTATAACAGAACGTGTGTTTTCGTGAAAAAGCCCAAGGAAAACTGATCACCAAAAAAATAAAATAATAATCAATGCGTCAGTTGCCTGTATTGTCTATGGCAAGGCAAAATAGATAGCTCCCAGTTTACAAGTTCTACAGCTTCCACACGATGTCGCCAGTCTTGGCAATTGCCTTGAGGTTGTTCCTTGGTGAAATGAAGAAGAAGCACCCCATGTCATCCGGTACACGACAGGATGTTTTGGAAGAGAGATTTTCGACCATCATTTGAAGACGTGGAGCTATTGAATACACATTGCCCCGTGATCAATTTGATAGATTATTAACGTTTACTAATACCTAAAGTTGGATTACAAAAGTAGTTTGAAGTGTTTTGTCAAAGTTTATAGGCAACTCTTTTAATTTTAAAAAATAACGTTGCGTTTTGAAATGGTGTTTTTTCCTGGATCACACAGTCTTCATAAATGGACATTTTGGGTATATATGGACCGATTTAAATCGAATAAAAGACCCAATAGTGATGTTTATGGGGCATATAGGAGTGCCAACAAAGGTAATGAATGTTTAATATTTTATTTCTGCGTTTTGTGTAGTGCCGGCTACGCTAATTATTTTTTTTACGTCCCCTTAAGGTATTTCGGGGTGTTGCATGCAATCAGATAATAGCTTCTCATGCTTTCCCCGAAAAGCATTTAAAAAATCTGACTTGTTGGCGAGATTCACAACGAGTGTAGCTTTAATTGAGTACCTTGCGTGTATGTTTTAATGAACATTTGAGTTTTAACGAGTGCTATTAGCATTTGGCGTGGCGCATTTGCATTTCTTGTTGGCAAGGTGGGAAGCTAGCGTGTCGGGTGGCGCTAAGAGGTTGAGTGCCTTGAATAAAAAATAAAAAATCACTGACCGTGTCACCAGCATAGCACCCCCACACCATCACACCACCTCCTATATGCTTCACGGTGGGAACCACACATGCGTAGATCATCCGTTCGCCTACTCTTCGTCTCACAAAGACACTCCAATTTCAAATTTGGACTCATCAGGCGAAAGGACAAAATTCCACTGCTCTTTTTTTCCACATTTAAGATTCTCCTCTGAACAGTTAATGTTGAGATGTGTCTGTTACCTGAACAGTGTGAAGCATTTATTTGGGCTGCAATTTCTGAGGCATACACATGGTTAGCAGATGTTAATGCGAGTGTAGCGAAATGCTTGTGCTTCTAGTTCTGACCATGCAGTAATATCTAACAAGTAGTGTAACAATTTCACAACAACTACCTTATACACAAGTGTAAAGGAATTAATAAGAATATCTACATATAAGTATATGGATGAGCGATGGCCGAACGGCATAGGCAGGATGCAGTAGATGGTATAGACTACAGATGAGTAATGTAGGTTATGTAAACATTATATAAAGTGGCATTGTTTAAAGTGGCTAGTGATTTATTACATATTTTTCATTATTAAAGTGACTAGAGATTTGAGTCAGTATGTTGGCAGCAGCCACGCAATGTTAGTGATGGCTGTTTAACAGTCTGATTGCTTTGGTAGAAGCTGTTTTTCAGTCTCTCGGTCCCAGCCTTGATGCACCTGTACTGACCTCGCCTTCTGAATGATAGTAGTGTGAACAGGCAGTGGCTCGGGTGGTTGTTGTCCTTGATGATCTTTTTGGCCTTCCTGTGACATCGGATGGTGTAGGTGTCCTGGAGGGCAGGTAGTTTTCCCCTGGTGATGCTTTGTGCAGACCTCACTACCCTCTGGAGAGCCTTACGGCTGTGGGCGGAGCAGTTGCCGTACCAGGCGGTGATACAGCCCGACAGGATACTCTCGATTGTGCATCTGTAAAAGTTTGTGTGTTTTTGGTGACAAGACAAATTTCTTCAGCCTCCTGAGGTTGAAGAGGCGCTGTTGCGCCTTCTTCACCACACGGTCTGTGTAGGTGGACCATTTCAGTTTGTCCGTGATGTGTACTGTCCCGTCGATGTGGATAGATGGGTGCTCCCTCTGCTGTTTCCTGAAGTCCACAATCATCTCCTTTGTTGAGTGCAAGGTTATTTTCCTGACACCACACTCCGAGGGCCCTCGCCTCCTCCCTGTAGGCAGTCTCGTCGTTGTTGGTAATCAAGGCAACCACTGTAGAGTCGTCTGCAAACTTGATGATTGAGTTCAAGGCGTGCATGGCCACGCAGTCATGGGTGAACAGGGAGTACAGGAGAGGGCTGAGAAAGCACCCTTGTGGGGCCCCAGTGTTGAGGATCAGCGGGCTGGAGATGTTGTTTCCTACCCTCACTACCTGGGGTCGTCCCGTCAAAGTCAGGACCCAGTTGCGCAGGGCTGGTTCGAGGTCTCATGCTTATTGACGAGTTTGGAGGGTACTATGGTGTTGAATGCTGAGCTATAGCCAATGAACAGCATTCTTACATAGGTATTCCTCTTGTCCAAATGGGTTAGGGCAGTGTGATTGTGTCGTCTGTGGATCTATTGGGGCGGTAGGCAAATTGGAGTGGGTGTAGAGTGTCAGGTAGGGTGGAGGGGATGACAGAAGTGAGTGCTATGGGGCGATAGTCATTTTGCTCATTTACCTTAGCTTTCTTGGGAACAGGAACAATGGTGGCCCTCTTGAAGCGTGTGGGAACAGCAGACTGGGATAGGGATTGATTGAATATGTCTGTAAACACACCAGCCACCAGCCAGCAGCATGCTCTGGGGATGCGGCGAGGGATGCCGTTTGGGCCTGCAGCTTTGCGAGGGTTAACACGTTTAAATGTTTTCCTCGCGATGACTGCGGTGAAGCAGGTTTTGGTAGCGGGCCATGTCGGTGGCACTGTATTGTCCTCAAAGCGAGCAAAGAAGCTGTTTAGTTTGTCTGGGAGCAAGACATCATGGTCTTGCTCCTACTCCTACCATGTCACAACACAACTGATTGGCTCAAATGCATGAAGAAGGAAATAAATTCCACAAATGAACTTTTAACAAGACACACTTGTTAATTGAAATGCATTCCAGGTGACTACCTCATGAAGCTGGTTGAGAGAATGCCAAGAGTGTGCAACGCTGTCATCAAGGCAAAGGGGGGCTACTTTGAAGAACCTCAAATATATAAAATATATTTTGATTTTAACACTTTTGGTTACATGAGTTTGTTATTTCATAGTTTTGATGTCTTTACTTATTCTACCCCTCTATGGCCCTGGTGGTGCTGTATAACATTTGATCCAATTCATTTTGGTAGCTCTCGTGGTCGACCCCAAAACAAATTGTTTTGCGACACGATTCATGGTTGACCCTATACAGTCAATGGGTGAATCGGCTGCTGTCTTTAACTGAAAAGAAAATCTATAAAAAGAAAATAAAGTAAGTATAATGTAAAACAACATTCTATTGGTTGAATGATTAGTGTTTCCATCTGACTCCATTCCTCACTTAAACCTCATGTAAAGTGATGTGCTCTACAATACATGTCGTCTTGTTTGTCTAATAATATAATGATAATAATATATGCCATTTAGCAGACGCTTTTATCCAAAGCGACTTACAGTCATGTGTGCATACATTCTACGTATGGGTGGTCCCGTGAATCGAACCCACTACCCTGGCGTTACAAGCGCCATGCTCTACCAACTGAGCTACAGAGACCAGACTTGTCTCTCTACAAGCAGACTCTCTCTCTACTCAGCCCATCTGATGGACTGTCTCCACCTTCCCCCACCGTTTGCCAAATAAATCTGAATGCTGGAACCCTGAGCCTGAGCAGGTGTGGCTGGACAGTAAAATGATTTGTTCTTAAAGGGGAAAACTGTTCAAGGGTGTAGACTTTCACTAGGCACTGCATACCCATTGATTCTTGAAGGAAATAAGTTATAAATGCTTGTTGAGCTTAGTTGAACTTTTCCCCCCCATTAGAACCAAACATAGGCCTGTTCACTGTATAGCATCAGCACATGGTTAAAACATATAATTTGTATATAATGGTGGGCCAGTCCTTGCAGCCAAAGCTCCTATAGGTTTATGTTCATTGCTGTCTGGGATATAGAAGAAAAAGAAACGCACACCTATTAAGACGAGGTGCTAGCTAGCGGAGTAGAAACTTGAAAATAAAAGAGCCGCACACACTAGGAGCTCAGATGCAAAAATGTGATACCAACGTTTCGACAGCCAAGCTGTCTTCATCAGGGTATAATCACAAACACTGCGGGATGATTTGTTTATATAGTGTCAAAAGACACAGGTGTCTAATCATGGCCAAGAGTGGCCTAATATCATTGCTTAATAATCAAATATTAAAATGTCATACAAAGAACAGCATACAAACAACAAATGGATAGCATACGATCATAGATTAATTTGACGACACAAGTTTACAAACAATTACAATGGCAAAGTCACAATAATCACAAGAATGGCTTCAGATCAAAGTCTACGTTGAGACCGAAAGGCGCAAGGGTCTTTAAATTAAAGATCCAGACAGCCTCTCGTTTTAACAATAAATTATCAAGGTCACCCCCTCTCCTAGGGATGGTGACATGTTCGATGCCAATATAACGCAGAGACGAAATCGAGTGGCCTGCCTCCAAGAAGTGGGCCGCAACTGGATAAGTAAAGTTTTTACACCTAATGGTGCTACGATGCTCTGAGATACGTACTTTTAATTTGCGTTTTGTTTTACCTACATAATTTTTACCACAAGGACAAGTTATAAGATAAATAACTGCCTTAGTGGAGCGCGTAATAACACCTTTTATTGGGATTGATTTCCCTGTTTGTGGGTGTTTGAAGGATCTACATTTATAAGGGCCATTGCATTGAGCACAGCCATTACATTTGTAATTTCCATCCAGTAGGGGTGCAAATAGACGTTCAGGAATATCTTGGGGTGGTAAATCAGAGTTTACCAATTGGTCTCTGAGATTTCTGCCCCGCGAGAATACGACCAAGGGAATGTCCGAAAGTCTCGTGATGTGTTATCATCGGATTTTAGGATGTGCCAATGTTTGTGAACAATTCCCTAAATTGCTATCTGGGAACCTTGGGATGTCCCTACCCTAAACGATAACTCTTATCCTAAACTTACCCACAACCAACTCTCTTACCTATCCTTAAAAGTTTTAAATGTCAACTTCTTTGGGTTAGGGACGTCTAAAGGATCCTCAAGGGCATGGGGACCGTATGTTTATCATCTGAGAGCTGTATCCATGAATCCTGGGCAGGGGACACACGATAAGAGACTGGTGTGAGACAGTGTGGCCTGATCTTAAAATTAGGAATTATAATTTTCTTTTGACAGCATGACAATAGATTGCAGAAAATAGTTAGCTCTATGAAGTCTTGGTGTTTCCAAACTTCTTCCATTTAAGAATGATGGAAGCCACTTTGTTCTTGAAGACCTTCAATGCTGCAGAAATGTTTGTACCCTTCCCCAGATCTGTGCCTTGACACAATCCTGTTTCTGAGCTCTAGAGATGATTCCTTTGTTTTGGTTTTTAGCTCCGACATGTACTGTCAACTGTGGGACCTTATATACAGGTGTGTTCATCTCCAAATCGTGTCCAATCAATTGAATTGACCACAGGTGGACTCCAAATTGTAGAAACATCTCAAGGATGATCAATTTAAACAGGATGCACCTGAGCTCAATTTTGATTCTCATAGCAAAGGGTCTGAATACTTATTTATACATGGTATTTTCTCTTTTTATAAATTTATGGGGTATTGTGTTTAGATTGAGGGGAAAGCATTTTTAATTTTAGAAGGCTGTAACGTAACAAAGTCAAGGGGTCTGAGTGCACTGTACACATGTATAGTACCAGTCAAAAGTTTGGACACCTACTCATTCAAGGGTTTTTCTTTATTTTTACTGTTTTCATTGTAGAATAATAGTGAAGACATCAAAGCTATGAAATAACACACATGGAATCATGTAGTAACCAAAGTGTTAAACAAATCAAAATCTATTTTAGATTCTTCAAAGTAGCCACCCTTTGCCTTGATGACAGCTTTGCACACTCTTGACATTCTCTCAACCAGCTTCACCTGGAATGCTTTTCCAATAGTCTTGAAGGAGTTCCCACAAATGCTGATCACTGCTTTAATTTAGAATTTTTATGAGAAACACTTGAATGAACACCTACTCAATCTTTTGACTGGTACCGTACATGTAAGGGATAAACACTGACGTACATTAGTTCCAGATAATATATGGAACGGAGACGTTTAATCTGCTTATTCCACGATTGCCAAAGAAAACAAGCGCATTTACTCTTAATCTCAATGAAAACGTGATTGTTAACATTTTTGATAAGTTAATTTGTAATTATATTTAATCCACATGAACTTTGTTGTTAGGTTGCTAGAGAAGTTAGGTTAAGTGGACTTGTTATTCATTGTATTTGTTTGTTTGATTGCTATGCAAGCTGGCAATGTTCTTATCGCTTGCTTGCTTACTAGCAGTCGCGTCAACTCTGCAGATGGATGCAACTTCAATGTTATTCTGTTTTTTTTTTTTAAAGCTGCTTTCTAGTGATATGTATTTGGATGCATCCATGCTACATCCATACATAGTGCCTGTTGATGGATGACACCCACACAAAGTACATTTCATCGATTTTAAATAGAAGTTTGAAAATGAATGTATTTTTTATGTTTGCCTTTCATAGTTCGGTTGATAACTTCTATTACTACAGCACCTACATTAAATTAATATTACCACCTTCATTTAATATTTTTTTATTAGTAGTTAGGGGAGGGGGTAGAATTGTGTGAATTTGGGCCATTGCTGGGCTGATTCTCACTTGTGCTACCTTGTTTACAGAGGGAGGGACCTGATCCTAGATCAGCACTCCTCCTCTGAGATGCTTTCTGAATAGTAAAGTAAAAATACATGTTTTGTCTTACCTGTGTGTATGGTCTGATATACCACGGCTCTCGGCCAATCAGCATTCAGGGCTTGAACCACCCAGTTTTTAAGTAGCTTTATACACTCTCAGTAAAGCTTCTTATATATCACCCAGATCTTTGGGATCTGTCTATGTTCCTCTTCTAAATCTTGTCAGTTTTAACTCCCAGTAAAGAAATGTAGTCTGGCCCCGATATTGTTTCTGCAGTTTTTTTTGTCACACAGCTTGCCCTCTCGGTTAGTGAACTGATTGCAGTTTACTGAGTAGCAATTTTTCATAGTTGTCTTTTTGTTACACATCCTCAACTTCCGGTAATGCTGTAGAATAGGATTCAGATCTCTATTTATGAACAGTGTACATTTCACAATGGCCTGTATTTTCTGCTGAAGTGGAGTTTGATCAATGATCACACTTTGCATTTGTACTAGCCTAGACCTAATTGAAATTACACATGTCCGTTTGCAGTTATCCCCACTACATTTTGAATCCTGATCTCTCAAACCAGTTCAGTGTGATGGTTTGTAAACGGATATCACCTGGGCTGCTGTCCATGGATTCATCTCATCCCAACCCTGTGATTTAAGATCGATTAGGGCTAAACATTTGAATTATTAATTGTAAAGAAATATACATCGGCTGATTATTTGGCCTTGTGTAGTATACCTGATAAGTATTCGTGTAGCCTATTGTGGTTGTTAGGGTCAGTATTACATTTTTTGTTAAACACATTCCTACCCTGTTTTCCTGTGTTAGGATGAGGATTTCTCTGGGTTTGGGACGGAATACCGGCCTACACTCTCAGCACGCAATATCTCTAAAAGTAAGTAGGCTAATGAGGAACAGTAATGTGAGATCACCTGTGCTCAGGAATGATCACAACATCCTAGCAGAAATATGCAGTAGCCTTCATATTGCCTATGTATTGCTTTGGTAGCATACTTGATAATATGCATGATCAAGTTATTGTCTGACATTAGTATATTCGTATTAAGACATGTTTCCCTCTTGTTTCTAGGCAGTCCTTTCCAATCATCATTATTGAAGCCAAAAAAGCCTCCCCCAGCTCCAGAACTTACAGCAAAGCTTAAAAGTGGAGGCAAGGTCTCTGAAGAAGAGGTTGGAGAGGGTCAGGAAGAAAATGCTGTGAAACCCAAAATAATTGCCAAACTGGCAGCCCAAAATAAATCCATCAGTTTGGGGGTTAAGTCTACAGGAAAGCAGGCTACTGGGACAAAGGCCTCAAAAAGCAAGGGCAGTGAGAAATCAGATGGCTCTGACTGGAAAAGGGGAAATAAAGCGGTGGAATCGTCTTCAACAGCCAGAAAGAGGAACAGGCAAGAACAAACAACTAAGGTAGGCTCAGGATCCAGCATAGTCCGACCCCAAACCAGCAGAAACAAGCAGGGTAAACTGGTGTGGACCCTGACAGTGGTCAAGGGCAAAGGGAAGACTTCCAAGGTCAAAGAGGCTGGGGAGGTAACAGCAGACGATAGTGAAACAGACATAGTTAAGCCACAGAGGTCTGGGAAGAGGAGAAAAGGATCTCAGCAAGGGGACAAGGTTGAAGCTCAGTCTAGAAATGGACAGAAGACCACGAATCCCCACACCGCCTCTCAAGGAGTAGCACGGTCTCCTAAACCTGTGAATAAGCAGCAGAGGGATAGGGTGTCCAGGGGAACTGGTGCTGAGCTGTGTCAGGAGCCAGCAATACCCCTGGAAAGAAAGAAACCCGCACCATATAAGCGCAAGTCCATATTTGGCTTCAGGAGGAAGCCCAGTAATGTGCAGAAGCTTCGTCCGCCAGATTCTGTCGTGAAATGCTTTCGTCGTAAGGTTGTCTTCAACACCTACGTGCCAGAGTCGCTTCCAACCCCAGTGAAGCAGGCGGGACAGGCGGCGCAGTGGGAGAGAACCGGGACAGAGGGCAAGCCTCTCCTGTCCCCTGGAGAGATCCAGCAAGGAGGCAGCAGTAACATCTCCTTGCCTGTGGTGAGCGCCAGGTCTTCACGTGTCATTAAGGCACCCAAGAGGTTCCTCCATGACGAGATCATATCCTTGCCTAGGGGATCCCCGAAAAAAAAGTGCCAATACAAGGTGGAGGAGGATGCCATGAGCCTATCCTTTTATGATTCAAACAATGATGACATTGACAACTTGTCTCAAATTCCAGGTCAAAATGAGTTCAAACCTGAAGTTGACGGCTCAACTGGTAAAAAAACACTTAAGACCAGCCTTTCCTCAAGCCCAGGCTCATCCCACCTCGAGGTCTACGAGAGACTCAAGAAGCTGACCCTCAGCCTGGCCCAGAAGAAGAAGAAAGGCCTTAGTGCTGCTGATGGTGAAACCACAGAAGAAGTCCAGGAGTACCTAAGTTTGACCTCGCCGGTTAGGAAGAGGGGGAGGTCCAAGCTGAAGATGGAGGACCTCAACTCTCCTGGGGTTGTGAGGAAACTGGCAGTGCTAGTCAGTAACAATGCTGCTTCATCTGAGACTCTGGAGGAGGCAGCAAATGACAGAGAAAATGTCCAAGGTAAGGCCTTTTCTGTGCTCTGATAAATGTATTCGTTCCTATAGATCCATTAAGCAAACATCTATTTTCTTATTCCAGACAATTATTTGGACTGATTTTAAAGTAGAATTCTTAGATGTTGTCATGCAAATACAGTGTGTTCGGAAAGTATTCAGACCCCTTTTCCACATTTTGTTATGTTACAGCATTATTCTAAAATTGATTAAATTTAAAAAAATCCTCATCAATCTATACAGAATACCCCACAATGACAAAGTGAAAACAGGTTTTTAGACATTTTAGCAAATTTATAAAATATAAAAAACATACCTTATTTACATAAGTATTCAGACCCTTTATATTCAGACAACGCAGGACTGTCTTTGGGACAAGTCTCAATGTCCTTGAGTGGGCCAGCCAGAGCCTGGACTTGATCCCCATCTAACAAATCTGGACAGACCTGAAAATAGCTGTGCAGTGACGATCCACATCCAACGTGACAGAGCTTGAGAGGATCTGCAAAGAAGAATGGGAGAAACTCCCCAAATACAGGTGTTCCAAGCTTGTAGAATCATACCCAAAAAGCGTATCTAGGCTGCAATCGCTGCCAAAGGTGCTTCAACAAAGTACAAAGTAAAGGGTCTGATTACTTATGTAAATGGTATATTTCAGTTTTGCAAACATTTAAAAAACTTTATTTGCATTTACATTACATTTAAGTCATTTAGCAGACGCTCTTATCCAGAGCGACTTACAAATTGGTGCATTCACCTTATGACATCCAGTGGAACAGCCACTTTACAATAGTGCATCTAAATCTTTTGGGGGGTGAGAAGGATTACTTTATCCTATCCTAGGTATTCCTTAAAAGAGGTGGGGTTTCAGGTGTCTCCGGAAGGTGGTGATTGACTGGTCCTGGCGTCGTGAGGGAGTTTGTTCCACCATTGGGGGGCCAGAGCAGCGAACAGTTTTGACTGGGCTGAGCGGGAACTGTACTTCCTCAGTGGTAGGGAGGCGAGCAGGCCAGAGGTGGATGAACGCAGTGCCCTTGTTTGGGTGTAGGGCCTGATCAGAGCCTGGAGGTACTGAGGTGCCGTTCCCCTCACAGCTCCGTAGGCAAGCACCATGGTCTTGTAGCGGATGCGAGCTTCAACTGGAAGCCAGTGGAGAGAGCGGAGGAGCGGGGTGACGTGAGAGAACTTGGGAAGGTTGAACACCAGACGGGCTGCGGCGTTCTGGATGAGTTGTAGGGGTTTAATGGCACAGGCAGGGAGCCCAGCCAACAGCGAGTTGCAGTAATCCAGACGGGAGATGACAAGTGCCTGGATTAGGACCTGCGCCGCTTCCTGTGTGAGGCAGGGTCGTACTCTGCGGATGTTGTAGAGCATGAACCTACAGGAATGGGCCACCACCTTGATGTTAGTTGAGAACGACAGGGTGTTGTCCAGGATCACGCCAAGGTTCTTAGCGCTCTGGGAGGAGGACACAATGGAGTTGTCAACCGTGATGGCGAGATCATGGAACGGGCAGTCCTTCCCCGGGAGGAAGAGCAGCTCCGTCTTGCCGAGGTTCAGCTTGAGGTGGTGATCCGTCATCCACACTGATATGTCTGCCAGACATGCAGAGATGCGATTCGCCACCTGGTCATCAGAAGGGGGAAAGGAGAAGATTAATTGTGTGTCGTCTGCATAGCAATGATAGGAGAGACCATGTGAGGTTATGACAGAGCCAAGTGACTTGGTGTATAGCGAGAATAGGAGAGGGCCTAGAACAGAGCCCTGGGGGACACCAGTGGTGAGAGCGCGTGGTGAGGAGACAGATTCTCGCCACGCCACCTGGTAGGAGCGACCTGTCAGGTAGGACGCAATTCAAGCGTGGGCCGCGCCGGAGATGCCCAACTCGGAGAGGGTGGAGAGGAGGATCTGATGGTTCACAGTATCGAAGGCAGCCGATAGGTCTAGAAGGATGAGAGCAGAGGAGAGAGAGTTAGCTTTAGCAGTGCGGAGCGCCTCCGTGATACAGAGAAGAGCAGTCTCAGTTGAATGACTAGTCTTGAAACCTGACTGATTTGGATCGAGAAGGTCATTCAGAGAGAGATAGCGGGAGAGCTGGCCAAGGACGGCACGTTCAAGAGTTTTGGAGAGAAAAGAAAGAAGGGATACTGGTCTGTAGTTGTTGACATCGGAGGGATCGAGTGTAGGTTTTTTCAGAAGGGGTGCAACTCTCGCTCTCTTGAAGACGGAAGGGACGTAGCCAGTCGTCGACCTTCTTTTCAAAATGGTTGACGAAGTCATCTGCAGAGAGGGAGGAGGGGGGGGATTCAGGAGGGAGGAGAAGGTGGCAAAGAGCTTCCTAGGGTTAGAGGCAGATGCTTGGAATTTAGAGTGGTAGAAAGTGGCTTTAGCAGCAGAGACAGAGGAGGAAAATGTAGAGAGGAGGGAGTGAAAGGATGCCAGGTCCGCAGGGAGGCGAGTTTTCCTCCATTTCCGCTCGGCTGCCCGGAGCCCTGTTCTGTGAGCTCGCAATGAGTCGTCGAGCCACGGAGCGGGAGGGGAGGACCGAGCCGGCCTGGAGGATAGGGGACATAGAGAGTCAAAGGATGCAGAAAGGGAGGAGAGGAGGGTTGAGGAGGCAGAATCAGGAGATAGGTTTGAGCAGAGGGAAGAGATGATAGGATGGAAGAGGAGAGAGTAGCGGGGGAGAGAGAGCGAAGGTTGGGACGGCGCGATACCATCCGAGTAGGGGCAGTGTGGGAAGTGTTGGATGAGAGCGAGAGGGAAAAGGATACAAGGTAGTGGTCGGAGACTTGGAGGGGAGTTGCAATGAGGTTAGTGGAAGAACAGCATCTAGTAAAGATGAGGTCGAGCGTATTGCCTGCCTTGTGAGTAGGGGGGGAAGGTGAGAGGGTGAGGTCAAAAGAGGAGAGGAGTGGAAAGAAGGAGGCAGAGAGGAATGAGTCAAAGGTAGACGTGGGGAGGTTAAAGTCGCCCAGAACTGTGAGAGGTGAGCCGTCCTCAGGAAAGGAGCTTATCAAGGCATCAAGCTCATTGACGAACTCTCCGAGGGGACCTGGAGGGCGATAAATAATATATAATAATAATAATAATAATATATGCCATTTAGCGGACGCTTTTATCCAAAGCGACTTACAGTCATGTGTGCATACATTCTACGTATGGGTGGTCCCGGGAATTGAACCCACTACCCTGGCGTTACAAGCGCCATGCTCTACCAACTGAGCTACAGAAGGACCAGAACTGTGAGAGGTGAGCCGTCCTCAGGAAAGGAGCTTATCAAGACATCAAGCTCATTGATGAACTCTCCGAGGGGACCTGGAGGGCGATAAATGATAAGGATGTTAAGCTTGAAAGGGCTGGTAACTGTGACAGCATGAAATTCAAAGGAGGCGATAGACAGATGGGTAAGGGGAGAAAGAGAGAATGACCACTTGGGAGAGATGAGGATCCCGGTGCCACCACCCCGCTGACCAGAAGCTCTCGGGGTGTGCGAGAACACGTGGGCGGACGAAGAGAGAGCAGTAGGAGTAGCAGTGTTATCTGTGGTGATCCATGTTTCCGTCAGTGCCAAGAAGTCGAGGGACTGGAGGGAGGCATAGGCTGAGATGAACTCTGCCTTGTTGGCCGCAGATCGGCAGTTCCAGAGGCTACCGGAGACCTGGAACTCCACGTGGGTCGTGCGCGCTGGGACCACCAGATTAGGTGGCCGCGGCCACGCGGTGTGGAGCGTTTGTATGGTCTGTGCAGAGAGGAGAGAACAGGGATAGACAGACACATAGTTGACAGGCTACAGAAGAGGCTACGCTAATGCAAGGAGATTGGAATGACAAGTGGACTACACGTCTCGAATGTTCAGAAAGTTAAGCTTACGTAGCAAGAATCTTATTGACTAAAATGATTAAAATGATACAGTACTGCTGAAGTAGGCTAGCTGGCAGTGGCTGCGTTGTTGACTTTGTAGGCTAGCTGGCAGTGGCTGCGTTGTTGACACTACACTAATCAAGTCGTTCCGTTGAGTGTAATAGTTTCTACAGTGCTGCTATTCGGGGGCTAGCTGGCTAGCTAGCAGTGTTGATTACGTTACGTTGCGTTAAAAGAACGACAATAGCTGGCTCGCTAACCTAGAAAATCGCTCTAGACTACACAATTATCTTTGATACACAGACTGCTATGTAGCTAGCTATGGAGCTAGCTACGATCAAACAAATCAAACCGTTGTGCTGTAATGAAATGAAATGAAAATGTGATACTACCTGTGGAGCGAAGCGGAATGCGACCGGGTTGTTGAGTGCGGAAGTTCTATTCAGTAGACGTTGGCTAGCTGTTGGCTAGCTAGCAGTGTCTCCTACGTTAAGGACGACAAATAGCTGGCTAGCTAACCTCGGTAAATTAAGATAATCACTCTAAGACTACACGCTCTAAACTACACAATTATCTTGGATACAAAGACAGCAAAGACAACTATGTAGCTAGCTAACACTACACTAATCAAGTCGTTCAGTTGAGTGTAATAGTTTCTACAGTGCTGCTATTCGGTAGACGGTGGACGTTTGCTAGCTGGCTAGCTGCTGGGCAGATAGCAGTGTAGACTATGTTAGGACGACGAAATACGAAGTTGCAATAGAAGTGCTGACTGTTTCACTTTGTTGTCCTCTTTCTTTTCCTTTTTCTTCTGTCCTTCTTTTGTCCTTATTTTGTCTTCCTTTCTTCTGTTAACTAGATATTTTTTGTTATTCTTTGTAAGCTAGCTAGCTTCTTCTATTTGCTTTGTCATTATGAGGTATTGTGTGTAGATTGATGAGGGCGGAAAACATTTTAATCCATTGTAGAATATAAGGCTCTAATGTAACAGTGGAAAAGGTCAAGGGGTCTGAATTCTACATATTCCCATAGGATGGAGCAGTATAGCTTGCAGTGTTGCTTGCCAGAGGGCTCTGGTAAAAAGTAGTGCACAATATAGGGAATACGTTGCCATTTGCAGGTTTGATGTCAGCCTTTGCAAATTAGTCAGAGGGACACTTGCCTGATTCTTCTCCCCAGGGTCAGAGGATGCTGCTGACAAGGATTACCAAGGAGAAAGCCAGGCTGATGATGGGGTGGTGGTGGAACAGGGGGGCACCAGCCATCGGAGCAACCTCACCAGCATCAACAAGAGGATGTTCCATCTGCTGAAGAGGGCCAAGGTCCAACTCATTAAGATCGGCCAGCTGAAGAGAGCCAGGCTGCAGCTTGTAAAGATCGACCAAGAAAAACCGATGAAGTCATCACAGGTGAGAATCGGTGACCTTGATTTACCCTGTCTGCGTCCCAAATGGCACCCTATTCTCTAAATTGTGGCCTATGGGCTCTGGTCAAAAGTAGTGCACAACTTGGGGAATAGGGTGTCGTTCCAGATGCAGCCATTGATTCACCCTGAATAAGCAGGGTTGTTGCCATAGGAACTACAATCGGGGCCCTAACCAATTACATAGTCAATAGGCATTCAATGGAAAACCACTCATATCAAAATAAATCCCACTTCCTGGATGGATTTTCCTCTGGTTTTTGCCCTCCATATCAGTTATGTTATACTCACATGCATTATTTTAACAGTTTTAGAAACTGCAGTGTTTTCTATCCAATTCTACCAAGTATATGCATATACTAGCTTATGGCCCTGCGTAACAGGCAGTTTACTTTGGGCACGTCATTCATCCGAATTTCCGAATACTGCCCCCTGTCACTAAAAAGTTAAGCATCTCCAATCCAAAATTAAATCTAGAATCGGCTTCCTATTTCGCAACAAAGCATCTTTCACTCATGCTGCCAAACACCCTCGTAAAACTGACCATCAGACCAATCCTCGATTTTGGTGATGTTATTTACAAAATAGCCTCCAACACAGTGCCATCCGTTTTGTCACCAAAGACCCATATACTACCCACCACTGCGACCTGTACGCTCTCGTTTGCTGGCCCTCGCTTCATACTCGTTGCCAATCCCGCTGGCTTCAGGTCATCTACAAATCTCCCTCACTAACTTTAAGCACCAGCTGTCAGAGTAGCTTACAGATCGCTGCACCTGTACATAGTCCATCCAACTACCTCATCCCCATTATGCATTTAATTATTTATCTTGCTCCTTTGCACCCCAGTATCTCTACTTGCACATTCATCTTCTGCACATCTACCATTCTAGTGTTTAATTGCTATATTGTTAATACTTCGCCACCACGGCCTATTTATTGCCTTACCTCCCTTATCCTACCTCATTTGCACACACTGT
Source organism: Oncorhynchus keta (assembly GCF_023373465.1). NCBI lineage: Eukaryota > Metazoa > Chordata > Actinopteri > Salmoniformes > Salmonidae > Oncorhynchus > Oncorhynchus keta. The sequence goes on from NC_068439.1 coordinate 43,935,736, forward strand.
GTATAGACTTTTTCTACTCCGTTATTGACTGTTTATTCCATGTGTAACTCTGTTGTATGTGTCGAACTGCTTTGCTTTATTTTGGCCAGGTCGCAGTTGTAAATGAGAACTTGTTCTCAACAAGTCTACCTGGTTAAAAAAAGGTGAAATTAAAAAAATATCCAACACAACACTGCATTCAGGATATAAAGTGAGTGTCTTTGCCAAATGTTTTTGCAGTTCAGTGCCTTATTGCAAATAGGATTTATGTTTTAGAAAATGTACTTATTCTCTACATGCTTCCTCCTTTTCACTCTGTCTTTTAGGTTAGTATTGTGGAGTACCTACAATGTTGATTTATCCTCTATTTTCTCTTATCACAGACATCAAACTATAACTGTTTTGGTCACCATTGGCCTCATGGTGAAATCCCTGAGCGCTTTCCATTCTGTCCAGAGCAGCTGAGTTAGGGAAGGAAGCCTTTATCTTTAGTGACTGGATGTATTGAGACACCAGCAAAAGTGTAATTCATAACTTCACCATGCTCAAAGGGATATTCAATGTCAGATTTGAATTTTGTTTTTACCCATCTACCAAATAGATGGCCTTGTATTAAAAAAAAAATCAAAAGTAACAGTCGCAGCTGGTGGCCACACCAGATAGTATTAAGTACTGCAGTGCATCTCTTCCTCATGGACGGCACCAGATTTGCCAGTTCTTGCTGTGAGATGTTACTCCACGCTTCCACCGTGGTCCAGGAACTATAGGATCATGCTATAGGGTACATTTCTTGGGGGAATGGCCCTAGCCCTCACTGTCCGATCCAACAGGTCTCGGACATGCTCAATGGGATTGAGATCCTGGCTTTTCGCTGGCCATGGCAGAACACTGACATTCCTGTCTTGCAGGAAATCACTCACAGAACGAGCAGTATGGCTGGTGGCATTGTCATGCTATAGGGTCATGTCTGGATGAGCCTGCAGGAAGGGTACCACATGAGGGAGGAGGATGTCTTCCCTGTAACGCACAGCATTGAGATTGCCTGCAATGACAACAAGCTCAGTCCGAAGATGCTGTGACACACCGCCTCAGATCATTACGGACCCTCCAAATCGATCCCGCTCCAGAGTACAGGCCTCTGTGTAACGCTCATTCCTTCGACGATAATCACGAATCCGACCATCATCCCTGGTGAGACAAAACCGCGACATGTCAGTGAAGAGCACTTTTTTCCCAGTCCTGTCTGGTCCATCTACAGTGGGTTTGTGCCCATAGGTGACTTTGTTGTCGGTGGTGTCTGCCTTTACAACAGGCCTTAGAAGCCCTCAGTCCAGCCTCTCTCAGCCTATTGCGGACAGTCTGAACACTGATGGAGGGATTGTGCGTTCCTGGTGTAACTTGGGCAGTTGTTGTTGCCGTCCTGTACCTGTCCCGCAGGTGTGATGTTTGGATGTACCGATCCTATGCAGTTGTTGTTACTAGAGGTCGACCGATTATGATTTTTCAACACCGATACTGAATTATTGGAGGACCAAAAAAGCTGATACCGATTAATCGGCCGATTTTTAATTTATTTATTATTATTTATTTTTTGTAATATGACAATTACAACAATACTGAATGAACACTTATTTTAACTTGATATAATACATCAATAAAATCAATTTAGCCTCAAATAAATAATGAAACACAATTTGGTTTAAATAATGCAAAAACAAAGTGTTGGAGAAGAAAGTAAAAGTGCAATATGTGCTATGTAAGAAAGCTAACGTTTCAGTTCCTTGCTCAGAACATGAGAACATATGAAAGCTGGTGGTTCCTTTTAACATGAGTCTTCAATATTCCCAGGTTTAGATTGTAGTTATTATAGGAATTATAGAACTATTTCCCTCTACCATTTGTATTCCATTAACCTTTGACTATTGGATGTTCTTATAGGCACTTTAGTATTGCCCGTGTAACAGTATAGCTTCCGTCCCTCTCCTTGCTCCTCCCTGGGCTCGAACAGTAACACAATGACAACAGCCACCATCGAAGCAGCGTTACCCATTTAGAGCAAGGGGAACAACTACTAGAAGGCTCAGAGCGAGAGACATTTGAAACGCTATTAGCGAGCGCTAACTAGCTAGCCATTTCACTTCGGTTACACCAGCCTCATCTCGGGAGTTGATAGGCTTGAAGTCATAAACAGCGCAACGCTTGAAGCACAACGAAGAGCTGCTGGCAAAACGCACGAAAGTGCTGTTTGAATGAATGCTTACGAGCCTGCTTCTGCCTACCACCGCTCAGTCAGATACTTAGATACTTGTATGCTCAGTCAGATTATATGTAACGCAGGACACGCAAGATAATATCTAGTAATATCAACCATGTGTAGTTAACTAGTGATTATGATTTTTTTATAAGATAAGTTTAATACTAGCTAGCAACTTACCTTGGCTTACTGCATTCGCGTAACAGGCAGTCTCCTTGTGGAGTGCAACGAGAGGCAGGTCGTTATTGCGTTGGACTAGTTCACTGTTAAGGTTGCAAGATTGGATCCCCTGAGCTGACAATGTGAATTTCTGTCATTCTGCCCCTGAACAAGGCAGTTAACCCACCGTTCCTAGGCTGTCATTGAAAATAAGAATGTGTTCTTAACTGACTTGCCTAATTAAATAAAGGTATACCCAAAAAACGGCAAATCGTCACCCAAAAATACCGATTTCCAATTGTTATGAAAACGTGAAATCGGCCCTAATTAATCGGCCATTCCGATCCCCCAATTAATCGGCCATTCCGATTAATCGGTCGACCTCTGGTTGTTACACGTGGTCTGACACTGCGAGGACGATCAGCTGTTCACCACCTTCCGGAGACACCTGAAACCCCACCTCTTTAAGGAATACCTAGGATAGGATAAAGTAATCCTTCTCACCCCCCCCCCCCCTTAAAAGATTTAGATGCACTATTGTAAAGTGGCTGTTCCACTGGATGTCATAAGGTGAATGCACCAATTTGTAAGTCGCTCTGGATAAGAGCGTCTGCTAAATGACTTAAATGTAATGTAAATGTAATGTAAATGTAATGTAAATGTCCTGTCTCCCTGTAGCGCTGTCTTAGGCGTCTCACAGTACGGACCCTGCAATTTATTGCCCTAGCCACATCTGCAGTTCTTATGCCTCCTTGCAGCATGCCTAAGGCACGTTCACGCAGATGAGCAGAGACTCTGGAACACGGCAACTACAAACAAGACTGCATCTACCTCCTAAATTGGGTGGAATTTGTTTCAGTTTCTATCACATTACTTCTCCAAAGACAAGTTCAGTTTGTACTTTTCTGGCATCTTTCTTTTGGTGTTTTTCAGAGTCAGTAGAAAGGCCTCTTTTTAATTGCCTACCGTCTGTAAGCTCTTAGTGTCTTAACGACCGTTCCACAGGTGCATGTTCAATAATTGTTTATGGTTCATTGAACAATCATGGGAAACCCGTGTTTAAACACTTTACAATGAAGATCTGTGAAGTTATTTGGATTTTTTTCGAATTATCTTTGAAAAACAGGGTCCTGAAAATGCCAATAGTGTGCAACGCTGTCATTAAGGCAAAGGTTGGCTACTTTGAAGAATCTCAAATGTAAAATATATATTGATTTGTTTAACACTTTTTTTTTTGGGGGGTTGCTACATGATTCCATGTGTTATTTCATAGTTTTGATGACTTCACTAAAGAAAAACCCTTGAATGAGTAGGTGTGTCCAACCCCCCCCTCATGTTGTAATGTAGCCTTAATTTTTTAAATCAAAATGCTCCCTGGTATGATGTTCTTAAAACAATTCCATATAGCTTAGCAGTACCCCCTCCTCCCCCGGAGTGAGCACATGCAACTTATTACGCACATTTTTACTGTTGAACTTATTTAGGTTTGCCAAAACAAAGGGGTTGACTACTTATTGATTCAAGACATGATTCAAGCTTTTCCCCGCAAAAATTGTTGTAAAGATTGTAAAAAATAACTCCACTTTGACATTATAGGGGTGTGTGTGTGTGTGTGTGTAGGCCAGTGACAAATTTAATTTTAATCAATAAAAAATTCCACCTGTAACTACAAAGTGGAAAAAGTCAAGGTGTGTGAACTTTCTGAAGGCACTGTAGAATCATGAGAAGCGCTGCGGCTACTCTCTGTTTATCATATATGCCAAGTCACTTAACTATACATTCGTGTACATACTACCTCAATTGGGCCGACCAACCAGTGCTCCCGCACTTTGGCTAATCCGGGCTATCTGCCTTGTCTCACCCACCACCCGCCAACCCCTCTTTTACGCTACTGCTACTCTCTGTTCATCATATATGCATAGTCACTTTAACCATATCTTTTATTTATTTATTTTATCTTTATTTAACTAGGCAAGTCAGTTAAGAACAAATTCTTATTTTAAATGACGGCCTTGGCCTAGGAACAGTGGGCTAACTACCTGTTCAGGGGCAGAACGACAGATTTGTACCTTGTCAGCTCGGGGATTTGAACTTGCAACCTTTCGGTTACTAGTCCAACACTAACCACTAGGCTGCCCTGCCGCCCCACATTATGTACATCTAAATGTACATACCACCTTAATCAGCCTGACTAGCTGGTGTCTGTATGTAGCCTCGCGCCTGTCATTTTACTGTTTTATTTCTTTACCTACCTATTGTTTACCTAATACCTTTTTTGCACTATTGGTTAGAGCCTGTAAGTAAGCATTTCACTGGCGCATGTGACAAACTTTAATTTGATTTGAAATATTGTATCAGTGCCTAAGTATCGTGAGCTCCCCGGGAATTCCCAGCCTACATTATTAGTCTGTTTCACTGCTATGGCACTGAAAGGTAATAGTTTAATTGTTACACCCTTGTCTATTTCAGCCCCTGTCTGGATCGGTAAAGCTTTGTCCCAGAGATTTAAGAGGGAGGAGGAGGAGGAAGAGGAGGCAAGGCTCTGCTCAGGTGAGCCTATGTTTCCTGACCCTGGCTGTGTTTTTGTGGGGTTTTTTCTAGCCGCCTGTGTCGGTCTCTGTTTGATGCTTATGTATTGTTGATGTTTATAGTACAATAGAAGAAGTAGAATCCACATTTTACCAGGTAAGTTGACTGAACACATTCTCATTTACAGCAACGACCTGGGTAATAGTTACAGGGGAGATGAATGAGCCAATTTGACCCACACGACTTAAGTATAATTGCGCCGGTGTGGATGGCTGCAGTTTTATTGGTTCTTAACCAACCGTGCTATTTTGTTAGTTTTTTTCGCTTTGTTTAACTTATTTTGTACATAATGTTGCTGCTATCGTCTCTTATGACCGAAATGAGCTTCTGGACATCAGAACAACGATTAGTCACCTCGAATTGAATGAGTAATTTTTCCTTAATGAGTCGGATGGGAAGGATATACTCCAAACACCCGTACAGCCCCTCATCCCTGTCATTCGCTGGAGAAAGAAAGCGAGATCTCGCGGAAAGAGATCTGCGTGCCAGGTGAGGACCAGGCGACGAGTGGCTTATCTGCCTTTGCCATCTGTACTGTTAGTTATCGTTCAATCGCTGGAAAATAAATGGGACGAACTGAAACGGGACATTAAAAACTGTATCTTATGTTTCACCGAGTCGTGTGCTGAAGGACGACATTAATAACTTGCAGCTGGCGGGTTATACACTATGCTGTTCTATCGGCAGGATAGAACAGCAGCCTCTGGTAAGACATGGGGCGGGGGCCTGTGCATATTTGTAAACAGCAGCTGTTGCACTATATCTAAGGAAGTCTCAAGGTTTTGCTCGCCTGAGGTAGTATCTCATGATAAGCTGTAGACCACACTATCTACCTAGAGTTTATCTGTATTTTTTTGTGGCGGTCTACATACTACCACAGACCGACGCTGGCACTAAGAATGCACTCAATATTCCGCCATAAGCAAACAGGAAAACGCACATCCAGAGGTGGCGCTCCTAGTGGCCGGAGACTTTAATGCAGGGAAACTTAATTCCGTTTTACCTAATTTCTATCAGCATGTTAAATGTGCAAACAGAGGGGAAAAAACTCGACCACCTTTACTCCACACACAGATGTGTACAAAGCTCTCCCTCGCCCTCCATTTGGCAAATCTGACCATAATTCTATCCTCCTGATTCCAAGCAAAAATGAAAGCAGGATGCACCAGTGACTCGGGTCTATAAAAAAGTGGTCAGATGAAGCAGATGCTAAACTACAGGACTGTTTTGCTAGCACAGACTAGAATATGTCCTGGGATTCTTCCGATGGCATTGAGTACACTACCTCAGTCACTGGCTTCATCAATAAGTGCATCGATGACGTCGTCCCCACTGACTGTACATACATACCACAACCAGAAGCCATGGATTTACAGGCAACATTCGCACTGAGCTAAAGGGTAAAGCTGCTGCTTTTCAAGGAGCGGGACTCTAACCCGGAAGCTTATAAGAAATCCCGCTATGCCCTCTGTTGAACCATCAAACAGGCAAAGCATCAATACAGGACTAAGATCGAATTGTACTACACCGGCTCCGATGCACGTTGGATGTGGCAGGGCTTGCAAACTATTAGATTACAAAGGGAAGCACATCCGTGAGCTGCCCTGTGACACGAGCCTACCAGACGAGCTAAATAACTTCTATGCTGGCTTCGAGGCAAGTAACAATGAAACATGCATGAGAGCATCAGCTTTTCCGGGAAACAGTGTGATCACTATCTCCACAGTCGGTGTGAGTAAGACCTTTAAACACGTCAACATTCACACTATTTGTGCCCTCAAAGCTCATCACTAAGCTAAGGACTCTGGGACTAAACACATCCTGGACTTCCTGATGGGCTGCCCCCAGGTGGTAGGGGTATGTAACAACACATCCGCCACACTGATCCTCAACACTGGGGCCCCTTGGGTGCGTGCTCAGTACCTTCCTGTACTCCCTGTTCACTCATGACTGCAGGGCCAGGCACGACTCCAACAACATCATTAAGTTTGCTGATGACACAGCAGTGGTTGGCCTGATTATCGACAAAGATGAGACAGCCTAAAGGGAGGAGGTCAGAGACCTGGCCGTGTGGTGCAAGGACAACAACCTCTCCCTCAACGTGATCAAGACGACGGGGATGATTGTGGACTTCAGGAAAAGGAGGACCGAGCACGTCCCCATTCTCAGCGACGGGGCTGTAGTGGAGCAGGTTGAGAGCTTCATGGTCCTTAGCGTCCACATCACCAACAAACTAACATGGCCCAAGCACACCATGACAGTTGTGAAGAGGGCACTACAAAATTTGGCATGGGTCCTCAGATCTTCAAATGGTTTTAGAGCTGCACCATCAAGAGCATCTTGACTGGTTATGTCACTGCCTGGTATGGCAACTGCTCGGCCTTCGAACGCAATCTACTACAGACGGTAGTGCGCACAGCCCAGTACATCGCCGGTGCCAGGCTTCCTGCCATCCACGACCTCTATACCAGGTGGTGTCAGAGGAAGGTCCTAGTCCAGCCAGCCTAGTCATAGACTGTTCTCTCTGCTACCGCACGGCAAGTGGTACCGGAGTGCCAAGTCTAGGTCTAAAAGGCTTCTAAACAGCTTCTACTCCCAAGCCATAAGGCTCCTAAACATCTAATCAAATGGCTACCCAGACTATTTGCATTGCACCCCTCCCTCTCTCTCTCTTGAATTAGGCTTAGGCCATTTGTGCTGTGGCTGTGTTTAGGGTAGCATTTCATTACAATTGTTTAATTATAATTTATGAAAATGTTCCTGTTAACATAGGACCAACTCCCTGGCGGCCCACGCATCAAGCACGTCTGTCGGGCAGCAGCGGTGGCGTTGGGGCAACCCCGTGCCATGGTGCCTGACGATATCCCCAGGCTTAGCGCTCTGCCCCTCCATGAGCGAGAGGGCATCATCACTTCACCAGCTGTAGAAGGTAACCTTCGTTCTTATCAGCGTGCTTCATAAACAGTCTTTGTTTTCTTGATTTTAGCTTTGTTGATTCAGGTAGGTCACTGCGCTAACGTCACATATGTTTGCAAAGTCATTTAAGATAATTTTTGGATCTTGCTCTGATTTTAGACATTGCGGATGACCCCTCTGACTGCACGGTCAAGCACAAGATGACAAGACAGAAGCCCAAGTACAGCAAGCAGCGGAAGTTCAAGAGGAACTATAGCGAGGTTGGTCCTGGGGGCCGCGCCACCCGCTGTGGGACCTGCCAGGGCTGCCTGCATGAGCGTGACTGCAGCACCTGCTTCAACTGCCTGGACAAGCCCAAGTTTGGAGGGCCCAACACCAGACGCCAGTGCTGTGTGTAAGTGACTGTGCCTAGAATTGTGGCCGTTGCTTTCACTTTTCATCCACTCATGAACACACACACTCAGGCGCGCACACAGTTTTTAATTTATATAATCGGCTCTAGTTGTCTTGTGTACAAATTGAACTTGGCACCTATTTTTAGATGGTGATGATAAATATGTCCCTGTGCCACCAGGTTAAAACGATGTGTTCGGATTGAGGCAAGGAAATTAAAGCGCGGCATCAAGCCATTCACAGGTTTGTTGTGTTCTAATGTTTAATACGTCTATTTATAATATTTTGCATTTGTAATTTAACAGACTCTCTTATGCAATTATTGCATTCTTCTTAAGATAGCTAGGTGAGACCACAACACAATCGTATCAAGTACGTTTCCCCTCAAAGTATTTATCAGCAATGTCAGTGCTGGTAGGAAAATACAAGTGCCTTTTTCTTGGGAGGGGGGCATTGGGGGTGCCGTGAGTTATTTAAGATACTCTTCAAGAGGTAGGGTTTCAGATGTTTTCGGAAGATGGGCAGGGACTCCGCTGTCCTGACTTTAGGGGGAAGCTTGTTCCACCATTGGGGTGCCTGGACAGAGAAGAGCTTTGACTGGGCTGAGCGGGAGCTGCCTTCCCATAGGGGTGGGAGGGCCAAGAGACCAGAGATGGTGGAATGGAGTGCTCGGGTTGAGGGGCAGTTCCCCTTGCTGCTCTGTAGGCAAGCACCAAGGTCTTGAAGAGGGTGGAATAATTTACTAATGATTAACGCCACTTGTTTGTTTTTGCTGTTATACCAAAAACATTGACACAGTTAAATGAAAGCCACACTAGACACTGGCCTGCCCCATGGCCCAAATATTCAGGCTTTTTTTTTTTTAGCTTTTCCACTGGCCTTCTTTTTGTTGTGCAGTCCTTTCGAGGCAGCGGCGCCAGACGTCAGCTAATGGCCTTCAGTCCAACAATAATGAGGCGTCGGCGTCCTGGGGAGATGCAGAGGAGATGTCGGCCCCTGCAACCCTTGGAGACTGCCGGAGCCCTTCCACCAGGAAGCAGCCGAGGCGGAACGTGACGCCACGCTCCTACAGCAGCCTGCTGAAGTCTGACTCGGACGAGGACACAGGCGGAGAAGGCGTGGTAAAGAATCCTGACGCTCCCAGCAGCCAAGGTAACTCCGTACACCGGGATAGGAGCCATAGTGCATGGATGAAAGTATAGGTCGATGCACATTTGGGCTTCTCCTTTTGAGTTGGAACACAACAAGATCCATTGAACGCCGTCCTTGAAATGTAGTTATCTGACACGTAGAGTTTGAAGGATGTAAAGCCATTAGCCAAGCAGATAAGATTAGTGGTGGATGTTGAAGTCCATAGTTATTGAGATTAAGGATGACAGTGATTAACAGTAGAAGTGCAGGTCAGAAATTCCAAAATATATATATTTTTTGAGTCGTTTCAGGATTTTGGTTTGAGTGGAGACTTTGTTATTATTTTTTATGCTTAAAAACCCCTTTGTTCTCTGACAGATGCTGCACCCTCTGGCCTCCTAGTTCCTGAGGATGGCCCAGTGCCCAGTGAATTTGTAAGGCACCGCAGACCTGGGACACCCAAAGGACTGCTGGGCCGATGCAGAGCCGACAAGGTAATGACTCGTATAACTCTGTTCTCATGTTGGAAAAGCTTACCCCTTTCACATTCATCCCTGATGCATGCATTTGACCTTAAAAACTGTTTTTCTGGAACTTATTCGAATATTTTATAGTCCATAGATGCCGTGACTCTTTCCATGTGTCTCTTGACTGGCATGATGATTTCATGATTTCTTTCTCGCTCTCTCTAACAATGTTGACTACTGTTGGTGATTGGACCTCTTTCTTTTCCTCTGAGACTTGGCATGCCTTAACTGATCAGGCTTTTCTAACCCTCTCTTAACTCTTCTCCTTCACTTCTCTTAACACTTTATTCTCAAAGCCAAAGGTGGTTTTTGTTGGTCTTCTTCTCCATCTTTCCTCTGCCTTGGCCCGCCGCTTAGCATGTGACCGTGGTCGTGCTGTAACGCTGGTCCCCCACTCAATGGCTTAAGCAGCCCCCCTTCACATGCACAGGGGGGTGACTCGGAGGAGCTCCGCCCTCTGTTGGTTACAGAGGGCCACATAACAAGGAGCCCCAGCCAGCCCTGCCCTCCCAGGATCCCACTGCTGCGGTTACGGCGGCGCCTGCAGGTGCAGCTGCAGCGACTGCCCCAGTGTGTGGTCATGCAGAGGGACGATGAGTCGGATGACGAGTCTTCGCAGGAAGAGAAGATGACTGTTGTTAAAGAGGGAGCGTAACAATACAATCTCAGAATTGATCCCCACTATGTCCTTCATTCCCAGAATGCCGTGGAAAACACGTCAACAAACATCCTCACTGCGCTAACCAACAGACTCTCCCAAAAGGGCCACTTGAAGACCGGGATGCACAGGATCCGCGTGGACTTTAAGGTGTGTATCTATCTCTCTTTCACTCCATCTCCCTCCCATATAAACTTTCTTAAAAATGTGAAATGGTTTATTTTCTTAACTCATTGCCAACTGTCTTTCTCCTTTCTTAGTCTCTCATATACTCTTAATGAACGACTGCAAAATCAAAGTTTATTAACTCACACTAACTTGTTGTGTTCCTCTCCCAGGAGGACTGTGCCATCCAGAACGTGTGGTTGATGGGCGGTCTGAGTATTCTCACCTCCGTCCCCGTCACCCCTCAGCCTGTCTGTCTGCTCTGTGCCAGCAAAGGACACCATGAGGTAATAATGGAAAGGCATCCACATATTATTCAGTACCTATGTTTGCAGTATTATTATTTGAATGATCATATTTCATTGTAGATAAATATTAGTCTGACCGTTTTGAGGGAAACAAATGAACTAGGAAGCACACAGGAAACTCCATAGTTTACTGAATAGCTACACTGGGTTGTATGTAAAGCAGTAGGCTTAGTGCAATATGTGTTGTCCTGATTTTGAGAGTTGACTGCCTTCTGCTTTTCCACCTTGCCTCAGATGATCTACTGCCAGGTGTGCTGCGAACCCTTCCACAGCTTCTGCCTCTGGCCCGAAGAGCGCCCCCAGGAGAAGAACAAGGAGAACTGGTGCTGCCGCCGCTGCAAGTTCTGCCACGTGTGCGGCCGTAAGAGCAAGAACAACAAGGTGTGTATGGTCAGCAGGATCTGAGGTGTTTTTTTCCCCACCCCCACTTTCACATTTTAAGCGTACTATTACTTCCTTTAGCCTGTGTTGCAGTGCAGGAGGTGTCAGAACTGCTACCACCCCTCCTGTCTGGGACCCACCTACCCAAAGCCCATCAACTGTAAGATGCCCTGGGTAAGTACCTGGAATTTAACATCTACTACTGCTTAGCTTCTCTTCTCCCCACTGTTTTTTACTGTACTGTGGGTCAATACCATACAATGCAAGTGTATTGTCCAGTTTGCATAAGTGCCTTGCTCAAGGGCACAACAATAGTAGATTCCAGTAATGATCTGAAACCAGCAACCCTCAGTTCTCAGCCAATTCATTTCCCACCTTTCTTCGCCCGGCCTGGGAGCAACCAGCGACCTTAAAGCTCTGGTCCATCTCTCTAACTTCTGGGATACTTGCCCCTGTCCCAGGTGTGTATGACGTGTATCCGGTGTAAGAGCTGTGGCGTGACCCCAGGGAAGAGCTGGGACATGGCCTGGAACCACGAGCAGGACCTCTGTCCCGACTGCAGCACCCTCCACAGCAAAGGTAGGACCTCATCGAGTCACACAGAGACGCATCACAAGTCAACCAAGGCAAAGTATACACAAACTCCAGGAACAGGCCAAGAAGAGAGGGATGGGAGCAGTTGCTTAGATGGACTGATACTTTGTCAGGATCTTACCATCATTTAGGACTGGTCCCAATCAGTCCACTTGTTGATTGTTAGGTTGATAGGCTGTTGGTTGACCAAGATTTATTTTCTTTTTCGAGCAGCAGCAAATACGTTTATTTTATTTCTATGGCACACCAGACACCAATCTTATTCGCGCCCATCTCAGTGAACTAATCCATTGTGGAGGCCGAGACTAATCCATTGCGGATTGCACAGACCAAAAAGGGGAGTGTGAGTAAGATGCACAATCCAGATCTCTCTCCTGAATGCTCTCTTTCCCGACAATTTGTGCACATTAATTGTTTCATAACTTAATCGTTTGATTGTTAGTCTATCAATTCCCCATTACATATATCACCAGTAGTAGTACATTTACTGTTTATTCCTATAATTTCTAATCTACAATGTTTGTTTATGGTAATTTCTGTTAATGCGTTCAATATATTATTATTCTAGTCTTTTACCGTTCTGATTGTCGTGAACACATTGTTTGCAGATGCACAACCTATGCTTATGAGAAACACGTTTTGGTTTATTTCATACCATTTACGTGTTTTGGGAATTCAGTCATCGTCTTTTGTTTGGAGAGCTCCTGTCAATTTTGAGTAAAAACTCAACGTACCAATTTGCGAACCATTTTATTTCGGCCCTTCGCTATATCGGCATCGAACACGTCTCCCTCCCGAGGAGAAAGGGGGTGACGTTGACAATTTTAAATCGAGAGGCCGTCTGGATCTTAAATTTAAAGAACCTTGTCCCCTTCAGTCTCAACGTAGACTTTGATCTGAAGCCATTCTTGTGACTATTGGGTTTTTTCTATCTATTGTAAATAACATTTATAGGCCTATTTAGCCAAATTGTGTCTGATCATATCTTTTCCATTTATACTTTTTATGTTTTATTTAGATTTCCAGATTTCATTAAATTAAGCCACTGTGTGAAAAGACACGTGTGTCCTTTCAAAATATTTCAACTAGTGACTCGCAGTGTTTGTCATTATACACTGATGAAGACAGCGTGGCTGTTGAAACGTTGGTTAATAAATTATTGCATCTGAGCTCCTAGAGTGTGCGGCGCTCCTTTTCTTTTTAAGAGTAAGGACCCACAACTGATTACGAATAGTATGTGTGTGGGTCTGTGTGTAATGTATTTACACACTGCACTGTATGTGGATTCTTGTGTTCCCGTCAGTGTGTTGAACGCGGAACGAGGGAGGGCATGATTTGTTGTTTTGAAAGTCTATTAGAAAGTTTCTTAGTAGCTAGCTAACTTTTGAGTTTGGCTCACACGAAGCAGGATCACTCTGTCTAGTGATCCTTCTGACCAAGGCCGGGTCTGAGGAACTATTTTGCGTAGCAGCCAGCTAGCTGCCTATCAAGGTTTCCTTGACGGCTTGAATGCAACCCGTGATGCCGTTACCCATTGTGCCTGGGACTGCGGATTATCCCGGGTTTGTGGCTGTCAAGATCCCCGCAGTTTGAAAACAAAGCAATCTTCCCTGTGACCTCCCTTGTCTGGAGCTGCGAGGATAAACAGAGTAACCTAAGTGTTTTTAATACTGGTGGATTCAACTAATAAAAGAAGGGACGACTTGACCAGAGGTCCAGGACCTGAAGAACCGTTTGCACTTCCCACATGGTCAGCTCGATAGAAACAGGAGAATGGCAAGATGACAACAATCTAAGTCATTGAGAGAGGACATTAGTTCTGTGTGTGAATCCATAATTACAATGACAATCAAGGCTGAACAACATGGTTGAGGACGGAATAGCAGAATATCCACATGAGATCTGGATGGAGTCTGAGAACAAAGTGAGTGAAATTATCTCTGAAAAAATTAAAGTATCAAATAAAATGGTATTTGTCACATACACGTGTTTAGCAGATGTTATTGCGGGTGTAGCAAAGCTTGTGTTTCTAGCTCCAACAGTGCAGAAATATCTAACAAGTAATAGCTAACAATTTCACAACAATAAACACAAATCTAAGTAAAGGAATGGAATGAAAAATATATGGATGAGCAATGTCAGAGCAGCATAGAACACAGTATATACATAAACTCAGCAAAAAAAAGTAATGTCCCTTTTTCAGGACCCTATCTTTCAAGGCTAATTTGTAAAAATCCAAATAACTTCACAGATCTTCATTGCAAAGGGTTTAAACACGGTTTCCCATGCATAATTAATGAACATGCACTTGTGGAACGGTCGTTAAGACACTAACAGCTTACAGACGGTAGGCATTTAAGGTCAGTTGTGAAAACTTAGGACACTAAAGAGGCCTTTCTACTGACTCTGGAAAATGCCAAAAGAAAGGTGCCCAGGGTCCCTGCTCATCTGTGTTAATGTGCCTTAGGCATGCTGCAAGGAGGCATGAGGACTTGAGATGTGGCCAGGGCAATAAATTACAATGTCCGTACTGTGATATGCCTAAGACGGCGCTACAGGGAAACAGGACAGGCAGATGATCGTCCTTGCAGTGGCAGACCACGTGTAACAACACCTGTACAGGATTGGTACATCCAAACATCAGACCTGCGGGACAGGTACAGGATGGCAACAACTGCCCGAGTTACACCAGGAACGCACAATCCCTCCATCAGTGCTGAGACTGTCCGCAATAGGCTGAGAGAGGCTGGACTGAGGGCTTGTAGGCCTGTAGTAAAGGCCGGTCCTCACCAGACATCACCGGCAACCACGTCGCCTATGGACACAAACCCACCGTAGCTAGACCAAACAGGACTGGCAAAAAGTGCTCTTCACTGACAAGTCACGGTTTTGTCTCACCAGGGATGATGTTCAGATTCGAGTTTATGGTCAAAGGAATGAGCGTTACACCGCCTGTACTCTGGAGCGGGATCGATTTGGAGGTGGAGGGTTCGTCATGGTCTGGAGCAGTGTCATCGGAGCATCATCGCACTGAGCTTGTTGTCATTGCAGGTATTCAACACTGTGCGTTACAGGGAAGACATCCTCCTCCCTCATGTGGTAACCTTCCCTCAGGCACATCCTGACATGACCCTATAGCATGACAATGCCACCAGCTCGTAAAATACCAATACTGAAGTAGGCCTATGGCTACAGGACTTGCGCGCAAATGTAGGCATATAAATGTGCCCATTTGTGGATCATAGTATTTCTGATCGGCTTGAGCTGTGGTGCTTCTCAAAGTTTCTTCACCTCAAACAGTAAAGCAAGCAGTCTGTTTTTACATCCATTGATTGACAATAGGAAAGAGTTTCTCAATGTATTGAAAAAAATATCTGATGACCTCTTATCCCTTGTGCAAATATCCTACATCTGTGTCTGTCCCAAGAAACTGAAGGCCCAGAATCTTTTTTACAATGTTGCAAGTTTGTGTGGACCCAAGTTGTTAGTTGATATCAAATCAAATGTATTTATATAGCCCTTCATACATCAGCTGATATCTCAAAGTGCTGTACAGAAACCCAGCCTAAAACCCCAAACAGCAAGCAATGCAGGTGCAGAAGCACGAAAAACTCCCTAGAAAGGCCAAAACCTAGGAAGAAACCTAGAGGAACCAGGCTATGTGGGGTGGCCAGTCCTCTTCTGGCTGTGCCGGGTGGAGATTATAACAGAACATGGCCAAGATGTTCAAATGTTCATAAATGACGAGCATGGTTAAATAAAAACAAGGCAGAACAGTTGAAACTGGAGCAGCAGCACGGCCAGGTGGACCGGGGACAGCAAGGAGTCATCATGTCAGGTAGTCCTGAGGCATGGTCCTAGGGCTCAGTTCCTGAGAGAGAGAGAGAGAGAGAGATTCACACAGGACACCGACTAGGATAGGAGAAGTACTCCAGATATAACAAACTGACCCTAGCCCCCCGACACAAACTACTGCAGCATAAATACTGGAGGCTGAGACAGGAGGGGTCAGGAGACACTGTGGCCCCATCCAAGGACACCCCCGGACAGGGCCCAACAGGAAGAATATAACCCCACCCACTTTGCCAAAGCACAGCCCCCACACCACTAGAGGGATATCTTCAACCACCAACTTACCATCCTGAGACAAGGTCGAGTATAGCCCACAAAGATCTCCGCCACGGCACAACCCAAGGGGGGGGGCTCCAACCCAGACAGGAAGATCACATCAGTGACTCAACCCACTCAAGTGACGCACCCCTCCTAGGGACGTTATGAAAGAGCCCCAGTAAGCCAGTGACTCAGCCCCTGTTATATGGTTAGAGGCAGAGAATCCCAGTGGAAAGAGGGGAACCGGCCAGGCAGAGACAGCAAGGGCGGTTCGTTGCTCCAGAGCCTTTCCGTTCACCTTCACACTCCTGGGCCAGACTACACTCAATCATATGATCCACTGAAGAGATGAGTCTTCTGTAAAGACTTAAAGGTTGAGACAGAGTTTGCGTCTCTTACGTAGGTAGACCATTCCATAAAAATGTAGCTCAATAGGAGAAAGCCCTGCCTCCAGCTGTTTGCTTAGAAATTCTAGGGACAATTAGGAGGCCTGCGTCTTGTGACCGTAGCGTACGTGTAATAATAAATAATAATATATGCCATTTATCAGACGCTTTTATCCAAAGCGACTTACAGTCATGTGTGCATACATTCTACGTATGGGTGGTCCCGGGAATCGAACCCACTAACCTGGCGTTACAAGCGCCATGCTCTACCAACTGAGCTACAGAAGGACCAAATAGGTATGTACAGCAGGACCAAATCAGAGAGATGGGTAGGAGCAAGCCCATGTAATGCTTTGTAGGTTAGCAGTAAACTCCTTGAAATCAGCCCTTGCCTTGACAGGAAGCCAGTGTAGGGAGGCTAGCACTGGAGTAATATGATCAAATTTTTTGGTTCTAGTCATTTTTCTAGCAGCCGTATTTAGCTCTAACTGAAATTTATTTAGTGCTTTATCCAGGTAGCCAGAAAGTAGAGCATTTCAGTAGTCTAACCTAGAAGTGACAAAAGCATGGATTAATTTTTCTGCATCATTTTTGGACAAAGTTTCTGATTTTTGCAATGTTACGTAGATGGGAAAAAAGCTGTCCTTGAAATGGTCTTGATATGTTCTTCAAAAGAGAGATCAGGGTCCAGAGTAACGCAGAGGTCCTTCAGTTTTATTTGAGACGACTGTACAACCATTAAGATTAATTGTCAGATTCAAGAGAAGATCTCTTTGTTTGGGGCCAAGAACAAGCATCTCTGTTTTGTCCGAGTTTAAAAGTAGAAGAGCGTTTGCAGCCACCCACTTCCTTAGGTCTGAAACACATGCTTCTAGCGAGGTCCAATGGTTTAAGTTCGTTGCGGACATGTGATTTTATAGGATATTCATTTTTAGCAGGATATTTCTACCTGCAGGCTGCAATGTTTTGATTTGTTGGCTTTATGAAGACTATTTTTACATACTGTAATTGGCAATGGTAATATGTTTGTTTTTAGGTTTATCATTTAGATTTTGAAATCATTTTTATTAACTACATGACAATGATTTTGAGATGGGTTAATGTTATAAATTTAAATTAAACTGTTCCATGACAATGTGTATATGAAAACCATAATTGGGGCCTGCCAAGTGGCACAGCAGTCTAAGGCACTGCAACAAACCCAGGTTCGATCCCAGGCTGTGTCACAACTGGCCGTGACCGGGAGTACCATAGGGCGGCTCACAATTGGCACAGCGTTGTCTGGTTTAGGGGGCTCATATTTGCAACAATGAGACAAGATCTCAATTGGATTCCATGAAATTGGGGGATAAAAAAAACTTCAGGAGAGTAATTGCAGAAGTCAGCAGGAGCGGAAGGAGGATGGTCAGGTTAAGGTTTCTTTCTTCTTATTTTGATCTCTGGCTCCCTCGAGTCATTTGTCTTACTTAGAGTGCTTAAAGCATCAGACAAGCGCAATTACCTGCAGTGCATTCAAAGTTTTCAGACACCTTCCGCATTTTGTTACGTTACAACCTTATACGATATTTACTCAATCTACACACAATACCCCATAATGACAAAGCAAAAACAGTGTTTTACACATTTTTGCAAAAGTACAGTACCAGTCAAGAGTTTCTTTAATTTGACTATTTTCTAGATTGTAGAGTTATAGTTATAGTAAAGACTTCATAACTATAACATGACACATATAGGATCATGTAGTAACCCAAAAAGTTTTTTACATTTTAGATTCTTCAAAGTAGCCACCCTTTGCCATGACATCATTGCACACTCTTGGCATTCTCTCAACCAGCTTCACCTGGAATGCTTTTCCTTCACTCTGCACATACTCTGCATCTCACAAAGACATGTCAGTTGGAAGCAAAAATCTCAAAAAGGACATATTTCCACCGATCTAATGCCCTTTGCTCATGTTTCTGGGCCCAAGAAAGTATTTTCTTATTGCTGTCCTTTAGTGGTTTCTTTGCAGAAATTTGACCATGAAGCCCTGATTTCACACAGTGAGTGAGTGAGTGAGTGAGTGAGTGAGTGAGTGAGTGAGTGAGTGACTTTCTCGCTAATGGCTATGGAACATGGAGCTTTCAAAATAGAGGCCACTTCCTGGTTGGATTTTCCTCAGGTTTTTGCCTGCAATATCAGTTCTGTTCTACCTGCAGACAATATTTTGGAAACTTTAGTGTTTTCTATCCTAATCTGACAATTATATGTATATTCTAGATTCTGAGCCTGAGAAATAGGCAGTTTAATTTGGGCATGTTTTTCATCCAAACATCAAAATACTGCCCCCTACACTCAAGAGGTTAACAGAAAATTTGGAGTGGTTGAAAAATGACTTTTAATGACTCCAACCTCAGTGCTTGTAAACTTCCGACTTCAACTGTATATTCCTCCTACAGATAATCATTAACTTCTGGTGTAGAAACCATACCATGGCACTCAATAGGGCTCCCGAATGGCACAGCGGTCTAAGGCACCGCATCTCAGTGTAAGAGGTGTCATTACAGACCCTGGTTCGATTCCAGGCTGTCACACATCCGGCCTTGATTGGCAGTTCCATAGGGCGGCACACAATTGGCCCAGCATCGTCCGGATTTGGCTAGAGTAGGCTATCATTGTAAATAAGAATTTGTTCTTGCATAGTTAAAGGTACCATTTCAATTGATTACCTGATAATTAAGACTCGAACATATCAATACTTATGTAAATGTTATTTTTCAGTTTTTTTTGTTTTTATACGTTTGCAAACATTTCTAAACTTTTTTTCGCTTTTTCTTAAAAAAAAATAGAGTAAGGCTGTAATGTAACAATGTGGAAAAAGTCAAGTGGTCTTAATACTTTCCGAATGCACTGTATAGGTTGATTTTATTTAAACAGGGTGCCTGTTTTTTATTTTTTTTCGATTGGTCCAAAGAACCATTAATCATTGATTACTTTAGTACATCTGATTTTGTTTCTTATTTGTTTTACAAGGGAACTTCTGCACCATATGCTCCAAGTGTTACGAGGAGAACGACCACAACAGCCAGATGATGGAGTGCTCCATGTGTAGCCACTGGGTGCATTCTAAATGTGAAGGACTCTCTGGTGAGTGACACTAATGTTTCAGCGTTAAAACTGTCTTTATCAAGGGGATGTACAACAGGGGGTGGCCAACACTCATTAGTGTTA
Organism: Oncorhynchus keta; assembly: GCF_023373465.1. NCBI lineage: Eukaryota > Metazoa > Chordata > Actinopteri > Salmoniformes > Salmonidae > Oncorhynchus > Oncorhynchus keta. The sequence goes on from NC_068439.1 coordinate 43,955,496, forward strand.
CTGGGTATGCAGGCTTTTGCTCTAGCCCTATACAAACACACCTAATCCAGCTAATCAAGGTTCCAAGGAGCATCTCATTGATAGAATCAGGTGTGTTGGATATAAGAGCTGGAACCAAATCCTGCAAGAGGGTAGTTCTCCAGGCGAACGGGTGACCACCCCTATTAATAACAGTATGTGTAGGGGAAGATGCCACCTCAACTATTTAATTTGATTTAACCTTTATTCATTTAGGCAAGTCAGTTAAAAACAAATTATTATTTACAATGACTGCATATACTGGCCTAACCTGGACGACGCTGGGCCAATTGTTCAGGCAGGCCCCAACTTAAGGGCCTATCCCACTATAAACCCACTCCATTATATTGAAATTATGCTTCTCTTCTGTCTCCCAGATGACCTGTATGAGATCATGTCTAGCCTGCCAGAGAGCGTAGTATATTCCTGTACACGCTGCAGCCAATCACAGCCCATATTCTGGAAGGAGGCGCTGAAGGAAAGGCTGAGGGCGGGACTAGAGAATGTGCTGACCAACCTCCTCTCTGACTCCTCCGCCCAGCACCTGATAACCTGCAGAGAGGTAATGTCTGCCGCCATCACAGTAAAGACGTCACGAGTCAGATACTCGTAACATGTTCTCTCACTTTCATAACATGGCTCTTCTCTATATCCAAAATCAAGTATAAAAACTTACGTTTTACACGTTTAGACTGTCTTATGGATTGTATATCCCTGACCCTCTGACGGCAGTCTCCATTTTACTGTACCATTCTGTTCTTTTGTTTTCTGCAGTGTGAGGAATCTACGGAACTAAATGCTTTCAGGGACCAACAGCAGCCCATCTGCGACCTACATGCCGTGGGTCAAAAATGTACAGGCGGCCAGTACACTTCACTGGTGAGAGACCCCAGTCTTTTATAAACATTTGAATTATGTCACGTGAAAACTATTAAGACCAAGCTAGCGGTTGTTGATTTTGCTGTCATGGCATCAATGTTCCACTGTGACTCATGTAGCTCTTTTCAGACCACAATCTGATCACTTTATATACATTTTGGTCATTTAGCAGATGCTCTTATAGATGTTCTAATGGGAGAGAAGACTCCACACAGTAAATTTAATCTCACATATATTGTAACAACAATACATCTGTCTCCTAAACTTGACACCTGTTTTTCCTGCTCTTGTCTACCAATCAGAAATCATTCCATGAGGATGTTGTCATGGTGATGAGGAAGGGGCTAAAGAAGGAGGAGTCTCTCCCTGAGGACCTGAGGCCCACCTTTTTGGCCAGGTCTCACTACCTGAAGGTTAGTAGAAAGACCTTTCCTCCATTAATGCCATTTGTTATGGGCCATACTGTGCCATATCATTATATTGTTTATTTGCATATTTACTCTATTTTAGTATAGTCTGCATAAAAGAAATGTATGGTATTTTATGAATTGCCTCGATTAATAAAACATAATAAAATAACTCTGAAATAATATTTTTGTATGAACCCCTTATTATTGCCTCTCTTTAACGATGTATAAAGATCACACACTGAGTGCATTCGGAAAGTATTCAGACCCCTTCCCCTTTTCAAAATGTTACTTTACAGCCTTATTCTAAAATGTATTAAATACATTTACAATACCCCATAATGACAAAGCGAAAACAGGTTTTTAGATTTTTTTAAATGTACCTAAGTAAACAGACCCTTTGCTATGAGACTCAAAATTGAGCTCAGGTGCATCCTGTTTCCATTCATCATTCCATTGATCATCATGATGTTCCTACAACTTTATTGGTGTCCACCTGTGATAAATTAAATTGATTGGACATGATTTGGAAAGGCACACCTGTCTATGTAAGGTTCCACAGTTGACAGTGCATGTCAGAGCAAAAAAACCAAGCCACGAGGTCGGACAAATTGTCCGTAAAGCTCAGAGACAGGATCGTGTCGCGGCACAGATGTGGGGAGGGTACCAAAATTGTCTGCAGCATTGAAGGTCCCCAAGAATACAGTGGCCTCTATCATTCTTAAATGGAAGAAGTTTGGCAACACCAACTCTCTTCCTAGAGCTGGCTACCTGGCCAAACTGAGCAATTGGGGGAGAAGGGCCTACAAGATCAAGATCCCGAAGGTCACACTGACAGAGCTCCAGAGTTCCTCTGTGGAGATGGGAGAACCTTCCAGATGGACAACCATCTCTGCAGCACTCCACCAATCAGGCCTTTATTGTGGTGTGGGCAGACGGAAGCCACTCCTCAGTAAAAGGCACATGACAGCCTGCATGGAGTTTGCCCAAAGGCACCGAAAGGACTGACAGTGAGAAACAAGATTCTCTGGTCTGATGAAACCAAGATTCAACTCTTTGGCCTGAATGCAAAGGGTCATGTCTGGAGGAAACCTGGCGCCATCCCTTCGGTGAAGCATGGTGGTGGCAGCAGCATGCTGTGGGGATGTTTATCAGCGGCAGGGACTAGGAGACCAGTTAAGTACAGAGCAATCCTCGATGAAAACCTGCTCCAGAGCGCTCAGGACCTCAGACTGGGGCGAAGGTTCACCTTCCAACAGGATAACAACCCTAAGTACACAGCCAATACAATGCAGGAGTGGCTTCGGGACAAGTCTCTGAATGTCCTTGCGTGGCGTAGCTAGAGCCCGGACTTTAACCCGATTTGAACATCTCTGGAGAGACCTGAAAATGGCTGTGCAGCGATGTTCCCCAGCCAACCTGACATGGCTTGAGAGGATCTGGGATAAATTCCTCAAATACAGGTGTGCCAAGCTTATAGTGTCATAACCAAGAAAGGGGGATACCTAGTCAGTTGTACAACTGAGTGCATTCAACTGAAATGTGTCTTCCGCATTTAACTCAACCCCTCTCAATCAAAGAAGACTCAAAGGTTGTAATCTCCGCCATAGGTGCTTCAACAAAGTACTGAGTAAAGGTTCTGAATACTTATGTAATTGTGATATTTAAGGTGTTTAAATTATATACTTATTATAATTGTATTTTTTTTTTACTGTTTTTGCTTTGTCATTATGGGGTATTTTGTATAGATTGGGGGACAAAACATTTTAATTAATTTTAGAATGCTTTAACGTAACAAAATGTGGAAACAGTCAAGGTGTCTGAATACTCCCCGAATGCACTGTATCTGTCCTTTCAGTTGCTGGAGGAGACTTTCAGTTGGTTTCATAGCCAGGATCAGAAAATGTGGGACCCAATCTCCAAAGATTTCCCAAGGTAAATGGATACACTATGTGTAGACCATATGACGGTGTATGTTATCGATTTTGACATTGTTGTTCTTACTCACATTTCCTCCAAGAAGACAAAAGGGAAAATCCCTGGACAAACCAACTATGACAATAAATAGTTTTGCTTTCAGAAAGATAAAGCAGGCATAGAATACTTCTTTTCGAAAAGCTAGCAAATAATACTTTAAAAAAAGTATCTCCTTGGCCTGAATGGAAAGCAAAGGCTAGCTTTTTCAAACAGAAATTTGCATCCTGTAGCACAAGCTCCAAAAATGTCAGGGACACTAAAGTCCATTGAGAATAAGAGCACCTCCTCCCTGAGGCTAGGAAGCACGGTCACCACCGATAAATCTACGATTATCGAGAATTTCAAGAAGCATTTTTCTACGGCTGGCCTTGCTTTCCACCTGGCTACCCCTACCCCTGTCAACAGCTCTGCACTCCCCACAGCAACTTGCCCAAGCCTCCCCCATTTCTCCTTCACCCAAATGCAGATAGCTGATGTTCTGAAAGAGGTGCAAAATCTGCACCCCTACAAATCAGCTGGGCTAGACAATCTGGACCCTCTCCTTTTAAAATGATCCGCCACAATTTCTGTAACCCCTATTACTAGCCTGCTCAACCTCTTTCCTATCGTCTGAGATCCCCAAATATTGGAAAGCTGCCGCGGTCATCCCCATCTTCAAAGGGGAAGATACTCTAGACCCAAACTTTTACAGACCTATATCTATTCTACCCTGCCTTTTCTAAGGTCTTCAAAAGCCAAGTTAACAAACAGATCACCGACCATTTCGAATCCCACCGTACCTTCTCCACTATGTAATCTGGTTTCCGAGCTGATCATGGGTGCACGTCAGCCACGCTCAAGGTCCTAAACGATATAATAATTGCCATTGACAAAAGACAATACTGTGCAGCCATATCCATCGACCTGGCCAAGGCTTTCGACTCTATCAATCACCGCATTCTTATCGGCAGACTCAACAGCCTTGGTTTCTCAAATGACTGCCTCGCCTGCCTCGCCTGGTTCACCAACTAATTCTATGATAGAGTTCAGTGTGTCAAATTGGAGGGCCTGTTGTCTGGAACTCTAGCAGTCTATGGGGGTGCCACAGGGTTCAATTCTCGGGCCGACTCTTCTCTGAATACATCAATGATGTCACGCTTGCAGCTGGTGATTCTCTGATCCACCTCTATGCAGATGACATAATTCTGTATACTTCTGGCCCTTCTTTGGACACTGTTAAGTAACCTGCAGACAAGCGTCAATGCCATACAACTCTCCTTCCGTGGCCTCCAACTGCTCTTAAATGCAAGTAAAACTAAATGCATGCTCTTCAACCGATCGCTGCACGCCCGCCTTGCAAAAATCACTGAACGGTTCTGACTTAGAATATGTGGACAACTACAAATACCTAGGTGTCTGGTTACTGTAAACTCTCCTTCCAGACTCATATTAAGCATCTCCAATACATAATTAAATCTAGCTTCCTATTTCGCAACAAAGCATCCTTCACTCATGCTGCCAAACATACCCTCTTAAAACTGACTATCCTACCGATCCTTGACTTCGATGTCATTTACAAAACAGCCTCCAACATTCTTCTCAACAAATGGGATGCAGTCTATCACAGTGCCATCCGTTTCGTCACCAAGCCCCATATACGACCCACCACTGCGACCTGTATGCTCTCGTTGGTTGGCTCTTGCCTCATATTTGATGCCAAACCAACTGGCTCCAGGTCATCTATAAGTCCTTGCTAGGTAAAGCCCCGCCTTATCTCAGCTCACTGGTCACCACAGTAGCACCCACCCGTAGCACGCGCTCCAGCAGGTATATTTCACTGGTCACCCCCAAAGCCAATTCCTCCTTTGACAGCCTTTCCTTCCAGTTCTCTGCTGCCAATGACTGGAACGAACTGCAAAAATCACTGAAGCTGGAGACTCATATCTCCCTCACTAACTTTAAGCATCAGCTATCAGAGCAGCTTACAGATCATTGCACCTGTACATAGCCCATCTGAAATAGCCCATCCAACTACCTCATCCCCATATTGTTATTTATTTTATATTTTCCTTTTTTTTGCTCCTTTGCACCCCCGTATCTCTACTTGCACATCTATCACTCCTGTGTTTATTTGCAAAATTGCCACAGCCTATTTATTGCCCTACCTCTCTAATCTTACTTCATTTGCACACACTGTATATACACTTTTCTATTGTGTTATTGACTGTATGTATGTTTATTCCATGTGTAACTCTGTGTTGTTTGTCACACTGCTTTGCTTTATCTTGGCCAGGTCTTATTTGTAAATGAGAACTTGTTCTCAACTGGCTTACCTGGTTAAATAAAGGTGAAATAAATAAATAAAATATACCAATAAATACATTTTAGAAAGGCTCTGTTGCTGAACAAGTCTCTCCCCCTTTTCTTCTGTCTCAGTGGTATGCTCCCTGAGGCAGTGCTTCCACCCTCTAAGGAGCACAGCTATGCACAGTGGCTGGAGAGGACATACCAAGTTACCAGGGGCTCAGGGTGCCTCCAGCAGGGGAACAGCATCCCTTCCCTGTACTCAGTCACCACCCATCAGTCCCGGGCTCTGGAGAGCCTCACACTCAAATCCCAAGGTATGGAGTCTTTGGCTGTGTCTCAACTAGGGGTCTGGTCATAGGCATAGGGCTCTGGTCAATAGTAGTGCATTATATAGTGCAGTAGTGCATTATATATCTATCACTCCCTCTGTAAGCCTATTTTCTTTCTCAAAGCAGGCATGTAACCCCATTCACCGGCACAAGATTGATGGTGATCTAGCATTTTACTTCATCCTAACAATGTGAATCAATTCAATGATTAATGAATGTGTTTGGTCTATCTTGAGTAGGTACACATTGTGCTCTAACCGGGGCCCTGGAACTCGACTGGACCAAAGATGTGAGGCAGTGTGTACTCTGCCAACAATGTGGAGACGCCACACCCAACGTGAGTTTCCTTCCCCCCTCTGTACTGATCCCACACAGTAATTGTATTGATAAGGAGACGAGACACCATTGTGTTAGCTTCAGAAACATCTTTAGTAAAATAAAACCATAAATAGAGCATCATGGGTACTGTAGTACAGTGATTCTCAACTTCGGTCCTTGAGTATCTCAAACAGAATGTAACTTGATGACTATAACTACTGTTCCATGAAGAAGGGAAACGAGGTACAACACACTATGGGGGAGTTGTACTCTCGTTACTTCGGGTTGAAGGATCTTCAATCGCCTGAAATCCACACCTTGCTGGAAGCCCCGCCTTCCCCAGGTGATAAGCGTGAGGCTCGGATTAATTCCTTCACTGAGTCCAGGAACGGGCAGTGTGGGGCGAAACAGGAGTTGTATCTCGTTTCCCTCCTTCAGGGAACAGTAGTTACAGTCGTAACGTTACATTCCCTTTCATTCAGTCAACTTCAGTACAACATACTATGGGGATATATAATCACGCCCCAAGCTGAGCCCAACGGATACTAAATTAAACTGCCCGTGGCAGACCATCCAACCTGATTAGAGCGAGGGCAGCCTGAGCATGCGCCAAGACAACAAACATGGATAGCTATTAATTTATTGGGGGCGTGGTGGTAAACCGAACCCACCTTGTCGTTTCGGTCTCATTATCTGTCTTATCTATTGCTGAAGCCAGGCCAAGCAATTAGAAGAATAACTCATTGTTTGTACTGTTCTCACAAGTTTCCTAATCATAAACTACAGCACACGACGTCCAGGGGGTGAGCACGCTCTACAACCTAAGGGACAGTTAAGTTGGCACAACATAAGACAAGTCTCGTGTTCTGATTATTTGTTTAAGTACTGTGAAATGTACCTGTTCACACCAAGGTGAAGAGTGGAATAATTGAAAGAATGAATCCGAGTCTCACGCTTATCACATGTGGAAGGAGTGGCTTCCAGCGAGCCCTGTATTTCATTGGCCTTGTCGGGCGTGATTGTAGATCCTTCAACCGAAGTCGTGAGTGTGCGACTTCTCCATAGTGTGTTGTACCGAAGATGACTGACTGAAAGAGAATGCATTTTTGTGGCCATACACCCGATTCAATTAGTGAACTAATCAACAAGCACATGACTAGTTGAGTTTGTTCTTCTATTAATTGATTCTGTTTGGGGTACTCAGGGATCGGAGTTGTGAAACACTTCTGTAGTACATTATACCCACAGTAATGGTATTCGCAGCTATTCAGACATCCCAGAATGTTGTCTCAGGTCCACTCTAAATCTGAATTTCCTCGTTTTTATTGAAGGACGCAGGCAGGCTGCTGTACCTGGGGCAGAACGAGTGGGCCCACGTCAACTGCTGCCTGTGGTCCGCTGAGGTGTACGAAGACAACGGAGCTCTACTCCAAGTACACAGTGCTGTCTCCAGGGGGCGCCACATGGTAAGAATGCATTGAACATAACCATAGCTGCGCCTCAAATGGCACCCTGTTTCCTATAAAGTGCACTACTTTTGACCGGGGCCCATAGTGGGCTATGTAGGGAATATGGTGACATTTGGGACACATATCAAAGCTGGAGTACATCCTTAACCAATAGACTTTGTATTCAGACATGGGTGTGCAGTTTCCTGTTTTTAACATTGCCATAAAATAATATGTCCCAAAGAGAATTGTTTTGTCAAGTCTGCTATGCCCATTTTAGTTATAATGAGAATGTTTACTTTTCAGAGTTTTCTGCTAGTCGTTCTCATTCTGTTTTCTTTTCTCTTCTACTCATTGTACCATTCTTCCCTACAGCGCTGTGAGCGTTGTGGCCAGGCGGGGGCGACTGTTGGCTGCTGTCTCTCATCCTGTCAAAGTAACTACCACTTCATGTGCGCCCGTGCCCGCAACTGTGTCTTCCAGGAGGACAGGAAGGTCTTCTGCTCCAGGCACCGCGACCTCGTCAGTGAGAAGGTGAACTTTTAGAAATGGGATGAGGCGCACACAAAGAAACCGTCATCTTTCCAACAGTGCGCACCACCACTTTCACTGTGACTTGTCAGCAGCATTCCAAACTTGTCTCAGGATTTGCACTCTCGTTTCCACTCTCCAGATGGTGTCTGGGAATGGGTTTGAAGTTCTCCGGCGGGTCTACGTGGACTTCGAAGGGATCAGCCTCCGTAGGAAGTTTCTGACTGGCCTGGAGCCAGAGTCTATAAATATGACCATTGGTGAGTATGCGCACATCCCCAATGGCACCCTATTCCCTATGTAGTGCACTGCTTTTAACCCTTTACACTCGTGGGAATGAGCCTATATGGATAGGGCTACATTGAAATGTTTTTTTTACAGAAGAAATATGGAAAGCTTATGCATACCCTTGGAAGCAATTACAAGGGAACAGTTAGGAGATTGTGGGGAAATTATGAGGACACGGCAGTTCACCCGACACAAGACTGAGTCTAAACGTTACACTGTGATTTTATGAACATTTTACATTTACTGTATATTCCAATGCATTCAGTAACATAAGAATAATATTGGAAAATTTGGGGTAGGTGCATCAATTATTCTTTTAAATGCCAAAGGTTTGAGAGAGGTCAAACTGGTGTATCCAAGTGGCCACACAGATCTCAAATAGCCTATTCCAAGCAAACTGTGGAACAGTTGTGAGACAATAGATCCCAAATTGATTTGATTTTAAATTCATACAACCAGTAGACTTAGGTTACATAAAAAATAAATATTCAAAAGCAAGGAGTTTGATGCAACAGATCAGACAGTTTAGCCTAAAATGTGGATCAACTATTTAAAATCTAATTCTATGTCACATGTGCCCTGAATACAACAGGTGTAGACCTTAGAGAAATGCTTACTTACAATCCCTCAACCAATAATGCTTTAAGAAGTAAAATAAATAAATAAATGTGTTAACTTCTTATGGCTGCAGGGGCAGTATTGAGTAGCTTGGATGAATAAGGTGCCCAGAGTAAACAGCCTGCTCCTCAGTCCCAGTTGCTAATATATGCATATTATTATTAGTATTGGATAGAAAACACAAGTTTCTAAAACTGTTTGAATGATGTCTGTGAGTATAACAGAACTCATATGGCAGGCAAAAACCTGAGAAGAAATCTAAACAGGAAGTGGGAAATCTGAGGTTTGTAGTTTTTGAACTCAGCCCTATCGAATACACAGTGGGATATGGTTCAAGTTGCACTTCCTATGGCTTCCACTAGATGTCAACCGTCTTTAGAAACTTTAACGAGTCTTCTACTGTGATGTGGGGCCGGATTAGAGCTCTTTGAGTCAGTGTTCTGACAGAGAGCCAGGTCCTGGTCACGCGCATTTCACATGATGGCAACCTGCGTTCCATGGCTTTTCTACAGACAATGGAGTTCTCCGGTTGGAACATAATTGAAGATTTATGATAAAAACATCCTAGAGATTGATTCTATACTTGATTTGAAATGTTTCTATGACCTGTAATATAACTTTTTGAACTTTTCATCTGGCGTTCGGCTGGACCTACACAAATCGAAACGCTCGTGCACTAAACGCCACAAAAGTAGCTACTTGGACATAAATAATGGACATTATCAAACAAATCAAACATTTAATGTGAAACTGGGATTCCTGGGAGTGCATTCTGATGATCATCAAAGGTAAGGGAATATTTATGTTATTTCTGATTTCTGTTGACTCCAACATGGCGGATATTTTTTTTTTCTCTGAGCGCTGTTCTCAGATTATTGCATGGTTTGCTTTTTCTGAAATTTGACACAGCGGTTGCATTAAGGAGAGGTATATCTATATTTCCCCATGTCTAACAATTGTTTTTTCATCAACATTTATAATGAGTATTTCTGTAAAATTATGTGTTTCTGCAATATCACCGGATGTTTTTGGAACTAGTGAACGTATACAGATTTTTTTTTTTTTTTTTATAAATATGAACTTTATCAAACAAAACATACATGTATTGTGTAACATGAAGTCTTATAAGTGTCATCTGATGATCATCAAAGGTTAGTGATGAATTGTATCTCTTTGTGCTTTTTGTGACTCATCTCTTTGTCTGGAATAATGGCTGTGTTGTTCTGTGAGTTGGTGGTGACCTAACATAATCGTTTGTGGTGCTTTCGCTGTAAAGCCTATTTGAAATTGGACACTGGTGAGATTAACAACAAGATTACCTTTTAAAACGGTATAACATACTGCTATGAGAATTTTGTTCTCAATGTTCATAAACTGAACTTCAATTAAAATCCTCTGTCTGTTACTAAGAATTTGTAAGGTTCTTATTAAAATGAAAGTCAGAGGCCAGTCTACCGTAGTCTGCAAGGTTTATTTACGACAGCGCTGCTGTACATATACAAAGACATTGCTTTTATAACTTTCTCTTACCCTACACTCATACATACACATCAACATAGGAATTTTCTCATGAGTCTCACCACAGTTTATTACCACTCAGCTGACAGTTCCAGTCTCCCCCAGATACGAGAGCTCTCCCTGTTTTATCTAATCTCCCCAGAGTTACAGCCAGGTCAGTTCAAACAGGTTAATGCACTTCTTCTTTCTCTTTCGACACACACATACATTCTTTTCTTCCTAGGTCTATGCTACATAACCCCTTCCTAATGAACAAACATTATTTATCATTATAGAAAGACAGGGTAGAATTCTGTTATAATTCTACGTTAAATGTATACATGTATGTTTGAGAAATATTAATTGAAATTTTTGTTGTTTTGAATTTGGCGCCCGGCACTTTCACTGACTGTCATATTTATCCCGTTAACGGGATTGAAGCCCTAAGTAAAAAATAGAAAATATAATGTTTAATAATAAACAGCAGCAGTAAAATAACAAGAGGCTATATGCAGGGGGTACCGGTACAGACTCTATGTGCGGGGGCACCGGTTAGTCGAGGTAATATGTACATGTAGGTAGAGTTAAATTGACTGCATAGATTATAAACAGAGTCAGCGTAAAAGAGAAGTCTTGGGTAGCCCTTTGATTAGCTGTTCAGGAGTCCTATGGCTTGGGGGTAGAAGCTGTTAAGAAACCTTTTGGACCTAGACTTGGCGCTCCGGTACTGCTTGCCGTGCGGTAGCAGAGAGAAGTCTATGACTAGGGTGGCTGGAGTCTTAGACAATTTTTAGGGCCTTCTTCTGACACAGCCTGGTATAGAGGTCCTGGATGGCTTGACCCCAGTAATGTACTTGGCCGTACGCCCTTTCCTCTGTAATGCCTTACGGTCGGAGGCCGAGCAGTTGCCATACCAGGCAGTGATGCAACCATTCAGGATGCTCTTGATGGTGCAGCTGTAGAATGTTTTGCGGATCTGAGGACTCATGCCAAATCTTTTCAGTCTCCTGAGGAGGAATAGTCTTTGTCGTGCCCTCTTCACGACTGTCTTAGTGTGTTTGGACCATGATAGTTTGATGTGGACACTAAGGAACTTGAAGCTCTCCAACCTGTTCCACTACATCCCGTCGATGAGAATGGGGGTGTGGGCCTCCCGAGTGGCGCAGTGGTCGAAGGCCAAACCCTCCCTAACCCGGACGACACTGTGCCACCAGAGACTCTGGGTTCGAGCTCAGGCTTTGTCGCAGCCGGCCGCGACCGGGAGGTCCATGGGGTGGCGCACAATTGGCCCAGCGTCGTCTGGGTTAGGGAGGGTTTGTCCGGCAGGGATATCCTTGTCTCATCGCGCACTAGTGACTCCTGTGGAGGGCCGGGTGCAGTGCAAGCTGACCAAGTCGCCAGGTGTACAGTGTTTCCTCCGACACATTGGTGCGGCTGGCTCACGGGTTGAATGGGCATGGTGTCAAGAAGCAGTGCGGCTAGGTTGGGTTGTGTTTCGGAGGACGCATGGCTCGACCTTCGCCTCTGTGCGGGAGGCCGTGCGGGAGTTGCAGCGATGAGACAAGACTAACGACTACCAATTGGATACCATGACATTGGGGAGAAAAAAGGGGGTACAAAAAAGTGGGGGCGTGCTCGGTCCTCCTTTTCCTGTAGTCCACAATCTTCTTTTTGTCTTGATCACGTTGAGGGAGAGGTTGTTGTCCTGACACCATCGACCATGCAGTCATGAGTGAACAGGGAGTACGGGATGGGACGGAGTACGGGATGGGACTGAGCACGCACCCCTTAAGGTGCCCCTGTGTTGAGGATCAGCTTGGCGGATGTGATGTTCCCTACCCTCACCACCTAGGGGTGGCCCGTCAGGATCCAGTTGCAGATGGAGGTGTTTAGTCCCAGGGTCCTTAGCTTAGTGATGAGCTTTGATGGCACTATGGTGTTGAATTCTGAGCCGTAGTCAATGAATAGCATTCATAGGTGTTCCTTTTGTCCAGGTGGGAAAGGGCAGTGTGGAGTGCAATAGAGATCGCATCATCTGTGGATCTGTTGGGGAGGTATGCAAATTGGAGTGTGTCTAGTGTTTCTGGGATAATGGTCTTTATGTGAGCCATGACCAGCCTTTCAAAGCACTTCATGGCTACAAATGTGAGTGCTACTGGTCATTTAGGCTGGTTACCTTAGTGTTCTTGGGCACAGGCACTATGGTGGTCTGCTTTGAACATGTTGGTATTACAGACTCGGGCAGGGAGAGGTTGAAAATGTCAGTGAAGACACTTGCCAGTTGGTCAGCGCATGCAAGGAGTACACGTCCTGGTAATCCGTCTGGCCCTGCGGCCTTTGCGAATGTTGACCTGTTTATAGGTCTTGCATCGGCTATGCATGTTTCAGTGTTACTTGCCTCAAAGTCATTTAGCTCTGGTAGGTTTGTGTTACTGGGCAGCATTTCTTCACATAAGTGCAGCAGTGTGCACAAGGCAGTAGGCTATGCGCAAACATTCGTTCCATAATGCAACACTGTTGTCAAAAAGGCACTGCACTTTTCATGTGACAGAAATGAAATTGTGTTAGAAATTAAGAAAGAGAGGAGATCTAATGGGCAACAACGAGCATGGGTTGATAATGACTTGGATTGTGCCTTTTGCTACTGGAAAATGAAAGGAGCTTTATTATAAAATTTCCTCCATTGATATAGTCTGACTTTGGCTAGACTGCTTTGAAGCAAGGTAAGACGTGCCTCATATCATATGTAATTAAACTTGTGTTTTAAATATTTAAGTATATAGTGCATTCGGAAAGTATTCAGGCCCCTTGAGTTTTTCCACATTTTGTTATGTTATAGCCTTATTCTAAAATTGATTCAATAATTGTTTTCCCTAATCTACAGACGCTACCCCATAATGACAAAACAAAAACAGATTTTTTTGAAGTTCTTGCAAATGTATTCAATTTTTTTTCAAGATACCATATTTACATGTTTTCAGACCCTTTACTATGAGACTCGAAATTGAGCTCAGGTGCATCCTGTTTCCATTGATCATCCTTGAGGTGTTTCTACAACTGGAGTCCACTTGTGGTGAATTCATTAATTTATTGGACATGATTTGGAAAGCCACACATCTGTCTACCTAAGGTCTCCATCATACTTAAATGGATGAAGTTTGGAACCACCATGACTCTTCCTAGAGCTGGCCGCCTGGCTTATCTAAACAATTGAGGGGGAAGGGCCTTGGTCAGGGAGGTGACCACGAACCTGATGGATGAACCCATCGAACCCGATGAATGAGTTCCGGAGTTCCCCTGTGGAGATGGGAGAATCTTCCAGAAGGACAACAATCTCTGCAGCAATCAGGCCTTTATGGTAGAGTGACCAGATGGAAGCCACTTGTCAGTAAAAGGCACATGACAGCCCACTTGGAGTTTTCCAAAAGGTACCTAAAGAACTCTTAGACCATGAGAAACAAGCTTCTTTGGTCTGATGAAACCAAGATTGAACCCTTTGGCCTGAATGCCAAGCACCACGTCTGGAGGAAACCTGGCATCATCCCTACGGTCAAGCATGGTGGCAGCATCATGCTGTGGTGATGTTTTTCAGTGGCAGGGACAGGGAGACTAGTCAGAATCGAGGGGAAAGTTGAACGGAGCAAAGTAAAGAGCGCGCCTTGATGAAAACCTGCTGCGGAGTGCTCAGGATCTCCGCCTGGGGTGAAGGTTCACCTTTCAACAGGACAACGACCCTAAGCACACAGCCAAGACGACGCAGGAGTGGCTACATGAGAAGTCTCTGAATATCGTTGAGCGGCCCAGCCAGAGCCTGGACTTGAACCTGGTCTAACATCTCTGGAGAGACATGAAAATAGCTGTGCAGCGACACTCCCATTCCAACCTGACAGAGCTTGAGAGGATCTACAGAGAAGAATGGGAGAAACTCTCTAAATACAGGTGTGCCAAGCTTGTAGCGTCATACCCAAGAACACTCGAGGCTGTAATCGCTGCCAAAACAAAGTACCTAGTAAAGGGTCTGAATACTTATGGAAATGTGATCCGTTTTTTAATAGAATTACAAACATTTCTAAACCTTGTTTTTGCTTTGTCATTATGGGGTATTGTGTGTCGATTGAGGATATATATTTTTTTAAATTCCATTTCTAATAAGGAGTCTGAATACTTTCCGTTTGTACTGTATTACCAGTAGTAGCCTAAATTTACCGTTAATTCTTATTTAGTTTATTCTCATGTTTGTTTGGTTATGGTAATTTCTGTTGATGTATTCAATATATTATTATTAGTCATTTACTGTTCTCATTGTCAGAGTGCACACATTGTTTGCAGAGCTCACAACCTATGCTACTTGGTTTATTTCGTTCAATTTACGAGTTTGGTCAATTTTTTTCATTGTTTATTTGGAGCGCTCCTGTCAATGCTACAGGGCCTGTGCGCAAATGTAGGCCTAGAAATGTGCCCCTTTGGGGATGTCTGATTTGTCTTAACTCTCCACCGCTAATGAGCTGTGGAGCTTTTCAAAGTATTTTTTTCTTTTCACATTGGTGCAATGAGTGTTTTTTGTGAATGCGCTTGTTAAATCATCACCCGTTTGGAAAAGTAGGCTGTGATTCGACGATAAATCGATGCACTGCATTGATTATATGACACGCAGGACAAGCTAGATAAAATAGTAATATCATCAACCATGTGTAGTTTAACTTAACTTGGCTCCTTGCTGCACTCGCGTAACAGGTTGTTAGCCTGCCATGCAATCTCCTCTTTGAGTGCAATGTAATCGGCGTCCAAAAAAGCCAATTACCGATTGTTATGAAAATTTGAAATCGGCCATGCCGATTAATCGGTCTGTACTGAACTCACTGGCGCTGAAAACGTTGAGGGCGATGAGGGCCCCAAAATATTTTTTACAATATTGCAAGTTTGCTAGTGGGAGTTTCCGCAAGAAAGAATTGATACAATGTTTCAAGTTCTTTGGCTTGGCATGACCTGTCTGCAATGTGGTTTATAGGATATTTTCTACCTGCAGGCTGCAATGTTTTTATTTGTTGGCTTTATGTAGGCTATTTTTTACATGGTTAGCAATAAAGTTACTTCTAGATTTACATCTTCATTTAGATTTAGAACCACATGACAATGATGATTTTGAGATACAAAGACTATTATAAATTAAACTGTTACACAAACATGTGCATATGAAATACATAACTGGCACTCAGATTGTTAGAAATGGTAAGATAAATTGGGACTCCAATTGGAAAAGGTTGCCTACCCTTGGTGTAGCCTATTACCGGCAACTTCAAGAACGAAATAGCAGAATCTGCGAAGGCCAGCAGCGGCAGGAGCAAGGTCTGAAAGTTTTTTTCCCCTTCTGATTAGGCTATCTTGATCTCTGGCTCCGTCGAGATCTTAATGGGTCTTAATTATTTAATAAGAGATAATAATAGATTTTATTTAAACACATAGGTGTCTATTTTTTTTTTAAATAGACATTTTAAAAACTTCGTCCAATTGATTGGTTGACTACTTTTGGTCGACCAATATATAAAAATATGTTGGACAAGCCTAATATGTTTTCAAAATGCGTACTGCCTCCAGCTCATTGCAAATGATCGGCAGGTAGCCTAGCGGTTAGTGCGTTGGGCCAGTAACCAAAAGGTTGCTAGAACAAATCCCTGAGCTGACAAGGTAAAAATATGTTGTTCTGCCCCTGAACAAGGCAGTTAACCCACTGTTCAACCGTTAATCAACCGTTCTCTGTCGTGGGTGATGTTGGCTTTCGCCGACTGGTCGAGCACCGGTACACACTACCAAGTGCGCTATTTTTCAGATGTTACCCTACCGGAGTTACACAGTAATAGCGTCACGACATACATACTATGGAACGCCGTTTGGGTCTTTGCATGTTACAGTAGCACTGTCAAAGCTGTACAAAAAAAATCTGCAAACAAGCAATCACCGGCCACGAACGATGTGTTTGCAATACCGCGTTGTCTTAAAGCATAATTTGTTGAACCACAACTTCTGGGGTAGCTAGCTTTAGCTTGGTACCTAGCTAGCACCTATATAACCAGCCTGAAAACAATGACCAGTAGAACCTGCAGTCGTTTTCATTATTCTTACAAGGATTTTTAGTGTTTTGAAGCTAGCCACAATAAGGATTAGGCACAATAGTGAAATTTGCCGTTTGCCCTCAAAATAAAAGTATGTCATTGACAGTGACGCAAATGAATACAAATAGTAGAATTGTGCCATACTGTTATTTTGAAGGCTAACAGCAAAGTCCACTGTTGTGGTTAATCCTGATTGTGGCAAGCTTCACATAGATGGGTCGGGCCAGCATTAATCAAATAAGAACGGTCTTAAAAATAGGGTTATTTTAGATGACACAGATTGACGTTTTGCTGTGTTTTTGGGGAAGAACAGCTAGCTCATGGATGCAAATAATATATTTTTTTTATGACCAGCACTGTAGGTGCGCGAGACAACTTTACCAGCATCATAGCATACGTATCGATGAATCGTTGTGACATGACCTATGAGTGATAGTGTAATGTAATAACTATGTAAAAAATGTATGAACTCATTCAATTATTATGTAACGTGCAGTCATATTCAGGTCCTGATTGGTCAACAAGCTCATTTGACACGTCAAATAGTGTGATCCATTTTGACACGCAAAGACCCAAACAACGTTCCATAGAAATCCTGGTTGAGAATGAAACTAGTGAACAAATGAACCACAAAACAGCACAGCCAGTATGTGAAAGAAATAGGTTTTGATTATGTTTTACTGGTAATGGGGACATATGCAAATGCCAGCAAAATAACCTTTTGGTGTGTGTGTGTGTGACCTTTTTAGTTAACTAGGCAAGTCAGTTAAGAACAAATTCTTATTTTCAATGATGGCCTAGGAACAGTGGGTTAACTGCCTTGTTCAGGGGTAGAACGACAGATTTATTTTGAAAGAGGATTATAAAATGGTTTTATGTCAGTCCAAATGTACACCTCACATTTCCATATCATAAAACTCATGTAATATATAGCGTCAGCGTTTACGATCACAATGCTTGATGTACAGTTAGAAGATGAGATGGCGTTATACCCTGGGTTGTCCTGAAAAGAATGAGCACGTTTGTTGAATTGTTATTTAAAAAAAATGTCACTGCATTCTGACTCCATTCTATGTGCACTGCACCATAATTACAATATGCTTCCCTGAATTTCCTAGTGAAAGCCTAACACGAAGGTCGTATTTTATAATTTAGCTAGTTATATCTACAATAGAACAGGGTTTCAAATGATGACCAGTTGACCCAAATTGTGAATTTTATAATGGACCATTTTTCATTTGCATAAACAGCCATTGTGGGATGGCAGCAGTGTTTCCGTTAGCCATTAATAAACGGCTTTTCGCTGATAAAGCCAATTAAAAAAATTGTCTCTGCCAATTGTCTGGGAGAAGAAGAAAAATCACATTGTGAAATAATGCTTTTTAGCCTATTCATTGATGAAATACCAGTTGATGGAAATATATTTGATTGGGCATGCATAAAAAATTAAATAAAAATCGGTCTATAGGTTCATTTTAGTGACTCACAATGACATTTGTGGCTGATACCAATGTTTAAAATTTGAGTGGCCTTTTAAGCATTCTAGTACAGTTAAATAGTACACACACACACACACACACACACACACACACACACACACACACACACACACACACACACACACACACACACACACGTCTAAGGCACTGCATCTCAGTGCAAGAGGTGTCACTACAGTCCCTGGTTCGAATCCAGGCTGTATCACATCCGGTTGTGATTGGGAGTCCCATAGGGCGGCGCACAATTGGCCCAGCGTCGTCTGGGCCGTCATTGTAAATAAGAATTTGTTCTTAACTGACTTGCCTAGTTAAATAAAGGTAAATAAATAACATCGAGCCCTCTTAATTTACAGCATCTCCCTCACTCAAACAACAAAAAAATGGGCAAACCGTCTTGTCGCATTCGGTGCTCAAGTTCAGAACAGCTATCAGTCAAAACAAATACAGAGCTGTGAAGAGGAGACCCTGAGCTCTCATGTCATGTATATCATGTTACTTACTATACAGTCACTGCATTCAAAATTAGGCACTTATCCGTGTCCAAATCTGGAATTTTCAACCCATATACGGGTACAAGTTTAATACTTAACAAAAACCCCAGGCACTGGTCAAAAAGTGCATTACACAGGCTTTGTCCCAAATGGCACCCTATTCCCTGTGTCGAGGGGCTTTTGATTTGGAAGGTGTGACCCATATACTCTAAAAGTTTGGCCAGTAAGGGATTTACAGTATTTTACCACCACCAATCATTTCCCTTTTTACTCGTGAAACCATTCATCTGTTTCCTTCTATATCCAGGTTCACTTCAGATCAACAGGCTGGGTGTGCTGACTGAACAATCAGCAAATGGCGCACGGTTGTATCCTGTGGGCTACCAGTAAGTGACCAATAATCCTCTTGTGACCCAGACATCGACAGCATCCATTTAGATTCTTCTTGTTTTGAATAATCGATTTGTGAATAATGTAGTCAGGGTTGTCATTGTATTGTTATTATAAGATTGGCAGTATAAAACTGCAGGTATTTTGTTGGAGAACTTCCCTGGAGTTGGTTTTGAAATTATATTGGGTTGTTTATCTTTTACGTTACTCACCTTTTGTCATTCTCCTCCCTCCCTGTTTTCCTCTGTCCAGGTGCTCTCGGCTGTACTGGAGCACAGTGGACCCTCGGCGGCGCTGTAAGTACACCTGTAATGTGACAGAGGTGTACTCTCCACTCCCAGAGAAGCCAGGGGAACCACATTGGTGGGAGCAGGAGGAGAACCGAACCATAGCCCACAGCTTTTACAAAGGTCAGCAAACCCACCCAACCTGCCCCTATCTGGTAGTAGGGTGGGCACTTCAATGGATAACCTTGATGTCCCACTGTCCCTAGGCCGTCATTGAAAATAAGAATTTGTTCTTAACTGACTTGCCTAGTAAAATTTAAAAAATACGTTATTTGTTTGTTTTCATTTCATAACTAAGGGGGATATGTATAACAACATAATTAAGTACATTGGAATTGTACAATATTTGCTATTCAAAAGGGACAATTTACTAGAATCTACTAATTCTCAGAGTCTTCAAAATAAATAATGTTCCTTTTTTATTCCTTGACCAGAAATGGAAATTCCAGAGGCTGTGATGAGTCCTCTGCCCATTCAGGTATCTCCCAGCACCACCTCATCCCCCCTGAAACAGGAGCCTGGGGCCAAAACCCCTAGTTACTCACAAACCAGAAGACCAGCAGGAGGAACATCTCGACCTCTTCCCTCTCCAGGTAACATTGACATTGAGTTAGATATCGATACCAGTTTAATATCTAGTGTCAGTAAACAGCGAGATATCTCTGCTTATTTGAGGAACATTTTTACTTACAATGAGTGATATGTGGTCTTGCCTAGTTCCCTTAAATTTAAAGCACTGACTAAGTCGCTTAGGATAAGAGCGTCTGCTAAACGACATCAACGTAAAATGTTAATATCACTCTGTTCCATCATGACACTAACTGGTCATCCTCTAATCTCTAGGGAGTGCGATGACCAAATCCCACCACATCCTGACTCTCAGGGATCTGAGCGATACCTGCCAGCTGCGTCGCCTGTCTCGGGGCCGCCACTCCGGGGACGACTCCTCCCCAACCGATGGCCCCGCTGGACCAATGATGCTCCGTTCAGGGGGCACCCTCCACCCCAGGTCCCTACCCTTCAGCTCCCCTCCCAGAACCAGCGAAAACCTCCTGAATTCCCCTCGGAGAGTACAACCTCGCGCTGGCTCCTCCAGCTGGCGCTCCCCTCTCTTGTCCCCTTCCAGTGTTACCTCTCCTCTCTCTCTGCGGCCTGTTGCCATCGGCAGCCCACCCTCCAACCTCCCTCTGGCCCTCGGCCACTCCTCCAGGATCAGGCAGTCATTCAAAATCACAACTCCAGTGTCCACTGAGATGCCACAAGACTTCTTAGCATCATCCGAGCCAGTGGAGGTAGTGGTGGTGCCTTCAAACGGAATCACATTGACAGTAAATAATATGGAGGAAGACACAGACGTCGGACCCCTGATGTCGGATCAGGACTTGCCCTTCGCGCCCTTCGACGTGGCGGACGCAGACGTGGCGGTGGCCTCTGTACTAAACGCCAAGCTGGAGTTTGACGAGGCCTTGCTGAATGAGACTGTGGCGCTTCACTGTGGAGTTTCCCAGACAGCTGGAGGCGATGTGGAGGAGGCATTAGAGGCGGAGCCGTTAGAGGAGACCCAGAGCCAGACTCGTGGTGGGGACAACATGGATGCCAACATGGCTCCAGTATTCACCAAAGCAATGGCCACTAAAGAGATCCTGGAGAACGGTTCCTCAGACGAAGACATGGATCACTACTTAAAGTTATCTCGTATGTTGGTGGTGTGCAAAGTCTCAAAGGACTCAGGGCAGGCAAGTCTCCCTCTCCCCCCACCAGCCCCTACGTCTCAGTCCATCTCCCAGCTTGACGGAGCGGATAACTGCTCTGAGAGTGATTCAAGCGATTCTACCTGCGATGAGGAAGAAACTCAGGAAGAGGGAAAGAGTGGGGAAGATCAGGGGGCTGACAGTCAAGCCTTGTTTGAAACCTGTGACCCAAATAATGACTTGTCTATTGAAGAGGAGGTTCTGATGGAGTCTGAGCAAATGGAATCCCAGAAAGAGGTTCTTCTGGACCCCAGCAGTGGCCATTTTGTTTCGGATGACGACAGCATCAGAGAGTACCTGGCTAATAATAAAAACGTAGTGCTTGATGATAGCGACAGCTCTGGCTCCTCTACAGATTCTCTCGTTGGAGTGGACGACGAGATGGGAGACCCAGACTTTGAGCCAGAACCCAAACCCAACCCCAAATCAACTCCTGTGAAAACAATCATGGAACGCCCTCGTCCTGTGAGCATGAAAACTATTCCACGAAAACCCACACCAGCGCAGAGAAAAATCATCAGGGTGTCCTTACCCTCTGGACCTGCTCTGCCTCTGAATGTAGCCTTCTCATCGCCACCCATCGCTGTTCGAACCATTCAAAGGACGGCCACCTCCACCGCCTCCCTGACCCCATTTGTCATGAATGGCATGAACTCTATACCCTTACAGACAGGGGCCACTACGGGGAGAGCTATCGCTATCCGCCTGGCCACACCAAGACAAGCAGCTCAACAGCAGCTGACTGCCACTATTCAGTCTGCCTCCAACTCAGTCCTGTCTCCACAGGTTCTGCTAGTCAACCGTCAAGGTCAGATTCTGATGAAAGATCCAAACACTAACACCTTCCAGACGGTCAGCACCAACTCCCCTTCCTACAGCCGCATCAGCCAGATAGCCAAGATTATCCACAGCAGTGGTGCACTGCCCCGTGCGATTCCCCAGATGGTGGTCGTACCCGCTACATCTACACCCTCGCCACGGACAGCCGTCTTCCATAGTTCAAATCTCATCACCAGTAGCAGAAACAACACCACCACACCAACCACCATCTCTAACAGAAACAACACCACACCAGCAACCACCACCAATCTCCTGATCAGGACCCCACAGAGTTTGCATGATGGGCGAATGCTGGTCCGAGCCATGCCCATGACGCGTGGAGCGAAACAAGTGAGGGTCAAGTGCGTCTCTGTGCCCAGCTCTCCAATGATGATAGGCAACCAGGCCCAAGCTATCTTAGACAGAGCCATGGCTTCTCATCGCCAGCCCTCTCAGATACGGCCTAATATCCTCAGTGTGAGCCCATCCCAGGTGAGCCCGTCCCAGCTGAGCCCATCCCACTTCCAAGTCCACCCGTTCCTCAACAAGCTTCAGACCCCTCTAGCCATCTCAGACACACCTGGTCAGATGCTCCGCCACGAGCCGCCCACCGTACCCGAGTCTCAGGTCCGTGTCAAAAGAGTGTCCTTCGTCGCAGAGCGTCCCGGCAAGAAGAAATGTAAAACTGATTTCCTCCCGCAGTCACCCTCTAGTGACCTTGATGACCTAGATGGCAGCAGGTACGGCAGAGTACAACATGAGATGATGGAATTATTACATTACATTTATTAATTATTACTTTTAATGTAACTTAGACTGCACTGCACATTTTCCAATTGGGATAATAAAAAGAGAGTCTTTAAAATCAATCAAAGTCACTCTTTTTCTCATACAGAAATTGTGGCGTTAGAACTAAAGCCCCAACAATGAAAGATGTGCTGGATCTGGACCAGGAGAAAGTTGAGCCCAAGGTCATCCTACCAACAGAACCTGAGAAGATCAGGTTAGTTTCTTCTCAAACATGACCATAGCAAGATGGGTGCCAGAAATACGCACTGCAAGGTACATTTTTTGTTGTTGTTGATATTTTAGAATGCATAAGTACGGAGCCCTTTAGGGGTGATGGTGGTGAAAAATTTGAACAAAGGCTAATCCATTCCCTCTTTTTTTCATTTTTTTCAAACATTCCCTCAAATATTTAAAGTAATTCCCACTTCCCACAAAAAATTGTTCCCTGACTAGAAAAAGTAGTTCCCTCAATTGTATTAGTTCCCTCGGATCTCCCCTGCAGATCTCTTGGCTTACAAGAATGGCATTCTCCTTATGTAGGCCTACCCGGTCCCATTCCCACTTGGCCGATAACATATTGCAGCCTTATTGTCTATTTAGTTAATCAAATCAATTTTTATTTGTCACATACACATGGTTAGCAGATGTTAATGCGAGTGTAGCGAAATGCTTGTGCTTCTCGTTCCGACAATGCAGTAATAACCAACAAGCAGTCTAACCTAACAATTCCAAAACTACTACCTTATAGACACAAGTGTAAAGGGATAAAGAATATGTACATAAAGATATATGAATGAGTGATAGTACATAACGGCATAGGCACGATATAGTAGATGGTATCGAGTACAGTATATACATATGAGATCAATAATATAGGGTCTGTAAACAAATTGGCTAGTGATACATGTATTACATAAAGATGCAGTAGATGATATAGAGTACAGTATATACATATGCATATGAGATGAGTAATGTAGGGTATGTTAATATTATATTAAGAGGCATTGTTTAAAGTGGCTAGTGATAATTTTTTTTACATCAATTTCCATTATTAAAGTGGCTGGAGTTGAGTCAGTATGTTGGTAGCAGACACTCAATGTTAGTGGTGACTGTTTAACAGTCTAATGGCCTTGAGACTGAAAAACAGCTTCTGTCTCTCGGTCCCTGCTTTGATGCACCTGTACTGACCTCGCCTTCTGGATGATAGCGGGGTGAACAGCCAGTGGCTCGGTGGTTGTTGTCCTTGGTGATCTTTATGGCCTTCCTGTGACATTGGGTGGTGTAGGTGTCCTGGAGGGCAGGTAGTTTGCCCCCGGTGATGCGTTGTGCAGACCTCACTACCCTCTTGAGAGCCTTACGGTTGTGGGCGGAGCAGTTGCCGTACCAGGCGGTGATACAGCCCGACAGGATGCTCTCGTTGGTGCATCTGTAGAAGTTTGAGTGCTTTTGGTGACAAGACACATTTCTTCAGCCTCCTTCTCAGCGCCTTCTTCACAACGCTGTTTGTGTGGGTGGACCAATTCAGTTTGTCTGTGATGTGTACGCCGAGGAACTTAACTTACTACCCTCCTCACTACTGTCCCGTCGATGTGGATAGGGGGGTGCTCCCTCTGCTGTTTCCTGAAGTCCACAATCATCTCCTTTGTTTTGTTGACGTTGGGTGTGAGGTTATTTTCCTGACACCACACTCCCTGTAGGCTGTCTCGTTGTTGGTAATCAAGCCTACCACTAGTGTCGCCCGCAAACTTGATGATTGAGTTGGAGGCTGTTACAGGAATTATATCCCTGTTTTAATACCCAATTAAAATTAAACACTCTGTCAATTCATAAGCATTTGTATGACTCTTATTTGTATAAAATGGACAGAGACCAGTCTTAAAAGTCAACCAGCAGAGTTTATTCTCGAGAGTACGGCCCATTATACATTTTACCACAGGTTATAAACTGAAAATGACGTCATTAGTTTTAGTACTAGC
Source organism: Oncorhynchus keta (assembly GCF_023373465.1). Taxonomy (NCBI): domain Eukaryota; kingdom Metazoa; phylum Chordata; class Actinopteri; order Salmoniformes; family Salmonidae; genus Oncorhynchus; species Oncorhynchus keta. Next base: position 43,980,204 of record NC_068439.1, read on the forward strand.
CCATCTCATCTCCTCTCCAGTACAATGGCTGTATGGTTTTCAAGCTTTCTCACCAGCGTCTCTCCCTATTAAGATAATTTATGAACAGAGCCTGTGTAGATAAGCATTCTAGCCAGTCTGGCTATAAGTTCATTCATTTCTACCAAGGAACAGACAGTCATTGTTCTAATTCTTGATTATATTTACACACATTATATTCATACATATACAGTAATATAATAGTATTCTGATTAGTCAGTCCTGATTGAAATGTATACATAATTAGTCATTATTGATAAAAAATTCCCTTAACAGAGACGTGCATGGCCACGCAGTCGTGGGTGAACAGGAAGTACAGGAGAGGGCTGAGCACGCACCCTTGTGGGGCCCCAGTGTTGAGGATCAGCGGGGTGGAGATGTTGTTACCTACCCTCACCACCTGGGGGGCGGCCCATCAGGAAGTCCAGGACCCAGTTGCACAGGGCGGGGTCGAGACCCAGGGTCTCCCACTTCATGATGACGGTAAACACACCAGCCAGCTGGTCTGCGCATGCTCTGAGGACGCGGCTAGGGATGCCGTCTGGGCCTGCAGCCTTGCGAGGGTTAACACGTTTACATTTTTTACTCACGTTGGCTGAAGTTAAGGAGAGTCCACAGGTTTTGGTAGCGGGCAGTGTCAGTGGCACTGTATTGTCCTCTGCATGCTTCAAATGGTGATGATCAGTGACCATTCAATAGCTTAGTTTGTGTTTTCATATGCCTATAAGGGCAAATATAGCAATTAAAACCCCTTAATTGGGCTAAGTAATTTCAACAGCCTAAAAAGCCAGGAGTCATAATTGAATGATGCATGTTTATAATGCAAACCAAATACACTTTGTGCAAACTCCTATTCATACACTTGGACAACATGAACAGTTGTCCATTTTGAGCGCGTCTTATCACTGCGACCCTGTTTTTTACTGGTTTCTTGCAGTTTGGTCTATACATCCACTAAAACATGGCACCAGCAAGCGCCTAGATGTGTTTTTGACTTAACAATTGTGCATGTGACTCATCGGAGGCAGAAAGGCATGCAAATGTAGTGTGCATAGTTTCGAAGAGGCTTCAGTGTTAACAGGTGCAATGAAGCGCTCTCATCCCAGAGCTAGGCAGGAATTATTTCTGGCTCAGCTCCTTGATCTATAGCCTTTCTATACTCCAGGGGAGTTCGTTACCATCCTAGCATGGTAATTAGCTAATATGCAGGTGACCGTACTGTCATCACAACAAATCGAATAGCGGTCAGTTTTTGTTATGAACATAGAGCCAGAGCCTCTTTAAACCATCAATCTGTGCATGGTTGGCTAAGTCACTATACAGCTATAGCGAGCAAGATGCCTTGCAGTGCAGTCGCACACACACAGCAGCAGCATGCTTCTGAAATTCTGGGAAATGGTTGCAGAGAGACAGAATGCCGATTCTGAGGACTATTTTATTTGACTAGGCAAGTCAGTTAAGAACAAATTCTTATTTTGAATGACGGCCTAGGAACTGTGGGTTAACTGCCTTGTTCAGGGGCAGAACGACAGATATGTAACTAGTCATCTCGGGGATTTGATCTTGCAACCTTTTGGTTACTAGTCCAACACTCTAACCACTAGGCTACGCTGCCCCAACATGATTGAGGGAACAAATTCAAGCAATGGATTAATACAATTGAGGGAACTAATGAAAAAACTGAAGGAACTGATTAGCCTGGCTGTTTTTTTCTCTCCACCATAACCCATAAGGGGCTCCATACATGCAGTGCATTCCGGAAAGTATTCAGACCCCTTTTTTCCCCACATTTTGTTACGTTACAGCCTTATACTAAAATGGATTAAATAAATCTATGGATTAATCATCAATCTACACACTACCCCATAATGACAAAGCGAAAAGTTTTTTGTTGTTGTAACAAATGTATTAAAAATACAAATAAACTGATACCTTATTTACAAGTAAGTATTCAGACACTTTGCTATGACATTGGAAATTGAGCTCAGGTGCATCCTTTTTCCATTGATCATCCTTAACTTCTACAGGAGTTAAGGATTGTAGTTTCATACCCAAGAAGACTCAAGGCTGTAATCGCTGCCAAAGGTGCGTCAACAAAGTAGTGAATAAATGGTCTGAATTCTTATGTGAATGTGATATTTATTTGTAAGAACTTTGCGAAAATATCTATAAGCCTGTTTTTGCTTTGTCGTTAGAGGGTATTGTGTGTCGATTGCTGAGATTTGTATTTATTTAATACATTTTAGAATAAGGCTGTAAAGTAACAAAATGTGTAAAATGTCAAGGGGTCTGAATACTTTCCGAATGCACTGTGGGGGTTTTATTTTTTTTTTATGAATTCCTTTTGACTTCAGTCAGTCCTCCTTCACATTTTCTTTTTTGGAATGACTTAACCCAGATGAACACCCCTTTCCTACATAAGAGACGCATGTGGCAGCTTCCTTTTGATTGATGAGGATTTTCATAGGGAAAATGGACAGGCCCTTAATGCACATTTTGTGGGACTAAAGGTCGAAAATGGTAATACAGTGCTAATTTGTCCGCTTCACGTCAAAGTACATAAACCTACGGCGTAAGGAAAAATACAACCAGACATTTATCTATCATTGTTTATCATACAACGTCCATTTCATGATGCTAAAACGTGTTTAAATTATTTTTTAAATTTAGTTATAGATCCAGTTGAGGCGTGTTAAGGTGAGTATCGGAGCTCTATGTGATTTCTGTGACTTTCTGTACTCACACACACACAGCCAAGATGGAGTGGCACAGTGTGGCGCTTAGACACACAGAGCCTGTAATAGTTACTGCCGTTCCAACCATCTTAGAACCGTCAGACCTAAAGCTCTGCAACTTTATAAACCTGTTCTAGAGCTTAAGTCGGTAGTGCATGGTGAGTTGTGGCTCTATAAGGTTCTCAGGCCGAGAAACAGCCTTGTCCATTTGCAATATCTTCAATTAATTTAACATTGCGAAAATGACAACATTTCAAAAGTCCCAGAATCACAAGATTAGGTACAGCGAAACTGCCTCGGCCCATAGAGACAAACCCTACAGGTTTCTGTCTGATAGCTCTTTCAGGGACATCGTAGCAACGCCAGGGAAAAAAAGTGCATTTTCAGCACTAATTAAGGTCACTGTTCAGACTCAATATCGGGTGGATAAGCCAGAGTTATTATAGCTGCCCTCGCCGGTTCATGTAGTTTGACACATCCAAGCCACATGTGCAGGGTCACCTGTACCTCTACAGATATCAACATGAAAAGATTGAAAAGTCCCCCTCATATCATAAAGGGGAAGTATGCATTTTATTAACAAATGAGCAGGCTGAAACCATCACAGAAAGGGAAACTTATGGCATCACCATCGTTGAACTGTGTCGAGTTCAACGAGGTGCTCCACTTGACCGAGGTGTTCACTCGGTCTGACCTCAGTGACCGTGCAAAAAAAGTATGCCCAAAATGAAGCCTGACCTAAATTTGAGGTGCTTTTGGGTTACAGCGGCAGAACCGTTGAGGCTGGAAGTGCAATTCAACCACAGGAATGTTCCTATGGTCCTCCCAATCTGTGAAGCCTAACCTTGACCATGTGGAATTAACCCTTAACAGTGAAAAGAGTATTTCCTCCAACAGTTGATCTGATATCTCTTCCCATAGCAATACATTGCCTGCTGCCCTAACTTCAACCTGATGCCCATGTGGATGATGGTTGCCATAGCAAACTGTCTTCAATGACAACCCATCAGGCCACTCTAAGGATTACTTGTATTGATTTTGATTTCACTCCCTGCAGTTAGTGAAAAACACTGCATTCGACCCTCTGTAAATCAGTCGGTTCTTAACTTCTTGACGCTACCCATCCCTTAAGCGGGATAATTGTCATCAGCAACCGCTGAATAGCATAGCGCCCCAGTCAAATAATATTACAAAAAATATTCATATTCATGAAATCACAAGTGCATTATTGCAAAACACAGTTTAGCCTTTTGTTAATCCACCTGTCGTCTCAGATTTTGAAATTATGCTTTACAGCGAAAGCAATCCAAGCGTTTGTAAGTTTATCGATCGCATGACAAAACATTAAGTACACTTAGCATCAGGTAGCTTGGTCACGAAAATCAGAAAAGCTAGGCCACCCGAGTTCAACGAGCCAGTCATTTGGGCATTTCAGCAATATATTAGAGCATATCTAATTTGTGATGGTAAATGCCCATTGTAATGTATTGCTAATGGACAGTGTACATTTCCAATACATTTAATTAGGGATTTACCATCACCAAATAGACAGGATGACATCAACACCAATGAGCGATGGAGAGGAACCACTATCACTGCTAGGCCATCCCGAGTTCAGCGAACCAGACAATTGGGCATTTCAGCAATATTAGAGCATGTTCAATTCATGATGGTAAATTCCCATTTTAATGTATTGCTAATGGACAGCATCCAATGCATATAATACATTGCCAGTCTTAACATGTTATACTGCAGTTGAACAGTGTCCATTGCCAATATATTGCTATTGGATAGTGTCCATTACACATGCAATATTGTCAGTGTGAACATGCCCTTCTGCAAGTTGACAGTGTCCATTGTCAATGTATATCCATAAGGATGTTTAATCAACACCAACGAGAAATTCTGACTTCCTATGATCAAACATGACAAATATACCTTCTAGGTTGATTCAAGGCTTAACATAGTGATATATCATTCGGTCAATATATAGGCCATCTCGACATCATATATACCATTTGTACACGGTTGACTGACTTTTGGGTTCGGAAGCCAACTTCCTATGATCATATATGGCAAATGGACATAACATCCTGATTTAGTACTTTCAATACCTATATATGCCATTTGGACATGGTTCTGTGACTTTTGGGTTCAGAACCCGACTTCATATGATCATATATAACCCTAACCCTAACCCATATGACAACTTGCATGAAATAGGAAAAATCTATGTCCATATGGTTCCTATATATGTATAATTGACCAAAATTGAAACACTTACAAGGTTTTTTAAAATTTTGAAGATTTCACTCTTGAAACCTGACTTTCAGGTGGCACTAAACCACCTTTTGGATTTTTGGTTTATAACACTCGGCATTTGACATGTTCCACTTGCAATATATTTTTGACCAACAGCTACCCAAATGAGTGGTATTTGCAATTGTGTATATGGTTGGCCCAATGCCAATAAGATCCCATTCATTTTTTGTCCTTTTCATGGGGGTCTTCCCTTAGAATCCTTCAGTAGAATAGGGATATCTAAACTCTTAATATAACACCATGTCTGTGTGTCCTGTCTTATAGACCACCTCCCATACCTCAGATGGCATGTCAGCCCAACCGCACTCTACGTCCACCCAGCAGCAGCAGCACCACTCAGAGTACCAGTAACATCCATGGGAAAACCCACGTCTGGGTCAGTGCCCGCCATGGAGATCTCTCTGACTGGGGCCCCTACTCAGGTGGGCAACATTGTATACATGCAGCATTGAGCGGTTTTACTCTTAAAACAAACCAAAAACACCCAAAACCAATATTTGAAAGTCGCTCTGGATAAGAGCGTCTGCTAAATGACTTAAATGTAAATGTATTCTGAATGTTAATAAATATTTCTCATTTATGATAAAAATAAACAAAAATGTAACCTTCCTGTCTTAACACACTTCAAACCTCTCAGGTTTCAGCTCTGACGAGGACACGTCGCCACCTAAACAGGACAAGACCAGGTTTGTCCACAGGAACCAGCCCCACCTGCGCTTTGAGATCACCAGTGACGACGGCTTCCATGTACAGGCAGACAGCATAGAGGGTAAGAATCTCAGCCCAACTACAGAAACAGTAGCTGTTTAGTTTAAGCCTTACAGTGCCTTGCAAAAGTAATTATTTTGCATTACAACCTGTAATTTAAATGGATTTTTATTTGGATTTCATGTAATGGACATAAGCAAAATAGTCCAAATTGGTGAAATGAAAAGAAAAAATTAAGGGAAAAGTGGTGCGTGCATATGTATTCACTCCCTTTGCTATGAAGCCCTTAAGTAAGATCTGGTGCAAAAAAAATATCCAAAACTTTGAACATCCCACGGAACACAACATTAAATCGTTATAAAAAAATAGAAGAATAATATGGCACCACAACAAACCTGCCAAGAGAGGGCCGCCCACCAAAACTCATGGGCCGGGCAGGAAGGGCATTAATCAGAGAGGCAACAAGAGACCAAAGTTGACCCTGAAGGAGCTGCAAAGCTCCACAGCGGAGATTGGATTATCTGTCCATTGGACCACTTTAAGCCATACACTCCACAGAGCTGGGCTTTACGGAAGAGTGGCCAGAAAAAGGCCATTGCTTAAATAAAAAAAATAAGCAAACTCGTTTGGTGTTCCGCAAAAGGCATGTGGAAGACTCCCGAAACATATGGAAGAAGGTACTCTGGTCAGATGAGACTCAAATTGAGATTTTTGACCATCAAGGAAAATGCTATGTCTGGCGCAAACCCAACACCTCTCATAACCCTGATGAAGCATGGTGGTGGCAGCATCATGCTGTGGGGATGTTTTTCATTGGCAGGGACTGGGAAACTGGTCAGATTTGAAGAAATGATGGATGGCGCAAAATACAAGGAAATTCTTGAGGGAAACCTGTTTGTCTTCCAGAGATTTGAGACTTGCAGCTGTAATTGCTACAAAAGGTGGCTCTACATAATATTGGGGGGTGAATAGTTATGCACATAAGTTCAGTTTGTCTTATTTCACCCCCCAAAAAATGTTGCATATTCAAAGTGGTAGGCATGTTGTGTAAATCAAATGATGCAAACCCCCCAAAAATACATTATAATTCCAGGTTGTAAGGCAACAAAATAGGAAAATGCCAAGGGGGTTAAATACTTTCGCAAGCCACTGTAGCTATTCCTATTTGTATGCAAAAACATTTTCTATGCAGAATCTATTGAACTGGCTTTTAAGTCCAGGACTAGGCTTAATGTGTGTCCAGTAAAACTGACCTTATGTAGTATAGCATTTTATTTTGTTATTCATATCCACCTTTTTTCTCTACTCTCGCTCCCTCAGTGGCGTGGCGAGCGGTGATCGACGGCGTCCTGGAGGCCCGAGCAGGGTTCCATCTGAAGGCGTTACCCCTGGGCGGGATGATCGGGGAGCGGGTTCTGGGCCTGCTCCACGACGCTGTCATCTTCCTACTGGAGCAGCTACAGGGTGCCGCCAGCTGTAAACAACACCGCTTCCGCTTCCACCACTCCGACACCCCTGACGAAGAGCTGCCCATCAACCCCAGCGGTTGCGCCCGCGCTGAGGTCTACACGCGGTAAGAACCAAGCACTGATGTCTGTGGTTAAAATAGGCATTTTGATGTCTGGGCCATCTTCCATAACTTTATCTCTTATTGGAATGTAGAGGTGATTCTCATTTTTAAGCTTATGTAATTCAATCTGAATTTCTATTTTGTAACCTGAATTCTATATCCCCTACATTTAGAACATTACATTACTGTAGTTATGACTAACTCCCTCTCTGCCTCTGTCCCCTCACAGGAAGTCAACCTTCGACATGTTCAACTTCTTGGCGTCTCAACACAGACAGCTGCCTGACATCATGTCGACGCCATGTGAGGAGGAGGACGATGACGTCCTACTGAAATCCACCAGGTTAGACAACTCCACAATTACCATTGAGTTCATGCTGTAATTTAATTGTATTTGTTTTTTTTCTGAGAGAAGTTCTAACCTACAGTATTCTCCATGTTCCCATCTTATAGACGAGCCACCAGCACAGAGCTTCCCATGGCCATGCGCTTCAGACACCTGGAGAAGACCTCCAAGGAAGCAGTGGGGGTTTACAGGTCACTAAGAAACTATTTTTAAATGTTCTAATATTATTATGATTACTTTGTGTTTGATGGGGGAAAAATACTTCATACTTATTTTCTCTTTCACTGTTTAAAAAATATGTATTTTCCTTATCCTAGGTCTGAAATTCACGGACGTGGTCTGTTCTGCAAGAGGAACATTGAGGCAGGGGAGATGGTGATCGAGTACGCAGGAAATGTCATCCGTGCGGTTCTCACAGACAAGAGAGAGAAATACTATGACAGCAAGGTTGGTCAACAAAATCACCGGAGTTAATAAAAATGTCTTAAAGCAGTTTACAGAAACTGGTTGTGCTGCGGATGTTTAGGTTGAATACAAAGGAAAATACAGCAATGTATTTAATTTCAGAAAATCCAGCTATGCAAAAAATACAGCTGTGCATCTCATTTCATTCAATAACTAAATATATTTTAACATTTGCGATGATACATTTTAATCTGAGCACTTGCATTCATGATGTGTGGATTTTAGTATCTTGGTTGTGTATTTATTGACATACACAATAAATGTGTATGTCCCCTTTGGCGGATTAATAAAGTACTATCTCATCTTCGTCTTCTAAAACCCTCTCATCTCCTTGTCAGGGCATCGGCTGTTACATGTTCCGCATTGATGACTTTGATGTGGTTGACGCCACCATGCACGGCAATGCCGCCCGTTTCATCAACCACTCATGCGAGCCCAACTGCTATTCGCGTGTCATCCTCGTCGACAGCCACAAGCACATAGTCATCTTTGCCCTGCGTAAGATCTACCGCGGCGAGGAGCTCACCTACGACTACAAGTTCCCCATCGAGGACGACAGCAGCAAGCTGCACTGCAACTGTGCCACCAGGCGCTGCCGCCGCTTCCTCAACTAGAAGACCAACCTAGCAAACAGACACCATGTTGGAGTACTTGAATTCTTCAAGGAAGACTGGGAGACGCAATGACGTGGTCATAAGGGTGGCGTTACCGATAAGTACTGACGAATCGGACCCTCTGATTCAGAACCCTCCGTAGATAGTTTAATTTAAAGACGGACTGATATGACGCTTTTTTATTTAAATACAGACTGGTGGACATATCCCGGAGTAGGTTTTCCTAAATTCAATGGTGTGCCGCTACAGGCATCTATTCTAGGCCTGCAAAGAAACCCAGTTGATTCAGACCTCAGTATTTTAGGCCACTGGTGACATTACAGCATCTCATGGGCCACTCGCTTGGTTTGTCTACATTCTTGAATCAGTTGCCAATGGCCTCTGCTGAAAATGAAGGTAAATATTCCACAGTTGTGGTGCTTATCACTTAGACCAGAGATGGGGTTGATTATGTACTTCATTTCAGTTTGTCATCATTCAGATTACTCTGTTTTAAGAGGAATTCCATGTTATTGTACTGTAACTATGACAGTACAAGGCTACACTCGAGTTGAGGAGAAAACGATTTTAGCACCTTATTTTCAATGGCCATAAGCGTGAGCATTGCTGTACTTAAAATAAGTCTTTTTTTTTTTTTTTTTACTTTGACCCTAGCCACCTCCAGTATACATTTTAGAGCAGCTATATTTTAATTGCCCATGTCGATATTATGGAGACCATTACAACAGAATGTGTCCCAAATGACACCCTGTTCCATACATAGTGCACTACTTTAGAACAGGGCCAATAGGGAATGGGGTGACATTTAGGACATGGCCAGCGACTCTTATGAGCAGGTTCAGGTTGTTGTTCCTTTTGTTGTACTTCTATGAAGGTGCTGTTGAACTACCCTAAAGGATACTTTCACTTATGGTTTTAATAAAGGTAGACTCAGCGAAGTGACATTGCTACGATCACCACTGCAGATATTGAGATGCAAGACTTCGATTTCACACAGTCACACACACAGTATGTGCGTACGGGTTAGATTCACGCTGTTTACAGCGTGGTAGCCAGGGCACAAAAACAGCGGAGACGTTGAGCCTCACGCTTCAACGCTCTTAGTTGGAAATTGACCCACTATGCTGTTTACTTTCTGCAACTCCGTCATATTGCTGAGTCTACCTTTTAAACTGGTTCTCCACTAATTTCTCCCCCTGTACTTGAAATTAGAATTTCATTTCTGTGAAAACATATCTTGTTGCACCCCTCTAGAAAGAAATAATGAAAGATGTTTTTAGTCTGCCAGGTATACTTTTTTTCCACTATTGTTTTTGTGCCGTTTTGTTCTTGATTATCCAGACTTTAATACTGGGGAATGTAATCTGGTTTGAGGTGATAAGTCAACTATCATTTTACAACCCAATTTGTATATGTATTCATATACATGTATAATCAAAATGCTAACGAGAAAAAATGTGATGTCAAATATTAACCTGGTTTATATTCGGTAGTGAACACCCACTAATTTTTAAACGGGCATGAAGCTTACAGTACAATACCTGGTCGTAGCCTATGCTCAAATTGTCGTCCTTTATCTTTCTGTGTGTTCCTCTTCTACTTACCTAACAGTGACCAATCCTCTCCCTTGTCTCTCACAGGTATATTACCTCAGTGGCTCACCATGACATAAACAAGAGAAGATAATGTTTGGGCTCTCTTACAATAACTACTTCAGCCAGTGCTTGAGGTATTGGAACTCTTTTTCTGTTTGTTCTGGCCCAAGTCAAGCACTGACTGTAGTAAACCACGTAGAATGCATGGCCAATAGAGCGTTTCATTCTAAGTGGTATGCTAGTATGGATATTGTAACTTGCTCTTGGTTTCCAACTCATGCTGTGCAACCCCATTTTAGGGCACCGAGCTGGCAGTGCATGCAACAAAGGACACAATCTACATGTTTTGGGTTTGGAAGGGTCTCTGCCCCAGAGTACTGAATAAATGCAGTGTGTTGCCGTAGGACTGTTTATTTCACTGCGTATTGAATGAACATTGTTCTGTTACCTTGACACAAAGCAAACTTTGTCTGTACATAGTTGTATAAAAAAATTCTAAACCTGTTTATTTTTTTCTAAGCACTTTTTTTATTTATGATATACTTGGCTTAATAAAGATGTTGAAATGTTGGTTTTTGATTGATTCAATATCTATTATATGTGTGTGTGTGTGTGTGTGTGTGTGTATATATATATATGCATGCATATATGTGTGTGTGTGTGTGTGTGTGTGTATATATATACAGACACACACACTTGTCTGTATATACACACACACACACACGTGTGTTATATATGTGTATACAGTGGGACAAAAGTATTTAGTCAGCCACCAATTGTTTTCATCATAGGTACACTTCAACTATGACAGACAAAATGAGAAGAAGAAAATCACATTAGGATTTTTAATGAATTTATTTGCAAATTATGGTGGAAAAGAAAAGTATTTGGTCACCTACAAACAAGCAAGATTTCTGGCTCTCAGACCTTCTTTGAGGCTCCTCTGTCCTCCACTCGTTACCTGTATTAATGGCACCTGTTTGAACTTGTTATCAGTATAAAAGACACCTGTCCACAACCTCAAACAGTCACACTCCAAACTCCACTATGGCCAAGACCAAAGAGCTGTCAAAGGACACCAGAAACAAAATTGTAGACCTGCACCAGGCTGGGAAGACTGAATCTGCAATAGGTAAGCAGCTTGGTTTGAAGAAATCAACTGTGGGAGCAATTATTAGGAAATGGAAGACATACAAGACCACTGATAACCTCCCTCGATCTGGGGCTCCACGCAAGATCTCACCCTGTGTGGTCAAAATGATCACAAGAACGGTGAGCAAAAATCGCAGAACCACACGGGGGGGACATAGTGAATGACCTGCAGAGAGCTGGGACCAAAGTAACAAAGCCTACCATCAGTAACACACTACGCCGCCAGGGACTCAAATCCTGCAGTGCCAGACGTGTCCCCCTGCTTAAGCCAGTACATGTCCAGGCCCGTCTGAAGTTTGCTAGAGAGCATTTGGATGATCCAGAAGAAGATTGGGAGAATGTCATATGGTCAGATGAAACCAAAATAGAACTTTTTGGTAAAAACTCAACTCGTCATTTTTGGAGGACAAAGAATGCTGAGTTGCATCCAAAGAACACCATAACTACTGTGAAGCATGGGGGTGGAAACATCATGCTTTGGGGCTGTTTTTCTGCAAAGGGACCAGGACAACTGATCTGTGTAAAGGAAAGAATGAATGGGGCCATGTATCGTGAGATTTTGAGTGAAAACCTTCCATCAGCAAGGGCATTGAAGATGAAACGTGGCTGGGTCTTTCAGCATTTTTGTATTTTTTATTTTACCTTTATTTAACCAGACAAGTCAGTTAAGAACAAATTCTTATTTACAATGACGGCCTAGGAACAGTGGGTTAACTACCTGTTCAGGGGCAGAACGACAGATTTGTACCTGTTTCTGACCGTTTGAGCAGACACATGCACAAAAAGTGCAAATCAATCTCAGAACAACAGCAAAGGACCTTGTGAGGATGCTGGATGAAACAGATACAAAAGTATCTATATCCACAGTAAAACAAGTCTTATATCGACTCAGCAAGGAAGAATCCACTGCTCCAAAACTGCCATGGGGCGGCAGGTGGTTAGAGCGTTGGACTAGTAACCGAAAGGTTGCAAGTTCATATCCCCGAGCTGACAAGGTACAAATCTGTCGTTCTGCCCCTAAACAGGCAGTTAACCCACTGTTCCTAGGCCGTCATTGAAAATAAGAATTTATTCTTAACTGACTTGCCTAGTTAAATAAAGGTAAAAATAAAAAGCCAGACTACGCTTTCCAACTGCACATGGGGACAAAGATCATACTTTTTGGAGAAATGTCCTCTGGTCTGATGAAACAAAAGTAGAACTGTTTGGCCATAATGACCATCGTTATATTTGGAGGAAAAAGAGGTAGGCTAGCAAGCCGAAGAACACCATCCCAACCGTGAAGCACGGGGGTGGTAGCATATTGTGGGGGTGGATATATTGAAGCAACATCTCAAGTCATCAGTCAGGAAGTTAAAGCTTGGTCGCAAATGGGTCTTCCAAATGGACAATGACCCCAAACATACTTCCAAAGTTGTGGCAAAATGGCTTAAGGACAACAAAGTCAAGGTATTGGAGTGGCCATCACAAAGCCCTGATCTCAAACATATAGAACATTTGTGGGCGGAACAGAAAAAGTGTGTGGGAGCAAGGAACCCTACAAACCAGACTCAGTTACACCAGCTCTCTCAGGAGGAATGGGCCAAAATTCACCCAACTTATTGTGTGTGGAAGGTTACCCGAAACATTTGACCCAAGTTAAACAATTTAAAGGCAATGCTAGCAAATATTGAGTATGTAAACTTCTGACCCACTGGGAATGTGATTTAAATAAACAAAAGCTGAAATAAATAATTCTCTATATTATTCTGACATTTCAGATTCTTAAAATAAAGTGGTGATCCTAACTGACCTAAGACGGATTTTTTAATTTTTATTTTTTATTAGGATTAAATGTCAGGAATTGTGAAAATCTGAGTCTTTGGAATTACATTGCTCATTGACAAAACAGACCATGTAACGCCTTTTCACATGAAGATCCACGGTGGGTCTATGTAAATTATGTGATTATATTGGAGACAGGTTTATAGCAGTGAATGTCATCAATGAATTTACTCTCATAGTATTTCTAAATAGTACCCATATGAGCCAGGGAAACTTTATGAAACTATCACTTTATGATAGAACATTCAGATTTGTCTGCCTGACTGTGGGGCTTTTTACTGGAATTATTAGGTTTTTCTTGTGATCACAACAAAACTACATATTTTGCTCAAATAGATATGTAATTAAATTGTGTTTTCTTTGAAAAGATGGCCCTGGCTGAGAAGAGAATATTCAGTTTTCTGCCTGATTGTTGTGCTGTTTACTGAAATTTTCTAGATTATTGTGACCAGAACAAAACGACTTATTTTACTCAACTAGAGATTTAAATAAATTGTGTTTCCTTAAAAAAAAATGGTCCTGACTGACATGGACTGTTTCCTCACCTTATATTCTCCTTGTGGTTACCCATGGTTGTTGGTTATTTACCAGGTAACTAGAATATAAAAAATATTAAAGGAATGAAGCAATAGACTCCTTACTCAACTAGAGATTGAAATAAATGGTGTTTCTTTGAAAAGATGGGTCTGGCTGACATGAAAAATACATTAAGGGGAAAGGATCCAAAGACACACAGGCTGATTATCTTTCTGCACATCTCTTTATTTACAATGCTGGCTGCCATGGTTAACACAAATGCAGGACATTAAATGCTACCTGAATTGAAAAGTAACATAAGTAGGCCCACAGTATCACAGCGAGATCAAACAGATGTGTGTATATATGTGTTAGTCAGAATATCCAGTGTCCACAGAAACACTATTGGTTATTCAACAACACCACACACAACTGCAATGCAACCAATTCATCTCATTGGTACATGAGTGTTCAGTCTGTTGAATATTTAATCAATGAAAATATGGATTTCTTGGCTGAATTAAGGTTTTATTAAAACTTCAAAATGGGACACACACACAAAGGGTGTTTATCAAATAAAGTAATTTGTTTGCTTAACTGGGGGAATGGGATGGAGAAATGGTTTACAATAGGTAGGGTGGGGCTCATGGCTACATAGTGCCATGACTACATGGAATTCTATTCCACATCAAGCAACTTATGCAAGCAGTAAAATCACATATTTGATTTAACCTTCATTTATTTAACTTTTATTTAATATACCCCTTGTGCCTTATTGCTTAATTATACAATGGATGGGTCTAATCATGTATGCTGATTGGTTAAAACCGCATTCCAGCTGGTGTATATTTCACACGTTACCACCGGCTAAAGCTATGGCGTTGCAATTCTTATTTACCAGTGGCGTGTATTTGTGGAGAGGGAAGCCAAAAATAATTTACCATTAAACATCCATTCAGTCAAGTGACATCAGGCGGCCTGCTGTTCTGTAGTTACGTCATGATGAGCCCAGCACCCACATCCTTCCAAGAGAGAGAGTGCCCATGATATCTAAGTGCCTGCTAGTCAAAAATTGTTGAGCTCTCTGTTCCCATGTATCTGACTTCCCTAATGTCAGGTACAAGCAAAGCAGAGAAATATAACACATCTCACCCTGCTCCAACAATAGCAGTGTGTACCACGATGTGCTCACCTGACTCCAAGAACATACCTTTGACTTTGGAGATTCCCCTGAGCCTGCAGAGTGGAAAATAGGGTTACTGTCAGACCCTATCCTTTTCAAACAGAGGCCAAGGCCTATCCACCCATCTGACTGTAAGGCTGTGACACTTCACCTAAAATAGCATCAAGCTGCAAATATAATTTATGAGTCTGAAAGCCCCTTCGCATCTCCATTGTGGTTGTGAAGAAGAAGAGTGGAGCAATTGGGCTGTGCATATACTATCAAAAGCTAAACAAGCAATCAAGTATGCATATACCTTGCCAAATATAGAGGAGACATTCTCTGCGCTGAGAGGCTCTAAATGGTTCTCTGTCGTGGATCTAAAGTCTGGATACTACCAAGTGGAAATGGAAGAAGACAAGCAAAAAAACAATTTTATGACACCTATGGGGTTCTATGAATTTAACCAGAAGGGGGTCATGGTTCCCATTTGGGAACCCCCCCCCCCACGTTCAGCTGGAAGGTGGCGCATGGAACGCAAAAATATTCCTAAAAATATTTAACCTCCACACATTAACAAGTCCAATGGCTCACATGAAAGATAAACACCTTGTTTATCTACCCAGCAAGTCAGATTTCTAAAATGTTTTACGGTGAAAACATAGCACATATTTATGTCAAACCAACACCGAAGACACAGCTAATTTGCATAGCCAAGTTGAAAAAAATATGCAATCAACAAACGCAGGATTAAAAGAAAAATAATTTAAAATAATTTGTTTTTTCGCGTGACCGAAAGGTTTCGGCCCGCCAAAACTCTCGTGAGCGCGCGATTCTCACAATGAGAAGCCCCATTGGAAGCAGACATCGCGCTGAAGACAAAGAGACTGTTCCCAGACCTGTAAGTGCTTGGGAAGGGTGGGGGCGATGATGTCAAAGTTGGGCCAACTTTTCTGATGACAAGAGAGAGTTTGGGAGAATGACTGCCCTGAGAGTTCTGCTTTACATACAGACATAATTTAAACGGTTTTAGAAGCATTATTTGCATATATTAGCAACTTTTGACAAAACAAAATTCAGTTTACTATGGGCACGCAATTACTCCAGAGGGGGCAGTAAACAGCCCTATCCCCAACAGGATAGAATTCAGCACCTTCCAGAGAGTTATGGAGAAGTGTGTGAACCTCAGGGAAGTTCTAGTCTTCCTCAACGACCTCATTGTTTTCTCTAGCACCCTGGAGAAACATGAGTACTGTCTGCTACGGGTACTGAATAGGTTGAAGATTTTTTTGGCCAGGTGGGACGCAAGCATCCCGCCTGTCCCAGAGAGGTTATTAGGAGGGCTGTCACTGACAGATTTTTTGACTACCTTTTGTGGGGAAAAATTCACTATAGTGACCAACAACAACCCATTTACGTACGCACTGATGTCTGCCAAAGTAGATGCAGGGGGACATCGTTGGCTTGCTGCTCTTTCCAGTTTTGACTTCAGCATTCCGTGCAGACCTGGGAAGTTGAAACCTGGGAAGTTCAGCAGTTCATTGTTCAGTTTATACAGGAAAGAAAGGAGACTTATTTTCCTGCAGAAGCTGTCAAAGCTGTTTGCCAGAGACACTTGCTCACCCAAGCTTCTGACTCAGAGCCAGAAAACACTGACTTACCCATGTCAGTCAATTTCCTTGCCACCAACAGTGCCACCCCTGCAGTGTTTTGCCAAGCTGATATCCTCCCTGGATCCTGTACCCTGCCTCGTATGTCACAACAAGACTGGGCCCTAGAGCAAAGGAATGATCCTGTCATCAGTAGGGATATAACCATACCGAACACTGGAAAACCACTGTCCAGCTGATGCTCAGAGTAAGGGAACAACTTGTCTTGAACAATGAAGGTCTCTACAGGAAGAATAGCATCATGTGAGAACCCTCCTACCAGCTGGTTCTACCAAGCAGTTACAGAAGAGCAGCACTTGAAGGTCTCCACGTTGCTGTTGGACACATGGGTGTCGACCGAACCATGGACTTGGTTCACACACAGTTCTATTAACCTTTTGAGAGGTGTACTCAAAGGAGAGTTTGAGCAGAACGGAATGCTCCTCTGGTAAGCATCAAAACAAGCCTGTCTTTGGAACTAGTCTGTATAGACTACCTTTCATTGGAGCCTGATAGAGGGACTAAAACCATCCTAGTCATCATGGTCCACTTTACCAAATATGCAGTAGCAATTCCCACCACAGACGAGAAGGCAAAGACGGTAGCAAAAGATTTTGTGGAACCACTTCATCCGTTATGGATTTCCAGAATGTTTGCATAGTGACCAAGGTCATGACTGAGTCCACCCTAATCAAAGAAATGTGCTCACTGCTTGGTATCAAAAAGACAAGGACAACTCCATATCATCCATGCAGGAATCCCGTGGAGAGTTTAAATCAGACCCTTCTTGAGATGTTGGGAACCCTTGAAGAGGAAGACAAGGTTAGGTGGAGGGATTTTGTGCAGCCCTTGGTTGATGCATATAATTGCACAAGAAATGACACGACTCTCCATATCAATTTATGTTTGGGGGACAACCATGCCTGCAATTGATCTCAATTTTGGGTTGAACCCTGAAGGATGCAGCAAAGTGTCTTACTCAGAGTATGTCAAGAAGCTCAGAGAAAGCATTCAAGAGAGCTATACTTTTGCTATTGAGCGTAGTGCAAATATTGATCAACATAAACACAGATTTGACCAAAAGGTTAGAGAATCTGTTTTGCAGACCGGAGATCGCGTTCTGGTATGGAACATCGGGATCCCAGGGAAGCATAAAATTGCAGACTGTTGGAGTGAGACCACTTACACTGTTGTGAAACAGAACAAGGACTCCCCTGTCTACGTTGCAGTATTAGAGCACTCAGAAGTGCCTGAACAGGTGTTTCATCTAGACCTACTCCTACCTTGTGGCTTCTTGTCATCAAGTGACGAGGAGCTACATCAGCGTAGGCCATCAAGGAAGCCAGACACCTCACAGCAAACTCCAGCTGCTGAAGTGAATAATAATACTGACCAGGCACAAATTCCTGAAGGTGATTATGAGGTTGAGTATTTATTTCCTCACTCTGGGTTCTTGGACAACACAGCAGTCATTGAAATTGAGAATGGTAGGACTTACAAAGCTGAATAACAGGAATCCAGATCAGAGGAAAGATCTTCAGGACTAGAGGAACAAGTGGAAGAGGAAGTTAAATCAGAAGAAGAGAGTGAGGAAACAGAATCTAGTCAGGAAGTTTCTACACTTAACCCCATAGCCCAAACGTTCCATCCTCAAGAGGCACAAATGGATGGAAACTTGGAAGGGAACGAAGTACAATATTTACCTGTGGATCATAGTGTAGAAGTTGTAACAGAGAATATCCGGGATGAAACTATGGACACAAGCCAAAGTGCACAATCTGTGGAGGAAACCAAAAAGGATCCGGAACCTGAAGGAAAGGAAGAACAGGAGAATGAAGAGAGGCTTAGAGTTTCAGAAGGTGGTGAATCAGTCCAGGATTAGGAGATGGAATTGAGGAGATCCTCCATAAAGAGAATTAGCTCCTAGAAACTGACATTAGGAAATCCCCTAGTCTTAGTCATGCAGTCAATCTTAAGTGGTTTGGATCAAGTATTCTCCCAAGCCCTTGATTTTTACACTACTCCTTACATGAGTCAGCTCAGAGCTATGTCTTCAGAGAGCGTTTAAGGTATAGTCTTATCACGTGCAAGGATGCATGCTGATTCAGGAGGGGAGGATGTAACCCTGTTAATTTGATCACTGTCAGAGAAGGGTTAATTGTTGCCTTGTATGTTTTACCTAGTTCCAGTAGAGGGAGTTAATAGGGTTAGCAATAGAGAACTGCGTCAGAACTTTCTAGAGTGGAATAAAGGTGATTTTAGAAAAGCAGCTCAGAGAGAGAAAGTAAAGATCGAATCAATCGAATTAACGAGCTAATGTTAGCTACATAGCGTTAAAAAAACAACAGAGTTCAGTTAATTATTGCTGTTTCTACAGAAGATACCACAAATGACTACATTTTGGGTTGTTTATCCTGATTCTCTGGTTGTTTGAGAGTGCTCAGTGATCCGACCCACAGCGAGCCAATGAACGCTGCACTTGACGCATTTATGAAACTACTTATTCCAGTTACTAAAAAGCACACACCATTAAGAAAATGACTGTAAAAACTGTTATATTCCCTTGGATTGATGAGTAACTTAATAATTGTATGGTTCAGAGGGAGGAGACAAAAGGTATGGCAATTAAGTCTGGCAGCCCAACTGATTGGCAAACATACTGCAAATTAAGAAATCATGTGACTAAATAAAAAATAAACTGCTCTATGAAACAAAGATACATTTATATAAAGAATGATAGTACCTTAAATGAAATTTTGGGGAAAAAATTCAAACTCGGCTGCTTCATTTATTGAATCAGATTCATCATAAAGCCCACTGATATTGCAAACTACTTTAATGACTTTTTCATTGGCAAGATAAGCCAACTTAGAAATGACATGCCAGCAACAGATGCTGACACTACACATCCAAGTATATCAGACCAAAATATGAAAGACAATAATTGTACTTTTTAATTCTGTAAAGCCAGTGTGGAAGAGGTGAAAAAATTATTGTTTTCTGGCAAACAATGACAAGCCACCCGGGTCTGACAATCTAGATGGAAAATGACTGAGGATAACAGCAGACGATATTGCCACTCCTATTTGCCACATCTTCAATTTAAGCCTACTAAAGAGCGTGTGCCCTCAGGTCTGGAGGGAAGCTAAAGTCATTCCGCTACCCAAGAATAGTAAAGCCCCCTTTACTGGCTCAAATAGCCAACCAATCAGCCTGTTACTAACCCTAAGTAAACTTCTGGAAAAAAATTGTTTGACCAGATACAATGCTATTTTGCAGTAAACAAATTGACAACAGAATTTCAGCATGATTATATGGAATGACACTCAACAAGCACAACACTTACACAAATGACTGATGATTAGCTGAGAGAAATTGATGATAAAATGTTTGTGTGGGCTGTCTTGTTAGACTTAAGTGCAGCTATGACATTATTGATCCGAGTCTGCTGCTGAAATAATGTATGTGTTATGGCTTAACACGCCCTGCTTTAAAGTGGATAAAGATTTACTTGTCTAACAGAACACAGAGGGTGTTCTTTAATGGAAGCCTGTCAAATATAATCCAGTTAGAATCAGGAATTCCCCAGGGTAGCTGTTTAGACCCCTTGCTTTTTTCAATTTTTACTAATGACATGCCACTGATTTTGAGTAAAGCCAGAGTTTCTGTGTATGCAGATGACGCAACACTATACACGTCAGCTACTACAGGGATTGAAATGACTGCAACACTCAACAGTTAGTTTCAGAGTAGGTGGCAAGGAATAAGTTAGCCCTAAATATTTCTAAAACTAAAAGCACTCTATTTGGAACAAAACATTCACTAAACCCTAAACCTTAACTACATCTTGTAATAAGTAATGTGGAAATTGAGCAAGTTGAGATGACGAAACTGCTTGGAGTAACACTAGATTGTAAACTGTCATGGTCAAAACATATTGATGAGGTAGTAGCTAAGATGGGGAGAAGTCTGTCTATAATAAAGCGATGCTCTGCCTTCTTAACAACACTATCAACAAGGCAGGTCCTACAGGCCCTAGTTTTGTCACACCTTGACTACTGTTCAGTCGTGTGGTCAGGTGCCACAAAAAAGGACTTAGGGAAATTGCAATTGGCTCAGAACAGGGCAGCACGGCTGGCCCTTGGATGTACACAGAGAGCTAATAATAATAATATGCATGTCAATCTCTCCTGGCTCAAAGTGGAGGAGAGATTGACTTCCGTATGTATTATTTCATAGTTGTGAGGTCTTCACTGTTATTCTACAATGTAGAAAATAGTACACATATAGAAACATACTGGAATGAGTAGGTGTGTCCAAATTTTTGACTGGTACTTGCTTAATTAATTAGATTAATATTCCATGGAAAACGCAAAACCGTCTGGGTAAATTCAGACCGTTTCGCTCTCGGAGCGCACACTGGACGTTCGGCCCGAGGCAGTAAAGCACCCAAGCAAACGTTGGCTAGCTTGCTAGCTACTTCCAGACACAAATAAGACCACTCTGACCATTTTACTCGCCCTAGCAGAGCTGGTTAGGCAGTTTTCGTGTTAACCAAAGCGTTGGTGATTGTAACTGTGCTGCGGGAAACAATTTAATTACGCTTTTTTTGCCGACGTTTACGGACACCGGTCATATTCAAAGGGTGTCGAGCGCCCGTAAATTCATTAATCTGCGCTCTGGGACAGACGAGAGTGCTCTGAAATCAGAGTAGATAGCCAGAGCGAATTTACGAAAGCACCCGAATGTCAATTGAGAATGCACGCCGACTATACAATTTAGCAAAGCTAAGAATGACAGGAATAAGCAAGTCAATCAACTTTGGGTAGTTAGATAGCCTATAGTTAATATACTGTCAAGTTTGATGTACAACTACTAACGTTGGGTAGATAGGTAACATACCGGTACATACTGCTGTAATGATATGCTATGTGCTTCGTAAGGACAGCGTAGCTAACAAATCGTCAGCCAATATAACGCTAAGGTCATTTATTTGAAAACGTCATCACTTTATTTCATTGACTAGCAAGCTACCGCGAGAACACGCTCTATCGACTCTGCGGCTTGAGCACGCTTTTGGTGCACTGTCGATAGCGCGCTGGACTTCGGGATAGAAGGTTGAGTGTTCGAAACCTGCTCCCTGCTTGTTTCATTTGAAGTCGTGCACAATTATCAGTTTCATATTTTGGTTTATATTGCCCATTCATTGTCAGTTAGAGACAGTAGTGCATAGGGACCCAAAAGCATAATCAGTGCTCTAACTCCCCCTTGGCCGTTAAGGTAAATCTGGTCTGTGGTAGGACGTTTTTTTCACACACATAGCTCGGCTATTAGACTATTCTTTAGTAAGGATGGAATAGTCTATTGTTCAGCTATTAGCCCCCCTCCCCAACTTGCAACAAATGGATGTCTTTTTGACGAGAGAAAAACGTTTTTATTGTCAAGTCAAAAATAATTTTTCTGAAAGCAATTATTATTATTTTTCAATCAAAAATAATTGTTCTGAAAGCAAATACGAGGCATTAAGTTAAAACAAAACATGTTTAGCAATCAAATATTTTGTAAGAGAGCGCAAAACTTTATGCATTTTATTCACAAAAAAATATTTCGAGAACAAAACATGTATTTGAAAACAGAACTTAATTTCGCTATCAACCACCCTCCATTTTTTTGAGTGTCAGTTTGGCTACAACGAATACTGTTCAGGCTTTTTTTCTCACACAAAGGAAGTCATAGCGGACACCCACGAATAAAGACTTGTTTGATGATGGTATCTCAGGTAAGCAGCACTGGGCGTTCTTCCGTCCAACTTTTACATAGCTAGTAGTTCGCGCCTACGATTCAGTGTCGGTTCTTAACATTGTACTATATTACATAGATACATACATACCGTAGAGTGATAAATAATGCAATTATTATTCCTATTATTATCATGCTAACCAAAAACATTTAGCTACGAACGACTGTTCTCGCAATTTTCAGTTGAATTGATCTAACTTTCTTTCATGGCAACTCATAAGCAGGCCATGTCGTATTTGTTTCATAGTCGATATATAATCATATTTCATGACAGTGTAACGGTTAGCTTTGTTTACAGAAGGATGAAAGAACACTGTCTGTCAGGGAATGCTAATCTGATATGTGAGATGAAGAGTTAGACCAGAAAGTCAGCGCCATTAAGGCAAGGATGCCCCCATGCGGGCTTTAGAATGGTCAAAGGATGTCTCAGAGTAACGGGTCATCGTGTACAATGGAGAAGAGTGATGGAGTCTTTGCAGCGTGTAGATGGTGCGGGTATCATTGCCAGAATGATCCAGCTGTTCCTGCTCCCCTGTCTCTCGTCCACATGGATATACATTGATAAAGTACTAAGCTGTATAATGTCTCCATCAAATCTAAGAAGTTATGTTAACATTTTTAATTCTTATTCCTAGACACGTTTTCAATGATGTATGAAATTGGAGTTGTTCTTCATCAACTGGTAATACGTAAATAATGAAGCAGGTTAATAGGTTAAACATTTCACTTTTATTTCCAATGCTTTTTTTCAAGATACAACAGGTAAGTATATTATTTTGTATACAAACTGCATATTTCCCATCACCTAATGAACAACCACAATACCAGTCTGGTGTTAAGCTTTCTGTGCTGTATTGACGTATCCTGAAAATGGCATCTGCTTTAGATTGAACGGTCATATCTCAGTTATTGTTTTCATATCTACAAAAAATAAGCTTTTGTCTTTACTTTCAGAGTGCGGGCTGATCAAGGGGTCGAAAATGTAGATATTGCATTGTCCGAGGAACAGGCCATGGAAGCTATATTGCTGGCAAAAGTGTCCATAACCAGAGGTAAACATTTTATTTCACCTTTATTTAACCAGGTAGTAGTTGAGAACAAGTTCTCATTTACAACTGCAACCTGGCCAAGATAAAGCAAAGCAGTGCGACACAAACAACAACACAGAATTACACATGGAATAAACAAACATACAGTCAATAACAATAGAAAAAGTCTATATACAGTGTGTGCAAGGGAGGTAAGGCACTGTTCTGTGTTCTTTTTCTCTCTTCCTCTGTCTGTCTTGTTGTACATGGAACCTGTCTCACATGCACAGTTTTGGAGGAAGAAGGATACCTTGACCTGTCGAATTCTATCCACTTCTTCTGTGTGGGATATGTGTTCCTATCTCGTCTGTGGGCAGATCTGCAGCATTTCACAGTGAGTTGGAATAATCACCCTTTAAGTACAGAGGCGAACCTGACACCTCACCAGCTGTGGCATATCGGAATGCTCCAAACACCTGTGCACATTTTAGTTTTTGCCTTAGCACTACACAGCTGATTTAAATGATCAAGTCATCATCAAGCTTCAGGTGGTATTCATGTCTTTAGCCTCCTCGTGTGGACACCAGGTGAGACCACACACACTGCTATACCAGCAGAGGGCAGCCTTGTTCATTTTATGTCCACATGTTTCTTTCCCTAGCGACCATTCCTATACATGAAGTGTGGTGCAGTGGCCTCAGGGAGAAGATAGCCTACCCCTACAGTAGATGGAGGATCAGCAAGTTTACCGACCACCTACAAAGGTACCCTATATAAACAAACTGACCTTAGATCAATGCTTTCAGGCAACTTAGCTGGTGTATTGACATTTTACATCACTAGATGAGAGATGGGGTTGCATCCAAAATGTCACCCTATTCCCCATAAATGATATGGTGTACTACTATTGATCAAAGCTATAGCTAAAAGTAGTGCACTATAGGAATAGGGTGCCATTTGGGATGCAGATAGGGAGTGAAAGGACTTGTGGTGCCAGATGTCGCTCAGTACCTGTGAGCCCACAAACATAAACATGAAATGGAAAGGCCTCATGCTTTGTCGGTATGGCATAAACTGGTTTGGATTTTCTAGGTCATAGAAAAGGTTTTGCAATAGGACAATGCACATTGTTAAATGGGCAGCACACCATGAAGTGCTACTAATTTAGTAATAGTATGGTAACAAGTTATTCATAATACATTATTTTTCCCAGATACCCCTTCATTTCATTGTAATTATATTATTATTTCAGAGTAGTACACAATGCATGGTAAATATAATGCAGGAAAATTGCCCAAAAATAAGTTATTGTCACTGTCTGTGCTGTTAAGGGAACTCTTGAATGTGTGTTCATGTTCATAGTGTTCAGATATTGCAGCTTTTCATGAAAACGTCTTGAGGTCCCTGAAGTTTGCTGCTGTGGTTTTTTAATATTTTGATGTTTTCCTCCATCATAATAGGATCATGTTTTATCTTTTTTTGCCATTGCCTCAGACTTACGAGTGTACCAAACATGAAATAGCATTTGAAGACCGAAAGCATAAAGTAACAAATATGATAAGTCAGACACACACACACACACACACACACACACACACACACACACACACACACACACACACACACACACACACACACACACACACACACACACACACACACACACACACACACAGCCACCCTCAGCTCTGAATCAGACCTTCTAAGCATCTTCCCTTCCCCCTCTCTACATCTCTCTCCCCTTTTTGGTCCCCCTCTCCTTTTCCCTCCCTCCCTCTCACTCGCTCGCTTTTAGCCTGCAAGCACTATTTCAAACCTCTGTCTAGGAGAGAGCGAGACAGGCAGAGACAGAGAGAGCAAGCGCAAGAAAGAGGGAAAGGGGAGGGTATGGCGGGATTTAGGGTTCAAGTGCATGTGTAGAAAATGGCCTGAATAAAACAGAGAGAGAGGAGAAAGTAAGCAAGGAAAATGGAAGGCAAAAAGAGGCAGGACACAAAGCTGAAAGAAAATGTATTAACCCTGGAATGAGGGTAAAAATGCAAGTCCAAAAATCGAACACTGGGAGAGTGAGAAAGAAAATATTCCAGTAGCCCCCTCCCCTTCCCTCTCTCCCCACCGACACACTCCTCTTCCTCTATCCCTCCCTCCTGGATATTTAATGAACCCCCAGTCGTGCGAGCTTTCCCTTCTCTCCTCCCACCTTTTTACACATAGGCACACACATGCACACACACACACACCCGGGCTGACTCCTTCCCTCACGCGCGTCTACTATCCACTTTCGCCTGAGACCGCAGCAAACCCAGGGCATTGTTTTTTTTTGTTCTTTTTTATTTGCTTTCTTTGGGTTTTTCCCTCATGTACAGAGAGACTAGACCCACTTCACCCTTACTCTGCAGAGAGAGTGCCCCTGAAAACATAGGCCCTGGATTGTTCATGCATCAGACTGCATGCTACTAATTGATTTGTGCATTTACGCCTCCCTATTATTTTTGCTCTTTCTAAAAAAAAAAAAAAATTGCTCGCTAACTTTCATTTTGTATTCAGTCCACTTCGACAAATTTCTTCACATACCCATTCTGGAAGAGGGGACGAAGAAAAGAAGAGAACGCTTGCGGAATGCACAGATGAAAGGGGACAGCAAAAATAAAGAGTGAGAAAATGGAGAGCATGTTCTGTGGGAGAGCAAGAGAGGTAGGAGAGAGAATACCGGCATTACCAAGAAACATTTTAGGGCGAGAACAGAAGGGGGACCCGTAGGGGGAGAGAAGAAGGGAGGGATGTCTGGATAGGACTCTTCAAAATTGCAGGAAAAGGAGGGAAAAAGAGAAAAAGAAACAGAACTGGATTTATCTCCTAAACCTGTGCTGGTACTTTCTGTTCACTTTTATATTTTTGCGCTTTCACTTGTCCAAATGTTTTATAATTCCTTCCATCTCTCTTTTGCCTCTGTGTGTCTGTTCGTATCCTTTTCCTCTTCATATACTCATCCTTTATTGCTTTCTTTCTCCTAGATTCTCCTTTCTCCCGCCCTCCTCACGCCTTGCTCTATTTTTAAACTTTTTACTTTTTGCTTGAAAAATATGTTACCTAAGATCCTAATCCCCCATCCTATCCCCTCTCTCGCTCTCGCACTCCCTCTCTCTCTTACTCTCCCCCCTCTGATGTTCTGTTACGTGGGTTCATATCTCATATGCTATCCTCGGTGCCTCTCCCTGTAGGATTACCCTTGGTCACATTTAGATTAGGATTTTGGAGGGGGCTGCATTCAGAGCATCCAGTTCTAAAGGCCCAGTCACTCTTATGTGACCCCCTGTGCATGCGTGGGGTTGGGCCAATCACGTTTCATGTTATATATCAACGTGTGTATCGAAAATATGTGTGTTATAATTCAACTTTAAGAGAGACATGAAGAGCATGGCAGCATGGCTGGTGAGAACCAGGTTGTATTATTTTAGTATTACAATATATGGCGATGGTATTGGAAGTTAGAAGTATAGGGTTGCCATTTCTCTCTTTCCGTTATACGCTCATCTTTTTCCCCTTTCCTGTCCCATCTTCCATCCATTCATCTGGGTACCCCTTGATCTGTCTGTCCTCCTGTAACTAAAGACAATATCCACAAATCATCATGTGGTCTGATGTCATCAATCTGAGTAAATGAACTGCTGGTTCCAAAACACTGAAAGTGATAGAAATGGTTTTTAAAAGTTTGTTCGATTATCTTTCCTGCATTTTTGGGATGACTTGTTTGATGTGGGGATATTTACTGGTAAAGAGAGAGGCTTGGTATGGGCAGTGCTTGACTTGGACTGAAATACAGTGCATTTGGAAAGTATTCAGACCCATCCCTTTTTCCACATTTTGTTACGTTACAGCCTTATTCTAAATTTTTTTTTTAAATCTCATCAATCTACACACAATACCCCATAATGATAAAGCAAAAACTGTTTTTTTAGACATTTTTGCAAATGTATCAACCAAAATATCACATTTACATAAGTATTCAGACATTTTACTCAGTACTTTGTGAAGCACCTTTGGCCTTTTGGCAAACTCCAAGCGGGTTGTCATGTGCCTTTTACTGAGGAGTGGCTTCCGTCTGGCCACTTTACCATAAAGGCCTGATTGGTGGAGTGCTGCAGATATGGTTGTCCTTCTGGAAGGTTCTCCCATCTTGGGGCGGCAGGGAGCCTAGTGGTTAGAGCTTTGGACTAGTAACCGAAAGGTTGCAAGATCGAATCCCAGAGCTGACAAGGTAAAAATATGTCGTTCTGCCCCTGAACAAGGCAGTTAACCCACTGTTCCTAGGCCGTCATTGAAAATAAGAATTTGTTCTTAACTGACTTGCTTAGTTAAATAGAGGTAAAATAAAATACATCTCCACAGAGTAACTATGGAGCTCTGTCAGAGTGACCTCCCTGACCAAAGGGCCTTCTCCCACTATTGCTCAGTTTGGCCTGGCGGCCAGCTCTAGGAAGAGTCTTGGTGTTTCCAAACTTCTTCCATTTAAGAATGATGTGGGTCACTGTGTTCTTGGGGACCATCAATGCTGCAAAACATGTTGGTACCCTTCCCCAGATCTGTGACTCGACACAATCCTGTCTCGGAGCTCTACAGACAATTACTTCGACCTCATGGTTTGATTTTTGCTCTGACATGCACTGACAACTGTGGGACCTTATATAGACAGGTGCGTGCCTTTCCAAATCATGTCCAATCAATTGAATTTACCACAGGTGGACTCCAATCAAGTTGTATCTCAAGGATGATCAATGGAAACAGGATGGACCTGAGCTCAATTTCGAGTCTCATAGCATAGGGTCTGAATACTTATGTAAATAAGGTATTTCTGTTTTTATTTCTAATAAATTTGCAAAACATTCTAAAAGCCTGTTTTCACTTTGTCATTATGGGGTATTGTGTGTAGGTTGCTCAGGATTTTGATTTATTTAATCAATTTTAGAACAAGGCTGTAACGTAACAAAATGTGGAAAAGGGGAATTACATTTACATTTACATTTAAGTCATTTAGCAGACGCTCTTATCCAGAGCGACTTACAAATTGGTGCATACACCTTATGACATCCAGTGGAACAGCCACTTTACAATAGTGCATCTAGATCTTTTTAGGGGGGGGGGGTGAGAAGGATTACTTACCCTATCCTAGGTATTCCTTGAAGAGGTGGGGTTTCAGGTGTCTCCGGAAGGTGGTGATTGACTCCGCTGTCCTGGCGTCGTGAGGGAGTTTGTTCCACAATTGGGGGGCCAGAGCAGCGAACAGTTTTGACTGGGCTGAGCGGGAACTGTACTTCCTCAGTGGTAGGGAGGCGAGCAGGCCAGAGGTGGATGAACGCAGTGCCCTTGTTTGGGTGTAGGGCCTGATCAGAGCCTGGAGGGAAGAGGTCTGAATACTTTTGTTTATTTCCTGAATATAGGACAGACACTTCAAAACTGTATTCCTTATGATTTATTTTTTTACTTTGGTTTTTTTGCTATTTATTTATGCAACTAATCAATTTGTTTCTATGGGCTATAGCAGTAAAGGCCAAAGTCAATATTTTCTTCAATATTTTCTCAATGGCTTAGAGTCTCAAGAAATAAACGGTATATCGCCCAAGCCTAAGCATTATGTTGTTTATATTAATGTAATGACTTGTGAGGCACTGGCGAATCACACTACGTATGTGATTGTTATGTTATTGTTGCTAGATAAAGGCCCAAATCTGCGCTACCTCAGCTGCTAATCTGTCCATATGTACGGTATTGTGTGTCCAGTATTGCATGTCCAGTACCAGTATGTAAACCCTCCTTCTCCATGATCAGCCATATTTATTTCTCCCTCTTCCTTTATCTCTTCCCTCCCCTGTGTTATCTGCCTCCCTACTCTGTGGTTGATTTATATAGGTACTAACTATCTCCCTGCTTTCTCTGTATCTCAATACGTGCGTTTGTGCATGGTGTGCATCTATGGCTGAGATTGTGCTACGGTATCTATAGTTGCGACTGGTGTACATACATATTTGCAGGGGCCCCTGTGTGTGTGTGTGTCTATCTGTTGTGTTCGATTGCGAGTATGCCTGTACATAGTGGCGGCTGTGGCGGTCATGAAATTCTGTTAGCCAGTGATTGTCAGGCAAATGACTGCTGGTCTCACGGTAATTTACCATTAATTAACATAAACACGTTTATCATCTCCTGCTTTCCACGCATAGCCTTCAAGCCACTGATGCAGGCCTTTGGAACATGTAGGTCTAATAAATCTATTTAATATGGCCTACAACATCACAATAAACCCATTATTTATTTTAGACAGTTCTAAACAAAACGTAATATGAAGAAAATGTAGTCTATTTCAGAAGAACAGAATAGCATACTGTGATGTTGATCCCTGATCTGGCTATGTCATATGGCTGTGGGCTACACTAGTTAATTTAGCAGACAACATTTGCTTAGAATTCCGTGGCATTATTTGATATTATTTTATTGTATGAATAATACAATTGAACATAGCTGAATAAAATAGAAATTACATTTTTTCCAAATTATTTCCGAGGGATATTCTGTGTTGAGTGGTTAACAAAGAAATAGGTCCTCCAATTTGCTTAATTTAGAGATGTTTATGCAACTTTAGTTGTGATACAAACGTTGGGCTATATGTTTAGATTTTTTATACTTTCTAAGGGTGCGTGATTCACTCTAATGATGATTTGAAAACAGTTGCATGAAAGGCACGAGCTTTGCTTTGTTTCTTGTGCAGGCTGCACACACTTCATCAGTCTCTCATTCACAATTTGACAAGCACTTAATAATATTCTCACCAGGCCTCAAATTTCCTAGTTGCATCCCCCTTGTGTGGCCATAATTTCCCCTAAAAAATCTATTGCCTTTTGCGACCAAAGTGGCCATTGTGTCCTTGGGCTGAATATAATAATTGTAATTCCCTTATCCCAGCAGCCTTGCTCTGAAGCAGCTCTCACTCACATGGCTCTCAGAAATCTCAATGCTTATTTATTATGGAATTCCAAGGCTCATATTGAAGATGTTAGAAATGTCCACATTTACTTTCGTCAGCCAACAAGATGAGTAGGCCTAACAAACAGAAAACACACTAGCCTATGTCAATCTACTACACTTTATAGTACAAAAGTTGACCTATTCTATTGGTCAACTTGTCCTTCTGTGCGAGAAATAAATATTCCAAACATACTCTGGGACAGTTGTGGTATACAATAGATCCCAAATTAATACAACCACTCGCATCGAAAAACACGTTTAATGAGGCTGATGCAACAGATCAGAACTTTTAGCTTAAGATGTTGATAAACTATTAGGGTATTTCTTCACATTATAAGCGTAGCAATGCGCACACGGCAATAGGCTATAAGCGCAAATGTTCCCAAATGCAATCAATTAGCGGGAAAACACTGTTCTCAAAAGTGACCACAAATGCGATTATGCATAAAGGTACATTTTTATGGTGAAAATGATCTTCCCCAAACTTGAAACTCACTCACCACCTATGTATCCCAGTTAGGCTCTACACCATTTGTAAAGCAGAATAATGTGCTTAATTTTAAGAAGTTATTTGGCCACCTTATCATAAAATATAGGCCTATGGGCTAGGCTACATGAGGTGTACGACTATGATATGAAAAAGTTCCAAAAAAAAGGGGTGTGCTGTTTATGCCTTTCTGCACACACTGGACATCATTCACACGTGATAGGCTAATATTGTCACCCATCTGACTGTTCTTAATTTAATCTTGTCTTTACATATAGCCTACTAAATAATATACTGTATGTGTGAAATTAGTTTTGATTTAGAATGTACCATTATCATGCACCTGTCTCGGAACAGGGGCAGGGGAACAATTATACATGTGTCATCTACGCACTTCAATTGTGAATGGAGGACGATTTCCCATGATTAAATTTCATGCCAGCCAAGTATGCTGTACTCCTGTTGTAAAGCAAAGCAATGTGCTTAATATTAGGAAAGTTGAGAAATAAATATAGGCCTAGCCTATAGAAAGCTGACGGGATCCTCTTCTTTTTAATAGAGGCCCTCAACTTTGTTTTCTCAAGCAATTACATAGCCTAAAGAAATGTTGCGCAACATGAGCTCATGGGCTCTCATGGAATGTTTGATTTGATTTTCAATTACATTTTCATTGATGTCAGAGTGATTAGAGGGACACTAGAGTGCTGAGTACCAGGCAGTTAGCAAGTTTGGTTGGTTACAAATGACCATCCGCAGCATCAGAACAGCCCTACCTGTTTGTTAGATCTACTGGAAATAAGCTCTCAAACGCTTTGGATTGAATTGAGCTGAACAGTGCGCTGAATGCTGGACTATATTCCCGACATTTTACGGTAGACCCCGTTTTCGAACATTGTTGCACAGTACTGTGTCATGAGCTGTGTGTATGGAGTGACCTTATTACAGGCAGTTTGAGAGTTTCTTTACCAGTTTGACTGGCTTTGTTACTTTTGTTAAATAGTAAACAGCCGCTATGCGTCAAGGACACCTGTGCACCCTTTGTATACTCTGCCTTTACTTTGTCTTTGTTATAGACTCAGTAGTAACTGTAAGTTCTCATTTATGTTCATTATGGATTTTGAGTGGTATTTTTATACAAACTGCTTGAGAGATATCATGTAGTAAATGTGTGCTAGAGGTGTCACTACAGACCCAGGTTCGATCATGGACTGTACCACAACTGGCAGTGAGCGGTGTCCCGTAGGGCGGCACACAATTAGCCCAGCGTCGTCAGTGTTTGGGGAAGGTTTGGCCGGGGTAGGCCATCATTGTAAAATAAGAGTTTGTTCTTAACAGACTTGCCTAGTTCATTAAAATCTACCCCATTTAAACATTTGGAAATCACACATCATCATATTATGCTGAAATGGAGAATTTGAACAAATATAGTACACTGAATGAATATGGCACCCCCCCAGCAGTTCATGTGATATTTCCAACATGTTCTGGGAATACATACAAGCCCATAGCTCGGCTTAGTCTCAAATGGAACCCTATTATAGTGCACTACTTTTGACCAGAGTTATATGGGGGCTCTGGTCAAAAGTAGTGCACTATATAGGCAATAAGTATACCATCGATGTGTAACATTGTTTTAGCATCTAAAGGTTCCTCTCTACAGGTTCAATTCTTCTGTCTGTGAGTCTGTTGTGTTGCTCATTCATAAAACATGATATTCAACCACATACATTAACTGGATCAATGCAGACCTCAGGACTTCGAAGGCAGGCAGGCAGGCAGGCTGTGTGTGTGGATGGGGTTGAATCATTGAGATATATAGGGGTTGAATGTTAATTTTCACCCACAGAAATCTGTTGATATATCATACACTGGTCATTGATGATATATACTGTACTGTACATACCCCAACCACAAGCCATCGATTACAAACAACATCCCCACTGAGCTAAAGGGTAGAGCTGCCGCTTTCAAGGAGCGGGACTGTAACCCGGAAGCTTTCATGAAATCCCGCTATGCCCTCCGATGAACCATCAAACAGGCAAAGCGTCAATACAGGACTAAGATTGAATCGTGTCTGAAGCTCGTCGGATGTGGCAGGGCTTGCAATATTACAGACTACAAAGGGAAGCACAGCCGCAAGCTGCCCAGTGACACGAGCCTACCAGACGAGCTAAATAACTTCTATGCTTGCTTCGAGGCAAGTAACACTGAAACAAACATGCAAATAATGCTCTTCCCCAAAAACATAGCAAAACAACAATCTAGGTGTCATCTAAAATAACCCAATTTTTTTTATTTTATATATATATATATATATTTTTTACCCCGTTTTCTCCCCAATTTCGTGGTATCCAATTGTTTGGTGCAACTATCTTGTCTCATCGCTACAACCACTGTGCCACCCGGAAGGCCTCAATAACCCTATTTTTAAGACAGTTCTTATTTGATTAATGGTGGCCAGACCCATCTATGTGAAGCTAGCCACAATAAGGATTAGCCACAATAGTGGACTTTGCGGTTAGCCTTCAAAATAAAAATGGCATAATTCTACTATTTGTATTAATTTGCATTACTGTCAATGACATACTGTTATTTTGAAGGCAAACTGAAAATTCAATTATTGTGCCTAATCCTTATTGTGGCTAGCTTCACAACACATAACCCGGGGCGATCGAGCCTCACTAGCCAGATGAAGCTAGCTGGCTGCTTATAACTTAGGCTTTGGGCAACAGGGTTAAGTAGCTGGCTAGCTATTTATTTTCATGAACTGAAGTTCAATTTCAATAGGCGACCAACAAGTGGCCACCTAGCTAATACCTACTCACATGGATTCCTAAATCATTGCTAAGAATAATGAAAATGACTGCAGGTTCTACTGGTCATTGTTTTCAGGCTGGTTGTATTGGTGCTAGCTAGGTACCAAGCTAAAGCTAGCTACCCCAGAAGTTGTGGTCTAACAAATTATGCTTTATTACCAACGCGGTATTGTAAACACATCGTTAGTGGCCGGTGTTTGCATAATTATTTTGTACAGCTTTGACATTGCTACTGTATCTTTTTTGACAGGCAAAGACCCAAACGGCGTTCCATAGTATGTACAGTGGGGCAAAAAAGTATTTAGTCAGCCACCAATTGTGCAAGTTCTCCCACTTAAAAAGATGAGAGAGGCCTGTAATTTTCATTATAGGTACACTTCAACTATGACAGACAAAATGAGAAAGAAAATCACATTGTAGGATTTTTAATGAATTTATTTACAAATGATGGTGGAAAATAAGTATTTGGTCACCTACAAACAAGCAAGATATCTGGCTCTCACAGACCTGTAACTTCTTCTTTAAGAGGCTCCTCTGGCCTCCACTCGTTACCTGTATTAATGGCACCTGTTTGAACTTGTTATCAGTATAAAAGACACCTGTCCACAACCTCAAACAGTCACACTCCAAACTCCACTATGGCCAAGACCAAAGAGCTGTCAAAGGACACCAGAAACAAAATTGTAGACCTGCACCAGGCTGGGAAGACTGAATCTGCAATAGGTAAGCAGCTTGGTTTGAAGAAATCAACTGTGGGAGCAATTATTAGGAAATGGAAGACATACAAGACCACTGATAATCTCCCTCGATCTGGGGCTCCACGCAAGATCTCACCCCGTGGGGTCAAAATGATCACAAGAACGGTGAGCAAAAATCCCAGAACCACACGAGGGGACCTAGTGAATGACCTGCAGAGAGCTGGGACCAAAGTAACAAAGCCTACCATCAGTAACACACTATGCCGCCAGGGACTCAAATCCTGCAGTTCCAGACGTGTCCCTCTGCTTAAGCCAGTACATGTCCAGGCCCGTCTGAAGTCTGCTAGAGAGCATTTTGATGATCCAGAAGAAGATTGGGAGAATGTCATATGGTCAGATGAAACCAAAATATAACTTTTTGGTAAAAACTTAACTCTTCGTGTTTGGAGGACAAAGAATGCTGAGTTGCATCCAAAGAACACCATACCTACTGTGAAGCATGGGGGTGGAAACATCATGCTTTGGGGCTGTTTTTCTGCAAAGGGACCAGGACGACTGATCCGTGTAAAGGAAAGAATGAATGGGGCCATGTATCGTCAGATTTTGAGTGAAAACCTCCTTCCATCAGCAAGGGCATTGAAGATGAAACGTTTATCCCAAACACACCGCCCGGGAAACGAAGGAGTGGCTTCGTAAGAAGCATTTCAAGGTCCTGGAGTGGCCTAGCCAGTCTCCAGATCTCAACCCCATAGAAAATCTTTGGAGGGAGTTGAAAGTCTGTGTTGCCCAGCAACAGCCCCAAAACGTCACTGCTCTAGAGGAGATCTGCATGGAGGAAGGGGCCAAAATACCAGCAACAGTGTTTGAAAACCTTGTGAAGACTTACAAAAAACGTTTGACCTCTGTCATTGCCAACAAAGGGTATTTATCCTACAATGTGATTTTCTGAATTTGTTTTTCTCATTTTGTGGGTCATAGTTGAAGTGTACCTATGATGAAAATTACAGGCCTATCTCATCTTTTTAAGTGGGAGAACTTGAACAATTGGTGGCTGACCAAATACTTTTTTGCCCCACTGTATGTCGTGAAGCTAATAGCAGTGACACTATTATTGTGTAACTCCGGTAGGGCAACATCTGAAAAACAGCGCACTTGGTAGTTTGTACGGTGCTCGACCAGTCGGCGAAAGCCAACATCACCCACGACAGAGAACAATTGATTGTCAAGGGTAATGAATTCCATTATCTTGCCTTTAATGGATTTCGCCTTTGAGTTGTCTCGTTGTTGTTACTCTTTCAAATTACATTGTGGGCTAGTTTAGGAATGCTGTGTTGCAGGTATAGCGCCAAATTTTACGTGGTGTCATTACGTCATGTACCTACGTCATATAGGTTTTGCACATCGGGGCGTTAAATTAGACATCGGCTGATACCGATGTTGGAATTTGTAGCTAATATCGGCGGATTCCGATATGTTCACAAACATATCGTGCATCCCTAGTTATTTTACTGCTGCAGTTTAATTATTTGTTACTTTATTTTCTATTTTTTACTTAACACTCTTTTTATTAACTTCCTAAAGCATTGTTGGTTAAGGGCTTGTAAAGTAAACATTTCACTGTAAGGTTGTATTTGGCACATGTGACAAATAACATTTGATTTGATTTGAAGTGGACATTCATAGATAACATAGACATACTGGGAGCAGACAGGTGGATGTACTGTAAAAACAACAGGCAGCCTTACAGACAAGCAAAGACAAATATAGAGAAGACAGAGGCTACCTTTCTTCAGGTGTAGAAGCATACATCATTAGAATGGGACGTTTTTAAAATAACAAAAGACATTACAAAAAATGGTGAACCTTAACTTATAGTCAGGATGTTTGTTTCTCTTTTTCAGATCTGACCTACGCACCCAACATAGCCACTCCCATTCCATATAGCCCAAGACCTGAAAGGTAAGGAGATATTTTAATTTTCAATGAAAATGAACTAACACAAATCATCCATCATACTTCACTTATCCTTCAGGGAAGTCATGTGAATGTGAATAGAAGTGCCCTATCGGTCAAGTTTTTCCTCAAACATCCAGCAGTGAGGAGGATCACTTGGTCAGCCATTTTGAGCTCTGAACCGATCGACCCATTGATTTACCATTAGAACAATTGAATTAAGGTTGTTCTCCCACAAAAGCTTAATAACAAAATAATATGATCTACAGTGATTAGAGGTCGACCGATTATGATTTTTCAACACCGATACCGATTATTGGAGGACCAAAAAAAAAAGAGCCGATGCCGATTAATCGGCCGATTTTTACAATGTATTTTTAATAATGAAAATTACAACAATACTGAATGAACACTTATTTTAACTTAATATAATACATCAATAAAATCAATTTAGCCTCAAATAAATAATGAAACATGTTCAATTTGGTTTAAATAATGCAAAAACAAAGTGTTGGAGAAAGTAAAAGTGCAATATGTGCCATGTAAGAAAGCTAACGTTTAAGTTCCTTGCTCAGAACATGAGAACATATGAAAGCTGGTGGTTCCTTTTAACATGAGTCTTCAATATTCCCAGGTAGGAAGTTTTAGGTTGTAGTTATTATAGGAATTATAGGACTATTTCTCTCAATACCATTTGTATTTCATTAACCTTTGACACTGAGCCCAGGTAGGAGCTAGGAGAGGTACGAAAGCTATACTGTTACACTGGCAAAACTAAAGTGCCTATAAGAACATCCAATAGTTTTTCCAATAGGATGTTCTTATAGGCACTTTAGTTTTGCCAGTGTAACAGTATAGCTTTTGTACCTCTCCTCGCTCCTCCTACCTGGGCTCGAACCAGGAACACAACGACAACAGCCACCCTCGAAGCAGCGTTACCCATGCAGAGCAAGGGGAACAACTACTCCCAAGTTTCAGAGCTAGTGACGTTTGAAACGCTATTAGCACGCACCCCGCCAACTAGCTAGCCATTTCACATCACATCGTTACACCAGCCTAATCTCGGGAGTTGATATTCTTGAAGTCATAAACAGCAGAGCTGCTGGCAAAACGCACTAAAGTGCTGTTTGAATGAATGCTTATGAGCCTGCTGGTGCCTACCATTGATCAGTCAGACTGCTCTATCAAATCATAGACTTAATTATAACATAATAACACACAGAAATGCGAGCCTTATATGGTTGAATCCGGAAACTATCATCACTAAAACAAGACTATTTTTTCAGTGAAATACGGAACCGTTCCGTATTTTATCTAACGGGTGTCATCCATCAGTCTAAATATTCCTGTTACATTGCACAACCTTCAATGTTATGTCATAATTACATAAAATTCTGGCAAATTAGTTTGCAATGAGCAAGGCGGCCCAAACTGTTGCATAAACCCCTCTTGCGTGCAATGAACGCAAGAGAAGTGACACAATTTCACCTGGTTAATATTGCCTGCTAACCTGGATTTATTTTAGCTAAATATGCAGGTTTAAAAATATATACTTCTGTGTATATCTTCTGTGTATAAGTCAACCAGTTCCTTTAAAAATGGACATGTTCTTAGTGCATGGAAAGGCGTCTGGGAATATGGCTTAATATAAACAGTGTAGTTATTCCCTCCGCAAGGTAATCAAACAAGCAAAATGCCGGTACAGGGACAAGGTGGAGTCGTAATTCAACAGCTCAGACACGAGACGTATGTGGGTCTACAGGAA
The DNA here is from genome assembly GCF_023373465.1 of Oncorhynchus keta. Taxonomy (NCBI): domain Eukaryota; kingdom Metazoa; phylum Chordata; class Actinopteri; order Salmoniformes; family Salmonidae; genus Oncorhynchus; species Oncorhynchus keta. The sequence goes on from NC_068439.1 coordinate 44,018,443, forward strand.
ATCACGGACTACATAAACAGCCACGTCACGGATACCGACGTCACGCCTCCGGACAAACTAAACACATTCTTTGCCAGCTTTGAGGATAATACAGTGCCACCATCGCGGCTCGCTAACAAAGACTTCATCCCCCCCTCTTCTTCTTAGTGGCAGACGTGAGTAAAACATTAAAACTTGTTAACCATTGCAAGGCTGCTGGCCCAGATGGCATCCCTAGCTGCGTCCCCAGAGCATGCACAGACCAGCTGGCTGGTGTGTTTACGGACATATTTAATCGCTCCCTATCCCAGTCTGTTGTCCCATATGCTTAAAGATGGCTAACATTGTCCCTGTACCCAAGAAGGCAAAGATAACTGAACTAAATGACTACTGCCCCGTAGCACTCACTTCTTTCATCCTGAAGTGCTTTGAGAGGCTAGTCAAGGATCAATCATATCACCGCCACCCTAGACCCACCCGTATGCATACCGCCCCAACAGGTACACAGATAACGCAATCGCCATCACACTGCACACTGCCCTATCCCGTCTGGGCAAATAGAATACCTATGTAAGAAGGCTGTTCATTGACTACTGCTCAGCATTCAACACCATAGTGCCCTCCAAGCTCATCATCAAGCTGGTGGCCTTGGGTCTCAACCCCTCCCTGTGCAACTGGGTCCTGGACTTTCTGATGGGCCGCCCCCAGGTGGTGAAGGTAGGAAACAACATATGCACTTCACTGACCCTCAACACTGGGGCCCCACAAGGGTGTGTGCTCAGCCCCCAACTCAACCAAGTTTGCAGACGAAACAACATCAGTACCAACAACAGTGAGACAGCCTACAGAGTGGATGTGAGGGCACTCGGAGTGTGGTGTCAGGAAAACAATCTCTCACTCAACGTCAGGAAAACAAAGGAGATGATTGTGGACTTCAGGAAACCGCAGAGGGAGCACCCCTCTATCCACATCGAAGGGATCAGATCACCGAGAAGGTGGAAAGTTTTAAGTTCCTAGGCGTACACATCACAGACAAGCTGAAATGGTCCACCCACACAGACAGTGTGGTGAAGAAGGTGTAACAGCGCCTCTTCAACCTCAGGAGGCTGAAGAAATTTGGCCTGTCACCCAAAACCCAGACAAACTTTTACAGATGCACAATCGAGAGCATCCTCGACTACAGCTCAGCCTTCAACATCATACTACCCTCCAAGCTCATCAATAAGCTTGGGGCCCTGGGTCTGAACCCCACCCTGTGCAACTTGGTCCTGGACTTCCTGACGGGCCACCTCCAGGTGATGAAGGTAGGAAACAACACCTCCACTACTCTGATCCTCAACACAGGGGCCCCAAGAGTTTAATCGGGGACTACAGGAGACAGCAGAGGGAGCATGCCCAATCTATATCAACAGGGCCACAGTGGAAAAGGTGAAAAGCTTCAAGTTCCTCGGCGTAAACATCACTGGCAATCTGAAATGGTCCACCCACACAGACAGCGTGGTGAAGAAGGTAAAACAGCGCATCTTCAACCTCAGGAGGCTGAAGAAATTTGGCTTGGCCCCTTAGACACTCACAAACTTGTACAAATGCACCATTGAGAGCATCCTGTCGGGCTGTATCACCGCCTGGTACGGAAACTGCACCGGCCGCAACTGCAGGGCTCTCCAGAGTGTGGTGCGGTCTGACCAACGCATCACCGGGGTCACACTGCCTGCCCTCCAGGACCTACAGCACCCAAAAAGATCATCAAGGACATCAACCACCATGGCCTTAGCTACTACTGCATCAATATGTTTTGACCATGACAGTTACTCCAAGCAGTTTAGTCAACTCAAATTGCTCAATTTACACATAACACAATTTATTATTTTAGCCAGCTCCTGTTATTATTTTGGGTGTGTGTAAAACACCCTCCATGTAGGCTACATGTCAATATACCCGTCATGGAATGTGAGATGAGCTGATGGAGGTGACCCTAATTAGAAATATTTGTTATTTTCCTGTAACATTTGCTTGTTCTCCGTTTCATGTGATTAAAAAACAAGCCCTCAGTAAGCTACCCTCACCCTAGGCCTGCTAAACTCAGCAAAAAAATAAAGTCCCCTTTTCAGAACCCTGTCATTAAAATACAATTAGTTAAAATCCAAATAACTTCACAGATCTTCATTGTAAAGGGTTTTAACACTGTTTCCCATGCTTCCCATGTTTAATGAACCATAAACAGTTAATGAACATGCACCTGTGGAACAGTCAAATCAAATCAAATCAAATTTATTTATATAGCCCTTCGTACATCAGCTAATATCTCAAAGTGCTGTACAGAAACCCAGCCTAAAACCCCAAACAGCAAACAATGCAGGTGTAAAAGCACGGTGGCTAGGAAAAACTCCCTAGAAAGGCCAAAACCTAGGAAGAAACCTAGAGAGGAACCGGGCTATGTGGGGTGGCCAGTCCTCTTCTGGCTGTGCCGGGTAGAGATTATAACAGAACATGACCAAGATGTTCAAATGTTCATAAATGACCAGCATGGTCGAATAATAATAAGGCAGAACAGTTGAAACTGGAGCAGCAGCACAGTCAGGTGGACTGGGGATAGCAAGGAGCCATCATGTCAGGTAGTCCTGGGGCACGGTCCTAGGGCTCAGGTCCTCCGAGAGAGAGAAAGAAAGAGAGAATTAGAGAGAGCATATGTGGGGTGGCCAGTCCTCTTCTGGCTGTGCCGGGTGGAGATTATAACAGAACGTGGCCAAGATGTTCAAATGTTCATGAAATGACCAGCATGGTTGAATAATAGTAAGGCAGAACAGTTGAAACTGGAGCAGCAGCATGGCCAGGTGGACTGGGCACAGCAAGGAGTCATCATGTCAGGTAGTCCTGGGACATGGTCCTAGGGCCCAGGCCAGTTGAAACTGGAGCAGCAGCATGGCCAGGTGGACTGGGGACAGCAAGGAGTCATCATGTCAGGTAGTCCTGGGGCATGGTCCTAGGGCTCAGGTCCTCCGAGAGAGAGAAAGAAGGAGAGAAGGAGAGAATTAGAGAACGTACACTTAGATTCACACAGGACACCGAATAGGACAGGAGAAGTACTCCAGATATAACAAACTGGCCCTAGCCCCCCGACACATAAACTACTGCAGCATAAATACTGGAGGCTGAGACAGGAGGGGTCAGGAGACACTGTGGCCCCATCCGAGGACACCCCCGGACAGGGCCAAACAGGAAGGATATAACCCCACCCACTTTGCCAAAGCACAGCCCCCACACCACTAGAGGGATATCTTCAACCACCAACTTACCATCCTGGGACAAGGCCGAGTATAGCCCACAAAGATCTCCGCCAGTCGCTAAGAAACTAACAGCTTACAGACGGTAGGCAATTAAGGTCACAGTTATGAAAACGTAGGACACAAAAGAGGCCTTTCTACTAACTCTGAAAAATACCAAAAGAAAGATGCCCAGGGTCCCATCTGTGTGAATGTACCGTAGGCATGCTCAGACTGTCCACAATAGGCTGAGAGAGGCTGGACTGAGGGCCTACGCCTGTTGTAAGGCAGGTCCTCACCAGACATCACCGGCAACAACCCTACAGTATGACAATGCCACCAGCCATACTGCTTGTTCTGTGCATGATTTCCTGCAAGACAGGAATGTCAGTGTTCTGCCATGGCCAGCGAAGAGCTCGGATCTCAATCCCATTGAGCACATCTGGGACCTGTTGGATTGGAGGGTGAGGGCTAGGGCCATTCCCCCCAGAAATGTCAGGGAACTATTTACACGTTAAGTTTGCTGAAAATAAACGTGGTTGACATTGACAGGATGTTTCTTTTTTTGCTGAGATTATAACGAAAGCTGTTTCAACAGCAATGTGTTGGTTTTGTTTCTTATCATGGCCATTCATTAGCCAAGCAGCCTATCCATAAAATGTTTCTAAATGGTCTAATCTTGAGGCATCTGCTGTCATGCGTTTGCATTTTTTACAATTCACATATGCCTAGATGCAATGTAAACTCCATTGAGCTTGTATCCATCCCATTTTCAAATTATACCTCGTCTGGTTACCAAACATATTCAAATTATTCAGTCCTATAGGCCTTGGCTATGTCTTGCTAATTGATAATTTACTTCACACATAAAAATACTTGGCTCCAGTAAATTGTATTGTATTTGAGGAGAAGTGCGATTCGTACAGACATGTAGGCCTATACTCATTGAAGCCAATTAGATTGTTTTTAAAAATGGAATATCCGAAACATACAATATACTTGCACTGAAGCCGCTCAACAGCTACACCATACCAGTCATCCAACAGCCTCCCATTCAGAGCGACACACAGAAGCATCCAGGGTCAATGCCCTGCTCAAGGGCACATTGACAGATCTCCCACCAGGCCAAAGAACGTGAACCCAATCCTCCAAGATCCCCCCACAGTTCCCAAATAGTTGTCCCTCAAACATTCGAGACCCCTCCCACAGTCTCCCTCAAGAAGAAAAATAAATATTTCAATCAATTCCATTCCCCACCCCCAAGAACCCCTCCACTGCACCAACAACCAAGAGAATTTCTACAATGTTGACTGTGAACACTCCAAACATATTGAGCAAACTGTAGTATCAATCCACAGTGGACTAGGATGAGAATATTGTGTCCCCAACCGAATTGGAGATGACAACGCAAAGACTGTCAATAACCTACAAAACTTGAGACAACAGCATGCTGTATTAAGCCATGAAACGTGTTGATTGACCAGCGAGGGGCCAAGCCCTCGTCACACCTCCAATTGATTTATTTATCAAAACACAGGCCTTTTGCGCCACCGCCAGCTACTGCATCCATAATTGTGGTTGTGAAAATAGAAACAAATATTTGACACATCCCCAAACCTACAGCTCTACCTCCAGTACTAAGATGTACCATTGCATTAGGTTTGTTAAAATAGAGCCGTAAGTACACTCCATGGCCAAGAGTATGTGGACTCGCATTCAAATTTGTGGATTCTGCTATTTCAGCCACACCCATTGCTAACAGGTGTACAAAATAGAGCACACAGCCATGCAATCTCCATAGCCAAACATTGGCAGTAGAATGGTGTGTACTGAAGAGCTCAGTGACTTTCAGCGTGCCATCGACAAAGGAATGCCACCTTTCCAACAAGTCAGTTCCTCAAATTTCTGCCCTGCTAGAACTGCCCAGTCAACTGTAAGTGCTGTTATTGGGAAGTGGAAACGTTGGTTCGGCCGCGAAGTGGTAAACCACACAGAACGGGAGCGCCGAGTACTGAAGCACGTAGCGCTTAAAAATCACCTGTCCTCGGCTGCAACACTCACTACCAAGTTCCAAACTGCCTCTGGAAGCAACGTCAGCACAATAATTGTTCGTAGGGAGCTTCATTAAATGGGTTTTCATGGCCAAACTGCCGCACACAAGCCTAAGATCACTATGTGCAGTGCCATTTTGGTGGAGGAGGAACAATGGTCTGGGGCCGTTTTTCATGGTTCGAGCTAGGCCCCTTAGTTCTAGTGAAGGGAAATCTTAACGCTACAGCATACAATGACATTCTAGACGATTCTGTGCTTTCAGCTTTGTGGCAATAGTTTGGGTAAGACCCTGCACAGGGCCCTGACCTTAACCCCATCGGGATGAATTGGAACGCCAACTGCGAGCCAGGCCTAATCGCCCAACAGTGCCCGACCTCACTAATGCTCTTGGGTCTGAATGTAAGCAAGTCCCCGCAGAAATGTTCCAACGTCTCGTGGAAAGCCTTCCCAGAAGGAGTGGAGGCTGTTATAGCAGCAAAGGGGGTTCAACTATCAGGTATGAAGGTAAGACCCAGATGCAGACCATGTTGAATAAACAATAGTTTTATGTTATAACAGGGACAGGCAACACACAGGTCAAGGCAGGCAGGGGTCAGAAATCCAGAGGTGGGGCAACAGTATCAGGTGGCAAGCAGGCTCAGTGTCAGGGTACGGTAGAGGTCGGTAAATCCAGAGGGGGGCAAAGGTACAGGTCGGCAGGCGGGCGGGCGGGCAGGCTCAGAGTCAGGACAGACAAGGGTCAAAACCAGGAGGGAGATTTGTATGCTGAAGCTTTTCTAATTCAAATGTGTCTCAAGTGCTGAGGAACCTTGAGTGAGATGGAGAGCAGGTACAATACCACTCAGTAGCTAGGTGTTTGTTTTCGCTACTTCTTTCACATCAAAGAAGTCTCATCTAGTCTAGACTCCTAAATGTCCCTCGGAACTTTGATCTCGCCACTGAGCGATGAGGCGATGAAGAAACCCCAAGTAATTCTGTTTTCACTTTTGTGATGTGTGAAGACATTGGCTGAAAAATGTAAATATTTGTCACAATAGAAAGAAAATCCCAGTCTGAAAAGAAAATTGTTAGTATGAATAGATATATAATGTAGATATGTATAGTGTATGATACTTATGATTTTCTATATATGCTTATTTTTTTTAAAGACATGTGCTTTAGGCTGTGGGGTGACAGGTTGAGGGTCAGAGTTCACTTGGCCCTCAGCTACAGCATGTCTGCCTCTATCAGACAGCCAGATGTCAATGACTGGGGTTCAGCAGTTAAGGGTAGGTGCCACGCAGTCATACCCTGCTCCCCCTCCAGACCATGGCTTCACCCCAGATGGCACCATATTCCCTTTATAGTGCACTACTCATACAGCTCTGGTCAAAAGTAGTGCAATATGTAGGAAATAAGAGTGCCTTTTGGGATGTTGCCTGTCTCTTAATTGCTAGAATGCCACTTGGTGCTTGGTCAGTTTGCCAAGTAATGCTTTCATGATGGTAGAACTATAACAACAAGAAAGAGGAGAAACAATAAGGAAGAGAAGAGAAGGAGATGTATGTCCAATTCCCTCTCGTATCTCTCAGTCCTGGGATCTCAAGTCTGAGTCACTGCTTTAACAGAATATCAATAACAATGTAGGAAGGTTGAGTTAGTCTCCAGTATCTCTCTACTCTCCTCTAATCTCCTTGGCCCTCTTTCTTCACTGTCATTGACTTCTAGAGTCTAACCACTCATGTTGTGCTGTAGAGATGACTGGTTTCTACCTAGTGTACAGTTAGCCAGTGCACTAGTACTAACAGGCAATCCCCTGTCCAACCCACCACCTCCCACTTCGTCCCCCTCCTTCCTTCACTCTCTCTCACTTGGCTTCATATTGATCTGAATTCATTTGTTTCTTATTGATCCGACACTACCCTCTGGCACATTAAACAAGCACACACACACCCACTCACATAGGACATACGTGAACTTCATATATGCATACATGTTGTGAAGACAGGTCTCAATTGGAATTGTATTGAAAGGCAATACCACTTTCCGTGCATAAACAGGCACTCTGCGCTATTCCAGTAAATATGTGTGTATCTCTCTCTCTCTGTCACACATGCATGCAGGTAGGGATGCACACACACAGAACCTCATTTTCTGCAGTCACACTCACAGGTTTTAGAGGTTGAAGACATTGAGGCTTAGAGAGGTCTCTCCTCAACAATCAGACAAGCTAATGACATAGAATGAAGCCTAGATTCCATATTGATCCAACACTTAAGAGCTGAATTGAAAACAGAGTCAGGCCTTGCAGGTAACACTAATTTTCAGTGTTGTTGTTTTTGAAGGGTCTTTTTAATGGGGCTTTACATTGTTTAGTGTTGCATTGTCATTGGTGTTGTTTTTTTCAACATTGGCACCACACACATACCATTTATTCATAGAAGGATGTCTAGTATGCATGGAAATGTATGAAGAACACAAGTGAAAACTCACTGTGCATCCAGACAGATATAAACACAACATGCAACTATTTCAAAGATTTTACTGAGTTTACAGTTCATCCTGTATAAGGGAATCAATATTCACATGACTGGGAATACAGTTAGTCACAGATACCTTTACAAAAAAGGTAAGAGCGTGGATCAGAAAACCAGTCAGTGTCTGGTGTGACCACCATTTGCCTCATGGAGTGCGAGTTGATCAGGCTGTTGATTGTGGCCTGTGGAATGTTGTCCCACTCCTCTTCAATGGCTGTTCGAAGTTGCTGGATATTGGCGGGAACTGGAACTTGCTGTCGTACACGTCGATCCAGAGCATCCCTAACAGGCTCAATCCAATCAAAATCAAATTTTATTTGTCACGTGCCGAATGCAACAGGTGTAGGTGTTCACCTTACAGTGAAGTGCTTACTTACAAGCCCTCAACCAACAATGCCGTTTTTAATGAAAAGTAAGAGATAAGAATAATAAATACTTAAAGAGCAGCAGTATAAAACAATAGCGGGGCTATATACAAGGGTCCCGTTACAGAGTCAATGTCAATGTGCGGGGGCACCGGAGTCGAGGTAATTGAGGTAATATGTACATGTAGGTAGAGTTATTAATGTGACTATGCATAGATAATAACAGAGGGTAGCAGCAGTGTTCCAGGGAGGGGGGAATGCAAATAGTCTGGGTAGCCATTTGATTAGCCGTTGAGGAGTCTTATGGCTTGGGGTAGAAGCTATTTAGGAGCCTCTAGGACCTAGACTTGGCACTGTGGCTCGCTTGCCGTGCGGTAGCAGAGAGAACAGTCTATGACTAGGGTGGCGGAAGTCTTCAACCATTTTTAGGGCCTTCCTCTGACACCGCCTGGTATAGAGGTCCTGGATGGCAGGAGGTTTGACCCCGGTGTTGTACTGGGCCGTACGCGCTATCCTCTGTTCCTTGCGGTCTAGTAATATCATCAACCATGTGTAGTTAACTAGTGATTATGATTGATTGTTATTTATAAGCTAAGTTTAATGCTAGCTAGCAACTTACCTTGGCTTACTGCATTCGCGTAACAGGCAGTCTCCTTGTGGAGTGCAACGAGAGAGAGGCAGGTCGTTATTGTGTTGGACTAGTTGACTGTAAGGTTGCAAGATTGGGTCCCCCGAGCTGACAAGGTGAAAATCTGTTGTTCTGGCCCTGAACGAGGCAGTTAACCCACCGTTCCTAGGCCGTTATTGAAAATAAGAATGTGTTCTTAACTGACTTGCCTAGGTATAAAAAAATATATATAATAAAAAATATAAAAAATACAGATTTCCGATTGTTATGAAAACTTGATTAATCGGTCGACCTCTAGCTTGGACCATGTTAGTTTGTTGGTGATGTGGACACCAAGGAACTTGAAGCTCTCAACCTGCTCCACTACAGCCCTGTCATTGAGAATGGGGGCGTGCTCGGTCCTCCTTTTCCTGTTGTCCACAATCATCTCCTTTGTCTTGATCACGTTGAGGTATAGGTTTTGGTCCTGGCACCACACAGTCAGGTCTCTGACCTCCTCCCTATAGGCTGTCTCGTCGTTGTGTCATCAGCAAACTTGATGATGGTGTTGGAGTCGTGCCTGGCCATGCAGTCATGAGTGAACAAGGAGTACAGGAGGGGGCTGAGCACGCACCCCTGAGGGGTCCCCGTGTTGAGGATCAGCGTGGCGGATGTGTTGTTACCTACCTTTACCACCTGGGGGCTGCCCATCAGGATGTCCAGGATCCAGTTGCAGAGAGAGGTGTTTAGTCCCCGGGTCCGTAGCTTAGTGATGAGTTTTGAGGGCACTATGGTGTTGAACACTGAGCTGTAATCAATGAATAGCATTCTCACATAGGTGTTCCTTTTGTCCAGGTGGGAAGGGCTGTGGAGTGCAATTGAGATTGCATCACCTGTGGATCTGTTGGTGCGGTATACAAATTGGAGTGGGTCTAGGGTTCCTGGGATGATGGTGTTGATGTGAGCCATGACCAGCCTTTCAAAGCATTTCATGGATACAGACAGGTCAGTAGTCATTTAGGTAGGTTACCTTAGTGTTCTTGGCCACAGAAACTATTGTGGTCTGCTTGAAACATGTTGGTATTACAGACTCAGACAGGGAGAGGTTGAAAATGTCATTGAAGACACTTGCCAGATGGTCAGCGCATGCTCAGAGTACATGTCCTAGCAATCCGTCTGGCCCTGCGACCTTGTGAATGTTGACCTGTTTGATGGTCTTACTCACATTGGCTGCGGAGAGCGTGATCACACGGTCATCCAGAACAGCTGATGCTTTAATGCATGTTTCAGTGTTACTTGCCTCGAAGCGGGCATAGCAATGGGTGACATTTCTGGTGAATATCCAGACCATGCAATTTCAGCTTCCAGGAATTGTACACAGATCCTTGCAACATGGGACCATGCATTATCGTGCTGAAACATGAGGTGATGGCGGCGGATGAATGGTACGACAATTGGCCTCAGGAATCTTCAGGAGGCAGCTTGTGGTAGAGAAATTAACATTACATTATCTGGCAACAGCTCTGGTGGACATTCCTGTAGTCGCCAGCATGCGAATTGCACACTTCCTCAAAACATGAGACATCTGTGGAATTTTGTTGTATGACAAAACTTCACAGTTTAGAGAGGTCTTTTATTGTCCCCAGCACAAGGTGCACCTCTGTAATTATCATGCTGCTCACTAACAAGGATGTAAACAAATTTTAGCAAATTCTTTGAATTTGTTTTGAGTTATAAGGTTTTTGTGCATCTGGAAAATTTCTGGGCTCTTTTGTTTCAGCTCATGAAACGTGTTTACATGTTGCGCTTATATTTTTGTTCAGTGTACATTTTCAGAAGCATCAATATTTTAAGCTCAACTTCCTTGTTGCTGATTCAGAGCCAGAATGATGTGTCTCTGATAATGACCCCCTGACAGGTGGTCTGACCTCCCCGGGCATCCCCCCTTGCAATCTCTGGTTGATGGCATCAAGTTGCCATGACACCAGACTGTTTAGCCTGGCCTTTGGCCTCCTTTAAGGGCATGCTGTGCTCAATCAGAAATCTCCAGCCATGGTTTTAATTCAAAGGGATGGGGGGGGGGCTTCCTCTGGGGATGTTAGATAAGATGCACTGCAGGCAACACTTGCTCTATCTCATACTAAGTGCATGCATACACTTAGATACACCCAGTGTGTGTGTGTAACACACACAAACTCACGCACAACTCCATCTATGTGAGTGTTATTGTGTTGAGATATCATAATTATTGCATTTTTTTGTCTCACTACTATTTAATTTATGATGTTGAATGGTGTTGTTCATCATTATTAATTTATTATTCATCACGGTTGTCTTTAAACATATATTCATGGCTTTGTATATCATGTTCTATTCAATCTTTGTCAATAGCACAAAGCATTGTAATAATTTCACTCTTCCACTTTCCCTTTCATTATCTTCACAGATAATAGTGTGGATACACTCTGTTTCCCGACTTAAGGCTATGAGTTACTGTGTTTTTGGTTCAATTACTCTGCTCTTGTTTTTTCTACCACTATTTCAGTCATTTTGGCTTTTTCCATGATTTATTCACAAATGTTTATCTTAAATTATGCAATGCTCTATGTTTCCATCAGAAATAGCACTGGACAAGGTCAGCCTATGCTTTGTTGTTTCGGGAATGCTGTGGTCTACTCTGGTCTTGAGTCTGTGGGAACTCCCCACTAAGGAGGAACTATGGGAGGAATTTCAGTTCAGCCTCAGTGAGGTAAATCCGCCTCAAATCTCTCTGTCTCTCTTTCTCCCTCTCTCGCTCTCGCTCTCACCCTCACCCTCTTTTTCTCTTTCCCTTTCTCTCTCCCAAATACTGCTTATTTCTGTATCTCTCCTCTATATATCTCTCTCGCTCTCTCTCTCTCAGACACACACACACACATACACACAGAAACATGCACATATACATGGCTATACATATACACTGGGGGGATGGACTCATTCTGATTGTCTGAGCCTGGCCCAGTGGGGTGGAAGCTGCCAGTTGAGGACTTGTGAGGTGTCTGTTTCTCAAACTAGACACTCTAATGTACTTGTCCTCTTGCTCAGTTGTGCACCAGGGCCTCCCACTCCTCTTTATATTCTGGTTGGAGCCAGTTTGCGCTGTTCTGTGAAGGGAGTAGTACAGAGCGTTGTACCAGATCGTCAGTTTCTTGGACATTTCTCTCATGGAATAGCCTTTATTTCTCAGAACAAGAATAGACTGACAAGTTTCAGAAGCAACTTTGTTTCTGGCCATTTTGATCCTATAATCGAACCCACAAATGCTGATGCTCCAGATACTCAACTAGTCTAAAGAAGGCCAGTTTTATTGCTTCTTTAATCACAACAGCAGTTTTCAGCTGTGCTAACATAGATGCAAAAGTTTTTTTTAATGATCAATTAGTCTTTTAAAATTATAAACTTGGACTAGCTAACACAACGTGCCATTGGAACACAGGAGTGATGGTTGTTGATAATGGGCCTCTTTACGTCTATGTAGATATTCCATAAAAAATCAGCCGTTTCCAGCAACAATAGTCATTTACAACATTAACAATATCTACTCTGTATTTCTGATCAATTTAATGTTATTTTATTGGACAAAACATTTGCTTTTCTTTCAAAAACAAGGATATTTCTAAGTGACCCCAAACTTTTGAACGGTAGTGTGTGTGTGTATATATATATAGTATATATAGTATATATATATATATATATACACACACACACACACAGTACCAGTCAAAGGTTTGGACACGCCTACTCATTCAAGAGTTTGGTTGGCTGAGAATTTCTCTCAGCCAATAATCAGTCATTTGTGTAAGATGTGGCAAATAGGAGTGGCAATATCGTCTGCTATTATCCTCAGTAAATTTCTATCCAGATTTCCAGACTCTGGTGGCTTGTTATTGTTGATAGACAACAACAACAAAAAATTCACCTCTTCCACACGGACTTTACAGAATTCAGGAGTACAATTCTTGTTTTTCATAATTTGGTTCGATATACTTGGATGTGTAGTGTCAGTGTTTGTTGCTGGCATGTCATATACATTACCAGTCAAAAGTTTGGACACACCTACTCATTCAAGGGTTTTTCTTTATTTTTACTATTTTCTAAATTGTAGAATAATAGTGAAGATATCAAAACTATTAAATAACACATATGGAATCATGTAGTAAACATAAAAGTGTTAAACAAATCAAAATATATTTTAGATGTTAGATTCTTCAAAGTAGCCACCCTTTGCCTTGATGACAGTTTTGCACACTCTTGGCATTCTCTCAACCAGCTTCATGAGGTGGTCACCTGGAATGCATTTCAATTAACCGATGTGCCTTGTTAAAATTGTATTTATGGAATTTCTTTCCTTTTTAATGTGTTTGAGCCAATCAGTTGTGTTGTGACAAGGTAGGGGTGGTATAAAGAAGATAGCCATATTTGATAAAAGCTCAAATAAGCAAATAGAAACGACAGTCCATCATTACTTTAAGACATGAAAGTCAATCAATCTGGAAAATGTCAAGAACTTTGAAAGTTTCTTCAAGTGCAGTCGCAAGAACCATAAAGCGCTATGATGAAGCTGGCTCTGATGAGGACTGCCTCTGGACAGGAAGACCCAGTATTATTCTACAATGTAGAAAATAGTAAAAATAAAGGAAAACCCCAGAATGAGTAGGTGTGTCCAAACCTTTGACTGCTACTGTATATACAGTGGTTTCGGAAAGTATTCAGACCCCTTGACTTTTTCCACATTTTGTTACGTTACAGCTTTATTCTAAAGTTGATTAAATATTTTTTTACCCTTATCAATCTACACACAATACCCCATAATGACAAAGCGAAAAACAGGTTTTTGCAAATGTATAAAAAGTTATAAACAGAAATAACTTATTTACATACGTTTTCAACACTTGCTATGAGACTCGAAATTGAGCTCAGGTGCATTCTGTTTCCATTTATCATCCTTGAGATGTTTCAACAACTTGATTGGAGTCCATCTGTGGTAAATTCAATTGATTGGACATGATTTGGAAAGGCACACACCTGTCTATATAAGATCCCACAGTTGACAGTGCATGTCAGAGCAAAACCAAGCCATGAGGTTGAATTAATTGTCCGTAGGGCTCCGAGAAAGGATTGTGTCGAGGCACAGATCTGAGGAAGGATACCAAAACATTTCTGCAGCATTGATGGTCCCCAAGAACACAGTGGCCTCCATCATTCTTAAATGGAAGAAGTTTGGAACCACCAAGACTCTTCCTAGAGCTGGCCACCCCGCCAGACTGAGCAATCGGGGGAAAAGGGTATGGGTCAGGGACATGACCAAGAACCCAATTGTCTCTCTGTCAGAGCTCCATAGTTCCTCTGTGGAAATGGGACAACCTTCCAGAAGGACAACCATCTATGCAGCACTCCACTAATCAGGCCTTTATGGCCTTTGTGGTAGAGTGACCAAACTGAAGCCACTCCTCAGTGAAAGGCACATGACAGCCCACTTGGAGTTTGCCAAAAGGCACCTAAAGACTCTCTGACCATGAGAAACAAGATTCTCTTTTGGCCTGAATGCCAAATCAAATCAAATGTTATTATTCACATGCACCGACTACAACAGGTGTAGACCTTACACCAACAGTGCAGATAAAAAAAATATGGTGAAGAATAAGAGATAAAAGTAACAAGTAATTAAATAGCAGCAGTACAAAATAACAATATATACAGGGGGTTGCCGGTACAGAGTCAATGTGCGGGGGCACTGGTTAGTTGAGGTAGTATGTACATGTATGTAGAGTTAATAAAGTGAGTATGCATAGATGACAACAGAGAGTGGCAGTGGTGTGGAGAGGGGGGGGGGGCAATGTGAATAGTCTGGGTAGCCATTTGACTAGATGTTCAGGAGTCTTATGGCTTGGGTGTAGAAGCTGTTTTGAAGCCATGCGGTAGCAGAGAGAACAGTCTATGACTAGGGTGGCTGGACAATTTTTAGGACCTTCCTCTGACACCGCCTGGTATAGAGGTCCTGGATGGCAGGAAGCTTGGCCCCAGTGATGTACTGGGCCGTTCGCACTACCCTCTGTTGTGCCTTGCGGTCGGTGGCCGAGCGGTTGCCATACCAGGCAGTGATGCAACCCGTCAGGATGCTCTCGATGGTGCAGCTGTAGAACCTTTTGCCAAATAATTTCATTCCCCTGAGGGGGAATAGGTTTTGTCGTGCCCGCTTCACGACTGTCTTTTGGTGTGCTTGGACCATGTTAGTTTGTTGTTAATGTGAACACCAAGGAACTTGAAGCTCTCAACCTGCTCCACTGCAGCCCCGTCCATGAGAATGGATCATCTGTGGATCTGCTTGGGCCGTATGCAAATTGGAGTGGGTCTAGGGTTTCTGGGATGATGATGTTGATGTGAGCCATGACCAGCCTTTCAAAGCACTTCATGGCTACAGACGTGAGAGCTACGGGTCGGTGGTCATTTAGGCAGTTTACCTTAGTGTTCTTGGGCACAGGGACTATGGTGGTCTGCTTGAAACATGTTGGTATTACAGACTCGGACAGGGAGAGGTTGAAAATGTAATTGAAGACACTTGCTAGTTGGTCAGCGCATGCTCACAGTACATGTCCTGGTAATCCATCTGGCCCCGCGGCCTTGTGAATATTGACTTGTCTAAAGGTCTTACTCACGGCTGCGGAGAGCGTGATCACACTGTCTTCCGGGAACACCTGGTGCTCTCATGCATGTTCCACTGTTATTTTCCTCGACGCAAGCATAGAAGTAGTTTAGCTCGTCTGGTAGTGCTTCCCTTTGTAGTTTGTCATGGTTTGCAAGCCCTGCCACATCCGATGAGCGTCCGAGTCGGTGTAGTACGACTCGATCTTAGTCCTGTATTGAAGCTTTGCTGGTTTGATGGTTCGTCGGAGGGCATAGGAGGATTTCTTATATTATTGGTTAAGGGCTTGTAAGTAAGCATTTCACTGTAAGGTTGTATATGGAGCATGTGACAAATACAATTTGACTTGATTTGATTTAGATGAAAACCTGCTCCAGAACGCTCAGATCTTCCAACAGTACAACGACCCTAAGCACACAGCCAAGACAATGTAGGAGTGGCTTCGGGACAAGTCTCTGAATGTACTTGAGTAGCCTGGACTTAAACCTGATCGAACATCTCTGGAGAGACTTGAAAATAGATGTACAGTGACTCTCCCCATCCAACCTGATGGAGCTTGAGAGGATCTACAGAGAAGAATTGGAGAAACTCCCCAAATACAGGTGTGCCAAGCTTGTAGCATCATACCTAAGAAGACTTGAGGCTGTAATTTGTGCCAAAGGTGTGTGTAGATTAATGATTAAAAAACAAAATGTAATCGATTTTAGAACTATATATATATATATATATATATATATATATATATATATATATATATATATATATATATACTGAGTGTACAAAACATTAGAAACACCTGGTCTTTCCATGACATAGAATGACCAGGTGAATCCAGATGAAAGCTTTAATCCCTTATGATCCCGTACACTCTACATAGATCTTTCTATTGTGTTATTGACTGTACGTTTGTTTATGTGTCACTCTGTGTTGTTTTTGTTTCACTGCTTTGCTTTATCTTGGCCAGGTCGCAGTTGTAAATGAGAACTTGTTCTCAACTGGTCTACATGGTTAAATAAAGGTGAAATTAAAAATATATATATAGATGTCACATTTTAAATCCACTTCAATCAGTGTAGATGAAGGGGAAGAGGTAGGTTAAATACAGATTTTTAAGCCTTGAGATAATTGAGACATGGATTGTGTATGTGTGCCTTTTAGAGGATGAATGGGCAAGACACAACTTTTAAGTGCCTTTGAACGAGGTATGGTAGGTGCCAGGCACACCGGTTTGAGTGTGTCAAGAACTGCAACGCTGCTGTTTTTTAAATGATCTACAGTTTCCCATGTGTATCAAGAATGGTCCACCATCCAAAGGACATCCAGCCAACGGCAGGCCAGTGGTTGAAAACAGGTAATTATTGAAAGAGGACAAAGGAGGCTGACACGAATTGTGCGGAACAACAGACGGACTACAGTTAGTCAGCTGACATTCCAGTACAACATTGGTGCCCAAAGACCCATAAAAGAATGCACAACTCGTCGTACCTTGACACAAATGGGGTATGGCAGCCGACGACCTTAAAGAGTTGCACTTCTTTCAACAAAAAACAAGAAACTGTGGTTGCAGTGGGCTAAAGAAAGAAAACACTGGACACTGGAGAACTGGAAAAACATTTTCTGGGCTGATGAATCCCTGTTCCTGCTGTTTCACTCTGATGGGACTAGGGTATGGAGAAAACCACGTCAATACACCGTCCATGCCGATGGGTATCAACATTGCAGGCTAGTGGTGGTGTGATGGTGTTGGGTGTGTTTTCATTGCACACATTGGGTCTCTTGATAAAAGTGGAGCAACGTTTGAATGCCAACAGGATAGCTGACCATCATTGCCAATCTGGTGCATCCCTTCATGGCAGCAGTGTATCCATCTGTGAATTGATTTTTTTTTGCAGGATAATGCCACAAGGCTACGATTTTCCAGGAATGGTTCCACAAACATGAGAGTGAATACAGCTTACTTCAGTGGTCTGCCCAGTCACCAGATCTCAATCCAACTGAGCATCTGTGGGATGAGATGGAACTAGCTATTCGGAGTGGAGATCCACTACCAACCAACTTGACACAACTGTGGGAAGCATTGGCGTTAATAATGGGCCAGTATCCCTGTGGAATGCTTTCGACACCTTGTAGAGTCCATGCCGATGAATTGAGGCTGTTCTGAGGGCAAAAGGGGGTGCAACTCAATATTAGGAAGGTGTTCCTAATGTTTTGTGCACTCAGAGTAGCGCATATGTGAATGTTCTAGCAACTTCAAATCTCATTCCACTCATGAACACTTCAACCAGTAGCAATTTCATATAGATGGTGGACAGTATGAAATACAGTAGAGAATATCTACTTTACATAAAACATGAAATAATGGGCTATATCAACTTTTTCCATGGGCTTCATTAGAATGGGGTACAAATACATTGACTTGCATAGGCTACACAAACACAAACGTTGCATACACACGCGCGTGCACGCACTCTCAGGATTGGCACACTACCCATAGCAACTGACAACAGTGCCCTAGCAACCATTGGGCATCTTGCCAAGCAATTGAGGTTGCCAGGCAATCTCAGTGTTCCCATGGTAACATTTTATTTGCTGCATTTGTAAATAAGGTATGGGGAGAGATAAAAGGGGGTTTGGGAAGGATAGCTACTACAGCATCTCATATCATCTTGAGAAAGCTAATCATTTATGGTCTGGGAGTAGCAGATACTTACCCTGGCATTAAATTAAGTTGTTATCTGGCTGAAGAGGGAATGTTTGTCTGTGGGGTGGTCTGAGCCTTGCTCTCCCATACAGGAAACCAGACCCAAGGTCTGAATGTGACTCCGGAGAGGAGTATAACACACTCCCCAACGTCTAACAGTCACATAACCACACCACACAAATTATGAAAATAAAAGGGAAAAGAATTACCACATATCCACACAGTACACACAGTTTATACTCCTACCTGCCTCAGCTCTGGTGATGTAATGCCTGTCACGTCGACTTGCCGTCCAACTTAATCCGGTTTTCCAGTTAGGGGAGGAGACAATGACAATGATAATAGTGGGAGATCGAGCCACACACAGTAGCTTGGCTGTCTGTCACTCATATCACAGAGGAGACTGTCTTAAGACGTTTCACTTTTGAAGTGTGTCAAAGGTGTATCTGTCACCTGAGATGATTATTTTTAGCTTTGTATCCAGAGAAAATAATATCAGTAATTGGCAAAGATGTCTGTGAAGACGGTGACAGACAGGCACATTTGATACCAATGCAGCTGTCATATCGATCTAGTGTCTCTCTCCAGTCAGTCTAGTCAGAAGCATATCAATGTAAAAGCTTTTGTTTTTGCGTTCTTTCCCTGGTTACGTTAAAGTTTATTCTCTTCATTCCTAAAAGCTGCATCTAATTTAAGACTTTGTCAATCTCTCAACTTTTGACTGCAGAAACAGATGTTAAAGCTTATTCTTTCAACAAACAACCTTTTGTTACTTTTGTTTCTCCTTTTTTCCCTTAATGGATAAAACAAATTTTAACTACCAGAAGTCAGCAATGGGCTAATGTCCTTCTATCTTCAGTGAATATCCAGTGGGACACCTTTGTGTCCCAAATGGCACCCTATTCCCTGCATAGTGCACTACAATGGGCCCTGGTCAAAAGTTGTGCCCTACATACAGTAGGAAATGAGGTGCAATTTGGGACGTAGACACGGCCAGTTATAGAGATGGACTGGGAGGGAGCCACCCACTGTAAAACAGCTGGAAAGTGTGACCATCCGTCAGTCAACTGTGCAGTACCAAATTTGTCTTCCGTCGATGGTGCTTCCCTCTCTCACCTTAACAAGACCAACTCCGGAGTTTGGTGTAAAGTCACAGATTTCCAGATAGCTTGATAGGTGCATGTATTGTCACTTCCTGAATATACTGAGGAATTTCTAATTCATTTTTTATAAATATTCTGTATCACTTTTTTTCTTGACAGTGGATCTCTATATGTTCCGAACCTCCGACCCTCTCAGTGATTTTTGGGTCAATCAAGTGGTTTGAATGGTAACCTACAATAGCTTTACCCGACCCCAAAACAACTGGGGTTCATAGACTCTGCCATCCAACATGAGGGCTTTCCATCAGGCTTATGTTGGCACACAAACACACACAAGCAGACGGGCAGAGAGCTGGCATTGGCACAGCCATGCCGCATACACGCGTGATTCGACTGCGAATTAGACAGTGAGAGAGATTGAAAGGGGAGGAGTGGAATCAAGGGGGGTGAAAAAGGGAGACCTGTATGAAAAGAGAGATTGTCCCTAAAAAAGAAAGAGTTGAATTGATTTCTCAGACAGAAATGGACTAACAAGAGGCACTTAAGCCGGCCAATGAAAGTGAATGAAGGGTAGACATGAGGGTGGGGTAGAGCGAAGGAGAACGAAAGCGAAAGTGGCAAATGGGGTTTGCAGTTGGATGCCATTCAACATGAGTTTAAAAAAAAAATGTTTACGATCTGTCATGTCTCCACTGCTCACACTTGAAATTCGCACTAAATCTATTGAGGGAAATAATAGTTGGTCTTTCCCACCTGATATAAATAACCAGTCAAAAGTTTGGACACACCTACTCATTCAAGGGTTTTTCTTTATTTTTATTGTTTTCTACATTGTAGAATAATAGTGAAGACATCAAAACTATGAAATAACACATGGATTTGTGTAGTAACCACAAAAAGTGTTAAACAAATAAAAAATATATTTTATATTTGAGATTCTTCAAAATAGCCACTGAAATAGCCACAAAATAGCCAGTTGATGACAACTTTGCACACTCTTGTAAGGCACAGATCTGGGAAAGGGTACCAAAACAATTCTGCAGCATTGAAGGTCCCCAAGAACAAAGTGGCCTCCAGGAGACCAAGAACCCGGTGGTCACTGACAGAGCTCCAGAGTTCCTCTGTGGAGTTGGGAGAACTTTCCAGAAGGACAACTTTATGGTGGAGTGGCCAGACGGAAGCTGCTCCTCAGCAAAAGGCACATGCAAAAAGGCTCAGCAAAAGTCAGCTAAAGGACTCTCATACCATGAGAAACAAGATTCTCTGGTCTGATGAAACCAAGATTGAACTCTGTGGCCTGAATGCCAAGCGTCACGTCTGGAGGAAACCTGGCACCATCCCTACTGTAAAGCATTGTGGTGGCAGCATTATGCTCTGGGGATGTTTTTCAGCGGCAGGGACTGGGAGACTAGTCAGGATCAAGGGAAAGATGATCGGAGCAAGGTACAGAGAGATCCTTGATGAAAACCTGCTCCAGAGTGCTCAGGACCTCAGACTGCGGGGGAAGGTTCAACGCCTTCCAACAGGACAACGACCCTAAGCACAACGCAGGAGTGGCCTCTGAATGTCCTTGAGTGGCCCAGTCAGAGCCTGGACTTCAACCCGATCGAACAGCTCTTGAGAGACCTGAAAATACATGTACAGTGACGCTCCCCATCCAACCTGGCAGAGCTTGAGAGGATCTTTACCTCCAAGCGTTTATTCAAGTTGGGTAATCTTTGGATGCCGATAGCAGTCGCACTATTGGAAGACATAGCTTGGACTGTAGCCTACAAAAGCCTATTCCTGCTCTTTTCCCACAATCCATCTAACACATTTGGTGTGTCATCATAGTGGTCTCTGACTTGTGGTCAGACACGCTCAGGTGGAACCAATTTAAACTTGCGCCTTTTCAATGCTGATTTTAATGTCATTGAGAAAACAGAGTGTCAAATATATATATTTTTGCAAACATCCTTTCCCGAATTTAAAAGTAATCCTCAAAGTAAATCATCTAGTTTTTCAAAAGTTTCTGTAATCTGATTACAATATTATTCTGGTAACGTAACGGAT
Source organism: Oncorhynchus keta (assembly GCF_023373465.1). Classification (NCBI taxonomy): domain Eukaryota; kingdom Metazoa; phylum Chordata; class Actinopteri; order Salmoniformes; family Salmonidae; genus Oncorhynchus; species Oncorhynchus keta. The sequence continues at coordinate 44,039,763 of NC_068439.1, forward strand.
TACAGTTACTGTCTTTTTGTAATCCCTTACATGTAACTCAACCCTGGCAGTAACGTAACAAAATGCAGAAAAAATACTTTACGAAGGCACTGTATGTTGTGGAGTGAGATAGATTGATTAATGGCGCTCATAAATGTCATCAATATTGAGGTGTAGTTCTGTATCTGTAACCCATGATTACTCATATATTTTAGGAATTAAAAGAAAACCCGGATAAATACAGGATCAACCATCAGAGCAAGTGCTGCATCATTGAAAGGATTGCGAAAAGGGAATATAATATATTAGTACATATTAGTATAGTATATATATTATGTACTCCCTGTTTTAGGTGCTCCCATGTGATTATTTACAAGTGATTATTAAGACATAATTTCCACTGATAAAATAATTCTTTATGTTGTGATTGAAAGTGTGCTAAAAGTAGGTACTTTATCTACCATAATCATTTCCAAATCATATAACATAATTTCCAAATCACTACACACTATATTGGATGTTGTTTTATCACACTCTTATTTCCACCAATTGATATTCTAGTGAATACAGACCCTTTTGCCTGAGTAAAGTGATGATTAACAATTCAAAGAGCGACAATACTTCCATTCCAATGTACTTTTTGTGGTTGACGAAAGAGAAAGTGAGAGAAAAATTATGAGACTGAACCCAGTCTTTCTAGGCTGCTTCAGAATAATTAAGTTTTCTCCGTATTCAAGGGGGTGAAGATTTCAGATGCACCACATTATTGTTTATGTAGGTCAGACAGACTGCAGATAGAGTGCCTGGCTGTGAGACAGTGAAAGTGCGTACCAAATCGGACCCTATTCCCTAAAGAGCCATAAATAGTGCCAGATCTGGTCAAAAGTAGTGTGCTATAAAGGCAATAAAGTGCCATTTGGGATTCAACCAAGGTATTACCGTGAGTGAGGGAGAGGGAATATCTTGAAGGTTCAGTCATTTACCACAAGAGGGAGACAATACCACAGAAATGCATTGGGTGGATACATTGCTTAACCCAAACTCATTGTTGATCACTTTGAGTCTGTGAGTTCTATCATGCCACCCTGTATAATGTTAGGATATAAGTTCACAAACCTGTTTAGAAAATACACAAATAAACATTTTATTCAGGCTGACTTGAACAAGTATTGAATTGGATGATCAATCAGGTGAAAGACATACTGTATTCAGTGGTGTAAAGTACTGAATTAAAATACTTTAAAGTACTACTTAAGTCATTTTTTGGGGGTATCTCTACTTTACTTTACTATTTATATTTTTGAAAACTTCTAAAGAAAATAATGTACTTTTTACTCCATACATTTCCCATTTACATTTTGACAGGAAAATGGTCCAATTCACGGACTTATCAAGAGAACATCCATGTTCATCCCTACTGCCTCTGATCTGGCGGACTCACTAAACACAAAAATGTTTAGTTTAACATAAATTATTGTAAGTCATAGGCTCACTACAACACTATCTGTACATTTTTTTAAATTAAGAAATTGTGCTGACTGGTTTGTATAATATAAGGAATTTGAAATGATTAATACTTTTACTTTTGATACTTAAGTACATTTTAGCAATTCCATTTACTTTTGATACTTAAGTATATTTAAAACTTACTGGGTGACTTTTACTTGAGTCATTTTCTATTAAGGTATCTTTATTTTTACTCAAGTATGATTTTTGAGTACTTTTTCCACCACTGACTGTATTTAGAGTGAAAATACTCAAAGAAAGGGACATGGTCAGAGAAACAGATAGGCCATTAAAGACAGACATCAGCGATGACCCTGCTCTAAGAGGGCTCTGCAGTGTGAGGTAGTTGGTTGTATGGTTTCGCATAATAAACAGTCCGGAGATAACTCTACAACCTTCTAGCTTTCCCTGCGGTGTCACCAATACATCAGTCAAAGATGGACCCCTTCTCTCAACTCCCTTGTGGTAAGTATGAACAGTTGACTAAAGAACCCATGACAGTTCTTATACAGAGTGGGGCATTTAGAAAGTGTCAGGTCTATGCTATAATGCTCTATTGCTCTAAGGGGGGGGGTAACCACAATGTCAATTAGATTGAAATAGACATTTAAAGCATACATTTTTTTTACATTTAAGTCATTTAGCAGACGCTCTTATCCAGAGCGACTTACAAATTGGTGCATTCACCTTATAACATCCATTTTTGGGGGCCTTCCACCTGCACCGCCTGGTATAGAGGTCCTGAATGGCAGGAAGCTTGGCCCCAGTGATGTACTGGGCCGTACACACTACCCTCAGTAGTGCCTTGCGGTCCGAGGCCGAGAAGTTGCCATACCAGGTGGTGATGCAACCAGTCAGGATGCTCTCGATGGTGCAGCTGTAGAACATTTTGAGTATCCGAGGACCCATGCCAAATCTTTTCAGTCTCCTGAGGGAATAGTCGTTGCCATGCCCTCTTCACGACTGTCTTGGTGTGTTTGGACCATGATAATTTGTTTGTGGTGTGAACACCAAGGAACTTGACACTCAACCTGCTCCACTACAGCCTCGTCGATGAGAATGTGGACATGCTCGGCTGTCCTTTTCCTGTTGTCCACTATCATCTCCTTTGTCTTGATCACGTTGAGCAAGAGGTTGTTGTCCTGACACCACACTGCCAGGTCTCTGACCTTCTCCCTATAGGCTGTCTCATCGTTGTCGATGATCAGGCCTACCACCGTTGTGTCATCTGCAAACTTAATGTTGGTGTTAGAGTCGTGCTAGGCCATGCAGTGGAATCAGGAGGATAGAATTATGGTCAGATTTGCCAAATGGAGGGTGAGAGAGCTTTGTACACGTCTCTGTGTGTGGAGTAAAAGTGGTCTAGAGTTGTTTCCCTCTGGTTGCACATGTAACATGCTGGTAGAAATGAGGTAAAACGGATTTAAGTTTCCCTGCATTAAAGTCCCCGGCCACTAGGAGCGCTGCCTCTGGATGAGCATTTTCATGTTTGCTTATGGCTTTATACAGCTCGTTGAGTGCGGTGTTAGTGCCAGCATCGGTTTGTGGTGGTAAATAAACAGCTATGAAAAATATAGATCAACTCTCTTGGTAAATAGTGTGGTCTACAGCTTATCATGAGATATTCTACCTCAGGCAAGAAAAACCTCCAATGATTGCACGTTGGCCAGTAGGACAGATGGCAGAGGCGGGGTTACACACTCGCCGACGAATTCTAACAAGGCACCCGGCCTGGTATCTGGAGTAAACCCTTTGCGTCTGACTTGATAAAACTTCTTATGGCTGCAGGGGCAGTATTGAGTAGCTTGGATGAGTAACGTGCCCAGAGTAAACGGCCTGCTCCTCAGTCCCAGTTGCTAATATATACATATTATTAGTACATTTGGATAGAAAACACTGAAGTTTGTTTCTAAAAACTGTTTGAATGATGTCTGTGAGTATAACAGAACTCATGTGGCAGGCAAATACCTGAGAAAAAATCCAAACAGGAAGTCAGAAATCTGAGGTTTGTAGTATTTGAACTCAGCCATATCAAATACACAGTGGAATATGGTTCAAGTTGCACTCCCTAGGGCTTCGACTAGATGTCAACCGTCTTTAGAAACTTGAGGCTTTTACTGATGTGTGGCCGGATGAGAACACTTTGAGTCAGTGGTCTGGCAGAGAGCCAGGTCCTGGTAATGCGCATTTCACATGAGAGCGACCTGCGTTCCATGGCTTTTCTACAGACAATGGAATTCTCCGGTTGGAACGTTATTGAAGATTTATGATAAAAACATCCTAGAGATTGATTCTATACTTAGTTTGAAATGTTTCTACGACCTGTAATATAACTTTTTTTACTTTTCGTCCGACGTTTGGCTGGAACTGCACGAACGTTTGGATTTGTGTACTAAATACCCTAACAAAAGTAGCTACTTGGACATAAATGGACATTATCAAACAAATCAAACATTTATTGTGGAATTAGGATTCCTGTGAGTGCATTCTGATGAAGATCATCAACGGTCAGGGAATATTTGTTATTTCTGTTGACTCCAAAATGGCGGATAAATAAAAAAAATTCTGAGTGCCATTCTCAGATTATTGCATGGTGTGCTTTTCCCGTAAAGCTTTTTTGAAATCTGACACAGCGGTTGCATTAAGGAGAGGTATAGCTATAATTCCATGTGTAACACTTGTATTTTCATCAACATTTATGATGAGCATTTCTGTACAATTGATGTGGCTATGCAAAAATCACTGGATGTTTTTGGAACTACTGAACGCCAATGTAAACTTTTATTTGATTTTTTTATAAATGAACTTTATCAAACAAAACATACATGTATTGTGTAACATGAAGTCCTATGAGTGTCATCGGATGAAGATCATGAAAGGTTAGTGATTAATTTTCTCTTCTCTGCTTTTTGTGACTATCTTTGGCTGGAAAAATGGCTGTGGCTTGGTGGTGTCCTAACAATCATTTGTGGTGCTTTTGCTGTAAAGCCTATTTGAAATCGGACACTGTGGTGGGATTAACAAGATTACCTTTAAAACAGTATAATATACATGTCTGTTTGAGGAATTTTAATTAGGAGATTTGTTTTGAATTTGGCACCCTACACTTTCACTGGCTGTTGTCATATCAATCTCGTTAACTGGATTGCAGCCCTAAGAAGTTTTAATAAGGAGTTCCTACATTTGAATGTAAAAATGAATTTTAACAAACAAAACTATACTACATTTTATCTCTGGGACCCTCAGGATGACAAATCGGAGCAAGATTATAGAATGTAACTAGATTATTTACCTTCAGAGGTGGTATCAAACCAGTTGTCGTGATAAAAGTTATTGCTGTGCACGCTCCTCAAACAATAGCATGGTATTTTTTCCACTGCAATAGCTTCTGTAAATTGGACAGAATTTAAGCTTTCTGCCCATAAGACATGTCTATGTCCTGGAAAGTTGGCTGTTACTTACGTCATTCTAGTCACATTAGAAACAACTCTCGGTTTGGGGACACCGATCCAGAAGCTCTTTTCGGTCAATAGAGACAGTGGCAGAAACATTATGTACAAAATAAGTTAAACAAACATTGTGAAAAAATAATATACAAAAATATCACAATTGGTTAGGAGCCCGTGAAACGGCAGCCATCTCCGCTGGCGCTATTATCTCCTTCCCTGACCAAGGCCCTTCGCCACCGATTGCTCAGTTTGGCCAGGCAGCCAGCTCTAGGAAGCGTCTCGGTGGTTCCAAACTTCTTCCATTATAAATGGGTCATGGTGTTCTTGGTAAGGCAGGGTTTACACTTACAAACAAACACCACCAGTTCACGTGAAGGGTTAACACAGTTTATTCTTTATTAGCTACCGGCAGTGTTCCTGATATACACAACTCAAACAATCAAAGTAAATATGTCTTCACCAGTGGAAGGTCCTTTGGGGTTCACTGTTGAAATCTTCAGTTAGGTTATTCCGGTAAACCTCCTTCTCCACCGTATGCTCAGTCTCTCCAATAGCCGCCGCCGCCGCCGCCTCCTCCTCCTCCTCCTCCTCCTCCTCCTCCTCCTCCTCCTCCTCCTCCTTCTCCTTCTCCTTCTCCTTCTCCTTCTCCTGCCGGGGTCAAAGGAAAGACAAAGAAAGCAAACCCAGGGCGCGGTTAAGTAGAGGCCCTGAGTGGTTTCACCTCTTTGCAGTTTAGTCTCTAATTACAACAGGAGACAGGTGTGGCTGTTCTGCTGCAGTCTGGAAGTTTCCCCTGATCTGTCCCTGGTCCTGCCTCTGGGGAATACTTGTCATTGCTGTCCATGGTCCTGGCAGCCAGAAAACACAGAAACCACGCAGGCACATACCATCCATCCACCACACAACCCCTGAAACCGCTACAGACTCTAATATTCGATGTGCTTAATGAGAGTTGCATTTTTTTGGATTGAATTAAGAGATTGTTGTGGTTGTAATGTTTTTTCTTTGTTGGAGTGCTAATTCTGTGCTAATTTTTACTATTTGAAAGTTAGACCCTAGTCTCAATTGGTTTCCCCTAACTAAATAAAAGTTGCATTTAAAAAAGACACACAGACTGGATTATATGGCCTCTGCCTTTGAATAAAATGGACTGTGAGCATTGTTATACTGTAATCTCTTAAATCTGCCATCTTCACAAGAGTCTGCTGTTCTGTGTGGTTGCAGGAAGTGTGACAATATGTACGGTCATTAGTATCAAAATGTCCAAATGCATGGGAGCTCGTGTGGGAGCTCCCCCACCGTACCGCCTCCCCCTCTCTCCTCTTCCTCTCCTTATATCCCCCCTCCACTCCCCTTAGTCCCCCCAGTGTGTCTGGCTAGTGGCTCAGACAGTCAGTATCCGCATTGCGCAGTGCTCCAGTAAGGAGGGGAAAGAGCATATATCAGCAATCTGTGCCTGCCACCGTTCTTTTCTTTACGCTGACAAAGAAAGACTGCCTTGGTCTCTCCTCCAGTAGAAGAAATATACCCAGCATGGCACTAGTGCCAACTATTGTCTGCTATTTTGGAACTGTGTGCCTGCCATTCATGGGCTTGTTGGGGCATTTTTATTATTTTTGACTTTTCTTCCGTCAGCCATTCTTGATATGATAACCAATTGTCTCACATGGAATTATCTTGAACTTGTGTTGGTTAAAAGTGCTACTCAAGTGTAGTGCAGAACAAGTGAACAACGTAACATGAAAATCATTTCACAGTGAACCTGTTCATGTGTGCAGTTAAGATAAATGTGCCTCTGCCAAATAGAAATGATCTATGAAGAGATGGAAGATGTATGCATATTATAGATGGGATTCTAACTGTAAAATATTTATATTAAGAGATATTTATAAGCGGTAGATTCTTAGGGACATATTTGCTGCAGAGGGACTGAGTGTTGTTCAGATGTAGAGATGATGATAGATGTACAGTACCAGTCATACGTTTGGATACACCTACGTCATACGTTTGGATATTTTCTACATTTTAGAATAAAGACATCAAAACTATGAAGTAACACATATGGAATCATGTAGTAACCAAAAAAAGGTGTTGAACAAATCAAAAATATATGTTATATTTGAGATTGAAGTGTGAAGCGCATGTGAAATAACTCAGTTTGCCTTGCACTCCTTTTAAACAGAGCAATTTTTTTACAACTTTTGCAAAGGGTAAAGTCTACAAATCTTAGTCCACTCTGTTCTTAACAGATTCTAGTTTTGGGAACAGAAAACTGTATTGAGATCAAATGTTAAATTGATGAGAACATTTGCAGAATGTCGGCCAAAATCTTGTTCCATCTTCTCCCACTGCCCGCCAGTGGGCTTCTTCTCACTGGTAGTGAGTGGAAACTCCAACCGGATGCTTCACATTTACACATCCAGTGAAATATGTGTCCCATTGTTCTATCTGTGCTACACTTGACTGTTCAGTAGTGGGGCAAGACTCTGTGAAGATGACGTACGGCAAAATGAAATATGTCTGGATGTAAAACAGGGCATTAGTGTCTATCTGCTCCCGCTAATGCCTACGTCCTCCACTCTCCCTCCCTCCAGCTCTCACACACATTTGCTCTCTTTCCCAAATGCACGAGCACAGCAGCGTGCACACACACCACACATGTGCACGTACACACACGTACAGACACACATGCGCACACACTTAGACTTCAAGATGGGCGAGACAAGACGTCACGCCTGAAAAAAGGGTGAGAGTATGAGAAAGAAAGAGACAAAGAGAGGGGGGGAGTAGGAAGAGGAAATATATTGAGATGAGGGGAAATGGAGTGAGAGACAGAGATGAGGAGGCTGGGACAGAGTGGTGAGAGAGTCAGCAGGCGACAGAGAAAGAGAGGGACTGTAGGCTTGCATATGTGTGTTGTTTGTGTGTGGGGGATGCATGTAGGTGACACAGATTTATCAAGGGAGTGGGTCAGAGATGGAGGCGCCGGCTGCTGTTTGTGGTATTGTGTTGGGAAATTATGGCTATAGGTGAAGCAGTAATGGAATCAATGTGATTGTCTTTGTGTACCTGTCTCACACCCTGGCTGCTTGGACTTTAATCGCCCAGAGAATTAGGGATCTGACTTAGCACAGGGAGACAGCCACAACAGGCAGGGACAGAGCCTGGGAGATGAAAAGAAGCAGGAGAGAGAGACGAATAAGAAAGAAAGCTGGGGGAGTAGAGCGGCCACCTTTTTAATTTTACTGTCTAGGCTACAGCCCTGAAAACAGGAAGACAGTGAAGATGGAGCAGTTTTAGGGTTTATTGTGCTTTATTTCCTTTACCGATTGAATAATTACATTTTTTCTCAGGGGGATAATGGATCAATAACTAATCAAGTGTGTGTGTGTGCAACTGTGCATGTTTGCGTGTGTGTGTGTGGCTCACTCTTGTGTATGTATGTACAGTATGTGCACACAGTCATGTGTGTTCATGTAAGCAACACACTTAAGTACCAGCTAGAGCCAAAATGGTGAGTGGACATAATCGAAAACTGCTCCATCTTCACTGTCTTCCTGTTTTCAGGGCTGTAAGCCTATCTATCGAAAGCTATCTATCTGACCTCTTCGGCTAGCCTCCTTTATCCTCTTTACATTTTTCTCTCACAGTTTCTTTTTTTTTCTTCTTTTTTTTCACAATTTGTTTTTGTTATACTCACCCTCTCTCTGGTTTTCTCCATCCACCTCCCTCTTGTGCTCTCATGCTTTGGCAAGAAAGGAGGAGCTCGTAAAACTGGGACAGGGGAAACCAAAGAGGAAAATAGGAAAGAGGGTTCTAATTTCACAGACAGCGCAGTACATGCTCCATGCACTTTTGTTGTGTTGGGTTTATTTGTATTCCTTTGCACATGTATGTATGCATAGATTTTTTAAAACATTTCTTGCTACAGCTGGCTTTTGATGTGCGCCATACAAGTACACACGGTATGTACGTCATGGCGGTGTAGCCGATACACTTCGGTTTTGTTTTACTGAGTTCAATGAGGACAGTCACTCATTGAGTGGAGCCTTATGACTGTATGTTCATCAGATGCTCCTCAAACACTAATTGTCTGGTTAGTTTAAACAATTAGCCTGCCAGACTCTTTCAACAGTAACTGTTTGTCTGTCTGTCTACCACTTGGGGGTGACGTAAGGTACAGTGGGGAGAACAAGTATTTGATACACTGCCGATTTTGCAGGTTTTCCTACTTACAAAGCATGTAGAGGTCTGTCCTTTTTTATCATAGGTACACTTCAACTGTGAGAGACAGAATCTAAAACAAAAATCCAGAAAATCACATTGTATGATTTTTAAGTAATTAATTTGCATTTTATTGCATGACATAAGTATTTGATCACATTTACATTACATTTTACATTTAAGTCATTTAGCAGACGCTCTTATCCAGAGCGACTTACAAATTGGTGCATTCACCTTATGACATCCAGTAGAATAGTCACTTTACAATAGTGCATCTAAATCTTAAAGGGGGGTGAGAAGGATTACTTATCCTATCCTAGGTATTCCTTAAAGAGGTGGGGTTTCAGGTGTCTCCGGAAGGTGGTGATTGACTCCGCTGTCCTGGCGTCGTGAGGGAGTTTGTTCCACCATTGGGGGGCCAGAGCAGCGAACAGTTTTGACTGGGCTGAGCGGGAACTGTACTTCCTCAGTGGTAGGGAGGCGAGCAGGCCAGAGGTGGATGAACGCAGTGCCCTTGTTTGGGTGTAGGGCCTGATCAGAGCCTGGAGGTACTGAGGTGCCGTTCCCCTCACAGCTCCGTAGGCAAGCACCATGGTCTTGTAGCAGATGCGAGCTTCAACTGGAAGCAAGTGGAGAGAGCGGAGGAGCGGGGTGACGTGAGAGAACTTGGGAAGGTTGAACACCAGACGGGCTGCGGCGTTCTGGATGAGTTGTAGGGGTTTAATGGCACAGGCAGGGAGCCCAGCCAACAGCGAGTTGCAGTAGTCCAGACGGGAGATGACAAGTGCCTGGATTAGGACCTGCGCCGCTTCCTGTGTGAGGCAGGGTCGTACTCTGCGGATGTTGTAGAGCATGAACCTACAGGAACGGGCCACCGCCTTGATGTTAGTTGAGAACGACAGGGTGTTGTCCAGGATCACGCCAAGGTTCTTAGCGCTCTGGGAGGAGGACACAATGGAGTTGTCAACCGTGATGGCGAGATCATGGAACGGGCAGTCCTTCCCCGGGAGGAAGAGCAGCTCCGTCTTGCCGAGGTTCAGCTTGAGGTGGTGATCCGTCATCCACACTGATATGTCTGCCAGACATGCAGAGATGCGATTCGCCACCTGGTCATCAGAAGGGGGAAAGGAGAAGATTAATTGTGTGTCGTCTGCATAGCAATGATAGGAGAGACCATGTGAGGTTATGACAGAGCCAAGTGACTTGGTGTATAGCGAGAATAGGAGAGGGCCTAGAACAGAGCCCTGGGGGACACCAGTGGTGAGAGCGCGTGGTGAGGAGACAGATTCTCGCCACGCCACCTGGTAGGAGCGACCTGTCAGGTAGGACGCAATCCAAGTGTGGGCCGCGCCGGAGATGCCCAACTCGGAGAGGGTGGAGAGGAGGATCTGATGGTTCACAGTATCGAAGGCAGCCAATAGGTCTAGAAGGATGAGAGCAGAGGAGAGAGAGTTAGCTTTAGCGGTGCGGAGCGCCTCCGTGATACAGAGAAGAGCAGTCTCAGTTGAATGACTAGTCTTGAAACCTGACTGGGTCATTCAGAGAGAGATAGCGGGAGAGCTGGCCAAGGACGGCACGTTCAAGAGTTTTGGAGAGAAAAGAAAGAAGGGATACTGGTCTGTAGTTGTTGACATCGGAGGGATTGAGTGTAGGTTTTTTCAGAAGGGGTGCAACTCTCGCTCTCTTGAGGACGGAAGGGACGTAGCCAGCGGTCAGGGATGAGTTGATGAGCGAGGTGAGGTAAGGGAGAAGGTCTCCGGAAATGGTCTGGAGAAGAGAGGAGGGGATAGGGTCAAGCGGGCAGGTTGTTGGGCGGGGCCGTCACAAGACGCGAGATTTCATCTGGAGAGAGAGGGGAGAAAGAGGTCAGAGCACAGGGTGGGGCAGTGTGAGCAGAACCAGCGGCGCCGTTTGACTTAGCAAACGAGGATCGGATGTCGTCGACCTTCTTTTCAAAATGGTTGACGAAGTCATCTGCAGAGAGGGAGGAGGGGGGAGGGGGAGGAGGATTCAGGAGGGAGGAGAAGGTGGCAAAGAGCTTCCTAGGGTTAGAGGCAGATGCTTGGAATTTAGAGTGGTAGAAAATGGCTTTAGCAGCAGAGACAGAGGAGGAAAATGTAGAGAGGAGGGAGTGAAAGGATGCCAGGTCCGCAGGGAGGCGAGTTTTCCTCCATTTCCGCTCAGCTGCCCGGAGCCCTGTTCTGTGAGCTCGCAATGAGTCGTCGAGCCACGGGGCGGGAGGGGAGGACCGAGCCGGCCTGGAGGATAGGGGACATAGAGAGTCAAAGGATACAGAAAGGGAGGAGAGGAGGGTTGAGGAGGCAGAATCAGGAGATGGTATGAGCAGAGGGAAGAGATGATAGGATGGAAGAGGAGAGAGTAGCGGGGGAGAGAGAGCGAAGGTTGGGACGGCGCGATACCATCCGAGTAGGGGCAGTGTGGGAGGTGTTAGATGAGAGCGAGAGGGAAAAGGATACAAGGTAGTGGTCGGAGACTTGGAGGGGAGTTGCAATGAGGTTAGTGGAAGAACAGCATCTAGTAAAGATGAGGTCGAGCGTATTGCCTGCCTTGTGAGTAGGGGGAAGGTGAGAGGGTGAGGTCAAAAGAGGAGAGGAGTGGAAAGAAGGAGGCAGAGAGGAATGAGTCAAAGGTAGACGTGGGGAGGTTAAAGTCGCCCAGCACTGTGAGAGGTGAGCCGTCCTCAGGAAAGGAGCTTATCAAGGTATCAAGCTCATTGATGAACTCTCCGAGGGAACCTGGAGGGCGATAAATGATAAGGATGTTAAGCTTGAAAGGGCTGGTAACTGTGACAGCATGGAATTCAAAGGAGGCGATAGACAGATGGGTGAGGGGAGAAAGAGAGAATGACCACTTGGGAGAGATGAGGATCCCGGTGCCACCACCCCGCTGACCAGAAGCTCTCGGGTGTGCGAGAACACGTGGGTGGACGAAGAGAGAGCAGTAGGAGTAGCAGTGTTATCTGTGGTGATCCATGTTTCCGTCAGTGCCAAGAAGTCGAGGGACTGGAGGGAGGCATAGGCTGAGATGAACTCTGCCTTGTTGGCCGCAGATCGGCAGTTCCAGAGGCTACCGGAGACCTGGAACTCCACGTGGGTCGTGCGCGCTGGGACCACCAGATTAGGTGGCCGCGGCCACGCGGTGTGGAGCGTTTGTATGGTCTGTGCAGAGAGGAGAGAACAGGGATAGACAGACACATAGTTGACAGGCTACAGAAGAGGCTACGCTAATGCAAAGGAGATTGGAATGACAAGTGGACTACACGTCTCGAATGTTCAGAAAGTTAAGCTTACGTAGCAAGAATCTTATTGACTAAAATGATTAAAATGATACAGTACTGCTGAAGTAGGCTAGCTGGCAGTAGCTGCGTTGTTGACACTACACTAATCAAGTCGTTCCGTTGAGTGTAATAGTTTCTGCAGTGCTGCTATTCGGGGCTAGCTGGCTAGCTAGCAGTGTTGTTTACGTTACGTTGCGTTAAAAGAACGACAATAGCTGGCTAGCTAACCTAGAAAATCGCTCTAGACTACACAATTATCTTTGATACAAAGACGGCTATGTAGCTAGCTATGTAGCTAGCTACGATCAAACAAATCAAACCGTTGTACTGTAATGAAATGAAATGAAAATGTGATACTACCTGTGAATGCGACCGGGTTGTTGAGTTCTATTCAGTAGACGTTGGCTAGCTGTTAGCTGTTAGCTGTTGGCTAGCTAGCAGAGTCTCCTACGTTAAGGACGACAAATAGCTGGCTAGCTAACCTCGGTAAATTAAGATAATCACTCCAAGACTACACACTCTAAACTACACAATTATCTTGGATACAAAGACAGCTATGTAGCTAGCTAACACTAAACTAATCAAGTCGTTCAGTTGAGTGTAATAGTGTAATAGCACTACAGTGCTGCTAATCTGTGGGCGTTTGCTAGCGTTTGCTAGCTGGCTAGCTGCTGGGCGAATAGCAGTGAAGGCTACGTTAGGGCGACGAAATACGATAATTATGCAATTATCTTTGATACAAGGACGGCTATGTAGCTAGCTAAGAAGAAATTGCTAAGATTAGACAAATCAACCGTTGTACTATAATGAAATGTAATGAAATGTAATGAAAAAGTTATACTACCTGCGGAGCGAAGTGCGATGCGACCGCTCGCTCCAACCCGTCAGGTTGGAGCGAGCACCTACCAACCAGTAAGAATTCCGGCTCTCACAGACCTGTTAATTTTTATTTAAGAATCCCTCCTCTTCTCCATTCATTACCTGTATTAACTGCACCTGTTTGAACTCGTTACCTGTATAAAAGACACCTGTCCACACTATCAATCAAACAGACTCCAACCTCTCCACAATGGCCAAGACCAGAGAACTGTGTAAGGACATCAGGAAAAAAAGTGTAGACCTGCACAAGGCTGGGATGGTCTACAGGACAATAGGCAAGCAGCTTGGTGAGAAGGCAACAACTGTTGGCACAATTATTAGAAAATGGAAGAAGTTCAAGATGACGGTCAATCACCCTCAGTCTGGGGCTCCATGCAAGATCTCACCTCGTGGTGATCAATGATCATGAGGAAGGTGAGGGATCAGCCCAAAACTACACGGCAGGACCGAGTCAATGACCTGAAGAGAGCTGGGACCACAGTCTCAAAGAAAACCATTAGTAACACACTACGCCGTCGTGCATTAAAATCCTGCAGCGCACGCAAGATCCCCATGCTCAAGCCAGCGCATGTCCAGGCCCGTCTGAAGTTTGCCAATGACCATCTGGATGATCCAGAGGAGGAATGGGAGAAGGTCATGTGGTCTGATGACACAAAAATTGAGATTTTTGGTCTAAACTCCACTCGCCGTGTTTGGAGGAAGAAGAAGAATGAGTACAACCCCAAGAACACCATATTAACCATGAAGCATGGAGGTGGAAACATCATTATTTAGGGATGCTTTTCTGCAAAGGGGACAGGACGACTGCACCTTATTGAGGGGCGGATGGATGGGGCCATGTATCGCGAGATCTTGGCCAACAACCTCCTTCCCTCAGTAAGATGATTGAAGATGGATCGTGGCTGGGTCTTCCAGCATGACAACGACCCGAAACACACAGCCAGGGCAACTAAGGAGTGGCTCCGTAAGAAGCATCTCAAGGTCCTGGAGTGGCCTAGCCATTCTCCAGACCTGAAACCAATATAAATCTCTTTGGAGGGAGCTGAAAGTCCGTATTGCCCAGCGACAGCCCCGAAACCTTCTGGAGAAGGTCTGTATGGAGGAGTGAGCCAAAATTCCTGCTGCAGTGTGTGCAAACATGGTCAAGAACTGGAGGAAACATGATCTCTGTTATTGCAAACAAAGGTTTCTATACCAAATGTTAAGTTCTGCTTTGCTGATGCATCAACTACTTATGTCATGCAATAAAATGCAAATTAATAACAAAAAAATCATACAATGTGATTTTCTGGATTTTTGTTTTAGATTCCTTCTCTCGCAGTTAAATTACAGACCTCTACATGCTTTGTAAGTAGGAAAACTTGCAAAAACGGCAGTGTATCAAATACTTGTTCTCCCCACTGTATATAGATATTGGATGGACAGGAATGAAATGCATATACAAAATCTTTATGTCCCGTATCCTGTGTCCCTGAATGATTCAAATGAAAACACTAGAATAGTTCTGTGTATCAGTACCTCCCAATTATTTCTTACCCCTGTCTTCTTTTCCTCTTTCAGGTAATATCTCCAGCAAGTTTGGAGTTTATGAGCCATTATGAGGTGGAGCCGTCCATCAACCCAAGAACACACTCAACACTATAGTATCCAAACTAGTGTCAGATTGACTCTTACTTTCAGGGGACGTCATAAGTAAGTTTACCATTAACTTTTGTTCTCCATTTTGTAACAAAAGCCTTTATACACCTCCCACCATCACTCAACCAATGCCTCTGATTGTGACGTGCTAATATTATATATACTCTTATTATCTTTGTTGTGTTGTATTTTAATCCTCAAATAGATTCACATGAGTCTATTTAGAGACATATCTACGGGTGTTTCGTTGTCCCTGAGACCCTTAACCTGTGATTACTTTAAAGGTCACAGGTGAGGTCCTTGGGAACAAGGCTGCATGCATGTTCATCAGAATTTGGGTGAATGAAAAAAAAATAGAATAGGGGTTGAATGATATAATCGGGATCAAGAAGATGTCATCAGATGAATAAGCAAGAAAGCATGGAAGTATCATCACCAAAAGCATCAGTTACCCTACCAGAATTGTAACATGTTCCATTGCATGTGAAATGACTTGATAACCTGTGTCCAATGCATTTGCAATGTATTTAGAAACTAAAAAGGCACTCCAAACAACCTTTAAGGTGTTTGTGAAAGCAAAGACGGGTGGAATGCTTTTTTAATGTGTTAAAATATGACTTGTGTTACAAGAAAATGTGTTATTGTGAAATGATAGTATATCAAACAAGTTTTGAGCATTTACATTTCCAGTAGGTTGCCCTCACCAAATGATTTAATAGAATAATCATATGTGTACTATTAGCAAATAATATCGCTAAAGTTCAATGTACTAGATAGAGGAAAGACCAATTTTCTTGGAAAATATGGATAAGGAAGGTATCATGTTCAATGAATGGCATTGTAAATCAGGATGGTAAAATGTTGTCACACAAGCAATTAACAAAGGTATGTATGGCATATATATATATATATATATATATATATATATATATAACTCATTACAGCTCTACGACAAAAATGAAAGACAATTTCTCAAAAGAGAAAGGAGTTAATTGTTTTTTCTGCCTCCAATGAAAAACCAGGCATGGCTTAAAATGAATAGTATAAATCGTAAAATGTATCAGTTTCATTTAACTATTCTGCATAAAATTCAAGATAGTTGGGAACAGATTTTTGATGTCCCAATACCATGGGATCAGGTTTATGAACTGATATACAAAACAACAATTGACGCATTAATCCGTTCTTTTCAATGTAACCATTATATAAACTTCTCACCACGTGGCCTCCCGACAGTGCTTGAGGCATTTCTGCAGATCCAGGTAAGATCCCGGGCTGTGTCGCAGCCGTCCATGACCGGGAGACCCATGAGGTGACGCACATTTGGCCCAGTGTCGTCAGTGTTAGGGGAGGGTTTGGCCGGCCGGGATGTCCTTGTCCCATCATGTTCTAGTGACTCCCGTGGCGGGCCGGGCGCATGCACGCTGACACGGTCGTCAGTTGTACAGTGTTTCCTACGACACATTAGTGCGCGTGGCTTCCGGGTTCGGCAAGCAGTGTGTCAAGAAGCAGTGCGGCTTGGCCCTCGACCTTCGCTTCTCCCGATTCCGTACGGGAGTTGCAGGATGGGACAAGACTGTAACTACCAATTGGATATAATGAAATTGGGGAGATTATTATTTATTTTTTTACATTCTCCCCACTAAAATAATGCTCAATATATGGGGCATTGAACAGTCGGCTCTGTGCGGACTCAATAGATAATCTCTTTTGACATTGTCCTTCGGTGACTCACTTTTGGAGAGGTCCAGGAGTTGTTGTTTATGTGATAATACCAGAGAAGCCAGTGTTTGGATTTAAATACTGGCACCGGTGTTGTTAGGCCTGAGACGAAGTCGAGCAAACCGTGCCAATATATCCTTCAAACACCGGCTTCGAAGGGCATTTTTGATGTCTTCACTATTATTTTTGATGTATTTTTGATGTCTTCACTATTAATCTGCAATGTAGAAAATAAGAAAAATAAAGAAAATCCCTTGAATGAGTTCAGTCCAAAATTACTTTAATTCTGTAATGGAAATAAATGTATTTCCTTTTACCAAGTAATTTACGGTGTCTATGCCTTTAGTTTTCCATGTGGACCAAGTTATCGTGGAATGCTGAAAGCAAAGGATTGGCCATAAGGTTGTGTTTTTAGGGAGTGATATTGGTTTTTGTACAACAATTTTCTTCCATATTGTTATAGTTTTCTTAACTATGAAGTTTTTAATGTTCTTTGCTTTATCCTTTGAAAATAGACACTTAAAAAGATTCTGGGGATGAGTATGCACATGAGTATGCCAATTGTTCCTCTTTAGTGCATTTAACTGCATGTCACAAGTAAAAGCATTGAGTAGGGAGTTGATACAATTCCAAGACTGGAAAGTTAAAACCACCCTCCGACTTAGGAAAATGTCAATATTTTACTAGACCATAGAATTTCTGTTATGACCGAGAATACTTTTTTAGAGAATGTCTTCGGTGGGGTAATTTATATTGCTTAAATAAATACAAAATCCTTAGGAGCCATGCCATTCTAAAGAGGTTTATTCTGCCTGTAAGATTTATGGAAAGATTATTGTTTTTAATTTGATCTGCTTTCATATTGTTGAGTAATAGAATAAAGTTATCTTCATAAACTGAACAAAAATATAAATGCAACATGTAAAGTGTTGGTCCCATGTTTCATGAGTTGAAATAAAAGATCCCAGAAATGTTTTGTATGCACAAAAAGCTTATTTCTCTCATATTTTGTGCACAAATGTATTTACATCCCTGTTATTGAGCAGTTCTCCTTTGCCAAGATAATCCATCCACTTGACGAGTGGCATATCAAGAAGCTGATTAAACAGCATGATCATTAAACAAGTGCACGTTGTGCTGGGGACAATAAAAGGCCACTAGAATTTGGAGTTTTGTCACATAAGTAACCTCCAACCTTGTTTTAGAGAGTTTGGCTGGCCTCACAACCCCAGACCATGTGTATGGAGTCGTGTGGGCGAGTGG
The DNA here is from genome assembly GCF_023373465.1 of Oncorhynchus keta. Lineage (NCBI taxonomy): Eukaryota > Metazoa > Chordata > Actinopteri > Salmoniformes > Salmonidae > Oncorhynchus > Oncorhynchus keta. Next base: position 44,057,721 of record NC_068439.1, read on the forward strand.
TTTGCTGATGTCAACGTTGTGAACAGAGTGCCCCATGGTGCTGGTGGGGTTATGATATGGGCAGGCATAAGCTATGGACAACGAACACAATTGCATTTTATCTATGGCAATTTGAATGCACAGAGATACCGTGACAAGATCCTGAGGCCCATTGTCGTTCCTTTCATCCGCCGCCATCACCTCATGTTTCAGCATTATAATGCACGGCCCCATGTCGCAAGGATCTGTACACAAATCCTGGAAGCTGAAAATATCCTGGTTCTTCCATGGCCTGCATGTTTGGGATGCTCTGGATTGACGTGTTCAACATCGTGTTCCAGTTCCCGCCGATATCCAGCAACTTCGCACAGCCATTGAGGAGTGGGACAACATTCCACAGGCCACAATCAATCAACAGCCTGATCAACTCTATGAGAAGGAGATATGTCGCGCTGCATGAGGTAAATGGTGATCACACCAGATGATGACTGGTTTTCTGATCCACGCCCCTACCTTTTTTAAAGGTATCTGTGAACATTATATAAGCTGTAAGTCAGTAAAATATTTGAAATTGTTGCATGTTGCATTTATATTTTTGTTCAATATATATTTGTTTTGTCGGATGTCACTTATTAATTATCCTAATTATTTCACTGATTTCTGTAGATTTTAGTTCTTTTTTTTATATTGCCATTATTTCGTTAATTTTCCACGTTAATTTTATATCATGAGATTTTTTAGTATTCTGAAAATATTTGTAGCAAAAAGGGGGCATTGAGCTTTCAGTATTGGTCAGGTATATCAGAAGATAATCTTCAAATAAAATGTGCTTATATTCATGGTTACCAATACTGATACCTGCTACGTTTAGGTCCTGTCTAATTCTTTCAGCAAGCGATTCAATTGCCAGTGCAAACAGGAGGGTGGAGGGGGGACATCCCTGTCTTGTGACCCTTTCCAAAGCAATTTAATGAGATAATGTATTATTTGTGTATATTTTTGCTTCAGGACATTTATATAATATTTATTTGAAATGTATTATTTTAGCTGGAAAGTTAAAAGCTTCCAAAGTTTTGAATAGAAAAGGCCATTAAAGATGATCAAAAGCCTTTTTGGCATCAACAGCCATTATCGATGAATCTATATCTTGTGTGTATTGTATTAAACTGAAACATGTTCTTGTATTTGTTTGTAGGTGTCTATTTTTTTATAAACCCTGTTTTATTAATATGTATCAAGTTTGGTAAGACTTTTACCATTCTATTGCATATAAGCTCTGTTATTATTTTATTGTCACAATTTATTTAACGTATGGGTCTATAATCAGCACGGGACTATCCAGATTTTCCTGGTTTCAATATAACTGAAGTAACTGTTTGATACATGGAACTAGGAAATACTGAATTGAGTAATATAATATATGCCATTTAGCAGAAGCTTTTATCCAAAGCTGCTTACGTTTTGGCGTGGGTGGTCCTGGGAATTGAACCCACTACCCTGGCCTTACAAGCACCATGCTCTACCAACTTGAGTGATGTGTGCTGTCATTTGTGTAAATAGGGGGGCTACTTTGTCTCAAAATGTTGAGTAGAATTCTAGGTGCTTTTCTCCATGCAAATGTTTCTAATATTTCTTCTTGGGTGATCTCCGTTTTTAGGTATTATTTGTTTGTCTGCTGATAATTGCTTCAGAGTTGTTGAGTCTAAGAATGCTATAGGATGTCCAACTGTTGTTCAATTCTGATTGACATACATTTTCAGATAATCTTTTAAAATCACGTTGTTTCTAAGTAGTGCTTTTGTATCTTTATCTTTTAAAATTATAACTTATTTAGCATGTATTCGTTTTGTGAGAGCTGCGAGATATTTACCAGGTTGATTTGCCATTAAACAGCATGCTTTATTTGAGTTTAACCTGTAGTTGTTGGATCTCTTCAAAGTAAAAGATCGTATTCCTGCTTAAATTCCGTCCTTTTTTTCTTCTTTACCCTGTAAGATTGTTTATGGGCTTTTTCTAAAATAGTGATTTATTTGTCTTTAATTTTCATTTCTAAATCAGATGTAATTTTTTGCCGAGTATGAGATTATCATCCCCTAATGTACATTGGCAACCCAAATTATATTGAGGGTTGGTTTTTCTCTGTCCTCTATGTAATGATAAATGTATTATTTATTTTTTGTTTACGTATTTAACACATTTCTGGCGCTCTGTTTATTCTCCAAACTGTGGGGGGTTGCTGGTTAAATTGTATTAGTTTTTTTAGACGCCATGAGCAACCAATGGGATACCACTGGAGGGGCATTCCCTATTGGCCGGATTTGTGCTCTGACCACTAATATGGTCCAATAAGAAGAACGCTAAGGGTCATGACCTACGTTCCCTCTTGCAGCGCATCTCCCCGGACTGCCGCGCACAACAAATACAGTATCAGCCCATGGAGAGAAGCATGAAATTGAAGTTCACTCAACTTTCTTTCTAGAGTTTTCCCTGTTAGGTAACACCACCAATGTTTCCCTTTACTGTGGCAATTGTGATCGAATCAACGCAATATTAGACACTTTCAATGCAAATCTAATTATCCAATAGATTTTGTTGTTGGCAGAACGCATAGGAGAAAGATTGCATTGACACGCACGACTCAGCTCATACTCTACACACATACCAGTGCGGCGTAACCAATCAGAGCTGCAGTAGGCCTATATGCAAATAGATCATTGCCATTTATGGATCTGTGCCATTTACTTTGGACTGTTAACGGCATGAGCGGTTGTGAGTAGATGCGCTTCTTTTGAGATCAGAGCGAGAGAACATTTTGTTAATATCATTTGCTAGTTAGTGAGTCATTAGCCCAGGTATAGATCATGTGTAGTCAGCAATAGGGGACTGACTGCTTCCGACAAGCGCACAAAACGTGTACATTTCTAGACCATAATTTCCACCATAATTTGCAAATAAATTCATTAAAAATCATACAATGTGATTTTCTGGATTTTTTTTCTCATTTTGTCTGTCATAGTTGAAGTGTACCTCTTTTAAGTAGGAGAACTTTCAAGACTTCTGCCCAGCTGCAGGGTAGCCTGGTGGTTAGAGCGTTGGACTAGTAACCGGAAGGTTGCAAGTTCGAATCCCTGAGCTGACAAGGTACAAATCTGTCGTTCTGCCCCTGTTCTTAGGCTGTCATTAAAAATAAGAATTTGTTCTTAACTGACTTGCCTAGTAAAATAAAGGTCAAATTTTTAAAAAAAAGCTGCTGAATACATTGAAAATAAGAATTGCTTCTTAACTGACTTGCCTAGTAAAATAAAGGTAATTTTTTTTTAAAAGCTGCTGAATACATGACAATGGAAGTCCTTTCAGAGACTGAATAGACTTTTATAGTCATCTTGTGTCCGTTATTGTTGAGTTTGTGTTGCAAATCAATAAAAACAGAACACTTTGATGGGTTGCTATAAACATGTTTCATTTCAATAAAGTAACATAAAATGTGATTAATTTGGTTGTTCCAATTATTTTACTGGTATTGGGAACTGTAATATTCACTGTCACTTAATCATGTATATCAACAATGTACATGATATACATTATGCATATATTTTACTTATGGTGGACCTATGTACGTACCTGTTGTGCAATAACTGAATAGATATACAGTCAGTTCAAAAATGATTGGCACCCTTGATAAAGATGAGCAAAAAGACTGTATATAAATAATACATATACTGAGCAATATGGTGAAATATGGTGGTGGATCTTTGATGTTATGGGGTTATTTGGTTTCCACTGGTCCTGGGGCCCTTGTTAAGATCAACGGCATCATGAACTTTACCCCGTACCAGGACATTTTAGCAAAAAACCTGGTTGCCTCTGCTCAAACCTGGCCGCAAATAGATCTTCCAGCAAGACAATAACTCTAAGCACACATCATTATCCACCAAAGAAATTGTTAATTGTCCACAAAATCTATATTTTGAAATGGCCATCTCAGTCTCCGGACTTGAGAACCCCATTGAAAACATGTAGTTTGAATTCAAGAGGGCAGTCCATAAGAGCAGACAAAGGATATCGAGAATATGGAACGATTCTGTATGGAGGAATGGTCTAAGATCCCTCCCAATGTGTTCTCCAATCTCATGAAACATTTTAGAAAAAGGCTCGGTGCCGTTATCCTTGCAAGGTGAGGTATTGAAAACAGGGGTGCCAATCATTTGGATAAACAACATCTTTCTCTGAGCAACAAAATAAAATAATTTCCCAATTTTTTTCAACACAATATTGCTCAGTATTTGTATTATATATTTTATTCAGTCTTTTTTTCTCATCTCTATCAAGGGTGCCAATCATTTTATTCCTGACTGTAGGTATCAAAATAATTTACTGAAAACAAAAATAGGTGACATGAAAAGGAAGCTCTTGTACAATAAATTGTACTAATATATTGTACAAAAATAAATGTAAATTACTCTCTAATTACTCTTATTTTCACTAACCCAGAAACAAATGAATTCTAGAAGCAAGCTTTTGAAAACAGCATAATATTTTATAAAAGCAGAATATTTCAATCACCTTACATTATCCAACCCTGGCTGGCAGTTTGGTTGTTTCTCTGGCCCTCTGGTAGTGGTTGTGCATCCTGGGACAGTTGATATTGATTGTGCCATTTGCTGGGGATACAGGCCGAGACACATTAGCACCCAGCTTGCCACTGTTGCTTGCCCCTGCTGCTGAAAAGCTTTATTAACTGCCTACATCAGCAGACCTGTCTCGTAACAATGCCAAATAACGCAGGGAGGTGGTGGGGGTATTAGTGGGAAGAGGGTTCAACATACAGTCTCTCTGGGGTTGTTTCTTATCAAATCAAAATCAAATCAAACTTTAATTGTCACATGCGCCAAATACAACAGATACAGGGAAATGCTTACTTTAACCAACAATGCAGTACAAGAAAGAGTTAAGAAAGTATTTACCAAATAAAATACAATTAAAATAAATAAAAAAGTAACACAATAAAATAACAATAACGAGGCTATATACAGGGGGTACCGGTTGGTATTGGGTCAATGTGCAGGGGTACAGGTTTTTCAAGGTAATTTGTACATGTAGGTATAAAGTGACTATGCATAGATAATAAACAGCGAGTAGCAGCCGTGTTAATGTAAATAGTCTGGGTGGCCCCAGGGATGTACTGGGCCGTACGCATTACCCTCTGTAGCGCCTTACGGTCAGATGCCAAGCAATTGCCATACCAGGCAGTGATTCAACCACTGATGGTGCAGCTGTAGAACTTTTTAAGGAGCTGGGTACCCTCTCCTGAGGGGGGAAAGGTGTTGTAGTGCCCTCTTCACGATTGTCTTGGTGTGTTTGGACCATGATAGTGGTTGATAGTGTTGGTGATGGTGATGTTGGTGATGTGGACACCAAGGAACTTGAAACTCTCGACCCGCTGCACTACAGCCCCGTCAATGTTAATGGGCGCCTGTTCGGCTCACCTTTTCCTGTAGTCCACGATCAGCTCCTTTGTCTTGCTCACATGGAGGGGGAGGTTGTTGTCCTGGCACCACACTAAACAGCCAGTCCTGCTTCTCTCCCTACCCCACACAGAGGCACGTACAGGGTTACCCGCATGCACACACACACAATTTGCCTTTTTTTTCTTATTCAGGCTGCTTCCGTCACTCGCCCATTACCTAATAACTATTCTGGCTCTTTCCCTTAATCTCCTTCCCTCCTCATAAACCCCTTCTCTCCCTCCATCCATCAGTCTTGTTCCTGTCTTTCTATTCTGGCCAAAGAAAGGTGTAGGGTATCAAGTCGTGCAAAAATCAAGCCTTCTAAAAAGTTTAACAATAGTAGTGTCTGGTATACTGTATATTTTCATTTTTTCTAAAGTTTTCTAAAGTTACCTATGCCATTACTTTATCCAGTTGCTGTAAAAGTTCTCAACCATACTGTAGGTCCCTAATGAGCCACCTGCAATTCCCAACAAGTGGGCTAATCCTATTGGCATGAGCCATAGGGTGTTTGTTTGCCGTTCATGGCCCAGTCCCTCCGTTCGCTACATTGGTGTCAGAAGTAGTATGAGCATGAGCCTTCCCATTCCGAGGGGGCAGTGTAGCAATCCTCGCTACAATTTCCAAGTGGGTTACCCTATTGGCGCAATGTTTACCTTACACACCAGTGACACAGGTTTATGTCCCTGTCCCTCTGTTTGCTACAATACTATAAACTACTTTTTATATATATATATTTATATCTAAAAGTTTGGAATTTCAAGACAAGTCTCAAGAAAAAAAGGTAAATCTAGCAATGAATAACAAATTAATTGATGAGCTATTAATTGTAATTATCCAAAGACGAGTAGATCTAGCAGGGTTGGCTGCTGTTGGTACTGTACAAGATCTAGCAGGGTTGGCTGCTGTTGGCACTGGATAAAATATTCACTCGCCATGATGGACAGATCAGCTCTTCTCCAGAGTAGCCACAAGGGGACACTGCAACCGCATGCATGCATTTTCTTCAGCTTTCAATTGGTTTATTTTTTAAATATCTTATTGAAATTTAGCAGCAATTTACAGTAGTGAGTGTATACATTTTCATACTGGTCCCCCATGGGAACTCAATTTGAGGTCATGATGCTATTATGAACATAAAAAAAACAAAACTAAATAGAAGGAGTAACCACAAGTTATTTTTTATATATTATTTTATATATTACAGAAAAACCAGTATGCATACAAGTAGTATACAAACAGACAATGGTAACATATGCTAGGGGGTACAGCAAATTAGAGACTATACAAAGACCTTAAAAGATGCACACATATTGATTGTTTTAACTTCTCCAGGATTGGTGGGTCCCCTGTGGGACGGTTGATCTAACATAGGCTAATGCAATTAGCATGAGGTTGTAAGTAACAAGAACATTTCCCAAGCATATCTGACAAATTTTTGTTACTCTAACTGCACTGTCCAATTTACAGTTGCTATTACAGTGAAATTATAACATGCTATTGTTTGAGGAGAGTGCACAGTTTTGAACATGAAAATTTATGAATAAACAAATAAGGCACATTTTGGCAGTCTTGTTACAAAATTTTGAACCGAAATGCAATGGTTCATTGGATCATTCTGAAACATTGCACATACACTGCTGCCATCTTGCGGACAGAATTTAAATGGCACCTGGGCTGCAATAATACAGTCGTGACCAAAAGTTTTGAGAATGACACAAATATTAATTTTCAAAGTCTATTGCCTCAGTTTGTATGATGGCAATTTGCATATACTCTGAAATGTTATGAAGAGTGATCAGATGAATTACAATGAATTGCAAAGTCCCTCTTTGCCATGCAAATGAACTGAATCCCAAGAAAAACATTTCCACTGCATTTCAGCCCAGCCACAAAAGGACCAGCTGACATCATGTCAGTGATTCTCTCGTTAACACAGCGGTGAGTGTTGACGAGGACAAGGCTGGAGATCACTCTGTCATGCTGATTGAGTTTTAATAACAGACTGGAAGCTTCAAAAGGAGGGTGGTGCTTGGAATCATTGTTTTTCCTCTGTCAACCATGGTTACCTGCAAGGAAACATGTGCCGTCATCATTGCTTTGCACAAAATGGGCTTCACAGGCAATGAAATTGCTGCCAGTAAGATTGCACCTAAATCAACCATTTATCGGATCATCAAGAACTTCAAGGAGAGCAGTTCAATTGTTGTGAAGAAGGCTTCAGGGCGCCCAAGAAAGTCCAGCAAGCGCCAGGACCGTCTCCTAAAGTTGATTCAGCTGTGGGATCTGGGCACCACCAGTACAGAGCTTGCTCAGGAATGGCAGCAGGCAGGTGTGAGTGCATCTGCACGCACAGTGAGGCGAAGACTTTTGGAGGATGGCCTGGTGTCAAGAAGGGCAGCAATGAAGCCACTTCTCTCCAGGAGAAACATCAGGGACAGACTGCAAAAGATACATGGATTGGACTGCTGAGGACTGGGGTAAAGTCATTTTCTCTGATGAATCCCCTTTCCGATTGTTTGGGTCAGCCGGAAAAAAGTTTGTCCGGAGAAGACAAGGTGAGCGCTACCATCAGTCCTGTGTCATGCCAACAGTAAAGCATCCTAAGACCATTCATGTGTGGGGTTGCTTCTCAGCCAAGGGAGTGGACTCACTCACAATTTTGCCTAAGAACACAGCCATGAATGAAGAATGGTACCAACACATCCTCCGAGAGCAACTTCTCCCAACCATCCAGGAACAGTTTGGTGATGAACAACACCTTTTGCAGCATGAGGAGCACCTTGCCATAAGGCAAAAGTGATAACTTAGTGGCTCGCGGAACAAAACATTGATATTTTGGGTCCATGGCCAGGAAACTCCTCAAAAACCCACAAATTCTGACAAACTCCAAGCATTGATTATGTGGCTGTGGCAGCATGCAAGAGCAGATTGCAGAAGTTGTGGCCCAGAAGTTAATGTGGCCCAGAAGTTAATTGACAGCATGCCAGAGCGGATTGCAGAGTTCTTGACAAAGAAGGGTCAACACTGCAAATATTGACTCTCTGCATCAACTTCATGTAATTGTCAATAAAAGTATTTGACATTTATTGAAATGCTTGTAATTATAATTCCGTATTCCATAGTAACATCTGACAAAAATATCTAAAGACACTGAAGCATCAAACTTTGTGGAAATTAATATTTGTGTCATTCTCAAAACTTTTGGCCACAACTGTACATAATGGCTTTTCGCTTGCATTTCAAAGATGATGGTACAAAAAAATATTTTAAAAACGGTTGATTTTTCCCTTTGTATTATCTTTTACCATATCTAATGAGTTATATTCTCCTACACTCCTTTCACATTTCCACAAACATCAAAGTGTTTCCTTTCAAATGGTACCAAGAATATACATATCCTTGCTTCAGACCCTGAGCTACAGGTAGTTAGATTTGGGTATGTCGTTTTAGGCGAAAATTGAAAAAAAGGGTCCGATCCTTAAGAGGTGAACAGCTTTCTTATTGGAAGAATGTGGAATGGTCTTAATGTACTGCTCGAATTCCTTATAAAAAACACAGAAGTGTTTTTTCACTAGTGAATTTACATTATTTTTCTGTATCCTTTTTATAGTTAAGAAAACCGAGCAGCACATTCTCCCATAAAAAAAAGTCATCAAGAATATGAACAATTATAAAACTAATATAACAATTATAAAACTAACAATTATAAAACTAATATTTTTCCATAATTTCTTTGCATGTAGACAATGCCATAATAAATGCAAAACTGTTTCTGGATGCTCAACACAAAAAGTACAGTTAATGTCTTTTTTGAGTTTCTTCAGGTAATGATTTGCAGGGTAATACTTATTGATCATTCTGAAAGAGACCTCTTTGACCTTGTTAATTGACCTTGTTAACAAGCAGGTATTTGTGTGATAATAACCAGACTTTTCCCCAACAGATATTACATAAGGAATGGATACAATATCCCTTTGAAATAAAGCACGTATAGACCTGTTGTTCTGAGGGAGCAAGGAGAAACATATTTTTCCTATTTGGAGACTCAACTGGATTAAGCGAGAGTAGGTCAAGAAAATGAGGTCTGGTTACAACTCTAAACGACATGAGAGTTCCAGATGGAATAGCATCAAAGACTATGGCGAACTCTCTAGGTGTAGTACTAACCACAAGTGTCATCAGTGTCCTGTGAAGGAAGAGGTCATAGACAACACATTTTTGATTTCAAGGATCGGAACTGAAAAAAGTGGTCCCACTTGCCCTTAGTGGTAGGGGTTTACAAATCAGCCCCCACAACTTCCGTTTGAAATTTACATCGCTAGCTAGCTAAAAAACAACAACAACAAGGACAAATGAACCATCTGTCAATTTTCATGAGATTAAACGATATCTAACCAAGGATTTTACCAAGGTGAGGCGTATGCTGCGCAGTGTGGTATTTTCATTAAACTAGCTTCGCTAGCAAGCTAACGGCGTCAGCTAGCTAGCTTGTTATCCATGGCTGTCGCAAGCGTTCGTGCTACCGCATGTTAGCTTTTATTTATTTTATTTTTTATTTAACCTTTATTTAACTAGCTAGCTAGTTAGTTGGCTTTGTCAAGATAACGAGTTAGATAGCTACCTAGCGAAATAGCTGGCGATGCTACGTAGAGCCAATTAGCTAGTTTATTTTCAAGTCCATTTAGTTAACTAGTTAACGTTACTTCTCGAACAGGGTTTCCCAAACTCGGTCCTGGGCCCCTCCCTCCCCCTGTGTGCACGTTTTTTCGCAAGCACTACCCATTTGATTCAAATATCCAATTCATCATCAAACTTTGATTATTTCAATCAGCTATTTAGTGTTTAGGAAAAAACAAAATGTGCACCCAGGGGTGGGCAGGACCGAGTGTGGGAAACCCTGTCCTAAAATATTCATATTATGTTTCCTCGAACAGCTGGTAAAGTTAGCTAACTACTACTAACCAAAACAATCACTGATTCAGGATACTAGCTAGCTAGATTTCAGAATCGCTTGAATGCAGTAACCTTAATTAGGGATGTCATGGAGACGTTCATATCAGATTTTGTTAGTATTGTGCACCTTACCATATACATAAATTAAAAATCAGTAAACACAAAATCAGTGTTTAGGTTGTGCATGTTGCAATACATGTTAGCTAAACTTTCTCGTGCCCATGTAGGTCAGTTTTATGAAGCAATGAGGGGGTGCACAAACAACATTTGTTTGTTTTGTAACTTTCTGGAGATGTGTGTTTTGCAGTGGGAAGCCCTAAGTAGTTCACTAGCCCTCCAAGAAAGTGAGCTGGAAGGACAGAACAAAGGAGCCAGGCTGCAAGAAAACAGATGAAAGAGGGGGCAACAATGTCTGAAGAAGGGGCAACAATGTCTGAAGAAGGGGCAACAATGTCTGAAGAAGGGGCAACAATGTCGGAAGAAGGGGCAACAGTGTCGGAAAAAGGACAGATAATTGCCTCTGATACTGGTAGTGATGAGGAGTTAGGTGAAGCATTGTCTAATGGCAACCCCATACCACCTAAGAGGGGAAAGGGAAGGCCCAAAGGATCAGGCTCTAAGACACCCAAGATACTGAGGGTACTAGACAAGCAGCCACGAGGCAGGCCACGTAAAGTGGTTGACCCTAATGCTGTTTCAGCAGAGCCAACTGCACCTCTGAAGCATGGCCGGCCCCAAAAAGTTAAACAACCAAAAAAAAGGGGTAGGCCGAGGAAGAACCCGCTATCAACTGAGGAGGAAGAAAAGAGAAAGAAACCGAAAAGCCAACCTAAGGGATCAAGAGTGTCGAAGCCTCTCGGAAGGCCGCGCATCCATCCCTGCATGGATCCCCCAGCCACCTCTGCCGAGCCACGGGGAGGAGGCCGTCCACGCAAGGCAATAATAGGTAAAGGTGCCCACTTACGGAAGAACCCACCTCCAACCTCTAAAGTTTCCAAGCCACCCGTTAAAGATGGTTCCCCGCGAAAGAGGGGCCGCCCCTTAGGCTCCGTACTAGCAAACAATGCCAAGAGAGCAGCAGAGAAGGATAGTTCCAATAGTGCACCCCCAGCCAAACGGGGGTGCACTGTTTCTCCAATAGTAAAGCTTTACCGCTGCACCAATGGTAAAGCAAATGTGTTAGATGAAGCTGCCATCCAAGCCCAGAGGCGAAGAGGCAGGAGAAAGACTGTGAAAGTTGATTATACAACTTATGATTCAGAGGAGGAGGAAGATGCAGAGAAAAATGAGGACGAAGACTTGTCTCCAGTTGAAGAGGAAATAAATCCACACAGTGATCATCACAAGCCTAGCAAACCTGGTAAGGTGGCGGCAGCCCTAAAGAAGGTGGGGGTTGTTTCTAAAAGGAGGGGCAGGAAGCCTGGCTCAACCAAAAAGGTTCTAAAGTAAAAGGAACCTAGGTGGAGCAGACTGAACAAGACAACATACCTTGTTGCCGGGAAACACAAAATATCAGTAGCATCTTGTAGGATGAATGGACATGTTTTTAACATTTTATTAATGGGATAGCTTTTACCTAACTCTTTAGTTTTCTCAATTAACCTACGTGTCTATTTGCTGTTGCTATTATTGTTGATGGTTTGTGGAAACCACGTGAATCGTTTTTATTTTTTTCATAGCTCGAATGATGTGAAGACAATTTCATCGACAGTTGTTAATGTATTGGTCTGTGCAGACTTATCCCATTTGGATACTGTTTCTAATTCCATGCTCATCCTTTAGGTCATGATATTCTCATTGAGCTTTAACTGAGATGTTTCTTCATCTCCATCCGAAATGTTACAATGTGGGAAAGATTAGGAATGTATGAATCAATTGTCTATTTACTCATATATGTAAATAAGAAGCTAAAATGGGTTAAATCAGTGTTTTGTTTGCTGTAATTAAAAAAAAATGAATACCATACTTTTAATTGTTGCCTTATCTCTCCTGAGGGTCTGCAATTTTCTAAATGCTAATGTCTTGTAATTTTATTTCCCTTAATTGCCAAAGCTTTGAATGTAACAACTTATCCTTCCCAGCCATCTTTGTTTCGATACAGATTTTGTTACTGTCACTGTCATGGCACCCTCTTCCCTATAAAGTGCACTACTTTGACCAGAGCCTACGGACCCTTGTCAAAAGTAGAGCACTATAAAGGGAATAAGGTGCCATTTGGGACGGCGCCATTAAACATAGTTGCACTTTCTTTCACTTGGGTCATTGCATACTTCACCTTGTGGTGTCAAGACGGTAACTGTGAACTTCCAATCCAATCATCACTAAGATTTCTCCCAGAAGATGTATAGTTATTGTCTACTGTGAGTTTTTTTTTGTTAGCTAGTATCATCCTTGTAATTCACTAAACATCACTACTCATAGTTATTTTTAAGACTTTGTTATCTGTCAGCTGTCAACTCTTTTACTTGTTTTTTATTACTTGGCTTTCAACTGAAGTGGATGGCTTGGTTTCACAGACTGGGCAAAGTTGTATGTAAATGTTGTTCAGGATTGCATGTATGTTAAACATGTCTTCTAGCCTGCTATTCATTTCTTTAATGAATTGTGTGCATGACAATATCAGTTCATACTGCATTGCAACTTTGTAGTTTCTGTAATATAGAAATCGTAATTGAGGTACACAGCAAAATCTATAATTTGTATGATTTCACGTTCCTGTAACAAGTTTCTTACAATTTCATGTTTTCAACTTGGTCTGGCTCTTATTCTATGTTGCCTCGATTAATTCAATGTTCTTGTCTTGTAATAATGTTTTTGGCAATGCAGTTGAACTATACAGATAAAAACATACATATTGTAAAACATACTGCATCTATCTCTGTAATTAGAAATAGGTATGTGAAGCCACCAAACATTAATTAGAGGATAATGTGAATTTGAGTTTTGTTCCAGAGAAAATATTTTGAAAGTTTGCTGTAATAAAGTGAAATGTCAAGATTTGTTTTATTTGTTGATGTTTTTTTTATTTTTAATCTCAATAAAAAACTAAATATGATTTATATGGGCTTTATTTTTATAGGATTGTGAAGCTTAATTGTTTGAAAAGCAGAATGGTGAATAAAAGTCAATTTTAATAGAAACTTATATTCGTGGCTGGTCAGGAATAAAAAGTTTGGTGGAACGTTTACTCCATTTATTGGACCCACTCGGTGCTTATGTCGCGCATGGTTAGACACCAACTTCCGGTCCTCAGATGGTTCTCAGAGGAAAACAACATCGAATGAAATTACTTTCGAAATGGGCGTCTTTGACGTTGTTTCCTAAATGTATCTCGATTTCGTAATTTTGCAGATCAGAGACTTCACGAGTTTACGTTCTAGCTAATGGTACGTGCATGCATATGAAACGGGGGGAGTGGGAATGTACGGTGATGGTAGCCCTGTGTTAGCTACAGTTAGTAGGCTACACGTTACACTAGTAGCTAGAGAGGTTATGATTCTGTGCCGAGTGACACGTGCTTGTATCATTTAAACTACATACATTAAAATGATAAACCATCTGGTGTGATGGCAGTTTAGTCTTTTTCACCCCCACCCTAGCTAGTTGAATAAACAAACCCTGTCGGCTAGCTATGTTCTCCAGTCCACCGACTAGGCTATGCATCAGGCTAAATTAATTAGCTACACAATATTAATCTGAAAACAGTGCACTCACAAAATCAATGTGTACAATAATATGGACAATTTGTTGTGGTCACAGGCATGCACGTGTTTCATGGACCGTACCAATTAGGATGGTGCAGGGTGGATTTGGTTCATAGTAAATCTCACTGTTTGCTTCATTATACTTAGCCTAGCCCAAAAGTCCGGCGGATGGCGATATTGAGTCGTTCCTTCTTACCGTCCAATGGGAATCTATGCAGCCTGCTATACACTCGTATCCCCCCCATGGACAGGTTCGTACATGAAACATTCTCCCCTTAACTAGTTTTAATAGCGAGGTGGCAGAAAAAAAACGAGGAAATTATGCATACTTTCTTTGCATACTTTCTTTCCACACCATGCTACAGTGGCAAATGCTAGTCCCTGTCCACAATACAGCTTTGAAACTATCTGATTAGTAGTGAAAAAACAGACTGCTGCAACCTGATTATCTGAATGTGATACTAGTATCATGGCTAGCATCCGGGACTAGTATTAGCACTGTAGCATGGTAGTAGAAAATTGTGTTTCATAAAGAAAGTACACATTTTCCCAGATTTTTTTGTCCCCCCCTTCTCGCCATTAAATTGAGTTGAGGAGGAAATTGACCACTTTGCAGCCTGAATGGATAATGTTTTATCCACGAACAGGTCCACGGGAAACGAGTGTATAGCGGCTGCATATATTCCCTTTTGATGGTAAGATGAAACGACTCTGCCGGCCTTTGGACTACATTATACTGTACTAATATTACAATATATCAAATGATGTATCACAAATTCAACAACAAAAGTTAGTGTGTTTACAAATATCATATAATGTATTAATTCTTATATTTTAGCCATAGCCAACCAAGGAGCACCTGTCTTTTCCCAGATAACTGAAGGCGTCTGGATATGATCTGCAGTAAGTACATTTCATATTTTTCAAAATTATATATCCTAGAAGGCTATTTTAATCATAATGATGCCATTGCCAACATACATTTTTTTTGCATACAATAGCACTGATATAAGTGCTACTTGTATAAGTGTTGTTGTGTAGATTGCTCTATTTGGAACATAGTGGACAATGTATTTTATGTTTGTTTCTCATATGAAGGTTGCAGATGAACTTCTTGTCCAAGTTCTCCTGGAAGCCTTTGACAACATGGAGAAGAGTTGGGACAGCATAGATGAAGCAGGAGACTACTCAACAGATGAAACTAGAAATATACCAAGCCATTCATGTCAGAAAATCACTGAACACAAAGTAGGACATCCTTAAAAACAACATTACAAAGCAGAAATGTAAATGTTTTATAGACCTTATTCCAACCTCAATAATAATCACTTATTTGTACTCCATTCTCATTTTTTGTCAAAAGGGAGCAGAAGGGGGAGAAGAGGTCCTGACTGACAAAACATATAAGAAGAATATGGCCGAATTTAAGGTGAAGAATGAAGATGAGTCTAGTCCTTTTTCTGACATCCACAGTCATTCAAAGATCAAGGCTCAAGCTCTTCAACGGGGGGCAACAGAAGTCATCCAAGATAAGTGTTCCCCTTTCTTAGAAAGATTATGCCCTGTGGGCCTAACCAATGTTCAGGAAAGTTGTATTTTGGCTTCTGGATTTGATGTAAAAAAGAAGACCGGTAGAGATTCTGCTGCAGTGGGGATCGGTACTATAGTTTCTTTCTCCCCCTTTTCAAGCAATCTGTCAAAAAATATAAAGGGAACTGTCACACAGTCACCCATAGACCTTGAGTTACAGCAATCTTCTTTATCAGACTCTTCTCTAAGTGACCCCGGACAATATTCAAGAGCGGTAGTGGATGAGAAAGCCTATGCTGATGTATCCCATCAAATGTTACCACTTTTGGAAACCAAAAAAGGAAAAGAGAAAATATCCTTTCATTCACTTTTGCCTGTGATGGAAAAGCAACAAAAGCAAAAAGTTGGTCAGCCATATAAGAAAACTCTAGTGAAAATGGCTAAACTTTCAGCAATTGCCCAAGAATGGGATTCAGATGCCACAGAAATATCCAGGGTGACTCGCAATAAGGATAATCTAACACCCTCATGCAAACAAACAGTTGAGAAGAAAAGGGATGAAATGTTAGAATTTCCCCCAACTACCTCAAGTGCCACAAGCTTTGGATGCAATTCAACATCTGATTCTTCAAACCACCTTACTATTTCACATTCAGATGACATAATATCTCAATCTCAAATAACTGGACAAGACATTTCTATGGAATTTATCCAACCGCCCAGAGGACAGAGAACTTCAAAGACCACACAAAAAGCAGAAGAAGAAGTCCCGGCGCTGAAATCGACCACTGCCGCAGAGGGGAAAGATTCTCCTATAGTACAAGCTCTGCCACAAAACACATTGGTGCTGTCCGAAACTGTCTGCTCATTTGATGATAACACAGAGGATGCATTGAAAGTACAAAAGATACCTGGAAAAAATACAGCAATAACGTCCAAAGCAGGAAATAGAAGGACTCAGGCGTTCAAAAGAAACAGAATGACTCTGAGCAGCCTCTTGACCACTCAGTCACAGAGTAGCAGCACTACACACCAAGAAAATTGTAATTTGGGACTCTCTCAAGATGCAACTCCACTACAATCATCTGACATAAAAATGGAGCCTAAATACTTGTATATAAAAACAGAGCCCAAATTCTTGTCAGACACTGGTATCTTGGATGTCAAGAACAATTTGAAGGAACACCGAAAAAGAGAACCCTCCAAAAACTTTACAGAAGGGAGTGGTAAAAGTCCTGGTGTGATGTCTAGATGCTTTGACTTGTCTATCACTAAAAAAGACCAGGGGGCACCAAGTGTCATAAGGAGGGAAATCAAATATGTCACTGCTAACACATCAGCTGTAGGAAACCAGGGGGAAATGACTCCGAGAACTCAAGCTCTCTCAGGACTGAAGAGTATTGAGGATGTGCTGAAATTGAAGCGGAAAGCTGGTCGACCATTCAAGAAAAAGACATTGTTTAAAATGGCTAAACTGCTAGCCATAGCACAGGAAGGTGGATCTAATGATATAGAGAACTGTGGCATGATTGAAGAGTGTGTTCCAAAATTCCAGCAGGTCCCTGCCTATCACCCCCCCAAGTCAAAAGTAAAGAAGACGGATACAAGAACCGTGGCATCAAATTCACCTACAAGCACCTCAAGAAAATCCAGCAGAACGTGTAAAGCGACCCCAAAAACTGTTCAAAAGATGCAAATCCTCACACACACGCCCACCCAACCAGTGTTACCAGTTTCATCCTATCTTATTGAACCCATTCTCAAATTGGAGGACACAACTCTTATCTCACCGTTGTCTGTCATTCCTCTATGTAGTGCAGATATTTCCCCTCAACAGGAAAGTCACAGAGGTGGAAAACCCCTGAAGAAAAACACACCATTTTACAAAAACATGACCACTGCAGTCCCACATCCTCCAATATTTGCACTAGATTCCAAGGCCCTTGCTGAGATTGCCTCTACAGGGAATGACAAAGAAACAAAGAAAGACATTGGATCCAAAAGTAAATGCAAACGGGTGCCTAGAACTCGTGGTGTATCAGAATTACCGTGTACAAATGGAATTCCTCAGGGAGATATACATACCCAGACTAATAGGGATGCCGTGTATTCCAAGACTTCAGCACCTACTGTGCCACACTCCCAGAAATCACGGAAACGTGGGGTTCAACATAAAAAAGGTACAGAAAAGGCACTTGTCCTATTATCTGATCAAACTGCCCTTCCTGTTTCAGATTGCCAGTTGCAGGTGCAAAATCACAGTGCATCTCAGGAAACGCCTTTACTGCCATCAAAGATTGAGACAGAATCTGACACTGTATACCCGAGACCGAGAACGGTTACAAAGAATATTCCAAAGATGTGTAAGGCAAGAAACAAACCTTTACTGAAAGTTGAGAAAGCACAGGTGCCAACTCTGGATCCTTCCCTTGTAGTGGAACATATGCGTCCCGATGTGCCAGAAGTGGATCAAATGAGACAAGTGGAAGCAGTGATAGAGTCGGTAATTAAAGATGTTCACCAACCACTGGAACATGTGGATCAAAGAAACAAAAATAAAGAAGAAGCCAGCAATGTTTCTGCATCAACTCTGGATTCTTCACTTGGAATGGAATATATGCGTCCTGATGTGCCAGAAGTGGATCATACAAGACAAATGGAAGCAGTGATGGAGTCAGTGACCGAGGATCTACACAAAAAAGAGGTCAGTGATGTTTCTGCATCAGCATACTCAACCTTTCCTTCCTCAGATAACTTGTTTGAACAACATAACCATAGTACATTATCCCAATCGCCTTTGCTGACATTAGAAATAAAGACAGAATCGGGCAGAATCAAGAATGCCCTACCCAAAAAGTCGAAAATATGCATGAAAGAGAAACATACGTCAAAAAGCCTATTGAAAAATCATAAGAAAGCATCTATGCCAACTTCAGGTCCTTCATCTGACACAGTGCATGCGCCATCCAAAAGAGTTAAGAAGAATTCCACTACTTGTCAAGAAAGAAAAAGACCTCCACAGAAAGTTGAGAAAGCACAGGTGTCAACTCTGGATATAAACTACTCTGGAGAGAAACATAGAAGTCCTGAAATCCCACAAATGGATGAAATGAGACATGTGGAAGCATTTATAGATGCAGTGATTGAGGATCTCCACAAACCACTCAAACCTAAGGATCAACAAAATAAGTTAAAAGAAGAGACTGATAATGTTGCTCCATTAGAACCAACCACCTTTCCTGCCTTGGATAACCTGTTGGAACAGCATAACAATAGTAAATTACCTCAATCTTATTTTCTGTCATCAAGAAAGACAAAATCGGGCTTGAAACAAGCCATACCCAAAACGGCAACAAAGAATAAGTCAAAAGCATGCTATAAAGGGAAACTCTCTAAAACTGATAAGAAAGCAGCTGTACTAACTTCCGATCCTTCTATTGGAGGTGAAGATGGATATCTTGAAATGCCTCCCCACCTTAACCAAGCAGAGAAAGGAGGAAAGAGTGATGGAAAGAACAATAATGATGTATTAAAGCATGAAATATCAATTACAGATGACCATTTGGAAACAGCAGCCCACAAACCACGTCAGCGTAAAGAGCCAAGAAAGAAGCTAAAAAAAGAGGACTGGAGTGTTTCCAAACCAGATCAAGTAGAATACACTATCTCAGACAGCCAGCTAAAACAGCATGACCACAATGCATTAGAGCATGTTTCTTTGCTAGCATCAGAGACAAAGACAGAATCAGGATTGGAACATATCATACCTGAAATGGCAACAACAAATAAGTCAAAATCATCCAGGAAAAGAGACCTCCCTTTAAAAGCACCCCCAGCAAACGCTAAAAGAGCAGCTATGCTAACTTCAAATCCTTCTCTTGGTGCAGAAGTTGGATGTCTTGAAATGCCTCCCCACCTTATCCATGCAAAGCAAGGAGGAAAGTGTGATGGGAAAAGCAATAACAATGTAGTTAAACATAAAAAAGAAACAGTGACATCAGTGATGGAAAAACATATGGAAACAGAGCGCAAACCACGTATGGGGTCAAAAAAGAATCTGAAAGAAGAGGACAGCAATGTTTCCATATCAGAACAAGCAGCAACGCTTACCTCAGATAAACATCCCAACCAAGTTTCTTCGCTGGCATCAAAGATCAAGTCAGAATCTAACAGTGGATGTGTCACACCCACACAAAAAAAGTATATTTCAAAGGCATCCAAGAAAAGGAAGATAACTCCAACCCCATCAAGTTCAAAACTTTCTCTTGGAATGGAATATGGATACTCTGAAATGCCTACCAATTTCACACATGTGGACCAGGTTCAGAATATTCTTGATACTTATAAAATCTCCAAAGTGAGAAAAAAAATGACTGGATCAAGCCGTCCAATATCCAATCGAAGAAATTCCAGACTGCCCTACACATCTAATTCACATATCACAACTGAGTCGATGCAAGATCAAGTAATTCTATCGGTTGCATCAGATCTCACCAATAACCCTACCAGTCCTGTATCAATAACAGTGTCCTCAATTGCAGTGCAAGGACAGATTACTGAATTAGTGAGTGCTGACTGTATAGAGAAACGGTCACATAAAATGAGGACTCCTAAGACGATAAAACCTCAGAGACCAAAAGGCACAGGTCTTGATAAGAATATCACAGATGACAACATGTCTCTCAAATTCTTATCAGCATTTGTAAAAGAGGAACTCATTGAGGAAGAAAAAAGCCCAGAAAATAGGGGGAAAGAAGACGGCAAAGGGAAGAAAGGCAAAATTCTCAAAATAGACGATGTGAATCCACAAAGTAAACACAGCCAATCTCAGGTGAAGGATGGCAATGCATTAACAGATGACAAATTCATTTTACAAGTCCCTATAGATGAAGCAGGGGGCTCTATGTCTATTGCAATAGACACAATCAGTACTGTGATTCCAAAACGTAAAAAAGGTGGTCGTTTTTCCAAGAGATTGCAAAAAATGTCATCTACCACCAACGTTCCCAGTGAACAGCAATGCATTAATATGTCCTCAGAAAAAACATCTCTGTGTGTCAGTAATATATCAGAAATACAAAGAAAGCGAAAAGTTGACACCAGAAGTACTGATTTTGTTAATGCAGATATAGAAGTCCTAAATAGCTCTGTATTAGTGGACTCGTCCTTACTGGAGAATCAGAGAATGAAGAACAAGGGTAAGAAAAAATCCAAGACCATTACGGAAGAACCGACAGTGGCCACATCAGTTGTAAAAGAGATGGTGGGGCAAGATTTTCAGACCACCATAACAGCACTGAAAAATAAACAAGGTCGGCCATTCAAGAAAAGAACTTTGAGAATGGCAAAACGGCTGTCATGTGGAGAGCAGAAGTCAAACACTAGCGGGGAACTTTCTGTGAATAAGACACAGAGCTGTAAATCAAAGGGAACTTCTAAGGGAGGGAAAAAGCACAATTTGAACCCAGCGTCGTCAACCTTAATAAGGCACACTAAAGCATCCAAGGCAATGAAGATTGAAGACATTGCTCTTAAACAAGAGCAAGATGACATATGGGAGATCATTGATGTATCCAGCAACATTTTCTCCTCACAAACTGTGATTATTTCCCCCAGTATTTCAGGGCAAGAATTTGAAACCTCCATATCTTCACAAACAATGTTCTCTGTTGATGCAGGGCCGATACAAGGAATCCAGCAAATTGAATCTACCCAATTAACACCCCATCTCACAAAATTACCTCATAAAGTGACTGGCGTGAAAAAGAGACGCAGGAGAAATAAAACTGGATGGGCTACAAAAGTGAAATCCAAACGACCACTCTCCAAAGTGAACTCCGGGAATAGGCTTGATGTTTTGATTCAGTCTACCATTGACAACACTGGACTCAACACAAGCCTCTGTAATTCGTTAATGGAAAATTACACATTGGAAAGTGTTGAACAAGAAGAATGTAGAGCACAAGAAGTGAAAGCAGTAACAAACGATTACAATGTAGTTAATGTTAGGGAGATCAACTGTGGAGATCAACTCCTAACAGCTGGTGCTAAATTACAGCATTCAAGTGTACTTCAGCAACATTTTAAGACAAGGAAACCAATGTCATGCCACTTCTGTGGTCGCTCATTTCGTCACATATCAGCATACACAATTCACAAGCGCATTCACACAGGTGAGAAGCCTTACAGGTGCCAGAAGTGCGGCAAGAGCTTTGCTCAGCTCTCCAAGCTCAACTCGCACTCAAACATCCACAAACAACATGGACTCATGCAATGCCCATGTTGCGTCACTCAGTCTCCAAACAAAGATGACTTGATTGATCATTTAAAGATCCACATGAAGGGCACCAAGAGGTTCAGTTTGATTAATAAAACGAGAAGAGCCAGAGAAATTCAGATCCAATCTTGCGCTGATTATATAGATTCCCCAGTCTCTCTTAATGGCAGGAAAACCCTTAGATGCTCCACTTGTTTCAAATATTTTTTCAGCAAGGCCACATTGAAGATGCACCTGCAAACACACAGTGGAGTGAGTCGTTTCACCTGCAAAGTCTGTGGCAAGATGTTTAGCAAGTTCTTAAGTTTCAATGCACATGAAAAAACACACTGGCCTGTTAAACCGTATGCCTGCTCTGTGTGTGGAAAGGGCTTTGTTCTGCTTAGGGAGCTTAAAACCCACTCTCATATGCACTCAGGAGAGATGCCTTTCTTCTGTAACCAATGTGGACAGGCCTTTAGTGTCTTCTCATCCTTGCGCACACATCAAGTCTCCAAAGTGTGTTTTGAGGCTAGATATGAGGGAGATGGAAACAAGGTTGACATTGAGGGGTTCCTGGTGGAACAAAGGACTGATGGGCAGATTAATACCCCGATGTACTTTAAATGTCAGATTTGCAAACAACTTAATCGTCACTGGTGTCAGTACATTCTTCATCTACAAACGCACACTAATAACAGGCAAAACCTTTGTGAGGTCTGTGGACAACTGTATGACCAGGTCACGGAATTATGTGTTCATTGTAAAGTTTGTTGCAAATCAAGTGGAGAGGAGAGGGCATGCATTTCGTCCTTGTCACAGGTCTGGTACGAACCCCAATCTCTGCAGAATCAGACGCCTGAGCCTGAAATTGATTCTCTGTACAATGATAGTCAGGAAATGTTATCTTTGGATGACCAGCATCCCCAATGTAAGGAGCCTGAGCCTCTGCCACCTCCGGAAACTATGGAGGAGTATTCCTCAGATGTGCTTCCACAAAACCCCAAACCTACTTGCCAGACCCCAGACCCCAGACCCCATCCTTCTCCCTCAAACTCCATGCGTGCAAGTCCTGCTCTATCTTCCCCTTCTGTAATGAGCTGTAATTCCGTACGTGTGGTTCAACAGCCTGCAGGTGTTCGCTCTTGTTTACAGACCCATGCCCCTTTTGACAGGTATTCATGTGGACAATGTGGAAAATCCTTTAACCAGTGGAACAAGCTCTGGTTGCATCAGGGACTACACAGAGAAAAACGCTGTAGCTTCTCATGCAATCAGTGCAATTTAGAGTTTCGCTTCTTTGGCTCCTATAGGGAGCACATGCAGGAACATGCAGCACAGAGACCATATGCTTGTCCATTATGTCCCAAAACCTATGTCATTGAAGAAGACCTAAATACCCATCTGTGTGAAAATCACCAGCCGCGTGAAAGCCTGAAATGTGACACGTGTGGAAAGGAGTTCACCGGTTTCAGAAACTTGGAGAAACATCGTCTTTTACACAGAGGTGCTAGCTCGCACTACTGTCTCCCTTGCATGCTCCCATTTCCTAGTAACCAAGCCTTACAGAATCACTTGAAGGCTCACGAAGCCCGCCCTGTTATCCCTCTCCCTGAAGGGCCATTGGAACCACTTCTATTTCCATATCGTTGTGGAAAATGTAATGCCAGATTTACAACCACAGACTTGCTCCAAGCCCATCAGGTTTGCCATCTTATTGGGGGGGAAAAAGCATATAGCAGCAGTTCAGCTAATTATGTTTCTGCATCCCTTACCTCCAAGCTTTCAAACAAGCCAAGACAGAGAGTCACGCTGCTATCCCCTCAGACAATACCAATTCCTCCGTTAAAGAAAAGGAACATGTATAGGTATCCTAACCCTGATCGTCTTTATGTCGTCCCTAAAATATCCTCACAGCCATCAGTCATTATTTCAGACACAGAAGAAGAGCCTCAAGAGCTTCTAAACATTAGCTTATCCTCAGTCTACGACACACCCTGTAACACTGTGTCCCTTGAACATGAAGGGCAAATCATCCCTAGCAATGATTGTTGTGAGGCAAGCAACTCTGATTTACCTCAGCCCTCATATCCCTCCTCATGTGTTCTTACTGATGAATCGACTCAATGTACACCAAAGCCCCAAACAGACACCACACACATGTCGACACATGAACCACCCTCACCCTGTCCCCTGGATAAAGGTCCTCAGAATGCACCAGCCCAAATACGAGACAAGTCTAAGGGTGATCATGATACTTTCTTTAGAGCCTCAACATTTGTGATACCAAGGGGCAAAAAGTGGGGGTATGATGCCTTTGAGTGTGCGGATTGTTGGGTAACATTTAGTGACGTGTCAGAGCTACATGAGCATTACATACATCATGCCAGGGGGGTGAAGTGAATGTCAATACATATTTTCACAATTCCACTATTGTATATAATTGCTTTTGATGATATTGGTCATTTACATCTGAAGAGTATGATCTGTTTCTGAGTTAACCATAGTTGTCTGAGTTAACCATAGTTGTCTTAATAGCTATAGCAATGGTTAAAGGAATAATCCACACAAAACCCCTAATTACTATGATTTACATTGTTAAATAACGCCTTTTGCATTTTGTCGTTATAAGGCAGGAAGCAACATATGATAATTGTTGTAGGAATCTGTTGGAGCTCTCTCTGGACAGGATTGCTGGCTAGCTACAAAACATAGCTACACACGATAATATCAAAATCAATATCAGCATGTGAAGTAGCTAGTCGGCTGTAAAATCCCTGAAACACACTGCGCTATTAATTTTAGGAGTTACAATCTCACCATGTTCAACCTGGTGGAGATTGTCTTGCTCAAAATTGTGAGTGAGGTTGCTATGGCAACGCAATGACTGCCTGCACTGTGAAGGTCGCTTTGCGTGATGGTAGTTAAAGGACATTGATCTGACGGTGCACTTTGAGTTTGAATGAAATATATACTTTGTCATGACAATATAGACTGTTGGATGTGTTCTAGACTAGTATGTCAATGTCATCTATTGTCTGATTTGGCAATCTGGAGTGCAGGTAATTGTTTTAAAAGCATTAGGCAATAACAAACTAGCATATTTCATATCTCCAAAGACAAAAACTTTATTGTGATGACGCGGCACAACACAATTTTGGACCAGAAGTTAAATCATGCCATGGTGAAAATAATCACAGAACAGACTATCACCAATTTGAGAGGTGGATTCCTTCAGTGGATTATTTGTTTAACGTTGACATGAACTTTTTTCCTTTAAAAAAAACATTATTCATATTATTTGAATATATCCGGGGAATATGTTTTTCTCCCCCCCACCCCCAAGTTGTACAGTACTACAAAAATGTGCCTTTTGAATAGATTACGAACTTGTCGTACTTTTTAAACAGTTACTCCAATCTGTCCTGTCTTATTTGTTCTCTTTTTGGAAGAGCATTTGGAAAGTACCCTTTCAGACCCCTTGACTTTTTCCACATTTTGTTACATTACAGCCTTATTCTAAAATGGAATCTATTGTTTTTTCCCCCTCAAACAATCTACACACAAAACACCATCATGACAAAGCAAAAGCAGGTTTTTAGAAATTTGAGCCAAAAAAATGAATAAATGATGTTACATTTACATAAGTATTCAGACCCTTTTCAGTGTTTTGTTGAAGCACCTTTGGCAGCAATTACAACCTTGAGTCTTCTTGGGTATCACGCTACAAGCTTGGCACACCTGTATTTGGGGAGTTTCTCCCATTCTTCTCTAGAGATCCACCCAAGCTCTGTCAAGTTGGATGGGGAGCGTCGCTGCACAGCTATTTTCAGGTCTCTCCAGAGAAATCCGATAGGGTTCAAGTCCGGGCTCTGGTTAGGCCTCTCAAGTACAAGTTTTCCTGTTGGAAGGTGAACCTTCGCCAAAGTCTGAGGTCCTGAGAGCTCTGGAGCAGGTTTTCATCAAGGATCTCTGTACTTTACTCTGTTCATCTTTCCCTCGATCCTGACTAGTCTCCCAGTCCCTGCTGCTAAAAAAACATCCCCACAGCATGTCGCTGCCACCACCATGCTTCACCATAGGGATGTTGCCAGGTTTCCACCAGACGTGACCCTTGGCATTCAGGCCAAATAGTTCAATCTCGGTTTCATCAGACCAGAGAATCTTGTTTCTCATGGTCTGAGATTCTTTAGGTGCCTTTTGGCAAACTCCATGCGTGCTGTCATGTGCCTTTCACTGTAGAGTGGCTTCTGTCTGGCCACACCCATAAATGCCTGATTGGTTGAGTGCTGCAGAGATGGTTATCCTTCTGGAAGATTCTCCCATTTCCACAGAGGAACTAGAGCTCTGTCAGTGATCATCGGGTTCTTGGTCACCTCTCTGACCAAGGCCCTTCTCCCCCGATTGCTCTATTTGGCCGGGTGGCCAGCTCTAGGAAGAGTCATGGTGGTTCCAAACTTCTTCGGTAGTGCTGGAGAATTTTGTTTTGCTACCCTTCCCCAGATCTGTGCCTCGACATAATCCTGTCTCGGAGCTCTACGGACAATTCCTTCAACCTCATGGCTTGGTTTTTGTTCTGACATGCACTGTCAACTGTGGGACCTTATATAAACAGGTGTGTGCACATCATATCCAATCAATTGCATTTACCACAAGTGGACTCCAATCAAGTTGTGGAAACATCTCAAGGATGGTCAATGGAAACAGCTCAATTTCAAGGCTCATAGCGAAGGATTTGAATATTTATGTAAATAAGGTATATTCCCTTTTTTTTATACATTTGCAAACATTTCTAAACCTGTTTTTGCTTTGTCATTATCGGGTATTGTGTAGATTGATGAGGGGGAAAAACAATTCATTTTAGAATAAGGCTGTAACGTTACAACGTCTCAAATGTCAAGGGGTCTGAATAGTTTCAGAATGCACTGTACATGTTTTTTTTATGTTTAACGTTGTAGATGTTGTAACACACCTCTTTTAAAATAACCAATATTTTTAAAGGCAACTGGAGGGTAACAAAATGTTGTTATCTTTGTAGTTACACTGCCCTTGTCTTTGCATGAGGACTCAACTCTTTTACCAGTTCACTTCACCTATATTTTGTGGACTCTTTTTTTGCATACACATTGCTATGTTTTTGAAAAGAACCAACATCTTTTTCCAACATTCACTCAATGCAGGACAAGCCATTCAATCACAATGTGTTATGGGACAGCTGGATATACATACTTACAGTTTGGAAGCTAATAGATTGCTTTTAGTTCAAATATGAGACATAACTGTAATCAGAAGATACGATTAACGTGTAAATATTATTGGTAACAGAACAAATAGCAATTGAGTAACTGCAGATTAAATAATGCTGTAATTGAACATTTTACACCCAATGTAGGCTACTTCCCCTTTAAGAGCTAGAATAGATTTTATAGACATTTACATTTACATTTAAGTCATTTAGCAGACGCTCTTATCCAGAGCGACTTACAAATTGGTGCATTCACCTTATGACATCCAGTGGAACAGCCACTTTACAATAGTGGTTGTAGGTTGTGATTCTCACAACCTATGTTGTCTTCTCACACTATTCAAACCCCACGATCAATAAAAAGCTTATAAAGCTCTCTTAGCATATAGAGCACATATTGCAAACCAATAATCTGAACTAAAAACTCCACACATTTTGGAATTTCTGTGCATCCTTGACAATTGCTAGTCAATATCCAAAAACAGCTCACATTTGTTTTCTTCCATCATCTCTCGTGGCACCAATGTAAGGGTTTATGGCAGGGGAAACAGTGTTGCTGTAGTCTAGTGTGTTGTGTGGGAATAGTTACAAGCGAACCTGGGGACTTTTGTGTTTACATTGTCCTAAAAATGGGGACCGGACCACAGAATTCAAGCGAACCCAACTCAGACCACCTCTCGAGATGATCTCTGTTCGGTTCGCTTCGGGGGCTCTTTTGAGGGGTTTGAGTTTCTCTGGAGTGTTAACAATGTACAATAAATTAAGCAAACTGCACAGAGTTCACAAATATTGGCTGAAAGGGAACAAATGTGAAAACACCCTATGTTGTGTCCTTTTGGGGTAACGGTTAAATCTGCTTTCCAAACAGTCAATTGTTTGGTAAATGGTGATTACTTACCATCTTTGTTTTCTGGAAATGTGAAGTGTGGTTTGTGACACTATTGTAATTAGTCATTTTCAAATGTCAAAGATGTCACTGGACATTCAGTAAACATTACTCATTGCATCTTTAAGCACTGTACAGCAAAGCTATTGTCAACACAAAGATGTGATGGAAAGGATTTGTTATATTGATTCTGTGCTGATCATTTTCATTCTTTAGCTGTCTCGTTATCAATGCAAAAGTTTTAAAGTTTTTATATACAGTTATCTTACAATAAAAGTATCTTGACTTTGACTTGTGTGTTGTTTCTGCTGAAGTTTCTCCACAGTAACTGCGTTTCCATCCACAGTTTTTATGCAAGTAAAGCCATGCCGTATAAAAAATGAAGACGTGGGATTAAAACGCGACGTGTCGCCACAGACAATTTGTTCTTTCAACATGGTGGGATCTTTAAAAAATATATATATATCCCACAGTTGCAGTGGAAACTCCTTTTTATGGGCAAATATTTATATAATAAGCCATGTCAAATTAAACTTGGGAGTCACGTGATGACATGCTACGTTGTACTACCAGTGCGATGGAGAAAAGCATTAGCGTTTATAAGCAGATTTAAATAACTTCATGGTCAAGTGATGGACGGTGATGAAGTTGATGCACATTTCCAATACATAGCAAGTGGTTTATTTATTTTTGGTTCCATGAGCTGAAATAAAAGATCCCTGAAATGATCCATACTCACAAAAAGCTTATTTCTGTCAAATGTTGTGCACAAATTTGTTTACATCCCTGTAAGTGAGCATTTCTCCTTTGCCAAGAGAATCCATCCACCTGACAAGTGTTGCATATCAATGAGCTGATTAAACAGTATGGTTATTACACAGGTGCACCTTTTGCTGGGGACTTGAGGCTGTAGCAAAGGTGCTTCAACAAAGTACTGAGTAAAGGGTCTGAATACAAATTATGTGATCCTTCCTTAACCCATAGGAAGTCCCACCCAGTTGACTACCTCAAGATGGTGAAAGTCCTCGATGGCGCTGCCCATGCTAAAACGGGCTTTTGGGCCCCGAGTCCTCCATATCTGTAATTGAAACACCTTTGGTGGGAAAATGTGCACGTTTTTCAATTCAGATTTGAGAATATTCACATAAATCTGTTGCCAATTGGATGGAAACGTAGCTTATGATGATTATCATGTCATACAGTGGGGCAAAAAAGTATTTAGTCAGCCACCAATTGTGCAAGTTCTCCCACTTAAAAAGATGAGAGAGGCCTGTAATTTTCATCATAGGTACACTTCAACTATGACAGACAAAATGAGAGAAAAAAAATATCCAGAAAATCACATTGTAGGATCTTTAATGAATTTATTTGCAAATTATGGTGGAAAATAAGTATTTGGTCACCTACAAACAAGCAAGATTTCTGGCTCTCACAGACCTGTAACTTCTTCTTTAAGAGGCTCCTCTGTCCTCCACTCGTTACCTGTATTAATGACACCTGTTTGAACTTGTTATCAGTATAAAAGACACCTGTCCACAACCTCAAACAGTCACACTCCAAACTCCACTATGGCCAAGACCAAAGAGCTGTCAAAGGACACCAGAAACAAAATTAAAATAAGAATAACAATTCACAGATTAGTATAGATGTTTTTATTGGATTGACAGACTTTCACCAATGTATGTTTTTTTAAATTATTACTTACTCACAAAGCCCTTTATACAATTCCCCTACCACAACTGTTCTTTACCGCTAATATACATTTTGATGTTAAGCAGTAATGGCTAGAGTGTGCATCTCAGTGAACTTTATCAGCTCGGCCTTGGAAAGGTGCCTTTTGTAGAGGTGGATGACAATGAGGGAGAGAGGATATTAACACAAGTAGATTTGTTTGGTTGATCTTGGAAACCTGTTACAAGTCTGAAAAGCTCTGTGCTCAGCCAAATATGCATTATGTCTTGTTTATGAATGGAGTGACAAACTAAATGGTTTCTGAAAGGCAACTTCCCTTCCCTTTTTAAAAATATTTTTTTAACTTGGGTGAAATATGTGACATAGTGCGTGAACTAGACCGCCACCCTAAGCCTGTATGGTGGTATGTTGATTTACATGGTCTCCATGATGGCCTTAGCCTTATCACGGATTATGAGGCCGTAAGGGTCGAACCAGGTGCGTAGTTCCTCCGTCTTGTCCTCGAGGCTGCTGCGGAGGTTCTCGGTGGTCTTCTCCAGCTGCTCGCGGACCTCCTCAGCCCGGGACTCAAGCTTGTCCTTCACCTGATATAATAAATGCCATTTAGGTGCAGCTAGTTGTAATATAATACAGTGTCAAGAAAAAGTATGTGAACCCTTTGGAATTACCTGGATTTCTGCATAAATTGGTCATCACATTTGATCTGATCATCTTAGTCACAAAAATAGACATCTTAAACTAATGACACACAAACAATTATACATTTTCATGTCTTTATTGAACACACCGTGTAAACATTCACAGTGTAGGGTGGAATAAGTATGTGGACCCTTGGATTTAATAACTGGTTGACCCTCCTTTGGCAGCAATAACCTCAACCAAACGTTTTCAGACATGCACAACGGTCAGGAGGAAATTTGGATCATTCATCTTTAAACGGTTTCAGTTCAGCAATATTCTTATGTCTGGTGTGAACCGCTCTCGAGGTCATGCCACAACATCTCATTCGGGTTGAGGTCAGGACTCTGACTGGGCCACTCCAGAAGGCGTATTTTCTTCTGTTGAAGCCAATTCTTTGTTGATTTACTGTGTTTTGGGTCGTTGTCATGTTGCGTCACCCAACTTCTGTTGAGCTTCAATTGGTGGACAGATAGCCTTACATTCTCCTGCAAATTGTCTTGCTAAACTTGGGAATTGATTTTTCCATCGATGATAGCAAGCTGTCCAGGCCTTGAGGCAGAAAAGCAGCCCCAAACCGTGATGCTCCCTCCACCATACTTTACAGTTGGGATGAGGTTTTGATGTTGGTGTGCTTTTTTTCTCCACACATAGTGTTGTGTGTTCCTTCCAAACAAGTCAACTTTAGTTTAATCT
Organism: Oncorhynchus keta; assembly: GCF_023373465.1. NCBI lineage: Eukaryota > Metazoa > Chordata > Actinopteri > Salmoniformes > Salmonidae > Oncorhynchus > Oncorhynchus keta. Next base: position 44,088,850 of record NC_068439.1, read on the forward strand.
GTCCACAGAATATTTTGCCAGAGGAGCTGTGGAACATCCATGTGTTCTTTTGCAAACTTCAGATGTGCAGCAATGTTTTTTTTGGACAGCAGTGGCTTCTCCCGTGGTGTTCTCCCATCAACACCATTCTTGTTTAGTGTTTAACGTACCGTAGACTTATCAACAGAGATGTTAGCATGTTCCAGAAATTTCTGTATGTTTTTAGCTGACACTCTAGGATTCTTCTTAACCTCATTGAGCATTCTGCACTGTGCTCTTGCAGTCATCTTTGCAGGACGGCCACTCCTAGGGAGAGTAGCAACAGTGCTGAACTTTCTCCATTTATAGGTAATTTGACTTACCGTGGACTGATGAACATCAAGGCTTTTCGAGATACTTTTGTAACCCTTTCCAGTCAACGATTCTTAATCTTAGGTCTTCTGAGATCTCTTTCATTAGAGGCATGGTTCACATCAGGCAATGCTTCTTGTGAATAGCAAACTCAAATTTTGTGAGTATTTTTTACAGGGCAGGGAAGCTCTAACCAACACCTCCAATCTCGTCTCATTGATTGGACTCCAGGTTAGCTGACTCCTGACGCCAATTAGCTTTTGGAAAAGTCATTAGCCTCGGGGTTCACATACTTTTTCCAACCTACACTGTGAATGTTTAAATGATGTATTCAATATAGACAAGACAAATACAATAATTTGTTTGTTATTAGTTTAAGCACACTGTGTTTGTCTATTGTTATGACAAATTTATGCAGAAATCTAGGTAATTCCAAAGGGTTCACATACTTCTTCTTGCCACTGTATCTTCCATGTAGCAGACAATTTTATCCAAAGCGCTTGCAATCATGCATACATTTATTTGTATGGGTAGCCCCAGCGGGAATCGAACCCACAATTATTGGCAATGCAAGCACCTTGCTCTACTTACTGAGACAGACAGTGCTCACCTTTTCAGCCTGGGTCGCCAGCAGCTTGCTGAGGGTAGCCATCTTATCCTCAGCGCGCTCACGGATCTGGACATAGTAAGGCTCAACGCGATCCATCACGGATTCCACACCAGAGGTGGTTCGAGACTGCAACTCCTCGAAATAGGTGGTCACTTTGCTAAAATGAGTGAAGAGGAAGGAGATGTCAAAGACAGGTACTGGTCAAAGTAAGGTAAAGCATTCCATTTCATTAGAACTTGTTTGCAGTTAAATGCCTCCCTCTATGTGCACGACTACTTATGTGACAGGCAAATAGTATTGAATGTTTTTTTTTTTTAATCTGTGAACAATACATGATGAATTATGACATAACAGCCAACATTTAGACACAATAAGACAATGCTTTAAATCTAAAGACTTCAATCTTCAATCAAACTTCAATCTAAAGACTTGAATACTTTAATTGATTTAGTCTGGCAAACAGCTCCTGCCTTCTCTCTGTCACACCTGCAAATCTCCTGGGTGTCTTTGCTCAGGCGCTTGTTCAGCTTGCGGCTATAGGTGTTGACCCTGTGACTGACGTCATTGGCATTCTGCTCCAACATGGTCTGGAGTTCCAGGGTGTACACTGTGGTACGGTCTTTAGCTTCAGTCATGTGAGCCTGCAACTTGTTAACAAGGAGCTGCACTTCCTTGCCCAGACGTTCAGCGGCGTCCTTAGCGAGAGGTCCCAGTTTGGTCTTCATATCATCACTGTACATATTCAGCTCAGACATGGTGTCTGTGATCAGGGTACTGGGAGGGAAAACAGACAGGTTTATTAACACATAGATCCTATTAAATTACTATTTAATTTGTAATGTAACAATGTAAACACCTGCTCTTTCCATGACATACTGACCAGGTGAATCTGACTCAACTCAATATTAGGAAGGTGTTCTTAATGTTTTGTACACTCAGTGGACATTTATCAAATACATCAGAATAGGTGAGTGTTATTCTTTGGACTGGGTGAAAATACACATTTTTAAATGTTTTTTTTTATTTTAACAGGGAAGACATATTGAGATGTACGTCTCTTTTACAAAAGCGCCCTATATATACAACCTAAATATACACATGATATCCAAACAATACAGTGCATTCTGAAAGTATTTGACTTTTCCCACATTTTGTTACGTTATAGCCTTATTCAAACATTTATGAAATCAAATGTTTTCCTCATAAATCTACACACTATACCCCATAATGACAAAGCAAGCGCAGGTTTCTCAAAATTTGAAAAAATATAAAACCAAGAACCTGATGGTCACTCTGAAAGAGCTCTAGAGTTCCTCTGTGGAGATGGGACAACCTTCCAGAAGGACAACCATCTCTGCAGTACTCCACCAATCAGGCCTTTATGGTAGTGGCCAGACAGAAGCCACTCCTCAGTAAAAGGCACATGACAGCCTGCTTGGAGTTTGGCAGGCACCTAAAGGACTCTCAGACCATGAGAAACCAGATTCTCTGGTCTGATGAAACCAAGATTAAACTCTTTGGCCTGAATGCCAAGCATTACTTCTGGAGGAAACCTCGCACCATCCCTAAGGTGAAGCATGGTTGTGGCAGCATCATGCTGTGGGGATGTTTTTCCGCAGCAGGGACCGGGAGACTAGTCAGAATCGAGGGGAAAGATGAACGGAGCAAAGTGCAGAGAAATCCTTTGATGAAAACCTGCTCCAGAGCGCTCAGGACCTCAGACTTGGGTGAAGGTTCACCTTCCAACAGGACAACAACCCTAAGCACACAGCCAAGAAAACGCAGGAGTGGCTTCGGGACGGGTTTCTGAATGTCCTTGAGTGGCCCAGCCAGAGCCCGGATTTGAACCCGATCGAACATGTCAGGAGAGACCTGAGAATAGCTGTGCAGCAACGCTCCCCAGGCTGAGAGGATCTGCAGAGAAGAATGGGAGAAACTCCCCAAATACAGGTGTGCCAAGCTTGTAGTAGCATACACAAGAAGATTCGATGCTGCCAAATGTGCTTCAACAAAGCACTGAGTAATGGGTCTGAATACTTATGTAAATGTTACATTTTAATCCATTTAGAATAACAAAATGTGGGAAAAGTCAAGGAGTATCAACTTTCTGAATGAACTGTATATGTATACACATTAAAATACAAAAACACAGTAATGGGAAGAACAAATAAAACATTGCAAATCACCCAGAAAAACAGATACATTCCTCCACAAGTCAGTCCCAATCAATACTTTAAATTGCACGAACGGCACCAGAACATCAAGATGAAATGTATTTAGAATTTTGTTCTAGCAATACGGTGCATTAAAACTAAAAGCAGATTCACCTAGCTCGGTGGAGACCCTAGGAACCTCAAGAGTTAACCAATCCTGTGAACGGGTCAGACAACTCAGGTGACTATACTTCAATAGCAAAGTTATATAAGACAGACGTTTATGAAGTAGGGCCTTGTAAACAAAAAGGGAGTAATGTAGAGATCTACAGGTCTTTAGCGAAGACCAGCCAACTTTTTGATACAGGATGCAGTGATTAGTATCAAAACTGTCACTTGTAACAAAACAAAGGGCACTATGGAAGATGGCATCCAAATGTTTAAAAGTAGTAGCAGCTGATAATATCACCTTAATCAAGAACAGATAAAAAGGTTGTCTGAATAATCTGCGTCCTACTGCTTAGAGAAAGGCAATATCTGTTTCTGTAGAAAAAGACAACTCTAAATCTTAACTCATCTATATGTTTTTTAAACGTCAAATCCATATCAATCCAAATGCCTAAGTATTGATATGCGGGAACACGTCCGATTGGAGAACCATCTAATGAGTGAACATGTAGTTCATCTGAAGCATCCTTACGAAAGTCTGAAAACAACATGTATTTAGTTTTGTCTGTAATTAGCACAAGTTTTAAATCAGTAAGGGATTACTGCATAGTTGTAAAATCTGACTTAGGTTTTGACACAGCCAAGTCAACAGCCGGGGCAATAGCATACATAATAGTATCATCTGCATATAGATGAAGTTTAACATTTTTAACAGATTGACCAATGGTGTTTGTATAAATAGTGGAGAACAGGTCCCAAAATCGTCTCCTGTGGTACACCTTCATGTACAAGAAATTCAGACTTAACCCCATCAATCACGATGGCCTGAGTTCTGTCACTAAGATAACCATGAACAGGTGTGAGAGCTTAGGCCTATTGAGGACAACTTATTCAATAATCATGATCAACAGTATCAAAATCTTTCAACGGGTCCAAAAACAAAGCAGCACATTTCATTTTGCGTCTAAAGATCATTAACAACTAAATTGGTTGCTGTAATAGTGTTATGCTCAGGCCTAAACCCTGATTGAGTTACATTCAAAAACATTTCTCAGATAAAAAAAGAGCAAAGTTCTACATTTACCAAGGATTCAAGAATCATAGCTAGACAAGGAACACTACTATTCCCGCCCAGCACAAGAGCTGATTTCCATAATTTTGTAATATTTCCTGATAATGTTATAAATAGAAAATGTGTGTTATTGAGCCAACAATAATGGGCGCTGCACACTTAAGCAGACCAGGATCCAATTTTTCGGCCCCGGTGGATTTCTTGTTGTCTATTGCTAGCAAAGCATCCAGGACCTCTTTTTCTGTAAATAGGCAAAAAAAAAGCTTTGCCCATAATTTCTCTGATCATTCAGCAAGTTTCCTCTATCAGCATCATTGTGAATAGGCTTTGAAATAACTTCTAAGAGCCTCCTGAAATAAAGTGGTGATAATATGCATCCCTTTTGTCCTGTAACAAGGCCAGTTTCTGAATTAAATTTGTTGTTGCAGAGGAGGAAGTAGAACTCTTCAGGGATTGACAGTTTTCCAGAATTTAGCCAGGATCCCATGAAAATCCAAAAGAGCGGTTACATAATAATTTAGCCTTTCTGATTTGACTTACACAATGATTCCTCAGTTGCTTAAAAGCTTGCCAGTCCGGGCCTAAACCTGTGTGCTTGACCTTGACCCAAGCATCATCTCTTACTTGAATGATAATTCCAGAATGTACCAGGCATTTGATCTACCTTTAACCCTTAACTTTTTGAAGGGAGCATGATTATCCACAATAGTATTGAAGACATCTGCAAAAAGGCTTGAAGCTAAATGCACATCAGGGAGATATTTCATCATATTTCTTAAAATATTTTTGCCAAGGATTAATGGCCAACTGTAGGAAAGTAAAGGTAAATTGGCACAGAAATAAACTCACTCCAGTTCTCTGCTGAGATGGGAGGCCCTGATGTTCTTCACCTTCTCATCAGCCTTAGTATTCAGATCTGCCATGTAGTCCTTAAACTGGTCAATTGTCTTTTCCCAGGGAGTTTGGGGCTCATCCTGCATGGGTAGCACCCATGCATGGCAGCCTATAGTTAAGAGAATGGAGCAATCGATTGATTAAAACCAGTTGTCATTTGTATTGCCCCTGTCAATTATCCTGTTGGGTAATGTTTCAGAAAACATATGTTTTTCTAGAGCTGATGATTGATTATCTTAGGTAGGCGGCATCCCAAATGGTAACCTATTCCGTATTTAGTGTACTACTTTTGACCAGGCTGTATAGGGAATAGGGTGGTATTTTGGACACAAACTCAGTAGAAGTAAAAGGTCACCTGAGAGGACTGCTAGAGCCAGGATTACTGCGACAACCTTCATGGTGATCTGCTGACAATACACCTGTGAACATAATGGAGAATATCTGTTTATACAACAGTAATATACCACTCTGATTCAGTGATTTTATAACAATATTATATACAGGATCACTGATTTGTGTTATATACAGAATCACTGATTTATGACAATGATATACAGGACTTTATAAATGCCCTTATTCATGCACTGGAACTTTCTTAGTTTACAAAAACAAACCGAGCACTACTTACACAACATGGAATCAATGAATATTAGTAGTATTCACACTTTTCTTGTTTACGGAGGTACGAATAGTATAATTTTGTCTATCTTGAAAGGTAAACAACAATGATCGGGTGATTAAAAAATAAGATACATTAAGTAAATAACTGACCTTCGAGATCCTCTGTGGTGATGTTACGGTAAGTCAACACTGACAGACGCTCACTGAGTATTTATACAACTTTGATTGCTCTGAAGTGATCCCATAAAAGCACCGGTGAATGGCCAACCTGTGTCCGAAGTTCCCAACACAAAGTGCGTTGTCATTTTTTATTGCTGGATTATAATTTTGTTCCACGTCGCACCATCAAGCTGTTATCACTGTCAAACGCTATCAAGCACCCTCAAAAGAACAGACATGATACATAAAGGTGATTCACAGCTTAATACGGTCCAGTAAAAGCATCCACTAAAGCGCCTAATATGTGACTTAAAAGGTTGCATATTAGGAAAAAAAGCCCCTAATACGAGACTTAAAAGGTGAAACCAAATCCCTTGGTCACCGGTTTAACCGACCCTATCTTTTCAGATCGAGGTAAGGAGACGGACGAGTAAAGAAAGCCAATTGTCAGTATTCATAGTGTTCAGCCAATTGGAAAGTGTCCTATCAATGTACTATTCCAAAGGTTTATGTTTAATGACAAGAATGCAGAGAGCATGCCTGATATCAATCAGAACGCTCAGATCACACTGATATGTAATGTTGTTTAGCGGCCTTTGGCCAGCAAGTCTTATGCTGTCATGGTTTATATTGGTCTCCAATACATTGGTCAATGTTTCTTGATCCTGTCTATAACCTGGAATACTTTTGACCTTTGAAGTCATTGTCAGTGTTTCAGACACTAGCACATGGATAGGAATTCATTGGAGTAATGAACAGTGAGTGAGAAGTTATTGCAGTGTTATTACCACTACCATTATTCTCACGCTCTTCTCAATTTACATCAACCATTCTGCCATCAGATTTGCCACGAATGCTCTTTATAGGACATGTCACTGCACTCTACGGTCTTCTGTAAACTGGTCATCTCTGTATACCTGTCACAAGACCCACTGGTCGATGCTTATTTATAAAACCCTCTTAGGCCTCTCTCCCCCCTATCTGAGATATCTACTACAGCCCTCATCCTCCACATACAACACCCGTTTTGCCAGTCACATTCTGTTAAAGGTCCCCAAAGCACACACATCCCTGGGTCTCTCGTCTTTTCAGTTCGCTGCAGCTAGTATCTGGAACGAGTTGCAACAAACACTCAAACTGGACAGTTTTATCTCAATCTCTTCATTCAAAGACTCAATCATGGACACTCTTACTGACAGCTGTGGCTGCTTTGTGTGATGTATTGTTGTCTCTACCTTCCTGCCCTTTGTGCTGTTGTCTGTGCCCAATAATGTGTGTACCATGTTGAGCTGCTGCCATGTGCTGCTACCATGTTGTTGTCATGTTGTGTTGCTACCATGCTGTGTTGTCATGTGCTGCTGCCATGCTATGTTGTTGTCTTAGGTCTCTCTTTATGTGGTGTTGTGTTGTCTCTCTTGTGGTGATGTGTGTTTTGTCCTATATTTTAATTTAATTTATTTTTAATTCCAGCCCCTGTCCATGCAAGAGGCCTTTTTCCTTTTGGTAGGCCATCATTGTAAATAAGAATTTGTTCTTAACTGACTTGCCTAGTTAAATAAAGGTTAAATAATACAAATTAAATCCAGATTTTGTTGTGTTACAGCCTGAATTCAAAATGGATTAAATAGATTTTCTTCTCACCCATCTACACACAATAATACCCCATAGTGAAAACATCTTTTTAGAAATGTTAGCAAATGTATTGAAAATTAAATACAGAAATATCTACATCCAGCATCGGTCTATAAAATGTTTAGTGCAGAGAAGTGTCCTTTGATACAATACTTGGGGATATATTCTATCTGTATCGCTGAAGCGTTACAGAGTGCGCAATAGAAATGTGAAGGTAATTTCAGACAGAACCGATATATGTAGAATTTACCATGAATGCAGTCTCTGCTAATGTGGGAACATTGCCTTAAAGGCCTGGATTCAATCTGTATCGCAGAAGATCCGCTTTAGAATTTAAAAGTCATTTCTGATTGAGTCGACATATAGCGTTTACCATGAATGAATTCTCCCCGACCACAGGAATATAATGCCTTTAATTGTCAATCGCACTATAAAGCAGAGCTTCAGCGTTAGGAAGGCGTTCTGAATATTTTGTACACAGTGTATATCAAACACTACATAATAAATTATGTGGACACCCCTTAAAATTAGTGGATTTGGCTATTTCAGCCACACCCGACGCTGACAGGTCTATAAGATCGAGCACACAGCCATTTAATCTCCATAGACAAACATTGGCAGTAGAATGGCCTTACTGACGAGCTCGGTTACTTTCAACTTTCCAACGTCATAGGATGCCACCTTTCTGCCCTGATAGAGCTGCCACGGTTAACTGTAAGCGCTGTTGTTGTGAAGAGGAAACGTCTAGGATTAACAACGACTCAGCCGCGAAGTGGTAGGCCACACAAGTTCACAGAACCGGTCTGCAACACTCACTACCGAGTTCCAAACTGCTTCTGAAAGCAACATCAGCACAATAACTGTTTTGTCAGAAGCTGGCCGAGCAGCCACACACAAGTGTAAGATCACCATGCGCAATGCCAAGCGTCGGCTGGAGTGGTGTAAAGCCTCCATTCGAAACGCATTCTCTGGAGTGATGAATCATGCTTCACCATCTGGCAGTCTGACGGACAAATCTGGATTTGGCAGATGCCAGGAGAACACTACCTCCATTGCATAGTGCCAACTGTAAAGTTGGGTGGAGGAGGAATAATGGTCTGGGGCTGTTTTTCATGGTTCAGGCTAGGGCCCTTAGTTCCAGTGAAGGGAAATCTTAACCCTACATCATACAATGACATTCTAGATGATTCTGTGCTTCCAACTTTGTGGCAACAGTTTGGGGAAGGCCCTTTCCTGTTTCAGCATGACAATGCCCCTGTGCACAAAGTGAGGTCCATACAGAAATGGTTTATCGAGAGTTTTCTTCCATTCCTTCTGGAAATAATTCAGTATTTTTCCACATTTTGTTACGTTACTTTCTTAAATAGATTAAGTTATTTGTTTTCCTAATCAATCTACACACAATACCCGATAATGACAAAGCGAAAACTGTTTTTTATAAACATTTGCAAATGTATAAAAATAAATACAAGAAAGATAACTTATTTACATAAGTATTTAGACCCTTTGCTATGAGACTCGAAATTGAGCTCAGGAGCATTCTGTTTCCATTGATCATCCTTGAGATGTTTCTACAACTTGACTGGAGTCCACCTGTTGTTAATTTAAATTGATTGGACATGATTTGGAAAGGCAAACTCCTGTCTATATAAGGTTCCACAGTTGACAGTGCATGTCAGAGCAAAAACCAAGCCATGAGGTCGAAGGAATGGTCCGTAGAGCTCCGAGATAGGATTGTGTCGAGGAACAGATCTGTGGAAGAGTACCAAAAATGTCTGCTGCTGGGGTTAAGCCCTGACCTCAACCCCATCAAACACCTTTGGGAATGGACCGCCGACTGCGAGCCAGGTCTAATTGCCCAACATCAGTGCCCGACCTCACTAATGCTCTTGTGGCTGAATGGAAGCCAGTCCCCGCAGAAATGTTCCAACATCTAGTGGAAAGCCTTCCCAGAAGTGGAGTCTGTTGTAGCAGCAAAGGGGGTCCAACTCCATATTAATGCCCATGAGTTTGGAATGAGATGTTTGACGTCCACATGTCCACATACTTATGGTCATGTGGTGTACAGTGCATTCGGGAAGTGATCAGACCCCTTGACCTTTTCCACATTTTGTTAGGTTACAGCCTTATTCTAAAATTGATCAAATCGTTTTTTCCCCCTCATTAATCTACACACAACACCCCATAATGACAATTCAAAAACTGGTTTTTAGAAATGATAAATAATTTCAACAAAAATATTGTTGAAATATCACATTTACATAAATATTCAGACCCTTTCTTGAAGCACCTCAGGCAGCAATTACAGCCTTGAGTCTTCTTGGGCATGACACTACAAGCTTGGCACAACTGTATTTGTGGAGTTTATCTCATTCTTCTCTGCAGATCCTCTTAAGCTCTGTCAGGTTGGATGGAGAGTGTCGCTGCACAACTATTTTCAGGCCTCCAGAGATGTTTGTTCGGGTTCAAGTCTGGGCTCTGGCTGGACCACTCAAAGACATTCAGAGACTTGTCCCGAAGCCACTCCTGAGTTGTCTTTGCTGTGTGCTTAGGGTCGTTGTCCTGTTGGAAAGTGAACCTTTGCCCCAGTCTGAGGTCTTGAGCGCTCTGGAGCAGGTTTTCATCAAGGATCTCTGTACTTTGCGCCGTTCAGCTTTCCCTCGATCCTGACTAGTCTCCCAGTCCCTGTACTGAAAAACATTCCCATAGCATGATGCCGCCATCACCATGCTTCACCTTAGGGTTTCCTCCAGAAGTGACGCTTGGCATTCAGGCCAAAGAGTTCAGTCTTGGTTTCATCAGACTCTCATGGTTAGAGTCCTTTAGGTGCTTTTTGGCCAACTTCAAGCGGGCTGTCATGTGCCTTTTACTGAGGAGTGGCTTCCAATCTTGCCACTCTACCATAAAGGCCTGATTGGTGGAGTGCTGCAGAGATGGTTGTCCTTCTGGAAGGTTCTCCCATCTCCACAGAGGAACTATGGAGTAATCACCATTTAAGAATGATGGAGGCCACTGTGTTCTTGGGGACCATCAATGCAGCAGACATTTTTGGTACCCTTCCACAGATCTGTTCCTCGACACAATCCTGTCTCGGAGCTCTACGGACCATTCCTTCGACCTCATGGCTTGGTTTTTGCTCTGACATGCACTGTCAACTGTGGAACCTTATATAGACAGGAGTTTGCCTTTCAAAATCATGTCCAATCAATTTAAATTAAACACAGGTGGACTCCAGTCAAGTTGTAGAAACATCTCAAGGATGATCAATGGAAACAGGATGCTCCTGAGCTCAATTTCGAGTCTCATAGCAAAGGGTCTAAATACTTATGTAAATAAGTTATCTTTCTTGTATTTATTTTTATACATTTGCAAATGTTTATAAAAAACAGTTTTCGCTTTGTCATTATCGGGTATTGTGTGTAGATTGATTAGGAAAACAAATAACTTAATCTATTTAAGGCAGTAACGTAACAAAATGTGGAAAAATACTGAATTATTTCCAGAAGGAATGGAAGAAAACTCTTATTGCAATGTGGATGGCTCTTAAAAGAGCCTTAGGTTGTGCATAGTGTAGTCTATGGTGTTGCCAGGGAACAGCACCCTCTTCAAAGAAGTAGGAGGTGAAGATCTCTCGCACACAGATTGCCTCCATCCTTGAAACATCCTGCAGAGCAGCAGACCTCACTTCTGACACACGGTGGCGAGGTTCAGAGCCACTGCTGGTCCTCGTGTCTATCCTCATTAAGTGACCCAGGATACAGATAGTCTTCACATGCCTGATTTCCCCCAGGAGGCAGTCCCAGATGACCCTGGTCACCCAACCCTGCAGTGCCTTACACGGTAACTGTAGGCAATATTTTTGAAGGAATATACATTTTTAAAGGTATTTCTAGGAATATGGAAGATAATGTAATTTAAACTTTTACATCACCAGGTCATGTGGACTACTAAAGTATAATATGTCTTATAACAAATCATGATAACATTGAATAGATAGATGCATGTGCACGTGAATGTATAGTTGGAAATTTTATAGTTGGAAATTCCAAATTCAACAATGAGTGGTTTGAATGGAATCAGTGGCTAAGTGCAAGTGTTGCAAAGCAATCACTAGCCTCCTCTTCAGTGTAGGTGTATGGTCCAATTCTGGGTTTAAGGGTCTCTTTTCCAAGCTAAACATTCACTTGCGACCACACCATGGGCTAGAAAAGGTTGAAAACATTGGCCCTGCTGTCAATCTAGCATGACTTCTGCCGCTCTCAAAACAACTGGAAAATCTTAGACTTCAGTGAGTTCAAGACAACTAGGAACTCAGAAGAAAAAAAAAACAAGCTCCGACTGGTAAAGTACGTTTTGAACGGTCATCCAACTCGGAATTCCAAGTTGGTAACTCGGGCTCTTTCTAAAGCTCCGACCTGAAAATCACTGACGTCATGATTCAACCTTGTTTTTTTCCATGTTCCCAGTTGTCATGAATCAAATCAAATTGTATTGGTCACAAACACATATTGAGCAGATGTTATCGTGGGTGTAGCGAAATGCTTGTGTTCCTAGCTCCAACAGTGCAGTAGTATCTAACAATACACACAAATCTAAAAGTAAAATAATGGAATTAAAAAATATATAAATATTAGACTGAGCAATGTCGGAGTGTCATTGACTAAAATACAGTCAAATAAAATACAGTATATACATATGAGATGAGTAAAGCTGTATGTAAACATTATTAAATTGGCCAGTGATTCCAAGTCTATGAATATAGGGCAGCAGCCTCTAAGGGGCATGGTTGCGTAACCGGTTGGAACCCGGCTAGTGATTGCTATTTAACAGTCCGATTGGTCTTGAGATAGAGACTGAAAAACAGCTTCTCGGTCCCTGCTTTGATGCACCTTTGCTGACCTCGCCTTCTGGTTGATAGCGGGGCGAACAGGCCGTGACTCGGGTGGTTGATGTCCTTGATTATATTTCTGGCCTTACTGTGACATCGGGTGCTGTAGCTGTCCTGGAGGTCAGGGAGTTTGCCCCCGGTGATGCATTGGGCACACCACACCATCCTCTGTAGAGCCGTGCCATACCAGGCGGTGATGCAACCGGTGAGGATGCTGTCGATGGTGCCGCTGTGGAAGTTTTTGAGGATCTGGGGACCCATGACAAATCTTTTGTGTCTCCTGAGGGGGAAAAGTTGTTGTCGTGCCCTCTTCACGACTGTCTTAGTGTGTTTGGAACATGATCGTTCGTTGGTGATGTGGACACCAAAGAACTTGAAACTTTTGACCCGCTCCACTACAGCCCCATCAATGTTAATGGAGGCCTGTTCGGCCCGCCTTTTCCTGTGGTCATTGAAAATCTCATGGCACTTATGTTGCTGTCCCGCAATTCACTCTCATGGTGTTTTTTCCCCCTTTTCTTTTCGTGACCAGAAGGATAGTTCCGCTTCATCCTCTCATCGAAGTTGTAAACATTGACTCCCGCTTTGACATAAGGGGGAGGCGGGGCCCTTGCGCAATTGGCGGGGCCCTACGCAACTTGCGTAGTGAGCGTATAGGGCCGCCCGGCTCTGGCTGCAGATATGGTTGTCTTTCTGGAAGGTTCTCCCATCTCCATAGAGGAACTTTGGAGCTCTGTCAGAGTGACCATCGGATTCCTGGTCACCTCCTTGACCAAGGCCCTTCTCCCGATTGCTGTTTAGCTTGGCGGCCAGCACTAGGAAGAGTCTTCTTCCATTTAAGAATGATGGAGGCCACAACGTTCTTAGGAACCTTCAATGCTGCAGAATTGTTTTGGTACCCTTCCACAGATCTCTGCCTCGACACAATCCTGTCTCGGCACTCTACGAACAATTCCTTCAACCTCATGGCTTGTTTTTTTTTTGCAGAACCTTATATACTGTAGACCGGTGTGTGCCTTTCAGGACACAGATAGTCTTCATCAAGGATGATCAACGGAAACAGGATGCACCTGAACTCAAATTCGAGACTCATGGCAACGGGTCTGAATATTTATGTAAATAAGGTTTTTTATTTTCAAGAAATAAAAACTTTTCGCTTGTCATTATGGGGTATTGTGTGTAGATTGATGAGGAAACAAATTAATGTAATCCATTTTACATGGTACTTTTTAAAATTTACATGGTACTTGGTCAATTTACATGGAAATTAATTTGCAAACGTCAGCATACAAACACAATATATTACATGCAGTAAAAAAAACTGAAAAGTTATTACACAAGTCACACATTTACATTTTAACATATTCAACGTATGTACAACCTACTGTCCGGCCGTGTGTTTGGTCTGAATCGGTCTACTGTTAGGCATCTGGAATGAAACTTACATTTCTTATTTATTTATTTTGCAGAGAAAACTTGCGGGGCCAAATAAAACCAACCACGGGCCAAATTCGGCCAGTTGGATAAGCTTGATTTAGGGTGTATTCACTTAGAATCACCACATCCAGTAGGTGGCAGAAACACACCTCTTTGGGTTGTAAGTCCACCATTAAAACCCCACCGAAGAACAAAAACCTAGCGAAAACAAAAGATTTACCTGTACGTGAATCTAGATAATATTACTCCATGTAGCCAAGACTGCAAATGGAAGCCTAGTAATGGCAGTTGAACTTTGGCCTTCTAGTTCGGAATCACTATTCAAAAAGGTAACGCGTACTACACGTGTGGTACCACATTCACCATATGAATGGTGTGATTAAAAGGTGGAAATCATCACACCAAAGTGGGTAGCTATTTCACGCTGGGAAAATGTTCACATGACAGACTGCTCTGAGATATGTTGCAGCTGGACCCTATTCCACTCTGATATGATACCGTTGCACAAACAGGCAGTATTAGCTAGCTACATTTGCTCAGACTCTTAGTACATTTAGCAAGCTAGCTAGCCAGCCAGCTGACTATTGATTAGCCTCTAAACAATTATTTTAGCAACAACTTGCTAACAAAAGACAAACTAGCAGAGAGTAGTTTGCGGACAGTAGATACACAAACTAAGTGTATAGAATGCTTGTGCAAAGCGGCATGTCACCAACTTTGTTGCATCAATCTGACCATGCAGAGTGAACTTCTGTTTGAAGAACTGCTCTCTCCTTGTGTGACAGGGGGCTTTTTGTGGTTAGCGGCATGCAGCAGCAGGAGAGCGAGACGACTCAAGTAGCAAATGGAGTGAACTATAAAAACTGACATTATACGTGGCGGAGTTCCATATCACATTTAGCAAAACAATGAAAGACGGTTATAAAAAGTAAAGTAAAAACTCAAACCGTTCAGTGCAGCATTACCAGCATATAGTGCAATACAGAATACCGCCCAGCCCTACCATCTTTCTCTGCTGAGTGGACTTTTAACTTGCAGAAATTCTCAACCACTAACAAACACAAGTGTTGTGTAATATGTGCTGTGTTGACACAATCCTGTCAATATCTATAGAAGCTTTACCTTTCACTTACACTAATGACCTGAGCAGTCACTGACTTTATATGTTGCTCTGGTTAATAAGAACATCTGCTGAATGTAAAAATGTAATCCTACATAGCTGAAAGTGCAGACAGACTAAAGTATTTTTTCTAGCCTTCCACTATTAGTCTACACCTGTTGTTTATGAGGCATGTGACAAAATGTGATTGTGGTATTTTCACACATAGCTGTCAAATCCAAACACACAGCCTGGTATGTACACAAGCCTTCAAGACAGCAACAATGAAAAACACACACTTTGAATTCAAATTCATTTTTATTATGTTTTATAACCCCCTGCATTAATTCCAATGTCATTAAACTACAGTTTAGGACAGAGTGATAGAAGTATAAACATTTAAAATACGCTTCTTGTATTGCTTATGATTCTAGGGAGACTGGGGGGGTGCATTGTAAGTGAATCAATGATGCCACTTTACCCATCGACTTTATCATCAGGAGAACAACCGTACATGTTTCAATATCGTGGCTGACTACTCGTCTGATTTGTAAGACATCAGAAAACTACCTGGTCAAAGTGTCAGTGTTAAAACTGATTCTGCAATTCTCACTCCTGGGACTGAACAGGTTTGAAAAGAACAAATGAGAAAGAAAAAGTTATAGCCACCAAGGTGTACATTCCCACATACAAGAACTGCAGAAAAAAACAGGACAACTGAATTCCAAAATGGCTTCTCCCCCTGAAAATGTCTACAGAAAATGTTTTACTCGTCATTCAAGGTGTTGTGAACATTTTTACCAAACAAGTAATTTTGCAGTTACAAATGGGTCAATTAAGGGTGTGAATTTCAGCAAGCAAATTAGAATTTCAGGACCAGTCGTTCCTATCCAGGTTCCAGGAAGAGAATACAAATCAAGTCTCACAGTTTATTGAATGCAGTCTCGGCATGTAACATGACTCTGCATTAGAAAAGCACAACACAGCTATACATCCAATTCAGAATTGGTGCAACTGGAGATACATGAGGCGTCACTGTCAATTAGCTGTATTGCAATTTGGGGATCAGGGATATTGTGGTTTCAGAATTCTTTACTAGTTTATTTTCTCCAAAACCAATGCTGCAATACCATCATTTGTTGCCTTTATTGCATTGTACCCCAAACCCCTTCCACCATTCCCCGCCATAGGTCTTATTGGCTAGTTCTTACTCGTGTTCTTAAAGAGTATGAACATGATTACCCTTTCCAAACATCTTGAATTTAAACAATTGAACCCTCCCTCCCCCATTTGTACTCATTCACACGGTCACAACTTGACTCAATGGTCAAGAGCATACACAGGACTAGACATTGACATACAAAGACATTTACCCACTGACAGACCAAATACTCGGTCTCAACACCTAACATTGCCCATTTTCTAGCCCCCTTTGTGCCAATTGATTGGAAAGAACATTAGGTTAGGGGAATCTGAAGCAAACTCTGCCTTGGGCAAGTTTGGGGTTTACACTATATAGGCGAGTGTTATTCTGTCAGAAAACAGGCCAGGAAAACAGAAATAAGGGTATTAAAAGACCTTGTATGTCAATCTCACAATCACTGACAAACAAGCAGACAGAAACACAGTTGCATACAGACATTCACATTCAGCCAATTGTACACCCACCCAAACAATCTTACAGTCATTCATATTCAGACACACAGGCAATCACATCCACACCAACAAACAAATGTGACGGGACACTAACTTATTCTCAAACACACCAACCAACCTCGTCTCTCACACACCACCCTTCTCTCTACAATACACACGCACATATAAAACCCTTACTGACAGTCACTCACGCAAAGCACACAAAAACATTAAATTATTATTTTTTTGGTTTAGGTTCAATATAAATCCTGTAAGTCAGTATAAAAAAAGGATATATTTCAACTCTACCAATGAAGCAAATTCATACTGTTTTTGTAAACGACTTGTGTGAACTATGAATAATTTACAAACCAATTTCCTCAAAATGATTACCAACCACCTCGTAAAAAGATTGACCTAGCTAACCAGTATGACTGAGCTGGGGTAGCACTCTCCATTAAAAAAAAACATGATCAAAATATTATACTTTCTTTGTAATTTGGGAGAAATTACAAATGTGTTGACTGTCAGATCTGTTGCAAACCCTATTGGTTGGTCCACTGTCGTGCTGGAGTTCTTAAAGTGGAACTGACAGCATTTTAACTACTTTGCAGACATGAAACAAACATTCATATAAATCAGTCAAAATAAAACAAAATCCCTGTTTATGCTTCAAAACCAACTTTATAAGAGGTACTATTTGACTTAACTCCATGACTTACAATAAGGCATTATTGGTTGTTGAAAGAATAGATGAATGCAGTTCCATGCATGATTAATATAATTCCCCAATAAAAAAAAGATTCCTATTAGGTTGTCAATCACAGCTGGCCTGGTACATTGCTGGCTGCCACAACCCACTCAGGATGCACCGTTTCAGTTTCAATGACTCAATATTTTGAACAAAAACGGACGACTGCAACTAAGAATGAGAATACAATAAAACATGCAGGGGCAATGATCACAAGTCAGTAATTTACCTTTATTTAACTAGGCAAGTCAGTTAAGAACAAATTCTTATTTTCAATGACAGCCTAGGAACAGTGGGTTCAGGGGCAGAACGACAGATTTGTACCTTGTCAGCTCGGGGATTTGAACTTGCAACCTTCCGGTT
This sequence comes from Oncorhynchus keta, assembly GCF_023373465.1. Taxonomy (NCBI): domain Eukaryota; kingdom Metazoa; phylum Chordata; class Actinopteri; order Salmoniformes; family Salmonidae; genus Oncorhynchus; species Oncorhynchus keta. The sequence goes on from NC_068439.1 coordinate 44,106,662, forward strand.
ACTAGTCCAACGCTCTAACCACTAGGCTACCCTGCTGCACCAGTAATAATGTTGGCTAGCGCACGTTCCAAACACAAGGTCCGCCAGCCGAATAGGACACACAAGAGTATAAAATCAGTCAACAGTTGAGTCTACTTTATGAAATTACAGCCTCGTGGGCTCACGTCGGTCAATTCAACTTACATTTCGCTGCTTTCGTTTGTCCCGTTTACAGTTCACAGTGGAGGGAAGGTGTACAGGCATGCCACTATGGGGACAATGTCACACCATATGTATTGAATTCAAAATAAAACCAATTGTGAACATGTAAAATAAAGTTGAGAACGTAAACGCTATATATTCGAGGACGGGATGAAATAATGGATGTTGAAATCAAAAACCCAACAATTGAAAGCAAAATGTATAGAATTGTAAACAAAATGACATCAAAAGCAAAAACCCAAAATAATTTTAAAGCGAGAACAAAACAAACAAATTATTTAAAAAATATTTGAAAACGAATGCAAAAATCTTTTTTGGTTAAAAACTTTCTAAGCCACCAATCCTATTGAATAGATTTTGCCTACGCTCTTGCCGCTTTTTTTCTATTGCATACTTAAGTCTGACGTCACCTCGTTTTAGGATTTTTGCTAACATACTTCAAAATTGTCAGTCACGGGTCAATAACGTACGGCTATTAGAAGCATGTATATCTAATACATTTAATGACAAACTAACTACTTAAGTAAACATATGAATTACCTGTTGCACAACGTCCGGCGCAGGTGTATGGCGAACCAGTTACCAACACCGCCGAATGTTGATCGACAGGGAATTCAAATATTTTGTCAGAGTTTTGCTTGCGCTTTAAAATTATTTGCTTACAAGTGTATGGGTTTTGCTTTTGATGTCTTATTTTTGTTTACAGTTCTATACATTTTGCTTTCAGTTGTTGGTTTTTTGACATGTCAGCTGGTCCTTTTGTGGCAGGCTGAAATACAGCGGAAATGTTTTTTGGGGATTCAGGTCATTTGCATGGCAAACAGGGACTTAGCAATTAATGGCAATTCATTTGATCACTCTTCATAACATTCTGGAGTATATGCAAATTGCCATCATAGAAACTGAGGCAGCAGACTGCGAAAATTTATATTTGTGTCATTCAACTTTTGTCCACGATTGTGTATTTCTATATTTATTTATTTTTTAAATTGTGGGACACATTGTATATTGTACAATTAGACTGTGCGACACCACACATTTAATATCCAACTTTTTACCTAAATTATTCATATGTTAGTATTAAACTTATTTACTTTCTCAAAAACATAAGATTTGTCTGTAAAGCAAATGAGACATGATTTGGTTAAAACACTGAAGATGTTGGTGAAGAACCATTTAAGTCTACTGGCAGTACGCAATGAAAAGTTGACAGGCAGGTATTTCTTTTTCACTGAACGGCTAGCCAACGCTTGGCCGCTTTCCCACTCTAAACTGCTATAGAATTTTGACAAATGCCTTACTAAACATTCTATGAATTAATGAAAATGTCCATATCTAAGTGCTCGATCGTCAGAAAATATTAAATATTCTTCCTGGGGGTGTATATGAACAGATTAATAAGGTTTCATGTTGCTGAAAATCTCAGTTCCACTTTAAGTACCAGAGTAAAGAAAATATTCAAGATGCCTCAGCACCTCATATTGAAGACAATGTGGCTCGCAAACCCACACAAACCTAGTGCCCCAAAGCACTGCCCCCCTCCCTCCTCAGCAAACATTTCCAAAAATAATTTAAAAGCAAAAAAAATAATGCATCTGCTTTTATCCGCATCGAACATTTTTGCGGGACAAAGAAAATATCACAGCTGCCAGTTTGAAGATGCTACAATTCGCTTTCATATATAATTCTGATGTGAGCAAACCCACGCCACATGAGATTAGTCCCTCAGCCTTGCACAATAACAAAACTGTCTGAAATGTAATAAAATTAAATTAAAAAACACCAGGGTCCTAATGAATAGCAGAGATAACAAATGAGAGGTCTGCCAAGTTCTCAGCTCATATGTATCAGAGCCAGAGTGAGGAACAGCACACTCAAGAGCTCTGAAGATTTGAAAATAAAAGCATGGTTTGTTACCTCGTTTTTAGTCAAAATACATTTTGGGCTTGGCATGCACCATTGGGCTGCACAGTAAATACCAACAATTAATACATTTAAACTTTAAAATTGCCATTATGGAGATGAAAAAAAAACACACTTAGGATATCGATTCTAATTAGACTCTTACCCTAAAGACATACCCACAAAACTAGGCCAGTCTTACCAACATGAAACGTCTACCTAAAAAACAAAAAAGATGACTTAAGGGACCCTTACATTGAGAAAGAAAAAGCAGGTCTTAAAAATATGTTAAACCATGTTGTTTTGCACAAAGTAAACTGCAATATTGCCTCTAGGGCAATTCAGGCAGAAGATCGAGTTTGTTTCATTTGATATTTATTTTCGTATTATTTTGTGTTTGCTTTTCAAGTAATAGTGTAATTGATATGTATACTGAAAATATGAAATGCAACATGTTAAGTGTTGGTCCCATGTTTCATGATCTGAAATAAAGATCCCAGAAATGTTCCAAACGCACAAAAAGCTTATTTCTCTTTTTTTATACACAAATCTGTTTACATCCGTTAGTGAGCATTTCTCCTTTGACAAAATAATCTAACCACCTGACAGGTGTGACATATCAAGAAGCTGATTAAATAGCATGATCATTACACACCTTGTGGTAAAAGGCCACTAAAAGGCCACTAAAATGTGCAGATGTGTCACAACACCACAGCTGTCAAGTTGAGGGAGCGCACAATTGGCATGCTGACTGCAGGAATGTCCAACAGAGAATTCAATGTTAATTTCACTACCATAATTTGCCTCAAATGTAGTTTTAGAGAATTTGCCAGTACGTCCAACCGCCCTCACAACCGCAGACCACGTGTATGGCGTCGTGTGAGCGAGCAGTTTGCTGATGACAACGTTGTGAACAGAGTGCCCCATGGTGGTGGGGTTATGGTATGCGCATGCATAAGCTACAGACAACGAACACAATTGCATTTTATCAATAGCAATATGAATACAGAGATAACGTTACTAGATCCCGAGGCCCATTGTCGTGCCACTCATCCACCGCCACCAACTCATGTTTCAGCATTATAATGCACAGCCCCATGTCACAAAAATCAGTACACAATTCTTTGAAGCTGAAAATGTCCCAGTTCTTCCATGGACTGCATACTCACCAGACACCCATTTAACATGTTTGGGATGCTCTGGATCAATGTGTATGACAGCGTGTTCCAGTTCCTGCCAATATCCAGCAACTTGAAGAGGAGTGGGATAACATTCCACAGGCCAAAATCAACAGCCTGATCAACTATGAAAAGGAGATGGGACCACCATTTGCCTCATGCAGCACGACAGACTGGTTTTCTGATCCATGCCTCTACATTTTTTAAGGTATCTGTGACCAACGGATACATTTTCTGTAGCCATAGATTAGGGCCTAATAAATGTATTTCAATTGACTGATTTCCTTATATGAACTAATGCAGAAAAATCTTTGAAATTGTTGCTTTTGTATTTTTGTTCAGTATATATTAGATATGTAGTGTTTACTGATGTGTGCATTCAGGGCTCATCTTGGAAAGAGACCATGGTTTCAGCATGACTCCTTGCTTAAATAAAAGGTAAAAAAATTAAAAACGAATCGTAATCGCCAACAATACCCTGTGCATCTTTCAGAAATTGGATGCATACGACTGATCAGATGGTAAATTCCACCAGTTCTTTCCATAGCTGCAGACATGTGCCTATTCCATATAGTTCACTACTTTATGGGCCCTGGTCAAAAGAAGTGCACTTTATAGGGAATAAAATGCAGCACAAGCTCAGTAATTGGACACTACTGTAACTTTCTTTTTCATGGACTGCTCCTGTACTGGTCTGAGATTGTTTATATATATATATATATATAGGTAAATTCTTGTCCTGTGCTATAGCAACCTAATTGTAGGCCACAGTTTTTACATCCACAGTTTTTACAATGGGCCTAGTCTAGTTACCTATGCGGTTTTACATCGGATTTATATCTTATCTTCTCCACACAATTGATTACTGTGACAGGAAAACAATCACATTGCATCTAAGTAAAAGCTGCGATGTTTATATTAAAAGTACTCACATTCTAGATGATGTCAGTCAGAGTTTGAGCCTTGGTTATTGAACAACATCTCGAACAGGAACAAGATTCCCTAGGAGTGCACACCGAACTTTCTACTTGCATAATTATCTCTGAATAAACCATTGTTTTGATTCAGCTTAAATTGTGCTTGTATTCTGTTTGTGGTGTGAGAGAGAAAGACCGATGAAATGAGTGCATATGGGAGCGTAATCAAGGCACTTGAGTGGCAAAAGGCATGTGAATGTAAGCGGGAATGGATGGCTGGTGTTAGTGAGCCATTACAAGAATCTACAGTGAATTCAGAAAGTATTCATACCCTTTGACTTTATCCACATCTTATGTTGCAGCCCAATTCTAAAATTGATTAAATCCCCCCATACATGCATGCATGCATACATACAGTTGAAGTCGGAAGTTTACATACACCTTAGCCAAATATATTTAAACTCAGTTTTTCACAATTCCTGGCATTTTAATCCTAGTAAAAATTCCCTGTCTTAGGTCAGTTAGGATCACCACTTTAAGAATGTGAAATGTCAGAATAAATAGTAGAGAATTATTTTTTTCAGCTTTTATTTATTCTCAGTGGGTCAAAAGTTAACATACACATTTTCTACAGGATTGAGGTCAGGGCTTTGTGATGGCCACTCCAATACCTTGACTTTGTTCTCCTTAAGCCATTTCGAAGCCTTTGGAAGTATGCTTGGGAAAATTGTCCATTTGGAAGACCCATTTGCAACCAAACTTCCTGACTGATGTCATGAGATTTTGCTTCAATATATCCACATAATTTTCCCTAATCATGTTGCCATCTATTTTGTGAATTGAACCAGTCCCTCCTGCAGCAAAGCACCCCCACAACATGATGCTGCCACCCCTGTGCTGGATGTTTTTCTTTGGCTTGCAAGCCTTCCCTAGAAACAGATCTATTTTTGTTTCATAAGACCAGAAGACATTTCTCCAAAAAGTATGATCTTTGTCCCCATGTGCAGTTGCAAACCGTAGTCTGGCTTTTTTATGGCGGTTCTAGAGCAGTGGCTTCTTCCTTGCTGAGCGGCCTTTCAGGTTAGTTCGATATAGGACTTGTTTTACTGTGGATATAGACACTTTTGTACCCGTTTCCACCTGTATCTTCACAAGGTCCTTTGCTGCTGTTCTGGGATTGATTTGCACTTTCCGCACCAAAGTACATTCATCTCTAGGAGACAGAATGTGTCTCCTTCCTGAGCGGTATGATGGCTTTGTCCCATGGTCCCATGGTGTTTATACTTGCGTACTACTGTTTGTACAGATGAACGTGGTACCTTCAAGCGTTTGGAAATTGCTGCCAAGGATGAACCACACTTGTGGAGGTCCACAAATTCTTTCTGAGGTCTTGGCAGATTTCTTTTTCCCATGTCAAAAAAAGAGGCACTGAGTTTTAAGATAGGCGTTGAAATACATCCACAGGTACACCTCCAATTGACTCAAATGGCGTCAATTAGCCTATCGGAAGCTTCTAAAGCCATGCCATAATTTTCTGGAATTTTCCAAGCTGTCTAAAGGCACTGTCAACTTAATGTATGTAAACTTCTGACCCACTGGAATTGTGAGACAGTGAATTCTAAGTGAAATAATCTGTCTGTAAACAGTTGTTGGAAAAATTGTGTCATGCACAAATTAGATGTCCTAACCGACTTGCCAAAACTATAGTTTGTTAACAAGAAATGTGTGGAGTGGTTGAAAAACTAGTTTTAATGACTCCAACCTAAGTGTATGTAAACTTCCGACTTCAACTGTACACACACACACACACACACACACACACACACACACACACACACACACACACACACACACACACACACACACACACACACACACACACACACACACACACACACACACACCGTAAAAACGACAAAACAAAAACACCTTTGGCAGCAATTACAGCCAATTCTTATTGGGTATGACGCTTCAAGCTTGGCACACCTGTATTTGGGGAGTTTCTCCCATTCTTCTCTGCCGATCCTCTCAAGCACGGTCAGGTTGGATGGGGAGCGCTGCACAGCTACTTTCAGGTCTCTCCAGAGATCTTCGATCGGGTTCAAGTCCGGGCTCTTGCTGGGCCACTCAAGTACATTGAGACTTGTTCCGAAGCCACTCCTGCGTGGTCTTTCCCTCAAGCCTGACGAGACCCCAGTTCCTGCCGCTGAAAAACATCCACACAGCACAATGCTGGCACCACCACCATGCTTTACCCTGGGGATGGTGCCAATGTTTCCTCCAGACGAAACACTTGGCATTTCAGGCCAAAGAGTTCAATCTTGGTTTCATCAAAACCAGAGAATCTTGTTTCTCATTGTCAAGAGTCCTTTAGGTGCCTTTTGACAAACTCCAAGTGTGCAGTCATGTGCATTTTACTGATGAGTGGCTTCTGTCTGGCTACTCTACCATAAAGACCTGATTGGTGGAGTGTGGCAAAGATGGGAGAACCTTCCAGAAGGGCAACCATCTCCACAGAGGAACTCTGGAGCTCTGTCAGGTTCTTGGTCACATCCCTGACCAAGGCCCTTCTCCTCCGATTGCTTAGTTTGGCCAGGCAGCCAGCTCTAGGAAGAGTCTTGGTGGTTGCACACATCTTTAATTTAAGAATGATGAAGGCCACAGGGGACAGCCAATGCTGCAGAATTCTTTGACAATCCTGTCTCGGAGCCCTACGGACAATTCCTTCGACCTCATGGCTTGGTTTTTGCCCTGAAATGCACTGTCAACTGTGGGACCTTATATAGACAGGTGTGTGCCTTTCCAAATCATGTCCAATCAATTGAATTTACCACAGGTGGACTCCAATCAAGTTGTAGAAACATCTCAAGGATGCTCAATTGAAACAGGAAGCACCTGAGCTCAATTTGAAATATACTTCTGTATGTGCAAACATTATGGAGTACTGTGTGGATTCAAGAAAAAAATGTATTTAATCCATTTCAGAATGAGGCTTTAACATAACAATGTGGAAAAAGTCAAGGGGTCTGAATACTTTCCGAAGGCACCGTATCTTGGGAGAAAGACAAGTTTAAATGTTTGAATGGGGCCATGTGTCCCTGCCAACTACTTCAGTCCAGCGCACAAAGGGGGAAAGAATAAGGAATCTAATTTAAAGGCATTTATTTAACCTCTCTAGGGTAGGGGGCAGCATTCTGAATTTTGGATGAAAAGCATGATGAAATTAAACGGCCTGCTACTCGGGCCCAGAAGATATGATATGCATATAACTGGTAGATTTTGATAGAAAACACTATAGTTTGCAAAATTGTTAAAATAGTGTCTGACTATAACAGAACTGATTTAGCAGGCGAAAACCTGAGAAAAATAGTAGTTTTTTTGTTTTGTAGATTTCTATTCAATTCCATTACAGTATCCATTGACTTAGGACTCCATTTTCAGTTCCTATGCCTTCCACTAGATGTCAACAGTCTTTAGAAATCGTTTCAGGCTTGTATTCTTATAAATGAGGGAGTAAGACCAGTCTGAACGAGTGGACCCTAACGTGACGCAGATTTTTTTCAGGCGCATGTGCATTTCTTGTTTACCTTTTATATTGGAGACGTTATTGTCCGGTGGAAATATTATAAATCATTTATGCTAGAAAACAACCTGAGGATTGAATATAAACATCGTTTGACATGTTTCTATGAACTTTACGGATACAATTTGGATTTTTTTTTTTTTGATTGTTTTGACTGAGTTTGAGCCTGTGGATTACTGAAGAAAACCTCAGTTTTGTTCGCGTTTTTGGATATAAAGAGACTTCATTGAACAAAAGGAACATTTATTGAGTAAATGAATGTCTTCTGATTACCACCAAGATCAAAGGGTAAGGGATTAATTTTATCTCTATTTCTGAGTTTTGTAACACTTCTGCTTGGCTGGTTACTGTTTGTAATAATTTGTCTGGTTACTGTTTGTAATAATTTGTCAACTGGGCTATGTTCTGGGCTAGGTATGTTCTGGGCTAGGTATGCTTTTGCCGAAAAGCATTTTATAAATATGACTCTGGTTTGTTTAACATCCTTGCAGAAATCTAATTAACAATACAAAAATCCCCATCAAAAGCAGTCTGTTTAAGCATCCGCCGATATCACACTTCGGCATCTGCGGTGCAAGGTGGCAGAGTTAGAGCGGTGTTTGACAGACCATTACACATCCCGTAAAACCAGTCTTCTCACAAAAACATTGGTTTTGGATGCACACTAATATGTCTCCTCTGTGGAAAGCTGAGACTCTCACGATGGTGTTCAGTTTTAGGATGCCCACAAGCCTCACGACTCGTCTGAAGGTCCCCGGTATCAGTAAATATATATATTTTTTAAAGGAATGGAAGTATATGGAGATACTGTAGTTTAGTGCCTAAAATAAGAGAATAAGTACATGTAATAAAAAAACTAAAACATTCCCTGATCTTTCTTACATCTCTCAGATAAAGGATTGAAACTTCTGAACAAACTTCCTTTACATTTTTGGGGGGACTGTTATTCACTGCCTTTCTTTGACCATCTTAAAACAATTAAATATGTAGCTTAGAACCCACCCCTTTAGGGTTGGGTGCTATCCAGATTTTCATACCTTTTTTGTACCATACTGGGGTATACTGTATTACCGGAAGTGCACACAAGGGGCACTATTTGAAAAATACAATAGATTTTTTGAGACGCACAAAACAATTTAGGCAACAAGGATCTTGAATGCATCTAAAATCAAAGCAATTAAGTTTTGGTTTACTTAGAAAATTTTGACGTGAACTAGCAACTTCTGACAGACTGATTTCGTTTGGACAATTTTTTAAAAGTTGCTCAGCAACCAGATACAAAAAAACTAGCAAAAAGAGAAACATCCCTTTTTCAGGACACTGTCTTCCAAAGATATTTCGATTTTTTATGAATTAACTTCACAGATCTTCATTGTAAAGGGTTTGAACACTGCTTCCCATGCTTGGTCAATGAACCATAAACAATTAATGAACCGGCACCTGTGGAACGGTCGTTAAGACACGAACTGCTTACAGACGGTAGGCAATTAACCTGTTTTGGAGGCTGGTTATTGTTCGGATGACTGACGTGCCCAAAGTAAACTGCCTGTTACTCAGGTCCAGAAGCTAGGATATGCATATACTTGGTAGCATTGGATAGAAAACACTGAAGTTTCTAAAACTGTTAAAATAATGTCTGAGTATAACAGAACTTATATCGCAGGCAAAAACCTGAGGAAAATCTATCCATCCGAAATATATATATTTTTTTGAGGTCACAGGTTATTTCATATGGTTGCCTATGGGATATACAAATAGATAGGACTCAGATTGCAGTTCCTATGGCTTCCACTAGATGGGTTTCAGGGTTGTTTTGTGAAAAGATTGTAGTTTGAAGAACTCCAAGTACTCTCTCATTAGAAAAGTGGTCTTGTTGGCACGTGCATGAGGTGTGCGCACTTTGTTACTCATCTTCCCTATTCAACATACTACACTCAGTTATAGTTTATTTAGATAGAGTACCTGAGGACTAATTAGAAACATCGTTTGACTTGTTTGGACGAACTTTACTGGTAACTTTGTGGATTTGTTTGTATGCATGTTGAAAGAGTGGATTACTGAGATCATTGGCGCCAACTAAACAGACTTTTCTGGATATAAAAGAAGGACTTTAGCGAACAAAATGACCATTCATTGTGTAGCTGCGACCCTTGGGATTGCAAACAGAGGAAGATCTTCAAAGGTAAGTGATTAATTTAACCGCTATTTGTGATTTTGTGATGCATGTGCTGGTTGAAAAAGTATTTTTGTGTGGGGCGCTGTCCTCAGATAGATCGCATGGTATGCTTTTGCCGTAAAGCCTTTGAAATCTGACAACGCGGTTGGATTAACAAGAAGTTAAGCTTTTAAATTATGTATTTTCATGAATGTTTAATATTACGATTTTTGTATTTTGAACATCTGCAATTTCACCGGCTGTTGTCGTAGGTAGCGGGTTTTAAGGTCACAGTTATGAAAACTTAGGACACTAAAGAGGCCTTTCTACTGACTCTGAAAAACACCAAAAGAAAGATGCCCAGGGTCCCTGCTCATCTGCATGAATGTGCCTTAGGCATGCTGCAAGGAGGCATGAGGACTGCAAATGTGGGCAATAAAGGGCAATAAATTGCCATGTCTGTACAGTAAGACACCTAAGACAACGCTACAGGGAGACAGGACGGACAGCTGATCGTCCTCGCAGTGGCAGATCATGTGCAACACCTGCACAGGTTCGGTACATCCAAACATCACACCTGCGGGACAGGTACAGGATGGAAACAACTGCCCGAGTTACACCGAACACACAATCCCTCCATCAGTGCTCAGACTGTGCACAATAGGCGAAGAGAGGCTGGGATTGTAGGGCTGTTGTAAGGCAGGACCTCACCAGACATCACTAGTAAAAACATCACCAATAGGCACAAACCCACAGTCACTGAACCAGACAGAACTGGCAAAAAGTGCTCTTCACTGACGAGTCACAGTTTTGTCTCACCAGGGGTGATGGTCAGATTCGCATATCGAAGGAATGAGCGTTACACCGAGGCCTGTACTCTGGAGTGGGATCGATTTGGAGGTGGAGGGTCCATCATGGTCTGGGGCGGTGAGTCACAGCATCTGAGCTTGTTGTCATAGCAAGCAATCTCAATGCTCTGTGTTACAGGGAAGACATCCACCTCCCTCATTTGGTACCCTTCCTGCAGGCTCATCCTAACATGACCCTCCAGCATGACAATGCCACCAGCCATACTGCTTGTTCTGTGTGTGATTTCCTGCAAGGAAGGAATGTCAGTGTTCTGCTATGGCCAGCGAAGAGCCCGGATCTCAACTCCATCAAGCACGTCTGGGACCTGTGGATGGAGGGTGGACCTGTGGATTAAGGGCTAGGGCCATTCCCCCCAGAAATGTCCGGGACCTCGCAGGTGCCTTGGTGGAAGAGTGGGGGTAACATCTCACAGCAAGAACAGGCAAATCTGGTGCAGTCCATGAGGAGGAGATGCACTGTAGTACTTACTGCAGCTGGTGGCCACACCAGATTGTTGCTTTTAATTTTGACCTCCCTTTTGTTCAGGGACACATTATTCCATTTCTGTTAGTCACATGTCTGTGGAACTTGTTCAGTTTATGTCTCAGTTGTGTAAATATTTGTATGAACATAAGATTCAACAAGTTTACTGAAAATAAATGCATTTGATAGTGAGAGGATGTATTTTTTTTTGCTGAGTTTATGTTCTGTGGAGGAGGGGAAAAAAATTGAGTTCCAATATTAGGATAACCGTTGTGATTGGAGGAGAGAGGTGGGGGTTATCGAATTAGGAACAACTCCTATGTTCTCCTCGAGCTCATTAATGATAGAATGTTCATATTTGAAGATGGCAGAAAAGCCCGTCTTTGGCAATGACAAGGAGTGGCAAGGAGTGGAATGTTAGCTAAAAAGACTGGTACCCAGGTTAGAATGTCTGCTGTAACCAAGAAGCTTGATCTTGACATCTAGCCACTTAGGTACCTATAGCAAGTTAGCAAACCAAATGCAAAGCTGGAGACCTGAGGTGGATCTAAATTATAATGACATCATAGATTTCGTATAGTTATAAGCACACAACCCTGCAGCCCCCAGGTGCCCCCAATCCCCCCCAAAAACATAGTTGAAACAGTTTTGAAAATCAGTCACTATTTCGAAATATAATATCCCAGTGTACAGTATATTGCCCAAACCTACTAGCCATAAAAGTGGATGATGTATTCAGCAGGAAACAATACAACTTGGATCAATATTTTACATGGTTCTTACTTTTCTTTTTAAGGTAATGTTCCTCAACTATCTCAAGTTTTTCAGCTGATTATTACCTTGCAATACCAGGATACAATCCAAAAAACATAAGCCTATGTGTCTTAAGCCAAAAAAGGACTGATAACTCAGTGTGCATTTGGCAAGTTACCTTTGGTGCAAAACAACATGGTTAAGACTATTTTAGCCAAAAAATGCAATCATCTTTTAAATAAAATAAAATAAAAGGGGAACAAGAACAGGACATACAAATCAGCAAAAACAAATACATCCATGTGCCAAGTTCTGAAGATTGAGAAAAGATAAGTTGAAGAGGTGCCTGAGCTGCAAGAGCTGAATGTTGTGCAAAAGCCGGGTACATCCTGTTGTCCTGGATGGAAGATAAGTGGCAAGGATTAAAAATATATGTCTCACACACACACACACACACACACACACACACACACACACACACACACACACACACAAATATATCCCATATCCCTTTTATAGCCACAGTTATTTGATAGACATAAGGAAGATGGTAATCGAGTCAGCTTGCCATCTGAGGAATTGACCATATTCCTTACACCCATCTGACCATTTCAGATCCACGTTAGGGGTGACCTAAAATATTAGCCATTTTCACTGGCATGTCAGCCATACAGTGCATTCAGAAAGTATTCAGACTCCTTTACTTTTTCCAAATATTGTTACGTTATTCTTATTTTCTAAAAATGGATTGAATAAAAAAATCCTCAATCTCCACACACACACACACACACACACACACACACACACACACACACACACACACACACACACACACACACACACACACACACACACACGACATTTTTGTAAATGTATAAAAATAAAATCTTATTTACACAAGTATTCAGACAATTTGCTATGAGACACAAAATTGAGCTCAGATGATCAATGGAACAGGATGCATCTCATCCTTGAGATGATATGAAATAATCATCTCAAGGATAATATAATAATATAAGGATAATATGAAATAACACTTAATAACAAAACTAAGTGTTAAATCAAAATACATTTTATTTGAGATTCAAAGTAGCCACCCTTTGTCTTGATGACAGCTTTGCATTCTCTCAAACAACTTCATGAGGTAGTCACTTGGAATGCATTTCAATTAACAGGTGTGCCTTATTAAGTTAAATAGTGGAATTTATTTCATGCTTAATGTGTTTGAGCAAGTCAGTTGTGTTATGACAAGGTAGGGTTGGTGTACAGAAGACAGCCCTCTTTAGTAAGACCAAAGTCCTTACTTTGGCAAGAACAGCTCAAATGAGCAAAGAGAAACGACAGTCCTTAAGACATGAAGGTAAGTCAATACAGAACATGCAAAGAACTTTGAAAGTGCAGCCGCAAAAACCATCAAGTGCTATTATGGAACTGGCTCATGAGGGCCGCCACAGGAAAGGAAGAGCCAGAGTTACGTCCGAAAACAATAGTAGGCTTGATTTCAAACAATTACAAGACAGCCTACAGGAAGGAGGGCCCTAGGAGTGTGGTGCCAGAAAAATAACCTCTCACTCAACATCAACAAAATAAGCTGATCGTGGACTTCAGGAAACAGCAGAGGGAGCACCCCCCTATCCACATCGTCAGGAGCGCAGTGGATAAGGTGGAAAGCTTCTAGTTTCCGGTATATACATCACCGACAAACTGAAATGCTCCACCCACACAGACAGCGTGGTGAAGAAGGTGCAACAGCTCCTCTTCAACCTCAGGAGGCTGAAGAAATTTGGCTTGACACCTAAAACCCTCAAACTTTTACTGATGCACAATTGAGAGCATCCTGTCAGGCTGTATCACCAACGCTTCACTAGGGCAAACTACCTGCCCTCCAGGACACCTAAAGCCCCCGATGTCACAGGAAAGCGAAAAAGATTATCAAGGACAACAACCACCCGAGCCACTGCCTGTTCACCCTGCTAACATCCAGAAGGAAAAGTCAGTACAAGTGCATCAAATCTGGGTCATAGAGACTGAAAAACAGCGTTTATCTCAAGGCCATCAGACTTTTAAACAGCCATCACCAGTCCAGAGGGGCTGCTGCCCCATACACAGACTTGAAATCACTGGCCACTTTAATAGTAGAACACTAATAAGTTTGACATATTTTGTATTACTCATCTCATGTATATACTGTATTCTATTCTGCTGTATCTTAGTCTATGCTGCTCTGACACTGCTCATCTAAAGGTTATATATTCTTAATTCCAATCCTTCAGATTTGTGTGTTTTGTTAGATATTACTGTACTGTTGGAGCTAGAAACACAAGCATTTCACTACAACCACAGTAACATCTGCTATACACGTATGTTGCCAATAAAATTGGATTTGATTTGCAGAGGATAAGTTCATTAGAGTTAACAGCCTCAGAAAATGCAGCCCAAATAAACACGTCAGAGTTCAAGTAACTAACAACTCAACATCAACTGTTCAGAGGAGACTGCCTGAATCAGGCCTTCATGGTTTAATTGCTGCAAAGAAACGACCACTAAAATACACCAATAAGGAGAAGAGACTTGCTGGGCCAAGAAACAAGAGCAATGGATGTTAGACCGGTGGAAATTTGTCTTTTGGTCTGGACTTCAAATTTTAGATTTTTGGTCTGAACCGCCGTGTCTTTGAGAGAAGCAGAGTAGATGAACGGATGATCTTCGCATGTGTGGTTCCCACCGTGAAGCATGGAAGTGGTGGTGTGATGGTGCTTTGCTGGTGACACTGTCAGTGATTTAAAAAAAATTCAAAGCACACTGAACCAGCATGGCTGTCACAGGATTCTGCAGTGATAGCGCAAACCAGATGGGATGGTGTAAGTGTGACTATCATTTGTTTTTCAACAGGACAATGACAACACACCCCCAGGCTGTGTAAGGGCTATTTGACCAAGGAGAGTGATGGAGTGCTGCATCAGATGACTTGGCCTCCACAATCACCTGACCTCAACTAAATTGAAATGGGTTGGAATGAGTTGGACCACAGAGTGAAGGAAAAGCAGCCAACAAGTGCTCAGCATATGTGGGAACACCTTCAAGACTATTGGAAAAGCATTCCTCATGAAGCTGGTTGAGAATGCCAAGAGTGTGCAAAGTTGTCATGAAGGCAAAGGGTGGCTACTTTAAAGAAAAGAAAATATACTTTGTTTTGCTTAACACATGATTTCATGTGTTATTGCATAGTTTGGATGTCTTCACTATTATTCTACAATGTAGAAAATAGTAAAAATAAAGAAAACCCTTGAATGAGTAGGTGTGTCCAAACTTTGGACTGGTACTATATATAAATACAAATACACTCCAAAAAATAAAGGGAACACTAAAATAACACATCCTAGATCTGAATGAATGAAATATTCTTATTAAATAGTTTTTTCTTTACATAATTGAATGTGCTGACAACATAATCACACAAAAATGATCAATGGAAATCAAATTTATCAACCCATGGAGGTCTGGATTTGGAGTCGCACTCAAAATTAAAGTGGAAAACCACACTACAGGTTGATCCAACATTGATGTAATGTCCTTAAAACAAGTCAAAATGAGGCTCAGTAGTGTGTGTGGCCTCCACGTGCCTGTATGACCTCCCTACAATGCCTGGGCATGCTCCTGATGAGGTGGCGGATGATCTCCTGAAGGATCTCCTCCATGACCTGGACTAAAGCATCCGCCAACTCCTGTACAGTCTGTGGTGCGTTGGTGGATGGAGCGAGACATGATGTCCCAGATGTGCTCAATTGGATTCAGGTCTGGGGAACGACCGGGCCAGTCCATAGCATCAATGCCTTCCCCTTGCAGGAACTGCTGACACACTCCAGCCACATGAGGTCTAGTATTGTCTTGCATTAGGAGGAACCCAGGGCCAACCGCACCAGCATATGGTCTTACAAGGGGTCTGAGGATCTCATCTCGGTACCTAATGGCAGTCAGGCTACCTCTGGCGAGCACATAGAGGGCTGTGCGGCCCCCCCCAAAGAAATGCCACCCCACACCATGACTGACCCACCGCCAAACCGGTCATGCTGGAGGATATTGCAGGCAGCAGAACGTTCTCCACGGCGTCTCCAGACTCTGTCACATGCTCAGTGTGAACCTACTTTCATCTGTGAAGAGCACAGAGCGCCATTGGCGAATTTGCCAATCTTGGTGTTCTCTGGCAAATGCCAAACGTCCTGCACGGTGTTGAGCTGTAAGCACAACCTCCACCTGTGGACGTCGGGCCCTCATACCACCCTCATGGAGTCTGTTTCTGACCGTTTGAGCAGACACATGCACATTTGTGGCCTGCTGGAGGTCATTTTGCAGGGATCTGACAGTGCTCCTCCTTGCACAAAGGCGGAGGTAGCGGTCCTGCTGCTGGGTTGTTGCCCTCCTACGGCCTCCACCACGTCTCCTGATGTACTGGCCTGTCTCCTGGTAGCGCCTCCATGCTCTGGACACTACGCTGACAGACACAGCAAACCTTCTTGCCACAGATCGCATTGATGTCCCATCCTGGATGAGCTGTACTACCTGAGCCACTTGTGTGGGTTGTAGACTCCGTCTCATGCTACCACTAGAATGAAAGCACCGCCAGCATTCAAAAGTGACCAAAACATCAGCCAGGAAGCATAGGAACTGAGAAGTGGTCTGTGGTTATCACCTGCAGAACCACTCCTTTATTGGGGGTGTCTTGCTCATTGCCTATAATTTCTACCTGTTGTCTATCCATTTGCACAACAGCATGTGAAATTTATTGTCAATCAGTGTTGCTTCCTAAGTGGACAGTTTGATTTCACAGAAGTGTGATTGACATGGAGTTACATTGTGTTGTTTAAGTGTTCCCTTTATTTTTTTGAGCAGTGTATATACAAATAAAATACTGCCTTTTAAACAATTAAGTACTGGATCCAACTAGTCTTCTGAGGAATGACTCACCAGTTGAGGAGTTCTAGGGCTCCACCTGTTGACGGCCAGTCTCCTTCAGCCCCTCCTCGCAATTGGGGTTAGTGGCGTGGAATTCTGCCACGTACAGGCTCTTGTCGATGCTGCCAGGGATAGGCTTGATGTCGGTGACCAACTGGTCCTCGATGGACTTCAGATTGAAGCGGTCTTCAGAGGTGATCAGGTTGATGGCCAGGCCCAGGTGGCCAAACCTCCCTAAGAGACAATATCACAGAGGGATGGAATGAGCATGTGGCCATGTTCTCAAAACAAAGCATTCAGAAATTACAAGAAGATAGAAAGCATTGACATAATACCAAAAGAAGCACATAAAAAGGTTTCCATACCTGATCGTCCGATGCGATGCAGGTATGTCTCAGCATTCTTGGGGAAGTCGAAGTTGATGACGACATTGACGGCCTGGATGTCAATACCTCTGGTGAAGAGATCTGTTTCAAACAGTAAACCATAAAACAGTTTAATCAACTGTACTTACATACCCATGTAAAATCTGATATAACCAAACAAAATATTCAGTCAAATTCATATGCAGAATTTGCTCAGCCATTTCCTGGTTGCAAAAAGTATAAAATAGTTTGCCCAGGGCTGGTGAGACATAGCCAAAATATATCACTGTATATATATATATAAAATAAGTGATGGCATTATGTTTTTGAATGACAAAAGTTCTACATTTGTTTGATGAGTAGCCCGTGACCCTACCTCGCTTTGGATTAGAATTAAGAGCTTCTGCTAAATGACTCAAATGTAAAATAATTAGAATATAGTGGGAACTTCGAACACTATTGTTTTACATGACAACGAATTAAAATATCAGGTGGAATTATTGTGACAGGGTAGGAACCGAAGTGTTAAAGTGTTTCCTAGGGGACCCTATAATCTTTAGCTACATTAAATGTTCTCTTAACTACTTCATGTAGCTAACCTATTCACGCTTTGCATATTCCTCTGATTTAGCAGGCACTGTTGCACAAACATACTAATTTAGATCTACACCGTCACTGGTATTATCAGGCTGTATAGCTAGTTACGTTTGCTCTGACTCAGTATAGCCAGCTAACTAGCGATTAGCGGCTCACACGATTGAGGCCCAACTTGCTAAGAAAAGACAAACTAGCCATTTGCAGATGTAAGAAACAAACTAAGTGTAATTATAGAATACTAGTGGATTTATATTAAGAAGCAAAATGAGAACAGCATCGTTGGGATCAACAATGTTGCATGTGCTGCACTGACCATGCAGACTGAACGTAAGTGTCTCGTGGTCAAGAAACAACAAATGCGCTCCTTGAGTGACTGGGCGGGGATAGGTCTGTGTGGAAAGTGGCATACACACACACACACACACACAGAGAGAGAGACATAGAGAGAGAGAGACAGAGAGACACAGAACTCAAGTAGTGGAGAAAACAATAAAAAAGTGACACGGCATATCACTTAACCAAACATTCAAATATCGTTACAGAATGTAAAAATCGAAATACAGTATACCGCCAAGTTCACTTAATTTTGTCACGGGCTGAGAATCATTGTACCATCTGAACCGCGGTGAAATATCTTTCCGATAACAAAATAAATGTATTTATTTATTTATTTATTTAGCTGATGTACAAAAACTAAAGTTATATAAAAACATTTTTTTACGGGAAGCATAGAAATAGCACACCAGATCTACTGCTTCAGACTCAATGAAAGTCACATTTCTGAGTTTGGTCGGGTCGCTCATTGGTATAAAACCACTGTGCAACTTCACATGCATCCCAATCAATGACGACTAGCGTGGGCCAATTTCTATTGTTGATTCTCAATTTATTATAAAAAATGAAGTTAGTTCCGGAAGTATTCTAAAGGGTGATTATTTGGTTGCATAAACATGATTAGTGCTTCCCCTTCAAATCAGTTTTAGAAAATAAATAGAGGATAGGTTGCTGCTAGGGATGTGGCGGTCACCAAATTTTGTCAGCCAGTGATTGTCACACAAATAAAACTTGGTCTCACGGTAATTGACCGTGAATTAACATACACACATTTAGCATCTCCTGGCTTCCTAAATCCATGTTATATCGCCTACACCTTCACAATAAATACATTATTTTAGACAGGTCTGAAGAAGCATATGAAAAAAATGTAGTCTATTTCTGAAGAACAGAATAGCATACTTTGAGTTGTCCTTATGTTAGGTCCTGATGTGGCTATGGGCTACATTTAGCAGACAAGATTTGCTTAGAATTATTATTAAAATAAAAAGGATATTCTCTCCACAAACGATTTGAGGGAGTGTGCGTGCACGCACATGCGGCTATTCTGTGTTGAGCGGTTAACAAAGAAATAGGTATTCCTATATGCTTAAATTTAGAGTTATTCATGTAACTTCAGTTCTACAAATGTTGGGCTATATGTTTGGATTTTTAATACATTGTAAGGCTGCATGATGCGACTAAAAAGTAGCTTGAAAGGCATGAAAGCTTTATGACATTCCTGGGAGTGTGTAAAATTATATTTTGTATTACCATATCATTTTTGTCTGTTCTCTATAGTTATGTACTTGAAAATGTATCAATTGACCAATTCAGCACATTTTGGCAGACTTGATACAAAATATTGTTTGTTATTGCAGTGCTTCATTGGATCAATCTGAAACTTTGCATTTTCGCCTAAACTGCACTATATTAAAGCCTCTCTTGCATTTCAAAGATGGGACAAAAAATAGAAAACGCATATTTTTTTATTTGTATTATCTTTTACCAGATCTAATGTGTTATATTTTCCTACATTAATTTCACATTTCCACAAACTTCCAAGTGTTTCCTTTCAAATGGTATCAAATATATGCATATCCTTGCTTCAGGTCCCGAGCTACAGGCAGTTCGATTTGGGTATGTAATTTTAGGCGGGGGAAAAAAATATATATATATATTTTTATAAAAAAAAGGGTCAGATCCCTAAAGATGCTTTTTTGGCCACTTTAGTTAGGACACAAAATAATATACATGCCTAGGCTACTTGAGGTATGCGACTGATTATAAAAAGTCGCTAGAAACGGCACCATTTCTTATGCTGGGCACCATTTTACAAGTGATGATATGATTCACAAGTCAGACTAGTTTTTCTGGACACAATGGTGCTCCCAAATTAATATTCCAGGTCGCACAGCTAAATATTTAGGAGCATATGCCAAAATGGTCGCACTTTAGAGCCCCATGGACACGTACCAGTGCAGACAAGATTTCTGCAGAGTCCATTTCTGAAGTCGTGGAACACACGATTTCTGTACTCCTGTGAGGATTAAAAGAACACTGCATGAGAGCACTGAACACAACCTCAGAATTGCATATTTTCTCACGGCTCCCATACATTGACTAGCACAAACTCATATATTCCTCATATTTCTGTCCAAAGGTAGTCTCCTCGTTGGTCAGATTTTTTCTCTTGTATGACAATAAAAACAAATCTGTTCATTAAATCTGGTATGGTTTGTAGACCATAATAATAAAAATCAGGAGTTGGAACCGGTTCAGGGAACAGAATCACAAATGAAAGTGATCTATACAGTTTTATTTTAAAAGCATGGGAACCGGTTAATAACATTTTACAAATTCAGGGCAAGTCCCACAATAAAACAAAGCCCACTCTGTCACTCAAACGTATTCCAGTGTCTGCCTGCCAGAAAATCTTTGCCAGTGTGTGCAGGCAACCTGCCCCTCAGAAGCATAGTCTAGTAGCCTACTGACGTTACAAGCGTGATTCAGAAGTTAGGAAGATATATTTTTAATTAAAGATTGAATTAACCTTTTCAATGCTAGTTAAGAATAATGCAGTGACAATGTTTCACATTGGATTTATTAACTACAGTAAGGTAAGACGTTTTCATTTTAATTCTGTTGCCGCTCTGCACACATAAGCTTGTTACTTCGAATAACATTCAAAGTTCCTTCATAGAAGCCACTCCTTCGTAGGTATAATTCTATGGGCCTAATTCAGATACATGTCATAAGATGCCCGGCGTTTCAAGCAAAGCCTCCTCCACCCTCGCTCGACATGGCAAATTTAATTCGCATCCTTCACTCGTCTGTCCAATGCATGTAAATAGCTTGCCTGCTCCATAGCAAGCTGATCTATCTACACTGATTAAATTACTTCAAATGTCGAGCAAAAAAATACATACAATTTCAGAAGTTTAAAAAAGGAACAGAAAGGAAAGATAAGCCGTTACTCTTTTGGGGATTAAATGGGTTCAGAACCATATTTTGCTCGTCGGAACAGTAAAAAAAAAAAAAAAAAAAAATTGGAAAATAATTTCGGTTTCAACCCCTGATAACGTTTCCCTTCCTTTAAAGTGGCTGCAGATTTTCCTCTTATAGGACAATAAACGTGAATCTAAATCGATGACCTGCATCATCTTGGCGTGGATGTAGAAGCAGGAGTAGCCCAGCTGGGTGATCTTCTTAGCCAGCAGCTCAACTCTCTGGGTGGAGTTACAGAAGATGATGGACTGATTGATCTGCAACTGAGAAAGGAAATGTTAAAACAATCAAACAAACAATCAAGAGATGTACTTCATATAGCACTTTTCATTATAATGAGAATCTCAAAGCCTAAAACAAAAACAAATACAGGGTTCTGGCAGGTCTTAGGCAATGGTTTAACATGAATGTAAACACATCTGAAGTGGGTTTAAAAGATCAGTGGCTGTGGTTCCAACTTTTCCCGGACATTGCAAAGAAATTGGCCTTTCGGCAATCTCAACGTTCATTTACGGCAGAGTTGCTCATTTTTTTTCCCATGACAACATTTGTCCCTCAAAAATTGAATGTAAAAAAAGAAGCTTTTAGCTAGGCAAGTTTTTGTATTTAGTGTGAGAATTTAGACATGAGCTAGCAAACGTCGACAGACTTTCGTCTGGACAAACAAAAAAAGTTCCAATATTTACATAATCAAATCCTCTGTTCTCCTCAAACTCATTATAGAATATTCATATTTGAAGATGGCAGGAAGGCCAGTCTCTTTGGCTGGATTAGCTAAAGAGACTGGTTCCCAGGCTAGTAAAGAACAGGCTACTCAGGCAAATGGTGCGTGTTAACTAAAGTTAGATCAAATGTCTGCAAGATCACAATAGTATTCCTACATAGAAGCAACAAATATAAAAGCATAGAATAAGGTTACAGTAAGACAAACACCACTGCATCGCTCATGTGGCCAAAACTCAACAGTGCGCGCCACTAAGCAAAATACATAGGTAGGCTATGCTAGTTTGTTAACACTATTTGCTTTAAAATTCACTCACTGTACACCATTCAAAACACTGTTGCCTACTTTGAAACACTGTATAACTCAAGGATATCTAAATCAGGAGTCTGCAACCTTTTCTAGCATGAGAGCTACTTTTAGAAAAAAAAGAAAAAAAGAAACCTCCAACTACTCTTTTTTTCCACTAGCCATTAAATAGGCACATTATTCTTCCCCAGGTCCTTAGTGTACAAGAGAAAGTAGTGCACTGTTCTGCCAATATACACGGTCAAATAATGGGAAATAAAACAAAGGGGGGCCCTAAAAAAAAAGAAAGCAGACATGTTTGATATTTACTCAAACTATACTGCTGTATTTTGTTTAAATTAATTTTGGTTTTTCACTCTCAATATCAATTGTTGATAGAGAAACATTGGATGTTTTGAGTCCATGTCAAGGGTAGCATTCCAGAGGGACATTAGAGATTGTAACGTTCTTTGCTTCACAGAAACATGGCTCACTGGAGAGACGCTATCGGAGACGGTGCAGCCAGCTGGTTTCTCCACGCATCACGCAGACAGAAACAAACATCTTTCTGGTAAGAAGAGGGGCAGGGGCGTATGCTTTATGGTTAACGTGACTTGGTGTGGCCAAAACAACATACAGGAACTCAAGTCTTTCTGTTCACCTGATTTAGAATTCCTCACAATCAAATGTAGACCGCATTATCTACCAAGGGAATTCTCTTCGATTATAATCACAGCCGTATATATTCCCCCCCAAGCAGACACATCGATGGCTCTGAACGAACTTTATTTGACTCTTTGCAAACTGGAATCCATATATCCGGAGGCTGCATTCATTGTAGCTGGGGATTTTAACAAGGCTAATCTCAAAACAAGACTCCCTAAATTTGATCAGCATATCGATTGCGCAACCAGGGCTGGAAAAACCTTGGATCATTGCTATTCCAACATCCGCGACGCATATAAGGCCCTGCCCCGCCCTCCTTTCTGAAAAGCTGACCACGACTCCATTTTGTTGATCCCTGCCTACAGACAGAAATAAGAAGCTCCCGCGCTGAGGTCTGTTCAACGCTGGTCCGACCAATCTGATTCCACACTCCAAGACTGCTTCCATCACGTGGACTGGGATATGTTCCGTATTGGGTCAGACGACAACATTGACGAATACGCTGATTCGGTGTGCGAGTTCATTAGAACATGCGTTGAAGATGTCGTTCCCATAGCAGCGATTAAAACATTCCCAAACCAGAAACCGTGGATTGATGGCAGCATTCGCGTGAAACTGAAAGCGTGAACCACTGCTTTTAATCAGGGCAAGGTGACTAGAAACATGACCGAATACAAACAGTGTAACTATTCCCTCCGCAAGGCAATCAAACAAGCTAAGCGTCAGTATAGAGACAAAGTAGAATCTCAATTCAACGGCTCAGACACAAGAGGTATGTGGCCGGGTCTACAGTCAATCACGGATTACAAAAAGAAAACCAGCACCGTCACGGACCAGGATGTCTTGCTCCCAGGCAGACTATAAATAACTTTTTTGCCCGCTTTGAGGACAATACAGTGCCACTGACAATGCCCGCAAATAAAACATGGACTCTCCTTCACTGCAGCCGACGTGAGGAAAACATTTAAACGTGTCAACTCTCGCAAGGCTGCAGGCCCAGACGGCATTCCCAGCCGCGCCCTCAGAGCATGCGCAGACCAGCTGGCTGGTGTGTTTACGGACATATTCAATCAATCCCTATTCCAGTCTGTTGTTCCCACATGCTTCAAGAGGGCCACCATGGTTCCTGTTCCCAAGAAAGCTAAGGTAAATGAGCTAAACGACTACCGCCCCGTAGCACTCACTTCCGTCATCATGAAGTGCTTTGAGAGACTAGTCAAGGACCATATCCTCCACCCTACCGGACACCCTAGACCCACTCCAATTTGCTTTTAACACCATAGTGCCCTCCAAGCTCGTCATCGCGCTCGAGACCCTGGGTCTCGGCCCCCCCCTGTGCAACTGGGTACTGGACTTCCTGACGGGCCGCCTCCAGGTGGTGAGGGTAGGCAACAACATCTCCACCCCGCTGATCCTCAACACTGGGGCCCCACAAGGGTGCGTTTTGAGCCCTCTCCTGTACTCCCTGTTCACCCACGACTGCGTGGCCACGCACGCCTCCAACTCAATCATCAAGTTTGAGGACGACACAACAGTGGTGGCTTGATTACCAACAACGACGAGACGGCCTACAGGGAGGAGGTGAGGGCCCTGGGAGTGTGGTGTCAGGAAAATAACCTCACACTCAACGTCAACAAAACTAAGGAGATGATTGTGGACTTCAGGAAACAGCAGAGGGAACATCCCCCTATCCACATCAATGGAACAGTAGTGGAGATGGTAGTAAGTTTTAAGTTCATCGGCGTCCACATCACAGACAAACTTAATTTGTCCACCCACACAGACAGCATCGTGAAGAAGGCGCAGTAGCGCCTCTTCAACCTCAGGAGGCTGAAGAAATTTGGCTTGTCGCCAAAAGCACTCACAAACTTCTACAGATGCACAATCGAGAGCATCCTGTCGGGCTGTATCACCGCCTGGTACGGCAACTGCTCCGCCCACAACCGTAAGGCTCTCCAGAGGGTAGTGAGGTCTGCACAACGCATCACCGGGGGCAAACTACCTGCCCTCCAGGACACCTACACCACCCGATGTCACAGGAAGGCCATAAAGATCATCAAGGACAGCAACCACCCGAGCCACTGCCTGTTCACCCCACTATCATCCAGAAGGCGAGGTCAGTACAGGTGCATCAAAGCTGGGACCGAGAGACTGAAAAACAGCTTCTATCTCAAGGCCATCAGACTGTTAAACAGCCACCACTAACATTGAGTGGCTGCTGCCAACACACTGACTCAGCTCCAGCCACTTTAATAATGGGAATTGATGGGAAATGTAAAATATATCACTAGCCACTTTAAATGCTACCTAATATAATGTTTACATACCCTACATTATTAATCTCATATGTATACGTATATACTGTACTCTATATCATCTACTGCATCCTTATGTAATACATGTATCACTAGCCACTTTAACTGTCACTTTGTTTACATACTCATCTCATATGTATATACTGCATTCAATACCATCTACTGTATCTTGCCTATGCCGCTCTGTACCATCACTCATTCATATATCTTTATGTACATATTCTTTATCCCCTTACACTTGTGTCTATAAGGTAGTAGTTTTGGAATTGTTAGCTCAATTACTTGTTGGTTATTACTGCATTGTCGGAACTAGAAGCACAAGCATTTCGCCACACTCGCACTAACATCTGCTAACCATGTGTATGTGACAAATAACATTTGATTTGATTTGATATGGCAGGCAAAATCCTGAGTTGAAATCAAAACAGGAAGTCAGAAATCTGAGCTTTGTATGTATTCACCAGAGTCCCCAATGAAATCCCCTTGAGATATAAATGATGTTGCACTGCCTAGGGGTTCCACTAGATGTCAACCATCAATAGAAATTATAATGAGTCTTCTATGATGTTGTGGGAGTGAATGATAGCAGAATCAGTCAGGTGTCTGGCAGTCAGCCATTTTCTGATCATGTTTATTCCTCATGGTAGTCACTTGCATTCCATTGCTCACGAAGACAAGAAGGAGTACTCCGGTTGGAACTTCATTGAAGCTATATGATAAAAACATCCTAATGATTGACTCTGTACTTAGTTTGAAATGTTTCTTCGACCGGTAATATTACTTTTCGAAGTATAACGCTGGCCAGAATTAGTGTTTGGATATGTATACCAAACGCGCTAACAAAATAAGGTATTTGGACATAAATAACAGACATTTTCGAACAAAACAAACATTTATTGTGGACCTGGGATTCCTGGAGTGCTTTCTGATGTAGATCATCAAAGGTAAGGGAATATTTATCATGTAATTTCTTGTTTATGTTGACGCCATCTTTGCGGCTGTGGTGTTTTTACTTCTGAGCGCCATCTCAGATTATTGCATGGGTTTCTTTTTCTGTAAAGTTTTTTTGAAATCTGACACAGTGGTTGCATTAAGAAGAGGTATATCTATAATTCCATGTGTATAACTTGTATTATCATCTACATTTATGATGAGTATTTCTGTTGAATGATGTGGCTATGCAAAATCACTGGATGTTTTTGGAACTAGTGAATGTAACACGCCAATGTAAACAGATTTTCTGACATAAATATGAACTTTATCCAACAAAACATGCATGTATTGTGTAACATGAAGTCCTATGGGTGTCATCTGATGAAGATTATCAAAGGTTAGTGATTAATCTCTCTATTTGTGCTTTTTCTCTCACTCTCTTTGGCTGGTAAAATTGGCTGTGTATTTTAGTAAGTTGTTGGTGACCTAACATAATCGTTTGTGGTGCTTTCCCCGTAAATCCTATTTGAAATCAGACACTGTGGTGGGATTAACAACAAGACTACCTTGAAAACGATATAAAATACATGTGTGTTTGAGGAATTTTAATTATGAGATTTGTTCTTTTGAATATGGCGCCCTGTACTTTCACTGGATGTTGTTATATCGCTCCTGGTAACGGGATCTCAGCCATAAGAAGTTAAGAAATGTATTATTGTATAGCATGTGTGTGTGTGTGTGTGGCAAGCTTACAATGATGGCAAAAAAACAACATTTGAGTGCGCTGAACCTGGTGCTACACAGCTGAAGGTTTAATGTTTGAAGGTGTACAGGACTATAAAAAGTTTGGGAACTACAGAGTTAGACAAATGTTAATAAAGGTTGCCTGTAAAGGCTCTATGGTATACTAATCTGTGCCCACATTCCAGACTACATGTACATTCACATGTGTTTGTGGTGATTAGTGCCAAGGCTTACCCTGGAGAAGAGTGTGTTGAGACAGTGGACCTTTTGTCTCTCAGTGACGTAGGCGTAGTACTGGGTGATGCCCTTCAGAGTCAGCTCCTCCATCAGGTTGATCTCATAGGGCTTATGCAGGTGCTTGGCCTGGAGGAGAGAGGGAAGACAGGGAGTGGGGATAGGGAAATAAAAAAAGGGAGAGTAGAGGGTTATGGAAGTGCCTGAGTAAATCAATGCTGGAATAACTACACACATGTGCGCCTGCCTACACACACGGCTTAGACCCTTGTAGACGAAAAAGACAGCCTTTTCTGCTGGCAACCAAGAACTGAAAACCCTGCAAAAGACAGAAAAAAAACATATAACCCAAGCTAAGGACAACTACAAAAAGCTAGTGGAACCATGTTCCACACAGTGAACCTCAAGCAGGCCTGGCAGGGCCTTGCAAACCCTACCGGGGCAAGCCAAGAAGAAACCCCAAGGGAAAAACAAAAATGACAAGGACCAGTTTGTCAATAAACAACACTTTTATAATGATGACTTTTCCACTGTAACAGAAAGCCAGAGGCAGCAACTGAACCTCTACGCCTTGGATGGAGCAAACCATTGAGGTGTGAGACAGGTCTTCAAGAGTCAAATCCAACAAAGCGAAAAGGACCAGACAATTTTTTTTTTATCAAGGGACAGCTACTGAAGGAAAGCGCAGATGAGCTGGCAGACATCGAAGATCTGTCTAAGCTGGGGGGGGTTACCAAGCTACAGTGGGGCAAAAAAGTATTTAGTCAGCCACCAATTGTGCAAGTTCTCCCACTTAAAAAGATGAGGCCTATAATTTTCATCATAGGTACACTTCAGCTATGACAGACAAAATAAGAGAAAAAATCCATAAAATCACATTGTAGGATTTTAAATGAATTTATGAAAATTAAGCACATTAATCCACTTTACAAGGGCTGTAAGAGCCTAACTGGCAGTGCATGAGTTTCAAGTTTGGGGAAGTTCATTTTCACCATAAAAATGCCCCTTTATAATAAAATCATTACATGCATTATTTAATTTGCGGTCACCTTTGATAGTGTTTTCCGCTAACGGAACATGGATAAGGACGCGCGCAGTTGCGTCAGTCTTCACTTGTAGCCTGTGAGAAAGACCCAGTCACATGGAGAGCCATGTGAGTGAGAGGTGCTTCGGAGCACTCAGGGAGAAGGGCACAATGGCCACTGGCCGTAGACGGCATGGTTTCTTTTAGGGTGCATTACAGCCACATGAAGGGGATCCCGCCATGAAATTCTAGGTATTATCAAGTACTTGTTAAATTGTGAAAAAAACAATGCAGAGTTCATGCCTTTCAAGCTACTTTTTTCAAATCATTAGTCGCATCATGCAGCCTTACAATGTATTAAAACATCCAAACAGAGCCCAACATTTGTAGAACTACTAAAGTTACATTAATAACTCTAAATTAAGCATATAGGAATACCTATTTCTTTGTTAACCGCTCAACACAGAATAGCCGCATGTAAGCGCTCCCTCAAATCGTTTGTGAAGAAAATATCCTTCACATTTTATTCAGCTTTGTTCAATTGTATTCTTCATACTATAAAATAATGCCCCGGAATTCTAAGCAAATCTTGTCTGCTAAATGTAGCCCATAGCCACACCAGGACAACTCAAGAGTATGCTATTCTGTTCTTCTGAAAAAGACTACATTTTCTTCATATCTTATTTATTTTAGAGTTGTCTAAATAAGCAAGGTATTGAAAATGTAATATAAGGTAATGCATATTGTTAAGGTGTAGGCTATATAACATGGCAGTGAAATATGAAGATGACAGCGTGTCGACCTCACCGATGACACACTGCATTTCCAAAACAGAAGTAAACATGGTTCATGACTAGTGCAATAACTACCTCAGACTCAAAACAAAATAACTGCACATTGGGTCTGCCTTCCTCCGGAAATCAATGAGCCACCTAGTCCTGGGTGGTGTAGAGATTGAGTTAAGTACAAGGGAACAAACATGGACAGCACACACGTTTAAGGCAGAACATCAATAAAAATAAAAACACCAACAACAACTGTACCTCCTGTGCAGACTCAGACAACGGACTGTCAACACCAGGATACTCTCCAACTACGCCTGCCATATATAGTGTGTGCAGACTTTGCTTCCTGGCTTGTTAGTGGGCTAACAAGTCAGTGGATAATAAGGCTATAATCAGTCAGACTGAACATGTAGTCCAAACTCTGCGGGCTGCAATGCAGGGGGCACCTTGTCTTCTCCGGACAAGCTTTTTTCCGGATGCCCCAAACAAATCGGAAATGGAATTCATCAGAAAATGACTTTACCTCAGCAGTCCAATCCCTGTACATTTAGCAGAATATCAGTCTGTCCCTGATGTTTCTCTTGGAGAGAAGTGGCTTCTTTGCTGCCCTTCTTGACACCAGGACATCCTCCAAAAGTCGTCCCTCACTGTGCGTGCAGATGCACCACACCTGCCTGCTGCCATTCCTGAGCAAGCTCTGTACTGGTGGTGCCCCGATCCCGCAGCCGAGTCAACTTTAGGAGACGGTACTGGCGCTTGCTGGACTTCCTTGGGCGCCCTGAAGCCTTCTTCACAACAATTGACCCGCTCTCCTTGAAGTTCTTGATGATCCGAGAAATGGTTGATTTAGGTGCAATCTTACTGGCAGCAATATCCTTGCCTGTGAAGCCCGTTTTGGGCAAAGCAATGACAGCGCGTGTTTCCTTGCAGGTAACCATGGTTGACAGAGGAAGAACAATGATTCCAAGCACCACCCTCCTTTTGATGCTTCCAGTCTGTTGTTCAAACTATATCAGCATGACAGAGTGATCTCCAGCCTTCCAGTCCTCGACAACACTCACACCTGTGTTAAAGAGAGAATCACTGACATGATGTCAGCTGGTCCTTCTGTGGCAGGGCTGACATGCAGTGGAAATGTTTTGGGGGGATTCAGTCCATTTGCATGGCAAAGAGGGACTTTGGAATTAATTGCAATTCATCTGATCACTCTTCATAACATTATGGAGTATATGCAAATTGCTGAGGCAGCAGACTTTGAACATTTTGGCCACGACTGTACAGTGCATTTGGAAAGTATTCAGACAATTGGACTTTTCCCACATTTTGTTATGGTACAGCTGTATTCTGAAATGTATTCAAATAAAAAAAAAACTGAAATATCACATTCTCAGTAGTCAGACACTTTTACTCAGTGCTTTGTTGAAGCACCTTTGGAAGCAATTACAGCCTCAATTTGTCTTAGCTATGACGCTACAAGCTTGGCACACCTGTGTTTGGAGAGTTTCTCCCATTCTTCTCTGCAGATCCTCTCAAATTCAGATGGATGGGAGGGACGCTGCACAACTATTTTCAAGTCTCTCCAGAGGTGTTTGATCGTGTTCAATTCCGGGCTATGGCTGGTCCACTCAAAGACTTGTCCCGAAGCCACTCCTGAGTTGTCTTGGTTGTGTGCTTAGGGTCGTTGTCCTGTTGGAAGGTGAACCATTGCCATAGACAGGTCCTGATCAAAGATTGCTCTGGACTTTGCTCGGCTCATCTTTCCCTTGATCCTGACTAGTCTCACAGTCCCTGAAAAACATCCACAGCATGACTCTGCCACTACCATGCTTCACAATAAGGAGGATACCAGGTTTCTTCCAGATGTGACGTTTGGCATTCAGGCCAAAGAGTTAAATCTTGGTTTCATCAGACCAGAGAATCTTGTTTCTCATGGTTTGAGAGTCCTTTAGGTGCCTTTTGGCAAACTCCAAGCCGGCTGTCATGTGCCTTTTACTGAGGAGTAGCTTCTGTCTGGGCACTCTACCATAAAAGGCCATTATTGTTAGAGTCTAGCAGAGATGGTTATCCTTCTGAAAGGTTCTCCTATCTCCACAGAGGAACTCTAGAACTCTGTCAGAGTGAGCATTGGGTTCTTGGTCACCTCCCTGACCAAGGCACTTCTCCCCAGATTGCTCAGTTTGGCTGGGTGGACAGCTCTATGAAGAGTCCAAAAATCTTCCATTCAACCTCTTGGAACTACCGCTCCCGGATCTGGGAGAATTGTCATCAACTGACACTAATTAGCATAACGCAAAAGACAAAAAATATTACTAGAAAATATTCACATTCAAGAAATCACACGTGAAATATATTGAAACACAGCTTAGCCTTTTGTTAATCACCCTGTCATCTCAGATTTTGAAATTATGCTTTACAGCCAAAGCAAGACAAGCATTTGTGTAAGTTTATCGATAGCCTAGCATAGCATTATGCCTAGCTAGCAGCAGGCAGCTTGGTCACGAAAATCAGAAAAGCAATCAAATTAAATAGTTTACCTTTGATGAGCTTCGGATGTTTTCACTCACGAGACTCCATGTTAGATAGCAAATGTTCCTTTTTTCCATAAAGATTATTTTTTGTAGCCGAAATAGCTCCGTTTGTTCTTCACGTTTGGCTGAGAAATCGACCGGAAATTGCGGTCACGACAAAAATATTACAAATTAGATCCATAATGGTCGACAGAAACATGGCAAACGTTTTTTATAATCAATCCTCAAGGTGTTTTTCAAATATCTATTCAATAATATATCAACCGGGTCAGTTGGCTTCTTAGTAGGAGCGAGAGAAACAATGGCTGCATTTGTCTATTACGCACATATCACTCTGAGAGCCACCAGGTGACCACTGACGCAATGTTGTCACTCACGCCAATTTTTCAAAATAAAAGCCTGAAACTATGTCTTGTGACACTAGACACATTAGGGAATCCATAGAAAAAGGAATCTGGTTTGATATCCCTTTCACTGCTCAATAGGGACGCAGAGGTTTCTAAATAAGAGTCACTTCCTGATTGGATTTTTCTCAAGCTTTCACCTGCAATATCAGTTCTGTTATACTCACAGACAATATTTTTACAGTTTTGGAAACTTTAGAGTGTTTTCTATTCTAAGCTGTCAATTATATATATTTACCAAAGTAGCCTAAAGTTATATTTAAATTACACAATTTTCCCCAGGCCTTATAGCCTATCGTCTAGTTAGGCTATAAATTTGTAAGTCGCTCTGGATAAGAGCGTCTGCTAAATGACTTAAATGTAAATGTAAATATGCATATTCTATTATCTTGTCCTGAAAAATAGCCTGTTTACTTTGGGAACGTTATTTTTCCAAAAATGAAAATAGTGCCCCCTAGTTTCAAGAGGTTAAGAATGATTGAGGCCACTGTGCTCTTGGGGACCTTCAATGCTGCAGACATTTTTTGGTACCCTTCCCCAAATCTGTTCCTCGACACAATCCTGTCTAGGTCTACGGACAATTCCTTCCACCTAATTCCTTGGTTTTTGCTCTGATATGCACTGTCAACTGTGGGACCTTATATTGAAAGGTGTGTGCCTTTCCAAATCATGTCCGATCAATTGAATTTAGCACCGGTGGACTCCAATCAAGTTGTAGAAACATCTCAAGGATGAGCAATGGAAACAGGATGCAGAGCTTAATTTCGAGTCTCACAACAAAGGGTTTGAATACTTATTTTTGTAATAAATTTACAGAAATATCAAAAAACCTGTTTTTGCTTTGTCATTATGGGGTAGTGTGTGTATAAGTGATGTATATTTTTTCATAAATTTGGGAATAAGACAAGGGTCAAGGGGTCTGAATAAGGCAAGGGTTAAGGGGTCTGAATACTTTCCAAATGCACTGTATATCGTATCATTATGGAAGAGCAAAACAGACTGGCCTGTTGGTGAGACCACATGGCTGCCAACTTGTGGCTCAACGCCATGTGGCACTACTCACCATGAACTTTTGCACGCTGATGGGGAAGGTGGCAGAGTACAGCAGGATCTGACGGCCCTTGCCCAGGAAGCTGATGATATCCTCGATGAGCACCACAAAGTCCTGAGACAGCAGCTTGTCCGCCTGTGAGGAAGATATTACATTATTATTAAGAGGAGCATTAGCAGCGTTCTAAAAAGTATAAATTAATTTGCTACTACTAGTATGTAATTGACATACGGAGCTGGTTGCAGGGGAAAAATATTACATGTAGCCCTTTGAACCTCTTTGGTAGATAGATGCACCAGAACAGATTTGATGGGCCCTGATGAAGAATATTGAGTGGCTTGTAACAAAATAGCTCATGGACTGATTCTCTGGAGTCATCTACAGTAGCTGAGTATAGTGAGTGGTTGATTGACTCAAGTGCCACATGTATTCACACACACTCACCTCATCCATCACCATCATCTGAACTCTATCCACTTTGGCCACGCCCTTCTTTATCAAGTCCAAGATCCTGCCAGGTGTGGCTATGACCACATGCACTGAGAGTGAAAAATAAATAAATATCAGAAACACCACCATTACAGATGCGCAAGTGTACAGCTTTGAGATTGTGTGACTTGCTTGTAGTGTACAGTGGGGTCCATAATTGACATCCTTGATAAAGACTAGCAAAAATGACAAATAATTCAAATACAGCACTATATCTAATGCGCAAAACAAAATCGGAAATTATATTATACTAATACAATTGCTCAGGAGATTTTGTTTAACAATTAGTAGTAATTAACAAAACTTTATTCTCAAAAAAGGTAGGGGGTCAAAATGATTGACACATGTTTGCAATACCATACTTTGCAAGGATAACGGCACTGAGCTTTTTTCTAAAATGTTCTACAAGCGT
The DNA here is from genome assembly GCF_023373465.1 of Oncorhynchus keta. Taxonomy (NCBI): domain Eukaryota; kingdom Metazoa; phylum Chordata; class Actinopteri; order Salmoniformes; family Salmonidae; genus Oncorhynchus; species Oncorhynchus keta. The sequence goes on from NC_068439.1 coordinate 44,140,513, forward strand.
TCTTAGACCATTCCTCCATACAGAATCCTTCCAGATTGTTGATATCCTTTGGCTGAGCTTACAGACTTGCTCTTTTAAATTCAAACCACAGATGTATTTCAGGTCCAGAGAGAGAAATGGCCATTGCAAAATGTTGATTATGGCCAATTGACAAATTCTTTGTGAATTTTGATGTGTGCTTGTGGTTACGGTCTTGCTGGAAGATTGCGTTCAAGTATCAGCCTCCTGGGCAGAGGCAACCAGGTTTTTGATAAATGTCCTGGGTACGGGATAAGGTTGATGATGTGGTTGACCTTAAGGGCCCCAGGACCAGTGGAAGAAAAATAGCCACATTACATCAAAGAGCACCCCCCATCATCATTTACAGTACGTATTGGATTCTTCTCTGCACAAAATAGAGCTCTTTGGCCACTCACACCAGAGGCATCGAAATGAGAACGCATTAGCAGAAAATAACCCCAGACACACTGTAAAATATTGTGGTGGATCTTTGATGTTTTGCTTCAACTGGTATTGGGGGCCCTTGTTAAGGTCAATGGCATCATGAACTTTACCCCGTACCAGAACATTTTAGCCAAAAACCCAGTTGCCTCTGCCAGGAGGCTGACACTTGATTGCAAGTCGATCTTCCAGCAAGACAATAACCCCAAGCACACAAAGAAATGGCCAGTTGGCCACAAAAATCTACATTTTGCAAAGGCCATCTCAGTCTCTGGATTTTAAACGCATTAAAAACTTGGAGGGCAGTCCATAAGCGCAGATGAATGATAAAATATACTGTATGGGAGAAATGGTCTAAGATACCTTCCAATGGTGTTAACCAACTCGTAAAACATTTGAGATTTTTTTTAAATACATTTTTAAAAATTGAGCAGTCAATATTGGCTCAGTAATTCAATTATTCAATTTTCCAGTCATTATTGCTCATGTTTATCAAGGGTGTCTATTGCAAACCCCATTGTATATTGTACAACTGTATTTGGAGCTTCTCCCATTCTTCTCTGCAGATCCACTCAAGCTGTCAGGCTAGATGGGGAGCCTAGCTGCACAGCTATTTTCAGGTCTCTCAGAGATGTTCAATCAGGTTCAAGTCCGGGCTCTGGCTGGGCCACTCAAGGACATTGAGACTTGTCCCGAAGCCACTCCTACATTGTCTTGGCAGTGTGCTTAGGGTCATTGTCCTGTTGGAAGGTGAACCTTCATCCCAGTCTGGGGTCCTGAGCGCTCTGGAGGGAGCTGGTTTTCATCAAGGATCTCTTTACTTTGCTCTGTTCATCTTTCCCTTGATCCTGACTAGTCTCACAGTCCCTGTCGATGAAAAACATACCCACAGTATGCTTCCACCACCATGCTTCATCATAGGGATGGCGCCAGGTTTCCTCCAGACGTGACACTTGGCATTCAGGCCAAAGAGTTCAATCTTGGTTTCATCAGACCAGAGAATTTTGTGTCTCATGGCCAGAGTCCTTTGGGTACCCTTTGGCAAACTCCAAGTGGGCTGTCATGTGCCTTCTACTGAGGAGTGGCTACCATCTGGCCACTACCACAAAGGCCTAATTGGTGGAGTGCTGCAGAGATGGTTGTCCTTCTGGAAGGTTCTCCCATCTCCACAGAGGAACTCTAGAGCTCTGTCAGAGTGAGTTTGAGTACTTGTTCACCACACTGACAAAGGCTCTTCTCCCCCGCTTGCTCAGTTTGGCCGGGTGGTCAGCTCTAGGTGGTTACAAACTTCTTCCATTTAAGAATGGAGGCCACTGTGGTTTTGGGGACCCCTTCAATGCTGTTTCGGAGCTCTACGGACAATTCCTTCGACCTCTTGGCTTGGCTATTGCTCTGACATGCACCCTCATCTGTGGGACCTTACATAGACAGGTGTGTGCCTTTCCAAATCATGTACTATCAATTGAATTTACCACAGGTGGACTCCAATCAAGTTGTAGAAACATCAAGGATGATACATGTTAACAGGATGCACCTGAACTTACATTTTGAGTCTCATGGGAAAGGGTCTGAATTCTTAAGTAAAAAGGGTATTATTATTTTTTTTACACTGCTCAAAAAAATTAAGGGAACACTAAAATAACATCCTAGATCTGAATGAATTAAATATTCTTATTAAATACTTTTCTTTACATAGTTGAATGTGCTGACAACAAAAATCACGCAAAAATTATCCATGGAAATCAAATTTATCAACCCATGGAGGTCTGGATTTGGAGTCACTCAAAATTAAAGTGGAAAACCACACTACAGGCTGATGTAATGTCCTTAAAACAAGTCAAAATGAGGCTCAGTAGTGTGTGTGGCCTCCACGTGCCTGTATAACCTCCCTAGAACACCTGGGCATGCTCCTGATGAGGTGGCAGATGGTCTCCTGAGGGATCTCCTCCATGACCTGGACCAAAGTATCCGCCAACTCCTGGACAGTCTGTGGTGCAACATGGCGTTGGTGGACGGAGCGAGACATGATGTCCCAGATGTACACAATTTGATTCAGGTCTGGGGAACGGGCGGGCCAGTCCATAGCATCAATGCCTTCCTCTTGCAGGAACTGCTGACACACTCCAGCCACATGAGGTCTAGCATCGTCTTGCATAAGGAGGAACCCAGGGCCAACCGCACCAGCATATGGTCTCACAAGGGGTCTGAGGATCTCATCTCGGTACCTAATGGCAATCAGGCTACCTCTGGCGAGCACATTGAGGGCTGTGCGGCCCCGCAAAGAAATGCCACCCCACACCATGACTGACCCACCGCCAAACCTGTCATGCTGGAGGATATTGCAGGCAGCAGAACGTTCTCCACGGCGTCTCCAGACTGTCACATGTGCTCAGTGTGAACCTGCTTTCACCTGTGAAGAGCACAGGGCGCCAGTGGCGAATTTGCCAATCTTGGTGTTCTCTGGCAAATGCCAAACGTCCTGCACGGTGTTGAGCTGTAAGCACAACCCCCACCTGTGGACGTCGGGCCGTCATACCACCCTCATGGAGTGTGTTTCAGACCATTTGAGCAGACACATGCACATTGGTTGCCTGCCGGAGGTCATTTTGCAGGGCTCTGGCAGTGCTTCTCCTTGCACAAAGGCGGAGGTAGCGGTCCTGCTGCTGGGTTGTTGCCCTCCTCCACGTCTCCTGATGTACTGGCCTGTCTCCTGGTAGCGCCTCCATGATCTGGACACTACGCTGACAGACACAGCAAACCTTCTTTCCACATCTCGCATTGATGTCCCATCCTGGATGAGCTGCACTACCTGAGCCACTTGTGTGGGTTGTAGACTCCATCTCATGCTACCACTAGAGTGAAAGCACCGCCAGCATTCAAAAGTGACCAAAACATCAGCCAGGAAGCATAAGAACTGAGAAGTGGTCTGTGGTCCCCACCTGCAGAACCACTTCTTTATTGGGGGTGGCTTGCTAGATACCTATAATTTCCACCTGTTGTCTATTCCATTTGCACAACAGCATGTGAAATTTATTGTCAATCAGTGTTGCTTCCTAAGTGGACAGTTTGATTTCACAGAAGTGTGATTGACTTGGAGTTACATTGTGTTGTTTAAGTGTTCCCTTTATTTTTTTGAGCAGTGTATATGTAATACATTTTCAAAATTTCCTAAATACCTGTTTTAGTTCTCTCATTATGGGGTATTGTGTAAATTGCTGAGGAAAATGTTTGATTTCATCGATTTTAGAATAAGTCTAACGTAACAGAATGTTGAAAAAGTAAAGGGATCTGAATACTTTCTAAAGGCACTGTATACAGTTGAAGTCGGAAGTTTACATAGACAAAAATCATTTAAAACGCAGTTTCACAATTCCTGACATTTAATCCTAGTAAAAATGCCCAGTCTTAAGTCAGTTAGGATCATCACTTTATTTAAGAATGTGAAATGTCAGAATAATAGTAGAGAGAATTATTTATTTCAACTTTTATTTCTTTCATCACATTACCAGTGGGTCAGAAGTTTACATACACTCAATTAGTATTTGGTAGCATTGCCTTTAAATTGGTTAACTTGGGTCAAACATTTTGGGTAGCCTTCCACAATAAATTGGGTGAATTTTGGCCCATTCCCCCTGACAGAGCTGGAGTAACTTCGTCAGGTTTGAAGGCCTTCTTGCTCGCACACGCTTTTTAATTTCTGCCCACAAACTTTCTACAGGATGAGGTCAGGGACTTGTGATGGACACTCCAAAACCCTGACTGTGGTCCTTAAGCTATTTTTCAAAACTTTGGATGTATGCTTGGAGTCATTGTCCATTTGGAAGACGCATTTGCCACCAAGCTTTAACTTCCTGACTGATGTCTCGAGATGTTGCTTAGTGGTGTAGCCTAGTGGTTCGAGTGTTGGACTAGTAACCGGAAGGTTGCAAGTTCAAACCCCCGAGCTGACAAGGTACAAATCTGTCGTTTGCCCCTGAACAGGCAGTAAACCCACTGTTCCTAGGCCGTCATTGAAAATAAGAATTTGTTCTTAACTGACTTGCCTAGTTAAATAAGGGTAAAAAATTAAAATATATATATATATATATATATATAGTCAGGTCTTTCTGTACTCAGATTATTGCATGGTGTGCTTTTTCCGTAAAGCTTTTTTGAAATCTGACACAGCGGTTGCATTAAGGAGGAGTATATCTTTAATTCCATGTATAACACTTGTATTTTCATCAACATTTATGATGAGTATTTCTGTGAATTGAATTGATGTGGCTCTCTGCAAAAAACACGCCAATGTAAACTGAGATTTTTGGATATAAATATGAACTTTTTCAAACAAAACATACATGTATTGTGTAACATGAAGTCCTATGAGTGTCATCTGATGAAGATCAAAGGTTAGTGATTCATTTTCTCTCCATTTCTGCTTTTTGTGACTCCTCTCTTTGGCTGGAAAAATTGTGTTTTTTCTGTGACTAGGTGCTGACCTAACATAATCGCATGGTATGCTTTCATCTTAAAGCCTTTTTGAAATCAGACACTGGTGGGATTAACAACAAGTTTATCTTTAAAATGGTGTATAATACTTGTATGTTTGAGGAATTTTAATTTCGAGATTTCTGTTGGTTTGAATTCTGAATTCTGACCTACTGGAATTGTAATACAGTGAATTCTAAGTAAAATAATCTGTCTAAACAATTGTTGGAAAGGTTACGTGTCATGCACGAAGTAGATGTCCTAACCGACTTGCCACAACTATAATTTGTTAACAAAAAAAAATGTGGAGTGGTTGAAAAACTAGTTTTAATGACCAAAGTGTATGTAAACATCCGACTTCAACTGTGTACACGTCGCAAGACACCACTCTTGGTATGAAGTGACAATGTGATGCTGTTGGGTCTTTACCAGTCTCGTCCAGGCGCATGATGTCATCTCGCAGGTTGGTACCACCTGTGGTGGCCATGACTTTCACTCCGCCCAGGTGCTTGCTGATCTGGATACTGATCTGGCTCACCTGCAGGGCCAGCTCACGAGTGGGCACCATCACAATAGCTTGGGAGAGAGGATGAAGTGGATATGGGTAAGTATAAGAGGTATAGATAGCGAAAGTGCAAGACAGAGGTTTGGCAGAGAGGGAGGGAAAAGTAGGAAGAGGGGCGCAGTAGGGCTGGGCGGTATACTGTATTTTACGATATACCGGTATTGATGCAGGGGTTTTTACTTTACCTTCTATAAATGGTATTTGCATGATTGGTTTGTTAAAATGACATGCTGTGCACAATGTCCATTTTTATAGTTTACTTCGTTACTTGAGTCACCCCTCTCTGTGCTCTCTCCCTCCATTCCTCCTTCCAAACAGACCTAGCCCTGCCCCATCACCCAAGGAGCGCACCGTTGATCCTTAACCACTAGACACTTGCTTTCAGTCTGCATGGTCAACATGCAACTATTTTGATGACAACAATGCCGTTTTCACTTTACTTCTTAATGTAGATCCACTAGCGGTCTATAATTACACCATTAGTTTGTTTCTTACATCTGCAAACAGCTAGTTTGTCTTTTCTTAGCAAGTTGGGCCAAATATTGTTAGCTGCTAATGTGAATCACTAGCTAATTAAATGAACGGAGTCAGAGCAAATTTAATTAGCTATACAGCCTGATAATGCCAGTGATGGTTTAGACCAAAATCAGCATGTTGTTTGTGCAACAGTATCTTCTAAATCAGTGGTTCCCAAACTTTATAGTCCAGTATCCCTTCAAACATTCAACCTCCAGCTGCGTACCCCCTCCAGCGCACTCTCAAATGTAGATTTTTGACATCATTGAAAGCCTGCCCCACACACACTATTTTTAATAAATGTGAGTTTGTCACAACCCAGCTTATGAGAAGTGACAAAGAGCTCTTATAGGACCAGGACACAAATAATCAATCATTTTGCTCTTTAACCATCTTAGATATAAAACCTTATTTGTTTATATAAAAAAATGTGAATAACGCACCACAGGGTAATGAAGGGTGTGCCTGAAAGGATGCACATAATTCTGCAATGTTGGGTTGTATTTGGGGAGAGAGAGTCATTTTCCACACAGTCTGCACCTGTATTTAGTTTTCATGCTAGTGAGGGCCGAGAATCCACTCTCACATAAGGTACGTGGTTGCAAATGGCATAAAATGTCTTAATAGCACGATTTGCCAAGGCAGAATACTCTGAGCGCAGCCCTATCTGGAAATCTGGCAGTGGCTTCTGATTAAATTACATTTTCACAGAACCGCTTGTTGCAATTTCAATGAGGCTTGCTTGTTCAGATATGGGCAAGTGGACTGGAGGCAGGACATGAAAGGGATAACGAATCCAGTTGTTTGTGTCGTCCGTTTCTGGAAAGTACCTGAGTAACTGCACACCCAGCTCATTCAGGTGCTTCGCTATATCACATTTGACATAGTCCATAAGCTTGAGTTAATTTTCACACAAAATATCATACAGAGATGAGACCTGCGTGCTGTCCTTGTTAATGCAGACAAAAAAAAAAAAGAGCTGCAACTTCTTAAATCAGCGCCTCAATTTGGTCCCGCACATTGAATATATAGTCCCTGGAGGGTCCCTGTAATCCTAGATTCAGATCACTCAGATAGGCCAGTCGTGTGAGAAACTCGTCATCGTGCAAGAGGTCAGACAAGTGAAAGTTATGGTCAGTCAAGAACTTTAAGCTCTCAAAGAAAATGTGTCAATACTTTGCTCCATTATAACCAGCACTCTTCTCTGGGCTCCCGAGTGGCGCAGCCATCCAAAGCACTGAATCTCAGTGTTAGAGGCGTCACTACAGACACCCTGGTTCGATTCCAGGCTGTATCACAACCGGCCTTGATTGGGAGCCCCATAGGATGGCGCACAATTGGCCCAGTGTCGTCCGGGTTTGGCCGGGGTGGCTGTCATTGTAAATAAGAATGTTAACTGACTTACCTAGTTAAATAAAATGTTGTAAAAGCGTTACATGGTCGCTGCCCATATCATTGCATAGTGCAGAAAATACACTAGAGTTCAGGGGCCTTGCTTTTACAAAGTTACCCATTTTTCACTGTATTGTCTAAAACATCTTTCAAGCTGTCAGGCATTCCTTTGGCAGCAAGAGCCTCTCAGTGGATGCTGCAGTGTACCCAAGTGGCATCGGGAGCAACTGCTTGCACGCTCGTTACCACTCCACTGTGTCTCCCTGTCATGGCTTTCGCGCCATCAGTACAGATACCAACATAAGCAGGAGCTACGTTTGGCTCCTCCATTAGTGGTATTCCCGCAAGAGAGTAATGGTTAATGTGATTGGATGTTAAAATTATTTGACTAAGCTACCTGTATTTGACATTATGGTGTTATTTCGTTGAACACTAGATGGTTCAATTTTATTTTTGGAAGTGAAACGAGGATACTCTGAGAAAAAAAATACTCACCCAAATGTATAGCCCCGTTGGAAGATATAAATTTACTGTTTGAAAATGTGAGGAGAATTTTTAACATTTTTTAAAATATGAAATGTGAATCACATTTTAATTTACGTACCCCCGACAGCATTGCGCGTACCCCAGTTTAGGAATAAATCAGAGAGGAATACATGAAGCAAGAATATGTTAGCTACATGAAGTAGCTAAGAGAAAACATTCACATTCAGTGTAGCCAAAGATTATAGCATCCCCTAGGAAACAGACATTTTGGTTCCTACCCTGTCACAATAACTGCTCCCTGGCATTTTCATTTGTTGTCAAGTCAAACACTGTATTCAAAGTGCCCACTATTATATTCTAACAACGGAATTAGAAAAATCTTCTATTTCCATGATTCCAAAGGTTCACCCAAGTGTTTTGCTCAAAGGTGAAATTGCAAATTCAAATAAAATGTTATTTGTCACATGTGCCGAATACAACAGGTGCAGACGTTAAGAAAAAAACTTTAAAAAGTAATAGAAGCACAAATAACTAAAGAGCAGCAGTAAATAACAATAGCGGGGCTATATACAGGGGATACCGATACAGAGTCTGTCCACATGTAGGGGGAGCCGGTGTCAAAGTAATATGTACATGTAGGTAAGTTATTAAAGTGACTATGCATTCGTAGAGTTATTAGTGACTATGCATGCGTTAAAGTGAATAGATAATAACAGAGCAGCAGCAGTTTAGAAGGGGGGCAACGCAAATAGTCTGGGTAGCCATTTGATAGATGTTCAGGAATCTTACAGCTTGTGGGTAGAAGTTGTTTAGAAACCTCTTGGACCTAGACTAGGCGCTCTGGTATCGCTTGCCATGCGGTTGCAGAGAGAACAGTTTATGACTAGGGTGGCTGGAGTCTGACCATTTTTAGGGCCTTCTTCTGACACCGCCTGGTATAGAAGTCCTGGATGGCAGGAAGCTTGGCCCCGGTGATGTACTGGGCCGTACGCACTACCCTCTGTAGTGCCTTGCGGTTGGAGGCCAAGCAGTTGCCGTACTATGGTTGCATCACTGCCATCAGGATGCTCTCGATTGGGCAGCTGTACAACCTTTTGATGATCTGAGGACCCATGCCAAATCTTTTCAGTCTCCTGAGGGGGAATAGGTTTTGTCGTGCCCTCTTCACCATTATCTTGGTGTGCTTGGACCACGGTAGTCTGTTGGTGATATGGACGCATAGGAACTTGAAGCTCTTAACCTGACTTCCTCCCTATAGGCCATCTCATTGGGAGTGAACACGGAGTACAGGAAGGGACTGAGCACGCACCAGAGGGGCCCCCGTGTTGAGGATCAGTGTGGCGGATGTGTTGTTAGTCCAGGATCCAGTTGCAGAGGGAGGTATTTAGTCCCAGGGTACTTAGTTAGTGATGAGCTTTGAGGGCACTATGGTGTTGAATGCTGTGCTGTAGACAATGAATAGCATTCTAACATAGGTGTTCCTTTTGTCCAGGTGTGAAAGGGAAGTGTTGAGTGCAATATAGATTGCATCATCTGTGGATCTGTTGGGGCAGTATGCAAATTGGAGTGGGTCTAGGGTTTCTGGGATAATGGTGTTTATGTGAGGCATGACCAGCCTTTCAACACATTTCATGGCTACAGATGTGAGTGATATGGGTAGGTAGTCATTTAGGCATGTTACCTTAGTGTTCTTGGGCACAGAGACTATGGTGGTCTGCTTGAAACATGTTGTTATTACAGACTCAGGGAGAGGTTGAAAATGTCAGTGAAGGCACTTGCCAGTTGTTCAGCGCATGCTCGGAGTACACATCCTGGTAAGCCGTCTGGCCCTACGGCCTTGTGAACATTGACCTGTTTGAAGGTCTTACTCACATCGTCTGCAGAGAGCGTGATCACACCATCCTACAGCTGATGCTCTCATGCATGTTTCAGTGTTACTTGCCTTAAAGCGAACATAAAAGTAATTTAGCTTGTCTGGTAGGCTCGTGTCACTGGGCAGTTCTCGATGACGTCCCCCCCAAAGTGACTGTACGTACACATCCCAACCAGAAGCCATGAATACAGGCAACATTCACACTGAGCTCAAGGATAGAGCTGCCGCATTATCCTCATGATTCCTGTAATGAAAGTGTTTGCCCTGACACTCTCCCACTTCGCTCCAGGGGAAAATAAATGAATAAATAAATGCACCCTGGATTGCATAAATGTCAAAATCCACATTTTGGGAAAAATATTTATCCTCTGTAATACTTGTTGTTACAACTGGAGAGGTTCTCAGATTTCTGTATGTAGATGTTTTATTTCTCAACTGAAGTTTGATCTCTATAGCAAAATATTTGATAAGGTTTGAGATACGGAGAGCACATTGGCCATTACGAGTGCATGGTCCTCATTGGGTAGTAGACTACGACAGCTAAGTTTATTTAGGGCATTACATATACAGTCAGATTAATATGGCTATTACCAGTGGGTATTACATTTAAGTTAGCAATCTAGCTAATGTGTTTTGAGTTTCCACTTAAGTGGTGAATTACATGCTGACCAGACAGCTCGCATGCGATCAGGAAACACAGGTTAAAATATCAAAATTAACTCTGAACCAACAACATAAATTTTGGGACAGGTCAAAAAGCAAACATTTATGGCAATTTAGCTAGCTAGCTTGCGTTTGCTAGATGATTTGTCCTGGAATATAAACATTGGGTTGTTAATTTACCTGAAATGCACAAGGTAAATTTAGTTAGTTTCTAGTAATCTCTCCTCCTTCAGTGCTCTTCTTTGGACTTTCTATGGCGGTTGGCAAGCAACTTTAAAAGGTGCATACCACCAACTGGACTTGAGTGTGGACCTCAGTTCATCTTTCAATCACTACGTATATATATATATATATATATATATACTCCTAAAAACCAATGAGGAGATGGGAGAGGCAGGACTTGCAGCGCATCTAGTGTCACAAATAATATCAAGTTTGAGTTTAGTGCCTAGCTACACAGACGCTCACTAGTAGTGCAATGATTAAATAATGTGTAAATGTAATTTTGCAACGCATATGAGCGGTGTGGTCAGCATGTTAGCCCCAAACAGCCTATATTAGTGCACATAAACATGTAGGCAAATTAATATCTATTGAACAAAAAACTGGAGTACTATTTTAACAGTAAAACCTAATTGTCAACTAAAAATTCATGACTATCACTGGATTAGGTTGTACATCAATATCTTGAATCATGCATTCCTGCTTAAACAGGAACACATGATGAAAACATATAACTACTGAGATGGTATTTAACACTTCAATAAATCACTGCGAAAGACAACCCAAAAATTATATTGCGGGATGAAAGATTGGTGCGACCAAGTCATGGCCCGCTGCCACCAAATGAAAAAGTTAATGGCATCAGTAGGGCTGCTGCGGTGACGTATTACTTCCACACTGGCAGTCATGACGGCAGTAAAATTCCATGTGACCGCTGAGTCACGGTTATCTCTTCTTACGCACACTGGACATGCATTGGTAAAACAACTTGCTAACGATCATCACGTCACTACTGGCCTGGTAGTCAGGGCTCTATTGTCCCTCTAACCCAGGTGTGTGGTATGAAATAACTATAGTAGCCTACCCGGATGGCTTGAAAAACAAACCGGAGGGAAAGCGGCCTCCAAACGCTTTTCGAGTGCATATGGAACAGCCATTTGAAACAGTAAGAAAATTTCAGCGAGAGAACTCAAAGGCTTAATCCATTAAAGCCAAGGTAATGGAATTTGTTACCCTTGACAATCAACCATTCTCTGTCGTGGGTGATGTTGGCTTTCGCCAACTGGTCAAGCACTGGTACACAATACCAAGTGCTCTATTTTTCAGATGTTGTCCTACCGGAGTTACACAGTAATCGTGTCACTGCTATTAACTTCACGACTGACATTTGGACCAGTGATATTAGCCCCATGAGCATTCCGAGTCTGACAGCACAGTGGGTTGTCAAGGATTTTGTACTGAGGAAAGTCGTAATTCATGCTCATGAATGTGCTGGTTGTCATAGCGTTGCTGCCATTTCAATGGCATTTGAGAACATGTTTGAAACATGAACACACTATCTAGCTCCATTCGAACAACTGACTAGAGAAATAAGCTCATCAACTGCGCCTGCAGCAGATGTGATACCCTCGGTCATGGCAGATGATGCACATACCATGACTTTTCCTGGACTTTCATTGCTGACCAAAAATTAGCTATAACTGGGCAAATGACTCACTAACTAGCAATGAATATCAACAAATGTGCACACGCAGCTTGCTTTGAACTCAAATCGCATCTCACGACTGCATGATATAAAGACCGCTGGGGCCTGTCAATGTAGGTCTACAATAAAAATGACAAATAAATCGCCTGACAACAAAAATATAGATTTAAGTTGTCCGTATGGACAAATAAATAAAATCTCACGCAAAAACCACTATCAAAGCTGCCAAATAACTACTGAATGGGAAAAATCCTTTCCATTTCATTCAGCTATGTTCAATTATATTCTTACTATAAAATCATAATATAAAACAATGGCACAGGCCTTAAGCACACTGTATATTGTCTGCTTAATGAACAAGCATATTGCAGGAATGGGCAACTTCGATTGGGGGTCACAAAAAGAAAATGGAACTGAGGGGCCGCAGTTGCTCGTGGGTCTGCGTGCCCACATCCGTATATAAAATACATTTCCAGCAATTAGAATAAATGTTGCCGTTTTAAAGCAAGTTCGCTGCAATTCTACACATTTTGCCATGTGGTAGAGAAAAAAATGTTGCAATTTTATAACTAAATTCATGCTATTCTGTGAAATTGGTCCACAGGTCTACAAAAGTTGCCCATCCCTGGCCTATGGCATGGCGCATAGCCAGATAACATACAGTAGGCCAACTCATTCTGTTCTTCTGAAATACATTTTCTTTATATCATGTTTCTTTAGACCCGCCTAAAATAATGGATGTATTGTGATGGTGTATATCAAATTGATGTATTACTTTTTAAAAACATAAGGCGTGCATCAGCAGCTTTTGTATGCGGAGGCCAGGAGATGCTAAATGTGTTTGTTAATTAACAGTCCATTACTGTGAGACCGGTTGTCTTTATGATCGCCACAGCCCTAAGTACCAGGGGAAAATGTTAGCCTGGAGCCGTGAGTAGTAGAGATAAGTAGAGTAAAAAAAAAGGAGGGAAAGAGTAATGTGAAGCGCCTCATCTCACCCTGTATATAATCCTTCTTCAGGTCTATTCTCTCCAGCATGGGGATGAGGTAGGCCCCACTCTTCCCTGTTCCATTCTTGGCTCGGGCCAGGATGTCTCGTCCTGACAAGGCTATGGGAATGCTCTCCTCCTGAAAGGTGACAAACTCTGGTTTAACATATTGTAGCAAAAAATATGTAACAAAAAAACAATGTAACATTATCACTATGACAAACCACCAAAAGTCAAGACTTCAGTTATGCAGAACTTTAAAGACTTTAAAGTCCAGAATCTTAAACTCAACAAATTCTTAACATATCATATGAAATGGATGATGTAGTACACAAAAACGGGGCCCTGTTATGGCTCGTGAGCACCACTCATAACTATTGGCTGAAATGATACAAAAGTTCAAGCGCATCACATTAAAGTAGCTGTATAGGCATCAGAAACAGGAGCCAATTTACAGCAAGGGAATCCCCCAGTTTCAAAGGTGATCGGTGGGCAGAGAAGCTCCCAGTGAGTGTCGTACCTGGATAGGGGAGGGCTTCTCCCAGCCCATCTCAAAAATGCCCATCAGGAGCTCCCGTTTCAGACAGTAGTCCTCAAACTCATTTCCCTTAGTGGATGTTACATCCTGGGACACAGCAAAGAAGAGGTTAGACATCAGAAGTACCAGATTTGATTAAAATTACACTGGGAACATCCTGTGAGTTTGTGAAACAAAGCATGCTGCATTGTACCATGACTTACAGAGGTTCTGACTCTAGTGTCTTTGGGAGGGAGCTGTAGGCTCTTTTTCCAGTCATCTCCAAATCTGATGAAGGGCACCAATGAGAAGAGTGCAATTAACCAGTTAAATGCAACCGAAAATGTCATCTATGTAATCCCAAAAAATGTGGGCCCTCATGAGAGGGCTAAACAATAACTAGCAATGCTGCATGCTCAAAAGGTTACAATCCCACCTTTCAGGTAAAAAAAAGTTGTCACTTGAGGACACAAGCTAAAGTACAAATATGATAAAAATGAAATATTTTATGTATTTCCTATTCAAAACTGTATTAATAAGGCTTGAAATTACATGTTTATAAATATAGTATTATCAAATTATAAAACCAGCATCTATAAGATTTAACCTTCCTTATACAGTCGGGTCCATAAATATTTGGACATTGACCAAGCTACTATTATTTAGCTGTCTACCACGGCATATTGGAGTTTAAATTAAATAATGAATATGAGTTGAAAGTGCAGACTTTCAGATTTAATTTGAGGGTACTTACATCCAAAATCGGGTGAACAGTGTAGGAATTACAGCACTTTTATATGTGGTTGTCCCCTTTTTAAGGGACCAAAAGTAATTGGACAATTGGCTGCTCAGCTGTTCCATGGCCAGGTGTGTGTTATTCCCTCATTAGTTCATTTACAAGTAAGCAGATAAAAAAAAAGTCTCGAGTTGATTTCAAGTATGGCATCTGCAATCTGTTGCCGTTTACCCTCAATATGAAGTCCAAAGAGTCATCACTGCCAGTGACGCAAGCCATCATTAGGCTGAAATCAAAACAAACCCATCAGAGAGACAGCAAAAACATTAAGCGTGGCCAAGTCAACTATTTGGTACATTCTTAAAAAGAAAGAAGGCACTGGTGAGCCCAGGAACACCAAAAGATCTGGAAGATCACAGAAAACAGTGGTGGATGACAGAATAATGATTTCCCTGGTGAAGAAAAAAACCCTTCACAACAGTTGGCCAGATCAAGAACACCCTCCAGGAGGCAGGCGTAACTGTGTCAGTTAACAATCAAGAGAAGACTTCACCAGAGTAAATACAGAAGGTTTACCAAATGATGTAAACCATTGGTAAGCCTCAAAAAAAGGAATAGCAGATTAGAGTTGGCCAAAAAAACTAAAAAAATACAAATAAATACATGTACATTTCTGGAACATCATCCTATGGACAAAGATCAATTTGTACCAGGATAATGGGAAGACAAGAGTATAGAGAAGGGAAGGTACTGCCCATGATCTGAAGCATACCACCTCATCTGTGATGCATGGTGGAGGTAGTGTTATGGCGTGGGCATGTATGACTGCCAATGGAATTGGTTCCCTTGTATTCATTGATGTGACTGCTGACAAAGCAGCAGGATGAATTCTGAAGTGTTTAGGGCTATATTATCTGCTCAGATTCAGCCAAATGCTTCATAACTCATTGGACGGCGCTTCACAGTACAGATGGACAATGACCCGAGGCATTCTGCGAAAGCAACCCAATACTTTAAGGCAAAGAAGTATTATGTTCTGTAATGGCCAAGTCAATCAACTGAATCCAATTTAGCATACATTTCACTTGAAGGCAAAACACCCCAAGAACAAGCAGGAACTGAAGACAGCTGCAGTAAAGGCCTGGCAGAGCATCACCAGGGAAGAAACCCAGAATCTAGTAATGTCTATGGGTTCCAGACTTCAGGCAATCATTGAATACAAAGGATTTGCAACCAAGTATTAAAACTCACAATTTAATTTATGATTGTTCGTTTGTCCAATTACTTTTGAGCCCCTAAAATTGGGGGGCTATGTATATATAAAAAAATAAGTAATTTCTACACGGTTCATACAATAATTGACAAAACCCTTCAATTAAAAACGAAGTCTACACTTAAAGCACATGTTGATTATTTCCTTTCAAAACCATTGTGGCGGCGTACAGAGCCAAAATGATGCAGTGTCACTGTCCAAATACTTATGGACCTGACTAACTAAAATACATATGTGTATGTTTAGTGGAGAATATATAGATGTGCATATTTTCTAAAGGTCCCTCTTGATCAGAACGTCTGCCCCCATCGCTGTGAAGACCTCAGAGCTCTAAAATCTGAAATTTAGATGAATGGCTACAAATCGATCTCTGAATGTGCTACCGTGATGAAACCACTCACTCCTGCTGCACTACGACATAATGACTGCAGGCATGTGTGATGTAGGGTTCAACCAGAAGTTAATGGACAGTCAGAAGAGCAAATTAAATGGTAGAAGAGACATCCCAGCTTCAAGTGGTTTCAGATGTCACATCCTGCATCACACAGGCTCAGAAAACTAGTGTCCGTGGGAACCAAGGCTATTGCTCAACGCAAGCCATTTTGATCCATGGTATCCACAGAGCGATTTATAAGTGAAAATGTTGGTCGGAACCAGTACCAGAACCATGCAGGTCTTCTAAGAGGGTATTAAGAAAACACCTGAACACACTCACTGCTGTTGTGAAAAAAAAAACTAAAACTCTACTGGGTAATCACTTGGTATGAAAGTAAAATATACTATACGAGCAGCACACAATTGGGGTGAAACAGGTGTGTAAGAGAAATGTGTACCTAATGCCAGTTCCCTCCAGGGAAGCACCTGCTTTCTGGGGTGCACCTACAGCCTTGCTTAACAGAGAGCCCAGGACGAGGGGTCTTGATTGAGGAGAGGCCGGTTTAGGCACCCCCCTGAGCTGCCCGTTCTGCTTGTTCAGTCCCATGCCGATAGGGCCAAGGTTCTCCGTTCTTGCGGATGCCATGTCTTTCCTTTGTTTTTACTCTCAAAGATTTACGTCTTACCCTCCCTTAGCTTTTTCTTCCTTTTCTTAAAAAGCCTCTTCAAAAGTAGATGTCTAAAAAAAGCATTCAACAATATCCTCCATTATTTTTAGTCCAAAGCTTTTACAACATAAGTATATTTGTAGTTCTTTCATATACACACACATGCAGTTTAGTCCCCTACAGAGTTTACTGACGTATGAAAAGTCTTAACACAAGAGCTCTTCCAAATGAAGAGCTATATGCATTCAAATGCATAAATATTTTATACCTGCACACAAAATTTAAAAAATGGTATGTAAACAAGTATCAAGGAGTTTAAGTCCTGCAATAGAACTGCTAAGACAATTTGAACCGAGGGAGTAGTATCAGTAATATAATCTTTGTTCAAAAGTTAAATCTCTTTCTTTGATTAAACATTTCCTTGCTTTGCGTCGAGTCCCTTTGAATTGCGCAACATCGATGTCCTTGTAAATGGTTTTTCAAACCTTTGTACAAATATTTATCCAAAATCATATGGTCCTTATTGTTCAATATTTGTTTTCCACTCTGTGTGTATATACATGTCCATCCACATGTGAAAGTAGTTTCCTGATGTTGAAAATCAAATAAAGGGTAATTGTAGTCCAAATCGCAAAACAGCTTTACGATCCCCTCTGTCTGTCCTGTTTGTTTCAGCTGGGTCTCCCTCTCTTGTTGACACCACAGGTCTTCTGTCAAAGTGTGTAGCTTTGTGTGCGAGTCAGGCGGTATTCAGCTCAAGCCTGTGTCACCTGACAGGAAGAAGGAACAATTGATTTAGTAGTCAGGATGAACACTATATAGGCCAAGCCCTAGACTTTGTTAAAATTTTAACGTTAAAACTTAATACAATGTAGAATAGATGCCCAAACATTTTGTTCAAGTCCCCAACTACATAATATAAAAGACGTATTTGGCTGGCAGGCACAAGGTGGATGTCATAAGGTGAATGCACCAATTTGTAAGTCGCTCTGGATAAGAGCGTCTGCTAAATGACTTAAATGTAAATGTAAATGTCTAGTGTTGGCTCGGTGGATCAGTCTGTAGTGTATTCTAGTCAACTCGTGTAGGGCATGACCACAGATGACAAAAGAGTTGCCTACACTACAAGCGCATACAGTTAGGGACCAGATCATAGACGTGCGAAACTTCAGGCTATAATGTCAACAGAATGTGGGACCGGTATAACGTGCAAAGTTTTAAATGACTTTGAAGATATTAGAAGCATCTGAATTAAATGAAAGTCCAAATGTATGGACAATTTAATTTAAAAAAGTAACTGGCATAACGTTAGCTACGAAAATGAATAGTTAGATGCGACCTACCTAGCTAGCCAAATAACGTTAGTAGCTATGCTAGCACTGACATTCGATGCAAGTTAGCTAATTTTATAGCTAGAAAACTGATCGAACAACAGGGGTGCCGTTCTAGGCCAATAAAGATAGGAAGTCAGCTAATGTTCCAGTTAGTAACAGTTAGCTTCGTGCGCGATTTGATTTAGTGCGACAAAGGCCATTCATAGTGCCAACTTTAGAGGAAGATATTTAGTTAGCCAGTTAACTTTGCCATCTAGCTAGCGTTAGCTAGCTACTGACGTTACGTTAGCCACGCCAGCTTTGACGAAAACATGCAAGTTGGCTAACGTAGCTACATAACAGTACTGTAAATACTAATTTATTTAACTAGCATTACATCACAGATGAAAGTGGTTATATATGATTTATTTATGCCAGGTTAACGTTATAGTTAATTGCCATTAGCCAGCTAGCTCGCTATCTAGCCAGTTTCGTCAACTTGGATGGCTACCGGGCAGTCGTCTTCAATGTCTGACAGGATTAGCTAGCTTGCCTAGCGAAAGTCGACTCATTTGAAATATTTATAGCTAATGCAAATTGAACACGAAAGACCGAAACGCTCACCTTTCTATCCCTCTGATGTTATATATCACATTTTTTTGCGGCAGATCGACACTTTACCGTTAGATTACATTCACTCCAAATAAACCGTCTCTATTGTGTTTTTTTCTTGCTAATTCAACATGGTCGCATTCTTCTTCGTCCTCTCCGATTGAAATCACATGCCGTTTCAAAACGATGCTGCCATCTACTATTGCAATACGATACCTACACAACATCATCTCCACACAGATATTATATATGGAATATTCGGGATATATTGTATAAAAATACTTCTTTGTTTCTAGAATATTGGTTCCGAAATAATATCCTATTGGTGAGCCAACTGGTAAATGCAGAGTGTCTTTTACTCAGTTATAAGGAATTCTTATCACTTTACAAGGTCCCTGTAACACCTAAAGATTTTGCAATTGTTTTAGATGCCATTCCCTCAGGTGTTGCTTTTTTAAAATTCAGGAACGTGAATACGCCTACCTTCCGTTGACCCTGTTGACTCATCAGTAGGAAAGATTTGTTTCTCTTTTGGTCCATTCAACAGAGCAATACGAACCTTGTTTCAGGAGGATGTTGTATCTATCTATACCTTATGTCATGCCTTATTGGAATGGATTTATTGATCATATCTGTTGGAAAAAAGTTTGGATGTTGCCACACACATACCTAGTTGATAACAAAATTAAAGAAGTTTCCTTATCATTATTCATAAATATTATCCTGCCAACCACTTCATTAAGGTCCTTGTGTAATGTGATATTGTAACCCCTAGTCCCGCCCCTAGCCCCGATTGTCCATTGTATATTATTCACATATAATTGTTCCCACATGTACTTCCTGTATGGATTTGTTGTTAATAATAACATAAAAAATTAAAAATTAAAAAATACTAAAAATAAAAACCTGCACAACATCATAAAAGGATTTCCAGGTAAAAGGTTCACAGCATTCTGCTTCCGCCGAACTACTACTCTTTTGAGCAGTTGGTCATATGTTAGTATTGCTAGAATTATCGTGTATAATCACTGAAAAAAATATATAAACACACCATGTAAAGTTTTTGTCCCATGTTTCATAAACTGAAATAAAAGATCCCAGAAATATTCCATAAGCACAAAAAGCTTATTTCGCTCAAATTTAGTGCACAAATGTGTTTACATGCATGCTACTGAGCATTTCTCCTTTGCCAAGATAATCCATACACCTGACAGTTGTGGCATATCAAGAAGCTGACTAAACAGCATGATCATTACACAGGTGCACCTTGTGCTACCAACAATAAAAGGCCACTTTAAAAATCCACTTATTTAAGTGTATCTAAGTGTTAAGGAACTAAATTGAGCCATTACATCACTTCCTTTTTTTACTAGGGTATAAAAATGAGGTAACACGCATGCAATATCCCTTTGTCATCCAACACCATGAAGAAAATAAAAGAACTGTCAGTTCAAAAGGGACAGATTCATAAATCTGGTAATGGCTACAAGAAGATCCACAAACGATTGAATATACCACTGAGCACTGTCGGGGCAATTATTAAAAAATTCAAAAAGATATGGAACAGTTGAAAACCTCACAGGTAGAAGACGCAAATGCATTTTGCCCCCCAGGATAGGGAGGGGGATCGTGAGAGAAGCAACAAAATCCCCAAGAATCACTGTGAAAGAATTGCAGGCCTTGGTGGCATCTTGGGGTCACCAGATTTAAAAGGCACCATCATACGCCACCTCCACAACCACAGGCTCTTTGGAAGGTAGGTAGCAACACATCTGCCACGCTGATCCTCAACACTGGAGCTCCACAGGGGTGCATGCTTCAAGTTCCTTGGTGTCCACATCAACAACAAACTAGAATGGTCCAAACACACCAAGACAGTCGTGAAGAGGGCACGAAAAAGACTTAAAAGATTTGTCATGGGTCCCTAGATCCTCAAAGTTCTACAGCTGCAACATCGAGAGCATGGCTGGTTGCATCACTGCTGGTACGGCAATTGCTCAGCCTCAAACCGCAAGGCACTACAGAGGGTAGTACATACGGCCCAGTACATTACTGGGACTAAGCTGGCTGCCATCCAGGACCTCGACACCAGGCGGTGTCAGAGGAAGGCCCTAAAGATTGTCAAAGACCCCAGCCACCGCAGTCATAGACTGATCTCTCTACTTCCGCATGACAAGCGGTACCGGAGTGCCAAGTCTAGGACAAAAAGGCTTCTCAACAGTTTTTACCCCAAAGCCATAAGAATCCTGAACGGGTAATCAAATGGCTTCCCGGACTATTTGCATTATGTGCCCCCCCAACCCCCTTTTTTATGCTGCTGCTACTCTCTGTTTATCATATATGCATAGTCACTTTAACTATACATTCATGTACATACTACCTCAATTGGGCCGACCAACCAGTGCTCCCGCACATTGGCTAACCAGGCTATCTACATTGTGTCCCACCACCCTCTCTTTTACGCTACTGCTTCTCTCTGTTCATCATATATGTATAGTCACTTTAACCATATCTACATGTACATACTACATCAATCAGCCTGACTAACCGGTGTCTGTATGTAGCCTCGCTACTGTATATAGCCTGTCTTTTTACTGTTGTTTTATTTCATTACTTGCATATTGCTCCCTAACACCTTTTTTGCACTATTGGTTACAGCCGGTAAGTAAGCATTTCACTGTAATACCTGTTGTATTCGGCACACGTGACAAATAAACTGTTTTGATTTGAGATAAGAATCTGTTTCAACCTTGTCAAAATACAACATTAAGTCCACTTAATGAGGTCATTCGCCACCATCTTGTGGCCGTAGATGAGATCAGCAAGTGGTTGTACTACTTGAGCATATTCGGCCAACCATGCCATGCAGTACCCTGCTCTCCCAGTAAGGGTGTACATATGCTGCTTAGTAACATGCAATGGTATAGCCAAAATAAATTGAATTCTTTCAGCATTCAACTGTCTCCCATTAGAAGTGACATCATGTCCAAGGTCCCTATTTTGAGACTTTGTGGCCATTCTCAGCTAAGAACATTAACAGAGCTCTGGTGTCGACTTCGCATGCTTTTAAAGTTTCAGAACACAGTAAGAGGTCTTCTACATACTGAATTAACTTACTTCCTTTGGGGGGTATGGAACCCTCTAAACATTCCAGCCATTACTGTGAGCCCGTCCTCCCTAATTAAGGTGACACCAGCCACCTATGCTGGGCAGGACACTAGCTGTCACTCAAATGTGAGGGGCTGAAGCTCATTGGTTAGAACTCAAATTACTAGGGAGCTCGTCCACGTTGGGGGAAATGTAGGGAAAATGGCTAGGCACAGCTTCAAGAAAACAGTCACCTTCAAACAAGGGATTTTGTGGCTAATCAAGGTAAAACAGTAATTATGATCAGATTATGCATATATGAACTACACATTGACACATCCAGCACAAAGCTGGAGGTTTTAAAAATACTTTTAGTCACCAAAGTAACAGAGCATGTCTTTAAATGAATTATTATTACAATCCAGATAAAAATACATAACTTCAAGAAATGGTTAGCTGTGTCAATGTTGACAGTAGCTAGGTTTCCTTCCACCCAGATAAAGAAAATATACAGTGGTGCACCAGTGGTCCACCAGTGGTGCATTTCCAACAAACAGACTTGTTTCGGATAAAAATCAGTGCATGGTGACATAAGCAAAAAAAGTACATTTTGTGTGCGCTAAGTTTTCATGTACCAAATAAAAATCTAAAGTTCAATGTGTTTCCATCGCATTTAACTCTACCGATAGTTGTCACTTGTCACAAACACTGTTGCGTTAAATAGCAAATGTGCTGTCATGACTTTGGCCTCTTTGGGTATAGCAAGCCCATCCCCCTCTCCCTGCCTCCCCCTTTCCTCCTTCAACTAGGTTGCTGTGGTCAGAGAGACGTCGTAAATTCCTGAGAATCTCCTCATGGACACACAGTATATAGAGAGTAGATTTTCATGGAGAACAAAGGAAATCCTTCCACCTTCCTTCCAGAACTTGAGGTACGAACAAATGTCACGTTCCGGAGAAAGTATAAAAGATCGGTGAAGAATCCAGCTACGAACTAGTCCGTTTGTCACAACTTGCGGAAGCTCATGGGAGACGGTGTGGCCACATTACCATAACGCTGTTTATATAATAGCCTCAGATATGAGGTTTACATCTAATTGTTGTATAAGATGAATGAGTGAGTATGATACTGTTTGTATAATATGATTTTGGACTGTTTAATGAAGATTTTTTTTAATTTGAACTAAATCAGAGGACGCCCCTGAGCCCAGTTAGGGTCAGACATCCTGGGACAGCACTCTTCGGCCCTTCCGAATAAAACCCCCACTCTGGTTTTCGATCAGCAGACCGACATTACCTCAATTACGAGATGGCTAAAGGTTGCAGACCATGTTTTTCCCCATCAGAAGGACAAAGGTTGTAGACCATTGCTGAATATTTTAACCATACCACGTGGTTAAACTCTTAGACTATCGATACCGACAGAATAAGAACAAGTCTTTGATATTAATTACTAGTCTGCAGCTAGGAATTCGGTATCATTGAACGCGAAGAACAACAACCGACGAAACATTCGTCCTATAACGAATGTCACTCTGAACAATCCCCTCTAACCACAACCGAGAGAGAGAGAGAGACGGACAATTCTACAAAATAAATGAACTTTTCACCAGCGTTCAAGACGACACACTGAGCGTAAATATATATATTGATTGCAATTGTTCCCGAATTAGTGAGTGTTCATGTGCAAAGGATTAGCATTTCAATTGTTATAATTATCACTTTGTAGTGACTTCTTAGTCGACCCCCACTTCCCCTTTTGTCTAACAAGCCGCCATGCCGGTTTAGCCCACTAGGGAACATTCTATCATTTCATGTAACCACATGGTTACACTTGGTTGTTTGTTTGTTTATGCATTTCTGTGAATGACTTAGTAATAAATAAATGATTTAAGACAATTGATGTATGGATGACTCATAGTGAAGACTGGGTTCGTGCAGATAACCAACAATTTACAACGTTTGGAATGAGATTAACGTGAGGTAAAGTAAATAATTAATTCATTCGAAGACTAATTGATCAGATAAAATATCTGAAAAGTTATTTTAAAGGAAATGATAACTTTATAAATCGGTATATTTTTCCTTGGTGCCCCGACTTCCTAGTAATTACGGTTACATGATTAATCAGTCTAATCGCGTAATAATTAATTACAGAGAATCTTTGATAAAAACTATGAATTCTTCAGTTAATGATAAAGACACGACAGTGCCTACTCTAGTCTTGGCACGTGTGCACTAGCCAAAAGCTGGCAGATACTGTGCAGGTAGACTAGTCTACATGATGAGATTATTATTATGGATAAGAGCAAAAATATATGTATTTCTTAAACGGCAGTCAAGCACTGATCATCATGTCACCAGAATAAGACCCTCGATATTTAATGGAAAGATCACTGTGCATTTTCACCACTCTGTGAAGTTCCTATTTTATTTAATCTGTAGCCTAATAAACTGTATGGTTTCCCGAGTCGCAGTGGGAGCACCACATACCATATCATCGCGTGATTCAAGTTTACTTGATGGTTATTATATTTTTAAAAAATTGCGCATATGTTTTCACTGCCATTTTTCACATGGTTTTATTTGTCTGTAAAATTAACTATGTTGAACGAACCAAGTATCTGTCTGCATTTGATAAAACCTCCAGAAATGGGTCTAATAACATCTTGGTAAAAAAGGTAGAAAATATATTTTAACATTGTATCAGCCTATCTGTATTATCAGATGTGCTATCGGCAATAAGAATTATCACCTGTAGACCAACTGATGAAGTGTAGTGGCTAACTGCATTTACCCCATTGGACACTACTATGAACGTGGTAGTAATGTAAAACTGGGATCCCCTCTTTCTTTTAACAAAGGCCAAAACGGCTTTCAAAGGTTTTCCTGCGATTGCATTAAACATTGTTGTGCATTGACTGCTTGTCAGAATACATCTGTCCCTCCTATGGCTCTAGCAATTTCAATGAGCCTCGAGAATGAACACACAAGCTGACTAGGTAACTTCTACTAGGTAACTTCTACTAGGTCAACTTTTCTACTATGGGGTTGTTTGGTTTTGTTTCATTAATAACAATACAAAAATAGCACTGAAAAGTTACATCCAGAGTGATAAAATATAGGCTTTGAATACATTTTCCCAGCAGCTACAGTAGGCTACACACAGATTTGAGCACTGTGTGGTGCGCATTATAGACTACTTCATTCCCTTAATCTGAACATCGGAGTGTCATCAATACTCATGCATGTCAGTTCAGTGCACACAGAGTAACAGAGAAAATAAAATATTTTAGAATACATTTGAGAATATATTTCATAGAACAGACATGCCTGTCTGTATTAGGCATCCCCAAGCCAAAAAAGATGACTGGTGTTCCAAAGTTTGTCAGTCATGAAAGGTAATAGATAATAATTGTTGTGTTCTGTAAGTAGTAAGTACATTTGACATCTAGCCTTAAATACATATTTGTTCAAAACAGTAACCCAAACAAAAACATGTCCATGTTCAACCAAGTCATTTCCACACTCATCCGCTGCTGGTCAACATCACCTTGTCAATACAATACTGTAGTTCTATATTGTAAATACATAAACAAGCTTCACCACACACACACACACACAAAGTACCTACAGTGACTTCAGAAGTATTAGACCCATTGACCTTTTACACATTTTATTACATTACAGCCTTATTCTAGAATGGATTAAATAAAACAAGTTCCTCAGCAATCTACACACAATACCCCATGACAAAGCGAAAACAGGTTTTTAGAAATTCAAATTCATACATAACAGAAATACCTTATTTACATAAGTATTCAGACCCTTTGCTACTAGACTTGAAATTGAGCTCAGGTGCATCCTGTTTCCATTGATCATTCTTGAGATTGTTAAGTACTAAATAATGACTGGTAAAAGATGTAGGAACTACCTTATTTCTGGTGCAGGCTCCTGTTTCACTGATTCGGACTCTGAAGTTTGCAGCGCCAATTGTTAGGTTCTAAATAAAGAATACAAACTCACGGACGATTAGTAAAGCTCAAACCAAGTTTATTAACCCCCTGGGTCACACAGCTGCAAAAGACCAATACATATTCACACAAGCACAAGTATTTAACCCTTCCTTCTATGTTGGTGTCTCCTCCTTACATCTATGAACAACCAACACACCTGTTGCTTTATTCCCCCCTTTCCTCCCCAATTTTGTGGTATCCAATTGGTAGTTTGTTACGAGAATTATGTTCTCAAGGTTCATAACCCAATTCAATTATACTACTCAGTCTGCAACCCAGAATTTGTAAGGTACGGGTTGAAATGAAAGAGACAGAGGCCCAGCTAAAATAGTCAAAAAGGTTTATTCATGAGAGTGCTGGTCTTTTGTACAAAACCATTCATTTTATACTGGCTTCTTACGCACATACTTTCACACACAAACATTAGGTATCCTACATTAGGTCCTGCTACCCAGCCGACAATGATTAGGGGAGTCCGTGAGAATCACTCCCCGTCCTCCCTCAAGATAGGGAGACCCTGGGAAGTACTCTGTGGCCCCCAGCCAAGGTCTGCAACGAATCTTGCTCAGAGTCTGTTTTTAAGATACTATAATAGACATATTGTACAGATATAATGTTATACCCTAATTCTGACTAAACTACACTCATGGATATATATTTCTACAGACTAAAACCTCACATCATTAGAATAATCTCATGATTCTAATCAATTTCATACAATCATATGGTTCAGGGTGGAATATTCTAATTCATTTAAACATAAATCCCATTAACATAGTTACAGTCCTGTCCCATCGCTGCAACTCCTGTATGGACTCGGGAGAGGCGAAGGTCGAGAGCCGTGCGTCCCCCGAAACACAACCCAGCCAAGCTGCACTGCTTCTTGACACAACGCCCGATTAACCCAGAAGCCAGCCGCACCAATGTGTCAGAGGAAACACCGTACACCTGGCGATTGTGTCAGCGTTCATTGCGCCCGGCCCGCCACAGGAGTCGCTAGTGCGTGATGGGACAGGAACATCCCTGCCGGCAAAAACCTCCCCAAACGGCGCTGGGACAATTGTGCACCGCTTCATGGGTCTCCTCGTCTCGGCTGGCTGCGACAGAGCCTTGACTCGAACTAGGATCTGTAGTGCCACAGCTAGAGATCTTGCCTTAGACCACTGCGCCACTCAGGAGGCCCTTGCAAGACATAATTTTTGTGACATCTGTTCT
This sequence comes from Oncorhynchus keta, assembly GCF_023373465.1. NCBI lineage: Eukaryota > Metazoa > Chordata > Actinopteri > Salmoniformes > Salmonidae > Oncorhynchus > Oncorhynchus keta. The sequence goes on from NC_068439.1 coordinate 44,167,427, forward strand.
TCCTCACTTCATCTGACCTCTGCCCAAATTCCTCACTCCTCCCCACCTCACAGCTGTCCTGTTGACTTGTACCAGACTGTGGACCTTGTCCTTCCATAGGATCCCTGATGTCTAACAATATATTCTGACAGAATGTAAACGCTCTACATTCACCTCTCCCTCAGTGACATGAATAAGAATATTTCATATTTAGAAGTCAGAACACATCAAGATGTTTCTACAACTTGGAGTCCACTTGGGGTAAATACAACTCAAACGACATGATTTGGAAAGGCACACACCTGTATACATAAGGTCACACAAATGGCAGTGCATGTCAGAGCAAAAATCAAGCCATGAGCCATGGTACGTAGAGCTCCGAGACATGATTGTGTCCAGGCACAGATCTGGGGAAGGGTACCAAAACATTTCTGCAGCATTGAAGGTCCCCAAGAACACAGTAGCCTCCATCATTCTTAAATGGAAGAAGTTTGGAAACACCAAGACTCTTCCTAGAACTGGCCACCCAGCAAAACTGAGCAATCTGGGGAGAAGGGCCTTATCAGGGAGGTGACCATGAATCCGATGGTCACAGAGAGCTCTAGAGTCTCTCTGTGGAGATGGGAGAACCTTCCAGAAGGACAACCATCTCTGCAGCACTCCACCAAATCAGGCCTTTGTGGTACAGTGGCCAAACAGAAGCCACTCCTTAGTAAAAGGCACATTACAGCCTGCTTGGAGATTGCCAAAAGGCACCTAAAGACTCTCAGACGATGAGAAACAAGATTCTCCGGTCTGATGAAACCTAGATTGAACTATTTGGCCTGAATGCCAAGCATCACGTTCTGGTGGAAACCTGGCACCATCCCTACGGTGAAGCATGGCAGCTTCATGCTGTGGGGATGTTTTCCAGTGGCAGGGACTGGGCGACTAGTTACGATCGAGGCAAAGATGAACAGAGCAAATTACAGAGAGATCCCTGATGAAAACCTGCTCCAGAGCACTCAGGACCTCAGACTGGGGGCGAAGGGTCACCTTCCAACAGGACAACGACCCTAAGCACACAGCCAAGACAACGAACAAGTGGCTTTGGGACAAGTCTCTGAATATCATTGAGTGGCCCAGCCAGAGCCCGGACTTGAACCCTATTGAACATCTCTGGAGAGACCTGAAAATAGCTGTGCAGCAATGCTCCCCATCCAACCTGACAGAGCTTGAGAGGATCTACAGAGAACAAATGGGATAAATTCCCCAAATACAGGTGTGCCAAGCTTGTAGCGTAATTCCCCAAAAGACTCAAGGCTGTAATCGCTGCCAAATGTGCGTCAACAAAGTACTCAGTAAAAGGTCTGAATACTTATGTAAATTAGATCATTTAAAAATAAATAAATTAGGTAACATCTCTAAAAACCTGTTTTTCTTTGTCTTTATGGAGCATTGTCTGTAGATTGATGAGGGAAACCTAATAAAATGTTGAAAAAGTCAAGGGGTCTACATACTTTGAAGGCACTGTATGCATTAGGTCCTATTAGTTGTTCAACCCGATGATACAGGCAAGGTAAAATAAAGGGATTTGTTTGTACAGTACAGTTGAGTTAAAGGCACTACTTCTGATTACACAAATCTGTCTATTCAGAGATTATTACTTCTATTTCGAAGCAGCCGGTTGCCATTTTGTTTCTGCTTTAGCCAAAACAATCACAAAGGGGTTGGTTAAAGCATAAGGACAGAATAGCAACCAGGAAAGGCATTTCTTTCAACGCTGGTCATTGGTTTTATTCACATACCCTGTGTTATGTTTCTGCAATGTTTCTGCAATGTTTTCCCCCAGTGTGCTTTGGATGATCGTATTGTGCTGTCAGTCGACTAGAGGACTGCCTTTCCCCCCAGACTACCATTGAGTAAAATAATCTGGAAAGCCCCTCAAGGGTCCTGTCCACCCTTTTTCTTCCATCCGTAATTTATTCCCCCCCCTCTTCACCATTTTATAAATTGTACATGCATGACTCCTCAGTTCCCTACAAACTCTTAACAACTACACTTTCCCCTCCATTTTATTAGGCAGCTGGTCAGCCACTCAATTTGATGGGCCATGATTGGTCCTTTCCAACTTTGGTTGCTTGTTAGTACAGGGAGGCGGGGTTTGCTGCTGGAAGACCTCTCTGATTCTCGCTACGCAGATGTCTGAGGCCACCTGTGTCTCCTTAGCGAGCCCCAATAGGCTGAGGAAGCCATGTGGGAGGTCCTCCACCACTCTCAGGGTCACTGGTTGGCCCATATCCCGCAGTTTCTTGGCGAACATCACAGAGTCATCCAACAAGGCATCCAGTGCAGAGGCCTGTGGGGACAGACAGGGGAGTAAGAATTACAGGGCCAATCTGGAGATTCTTCCTCCATTTTATATATTTATATATATATATACGGCCGATTTAAAATTAAAATAAAATAAAAATTACAAAAAAAAAAATATTATATATATATATATATAAAAAAAATATGTTTTATTTTAAATCGGCCGTATCGGTGTTGAAAAATCATAATCGGTCGACCTCTAGCCTTGATGTGAATAGTCTCGTGAAAATGTAAACTGACTTCAAATTTTGCTTGGGGAGAAAATGCTGAATAATTCAATTACTGGATCCAATGTTGTAGTCTAGCTTACTGTAGGCTATATGGAATATGAAACAAGTGAACTAGGCCTATAGGAACTTGTTTCAGATCTCCATCTCTGACCTAATCCATAAAGTTAGGTCTGACTACTAGGCTAGCATTCATTAAACGCGCCTTGTCATTGGTGAACTGACTATTATTATCATTAGCAGCCTACTGTTTGTTGACATATCAAGAAGTAGGATCAAGAACTGATTAACTTCCTTCTTTCCAAGATGGCATAGCAGTTCAGACGTCTTTTGTCCTCGTCTTGTCGTGTCCCGTATATATATATTTACAACTTTTTCACATACATTTCATTTTTATTTTCCATCAACTCATCTTCAAAACACTCTCCTGCAACCCGCCTCACCAATTTATAAAAAAGTATTATTTACCTCAAATCTGTAATCCTCCAAGAAGCTAGCCAGAAACTCCAAGAAGCTAGCCCAGAAGCTAGTTCAGAAGCTAGTTCAGAAGCTAGTTCAGAAGCTAGTTCAGAAGCTAGTTCAGAAGCTAGTTCAGAAGCTAGTTAGCTTCTTTACTGGCAAATCGTTAGTATTCAGCTAACCACGGTTTGTGGTCATCAGCTATCCTTTAGCTCGAAAATCTATCGCCAGTTTTGTACGGCGCAGCGCGGCTCGGAATGGAACATACCGGACAAATTTCTCTCCATGTCCCTGGATTTCAATTGCTCTCTGGACATTCATACCTGGATCTCACAGCTAGCTAGCTGTCTATCGGCTTTCGTCGATTCCGGAGCAAACATAAATTATTCCGGAGCTAGCCAGCTCCGTCAATCACTCCTGAGTTCCATCAATCGCTGCAGTCACCTATCCGGACCCGTTTTACTGCCTACGCGGAGCCCCACCGGGCCTTCACAACTGGACTGCCGACGTTATCTACCCGAAGGAGTTATCCGGCTGGCTCCTCCGTCGTGACGTTACCTGAACGCCCATCTGCGGCCTGCTAACCGTTAGCAGCCGGTAAGACAGCTATCTGAATAGACAATCGGACAATTTATTTATTTTTATTATTATTATTATTATTATTATTATTATTATTATTATTATTATGTTTTCTTCTTGGGCCTCTATAACTATATCGATTGTTTTTATTTTTGTTGTGATTTGGTTTAATCCCCTCTACCACACGGAGCCCCACTAATCTACTGACGGAACGCAAGAGGTGGCTAATAACAGACCTCCATCCTATGCTAGCTTGCTACCGATGGCCTGGCTAGCTGTCTAAATCGCCGTGACCCCCAAGCAACCTCTCCACTCACTGGACCCTTTTGATCACTCGACTAAGCATGCCTCTCCTTAATGTCAATATGTCTTGTCCATTGCTGTTCTGGTTAGTGTTTATTGGCTTATTTCACTGTAGAGCCTCTAGTCCTGCTCACTATACCTTATCCAATTTATTAGTTCCACCACCCACACATGCAATGACATCTCCCGGTTTCAATGATGTTTCTAGAGACAATATCTCTCTCTTCATCACTCAATACCTAGGTTTACCTCCACTGTATTCACATCCTACCATACCTTTGTCTGTACATTATACCTTGATGCTATTTTATCGCCCCCAGAAACCTCCCTTTACTCTCTGTTCCAGACATTCTAGACGACCAATTCTTATTGCTTTTAGCCACACCCTTATTCTATTCCTCCTATGTTCCTCTGGCAATGTAGAGGTGAATCCAGGCCCTGCAGTGCCTAGCTCCCTCCACTCCTATTCCCCAGGCGCACTCTTTTGACGACTTCTGTAACCGTAATAGCCTTGGTTTCATGCATGTTAACATTAGAAGCCTCCTCCCTAAGTTTGTTCTATTCACTGCTTTAGCACACTCTGCCAACCAGGATGTTCTAACTGTGTCTGAATCCTGGCTTAGGAAGACCACCAAAAATTCTGAAATTTTAATTCCAAACTACAACATTTTCAGACAAGATAGAACTGCCAAAAGGGGCGGTGTTGCAATCTACTGCAAAGATAGCCTGCAGAGTTCTGTCCTAATATCCAGGTCTGTACCCAAACAATTTGAACTTCTACTTTTAAAAATCCACCTCTCTAAAAACAAGTCTCTCACCGTTGCCGCCTGCTATAGACCACCCTCTGCCCACCATATGTGAACTGATTGCCCCCCATCTATCTTCAGAGCTCTGCGAGGCAACCTAAACTGGAACATGCTTAACACCCCAGCCATCCTACAATCTAAACTTGATGCCCTCAATCTCACAATATATCAATGAACCTACCAGGTACCTCCCAAAGCCTTAAACACAGGCACCCTCATAGATATCATCCTAACCAACTTCCCCTCTAAATACACCTCTGCTGTCTTCAACCAAGATCTCAGCGATCACTGCCTCATTGCCTGCATCCGTAATGGGTCAGCGGTCAAACAACCTCCACTCATCACTGTAAAACGCTCCCTGAAACACTTCAGCGAGCAGGCCTTTCTAATCGACCTGGCCTGGGTATCCTGGAAGGATATTGATCTCATCCCGTCAGTAGAGGATGCCTGGATATTTTTTTTAAATGCCTTCCTAACCATCTTAAATAAACATGCCCCATTCAAGAAATTTAGAACCAGGAACAGATATAGCCCTTGGTTCTTCCCAGACCTGACTGTCCTTAACCAACACAAAAACATCCCATGGCATTCTGCATTAGCATCGAACAGTCCCCGTGATATGCAGCTGTTCAGGGAAGCTAGAAACCATTATACACAGGCAGTTAGAAAAGCCAAGGCTAGCTTTTTCAAGCAGAAATTTGCTTCCTGCAACACAAACTCAAAAAAGTTCTGGGACACTAAAGTCCATGGAGAATAAGAACACCTCCTCCCAGCTGCCCACTGCACTGAGGATAGGAAACACTGTCACCACTGATAAATCCACCATAATTGAGAATTTCAATAAGCATTTTTCTACGGCTGGCCATGCTTTCCACCTGGCTACTCCTACCCCGGTCAACAGCACTGCACCCCCAACAGCAACTCGCCCACGCCTTCCCCATTTCTCCTTCTCCCAAATCCGTTCAGCTGATGTTCTGAAAGAGCTGAAAAATCTGGACCCTACAAATCAGCCGGGCTAGACAATCTGGACCCTTTCTTTCTAAAATTATCTGCCAAAATAGTTGCCACCCCTATTACTAGCCTGTTCAACCTCTCTTTCTGAGATTCCCAAAGATTGGAATGCAGCTGCAGTCACCCCCCTCTTCAAAGGGAGGGACACTCTTGACCCAAACTGCTACAGACCTATATCTATCCTACCATGCCTTTCTAAGGTCTTCGAAAGCCAAGTCAACAAACAGATTACCGACCATTTCGAATCTCACCATGCCTTCTCTGCTATGCAATCTGGTTTCAGAGCTGGTCATGGGTCCACCTCAGCCACGCTCAAGGTCCTAAACGAAATCTTAACCGCCATCGATAAGAAACATTACTGTGCAGCCGTATTCATTGATCTGGCCAAGGCTTTCGACTCTGTCAATCACCACATCCTCATCGGCAGACTCGACAGCCTTGGTTTCTCAAATGATTGCCTCGCCTGGTTCACCAACTACTTCTCTGATAAAGTTCAGTGTGTCAAATCGGAGGGTCTGCTGTCCTGACCTCTGGCAGTCTATGGGGGTGCCACAGGGTTCAATTCTTGGACCGACTCTCTTCTCTGTATACATCAATGAGGTCGCTCTTGCTGCTGGTGAGTCTGTGATCCACCTCTACGCAGACGACACCAGTCTGTATACTTCTGGCCCTTCTTTGGACACTGTGTTAACAACCCTCCAGGCAAGCTTCAATGCCATACAACTCTCCTTCCCTGGCCTCCAATTGCTCTTAAATACAAGTAAAACTAAATGCATGCTCTTCAACCTATCGCTACCTGCACCTACCCGCCTGTCCAACATCACTACTCTGGATGGCTCGGACTTAGAATACGTGGAAAACTACAAATACTTAGGTGTCTGGTTAGACTGTAAACTCTCCTTCCAGACCCATATCAAACATCTCCAATCCAAAGTTAAATCTAGAATTGGCTTCCTATTTCGCAACAAAGCATCCTTCACTCATGCTGCCAAACATACCCTTGTAAAACTGACCATCCTACCAATCCTCGAATTTGGCGATGTCATTTACAAAATAGCCTCCAATACCCTACTCAACAAATTGGATGCAGTCTATCACAGTGCAATCCGTTTTGTCACCAAAGCCCCATATACTACCCACCATTGCGACCTGTACGCTCTCGTTGGCTGGCCCTCGCTTCATACTCGTCGCCAAACCCACTGGCTCCATGTCATCTACAAGACCCTGCCAGGTAAAGTCCCCCTTATCTCAGCTCGCTGGTCACCATAGCATCTCCCACCTGTAGCACACGCTCCAGCAGGTATATCTCTCTAGTCACCCCCAAAACCAATTCTTTCTTTGGCCGCCTCTCCTTCCAGTTCTCTGCTGCCAATGACTGGAACGAACTACAAAAATCTCTGAAACTGGAAACACTTATCTCCCTCACTAGCTTTAAGCACCAACTGTCAGAGCAGCTCACAGATTACTGCACCTGTACATAGCCCACCTATAATTTAGCCCAAACAACTACCTCTTTCCCAACTGTATTTAATTTATTTATTTAGCTCCTTTGCACACCATTATTTTTATTTCTACTTTGCACATTCTTCCATTGCAAAACTACCATTCCAGTGTTTTACTTGCTATATTGTATTTACTTTGCCACCATGGCCTTTTTTGCCTTTACCTCCCTTCTCACCTCATTTGCTCACATTGTATATAGACTTGTTTATACTGTATTATTGACTGTATGTTTGTTTTACTCCATGTGTAACTCTGTGTCATTGTATCTGTCGAACTGCTTTGCTTTATCTTGGCCAGGTCGCAATTGTAAATGAGAACTTGTTCTCAACTTGTCTACCTGGTTAAATAAAGGTGAAATAAAAAATAAAAAATAAAACTACCATAGGCCTACTAATCTATAACAGTTTCTGTGAAGGAGGGTATTAGCGGAACAGCTCTCTCTGCCATGTCTGTTTACATTCACACAGTTATGCGCACTGAACTACTGCAACACCGCACGTTTCCTTGCCCGTCAATGTGCTCACGCCTACTACCATTAGAGATCTAAGCATGTGTGGGCAAGAAAGTGTTCTGGCTTAAATCTAGTTCACTAAACGCAGTAGCCAACTACATTCGTCAAGGAGCTAACTACAAAATAAGTGGTTGTGTGCTTAACTAACACAACATTTTGGAAAATGTATTTGACAAACAGTTTGTTCTCCATTTTCTTATCCTTTTTCCTCACACATCTGTGTCATCAAAGGATGACGTGGAGAGCTGGATGGCAGCTCGAGGGAGGAAAACAGTACTACGACTAGGCTGGAGCGAAGAACTAAAGATTCTCTCTCATCGCCCAAGTCCTCTGATTGGCTCAGCTCCAACTTCAGACGGTTGAAAGCACAATGTTCCAACTAGAAGCCTATTTCTGCGCATTTTAGGCTAGTTTTTCATACCAGCGTACTTTGACCTCAAATTGCGTGCATGGTACACAAAATGTGTACATGTTGGCAGGTCTGCTACTCTTTTATTTTCTTGGCTGTTCCATCCTCCACACCAATTTTTCCAAATGCATTGACTCCACCACAACCACCCCTTCACACCCCCCCCTCTCACCACCAAGTGTACAGGCGGTAGTTCTCTCAGTAGGTCATCAGGGGATAGAAGTGGTGACACAAACGGGTTCTTGACGATGGGACAGCTAGGCGTCTGGATCACAGCGAGGCGCTCAGAGCGCAGGGGCTCAAAACCTTCTGGGTAATCCCTAGGACCTAAGGAGGAGTTGGATGAGGAGGAACTGGGTGACGTTGATCTGTAGTGGGCCTCGTTGTCGAGGGACTGCTGGTGTGACGATGACAGTGACCCTAGGACCTCTGCAGGAAGGAATGACTGGATCCAATTGGATGCCCCGTGTGTGAGGTCACTGATCAGCAAGGCTGTGTCTCTACCTAGATCACTCAATGTGCTGGTCCCCTCTGTGGGCTGTACTGCCTGAGAGTCTACACCTGGAGAGGAAGGAAAAGAGGAAGATGAGTTAATTGGGGGGGCAAAACAATACAGTTACAGTGCCTTGCGAAAGTATTCGGCCCCCATGAACTTTGCGACCTTTTGCCACATTTCAGGCTTCAAACATAAAGATATAAAACTCTATTTTTTTGTGAAGAATCAACAACAAGTGGGACACAATCATGAAGTGGAACGACATTTATTGGATATTTCAAAAATTTTTAACAAATCAAGCCCCTTTACTTTCAGTGCTGCAAACTCTCTCCAGAAGTTCAGTGAGGATCTCTGAATGATCCAATGTTGACCTAAATGACTAATGATGCTAAATACAATCCACCTGTGTGTAATCAAGTCTCCGTATAAATGCACCTGCACTGTGATAGTCTCTAAGGTCCGTTAAAAGCGCAGAGAGCATCATGAAGAACAAGGAACACACCAGGCAGGTCCGAGATACTGTTGTGAAGAAGTTTAAAGCCGGATTTGGATACAAAAAGATTTCCCAAGCTTTAAACATCCCAAGGAGCACTGTGCAAGTGATAATATTGAAATGGAAGGAGTATCAGACCACTGCAAATCTAACAAGACCTGGCTGTCCCTCTAAACTTTCAGCTCATACAAGGAGAAGACTGATCAGAGATGCAGCCAAGAGGCCCATGATCACTCTGGATGAACTGCAGAGATCTACAGCTGAGGTGGGAGACTCTGTCCATAGGACAACAATCAGTCGTATATTGCACAAATCTGGCCTTTATGGAAGAGTGGCAAGAAGAAAGCCATTTCTTAAAAATATCCATAAAAAAAGTGTTGTTTAAAGTTTGCCACAAGCCACCTGGGAGACGCACCAAACATGTGGAAGAAGGTGCTCTGGTCAGATGAAACCAAAATTTAACTTTTTGGCAACAATGCAAAACGTTATGTTTGGCGTAAAAGCAACACAGCTCATCATCCTGAACACACCATCCCCACTGGCAAACATGGTGGTGGCAGCATCATGGTTTGGGCCTGCTTTTCTTCAGCAGGGACAGGGAAGATGGTTAAAATTGATGGGAAGATGGATGGAGCCAAATACAGGACCATTCTGGAAGAAAACCTGATGGAGTCTGCAAAAGACCTGAGACTAGGACGGAGATTTGTCTTCCAACAAGACAATGATCCAAAACATAAAGCAAAATCTACAATGGAATGGTTCAAAAATAAACATATCCAGGTGTTAGAATGGCCAAGTCAAAGTCCAGACCTGAATCCAATCGAGAATCTGTGGAAAGAACTGAAAACTGCTGTTCACAAATGCTCTCCATCCAACCTCACTGAGCTCGAGCTGTTTTGCAAGGAGGAATGGGAAAAAATGTCAGTCTCTCGATGTGCAAAACTGATAGAGACATACCCCAAGCGACTTACAGCTGTAATCGCAGCAAAAAGGTGGCGCTACAAAGTATTAACTTAAGGGTGCTGAATAATTTTGCACGCCCAATTTGTCAGTTTTTGATTTGTTAAAAAAGCTTGAAATATCCAATAAATGTCGTTGCACTTCATGATTGTGTCCCACTTGCTGTTGATTCTTCACAAAAAAATACAGTTTTATATCTTTATGTTTGAAGCCTGAAATGTGGCAAAAGGTCGCAAAGTTCAAGGGGGCCGAATACTTTCGCAAGGCACTGTATTTAATACCTACACACAAAAGCATCACTATTAATGCTGAGACACTCTTTGCCCCTCTTTAACTCATTTCCATAAGCTTTGACTAATACCCTCATTCATTTCACATCCTTCCTTCCTTACCTGCGTAGGCATTGAGGCACTTGGAGAGCACTCCTAATGGCAGTAGTGGGTCAATGAGGGTGAGCAGACGGGAGGGCGAGGCGTCAATGGTGAGCAGGGTAGCTGGATAGGCAGCCATTATACCATCTGGGACACGCACACCGCAGGCTATGGCCCTCATAGACACTGTGATGCAGAGGTTCCCCCCAGCACTGTCCCCAGCCAGACACACACGCTCAGCCGTGGAGCCTGGGGCAGAGGGACAGAGCAATCAGTACCAGCTTGTCTGATACAGGAGGTTATAATTCTGCAATAATTTCTTTGGTTCTAAACTCTAACACATTAGTAACAACACAGACCCAGAAGATGGCAGTTCTTGAGGGCCCAACAGTAGGCATAGAAGCACTCCTCCAGGGCTCTGGGAAATGGGGCCTCAGGGGCAAGGGAGTAGTCCACAGACAGAATGGGGACATTTAGATCCTTGGACCAGCTCTTCAGATAGTTCTGGGAAATAAAAAGAGGATGGAGGACAAATGGAGTGATGAGAAAATGGAGAATTGACAGGAAAATTAAACATAACTGTTAAAAGTGAGGAAAGTAAACTTCATGGTAAGTGCTGAGCCCCACTTAACTTGATTACTGAGAGACTAAGGTGACTGATTAGCTTAAGTAATTGCAGGCATCACATCACAATGCCTGGCCTACCATACCTCATGGGATTTCGAGGTCTGGGCCACAAAGCCTCCTCCATGGAAGTGGATCAGCAACCAGGGGGAGGGAGGGTGCTTCTGAGCACCAAACGGTACCAAAGACACAGAGACGGGGGTAGCTTCTGTACGAGAGAAAGCCAGCAGCTCGTCACTGTCCTGAAGGAAGAGAGAGAACTAGATGTTTGCGTCATAACGTAACCCTTTTTACACTAACATGATTAAACTGTGCAGAACTTTGATAAAAACATCACATAGTAACCACCGAGGTTACAGCTGAGAGCTCACCTGCCCTTCTCGAAGTTCATAGGAGATGAGCCGCACGTTAACAGGTCCAGGGCCCCAGTGGGCCACCGGAGGGGACACAGGGGCAAAGAGACGGGGGTCTGAGGCCAGGGGGAGGCGCAGTGGTTCAGGAGGTATGGTCAGGGTGAGGTTCAGCTGCACTAGGTTAGAGGCTACACTGGCCAAGCCCTGTCGGAGAAAGGGTCTTAAAAGCAATCAAACCAACAGAAGGTTTGGAAGAGCAAGAAAAGAGTGAGTAAGGGAAACAGAGACCTAAGAGAGACTGCGAGATTCAAGACATCTTTATTTGCATACAATATCATATTACTAGTCAACTCCCTTCTGCCCTCACCGATAGAAGCTCTGATTCTGTGAGGTTCCAGAAAGACTTCCAGAACTTCATGTCCAGATTCTGGGTGATCCGCTCAAACTCTGCTCCCCTCAGCTCTGGATCAATTACATACTTCGCAGATGTAAGGAAGGAGAAAGCTGCCATGCCTTAGGGAAATGGAAAGTGTATGCAAAGTCTGTAGGGCAGTGCATACTATGCAATTAACTTTTAAAATGTCAAAGGATAACCACAAATCTTACAAGAGGCCCTAAGAGGTAGCTCGTCACACAGGTTTATTGCGGCAAGTACTATTATGTAAGTTCAAATCAGGAAGGCTGGTCTGAATGTTTAACTTCATCCATAACATAAATTCACTTTTGTTTCCTATTCTACGGGCATAGTGGGAATGAATACAAACGTATCATCAGATTAGCATCTGGTTTACCTTGTAGCTTATAAGCACGGCACAATAATGCATATGCCTCACGCTTGCTGTTTAACCTATGGGCTGGGGTCACTTTTGCAATTATCACCTTCCTCTCTCTCTCAGCCAATAGGCGTAAATCTTGGGTTGCATTTATGTGACAAACGTAGCCACGTTCTCTTACTTACTGTATTATAGAAAAAGGGGTTTGATGCCAGCAGTCGTGCATAGGACTACCTTACCATCACATCATCTGGCTCCGAGGACCTTCCCTCAGAGATGAGACCATTCCTCAAACTACTTAATAAAATGTCATTGCATTCAGTCTGTGTTGTTTATTCAGTTAAGCCTGTACTCCATTAAATGAATATATATAGTTTTTACACGTTCTTACAGTCCAAAGAATTCAGACATTTACAGAGACTGACCTAACCCAGATTGTTGTTTTCCGTAGCTCTCTCCAAATGAGACCATGCTTATGACAACTGTCTGCAGGAATGGACGAAGGGTAGGCGAGAACTGGGGAGACGGAGGGAAAATTTGGATTTCAGTATCATTGGTCTCACGTAGCCATACCTCCAAAAACGTCGTCAGGGAAGCCTGGTTCTCGCCGAGGCTACAGTATATCCACCCTCAGTATATTCCCAAGTCATGAAAAGCTTAGCATTCACAATGACCAATTGCTAAATTATATCTTATCAACATTATATTGAAATCCATGTGCCACACCTCCCACAAAGTCAACAAGTGGTGATGACTGACCTGAAAGCCAAGGCAGCGGCCATAGAAGCAGGCCTTGTGCATGGAGGTGTACTCCCTCACAAACCTCCTGCTCAGCTCTCCATCCTGCAGGGAGTACAGTTGCCCATGACCGTTGTCGTGGAGCAGACGCTGAGCAAGGTAGAGGAGGGCCCGCAGCTGACACAGGGCACTGGAGTAGGCTTCCATCTCTGAGGCATTGTGGTTGGCCCTAAAGAAGGCCCTGTGGCAGTTAGAGGCAATGTAGCGGCCCTTGTGGATGATGTGCAAAAGGCAAGACTGCAGCACCTGAGAGATGAGATGGGATGCTTTGTTGTCAGCTGGTATTGCGAATAAAATGAATATATTTCTAGTTTTGCATTATATTAATAATCCAAGATTGTCCCTCTGTTGCTAGCTTCGGCAGTCTTTTGACTGTGTGATTGTCTCAGTCTCTTGACAATCACAATGTGTGATACTTCTTCTAGACTACTGACATTCTGAGCAGTGAGGTTAGTAAAAAAAGTTGTTATTATAGCTTACCTTTACCAGTGTGCGATACCCATTCCCAGGGGTATCTGCGTCAAAGTCATAGTGGTGGTAGACTGCAGTAAAACCAGCAACCACAGGTTCGAGTGCACGGCCATGGTCCTGAATCTTTCTCATGCAGGTCAACAAGCGTCCGGAAGCGTTACCGCACAGCAAGTCGGTAGGCCCAGACAGAGCTGTGATGTTTTCCTCACACACTGCCTCCAAGGCTGTGAACACAGCTCTCCAGGCCATACCTGAAAACTAGAGAGAAGATACATATAAACCAAATCTTTTATTTCTGGATAACCACATTATATTAGCTTTGACAGATTAAATGCAGGAGATTGAAAAGGAGAATTTTGCTTTTATACAACCCCCCAAAAAACATACACAGTACCAGTCAAAAGTTTGGACACACCTACTCATCCCAGGGTTTTTCTTTATTTTAACCATTTTCTACATTGTAGAATAATAGTGAAGACATCAAAACCATGAAATAACACATATGGAATCATGTAAACAAATAGAAAATGAATCAAGTAAAAGTGAATCACCTAGTAAAATACTAAGAGTAACATTACTTAAGTATTCAAAATAAAAGTATAAATAATTTAAAAAATATTATATTAAGCAAACCAGACGGCATCAATTTATTTTTTTCCAACTTTTATTTAGGGATAGCCAGGGGCACACTCCGACATCATTTAGAAACGAAGCATGTGTTTAGTGACTCCACCAGATCAGAGGCTGTAGGGATGACCAGGGATGTACTTTAGACCATTTTCTTGTCCTGCTAAGCATTCAAAATGTAATTAGTAATTTTGGGTGTTATGGAAAATGTATGGAGTAAATATTACATACATTTTAGGAATACAGTAAGGTAAAAGCTGTAAAAAATATAAATAGTAAAGTACAGATACCCCCCAAAACTATTTAAGTAGTACTTTCAAGTATTTTTTTTTTTACTTAAGTACTTTACACCACTGCCAAAGAGGGAACAGTTTCATCGCAATCGTGTTATGATTTAAAATGTTTCACTGTAAAAAAAAATTGCATTTATTTACAATTAATTTGTTCTTGCCATTAAAAATGATTTCCTTGCAATATTATTTATTTTGCACTCAAAACATGAGTTAATGTTTGGCTTTCAATATCGTCATTTTTATTTGCCATAATAAAAATGTTGTTCTCTAATTCAAAAGGGTTGCTTGATATAAAAAAAGACACAAATGTAATTTCATAAGAACTGTGCTGAAATAAAAGTAGGGTATCAAAGAATTTGCACAGCTGTCAGTCAAGCTAAGGACATAAGAAAATGTATCAGTCCAAGGTTGGTTAGATCTGTTGATTCATGATTCTTAGTACTCTTGTCTTGACTAGGCCTATACCTTTAGGATTTATGACAAGATTGTGTTCATTTTGATATGCTGGCAACAGGCTTTGTAATCTCATTATTTTGCAGTTAGAAAAAGTCTGTTTGTAGGAAGAGTCTTGGGATAGTTGCATGCTTTAATCTTTGACCTTTGCAACACACACAACCAAACCCGTCATTGAAACAGAAGTTTGCTTTTTCACAACCAAAAATAAACTAAATGTTTTTTTACACCTTTATTTAATTAGGCAAGTCAGTTATGAACACATTCTTATTTTCAATGACGGCCTAGGAACGGTGGGTTAACTGCCTTGTTCAGGGGCAGAACGACAGATTTTTACCTTGTCAGCACGGGAATTCAATCTTGCAACCTTACAGTTAACTAGTCCAACGCTCTATAACCACCTGCCTCACGAGGAGCCTGCCTGTTACGCGAATGCAGTAAGAAGCCAAGGTAAGTTGCTAGCTAGCATTAAACTTCTTATAAAAAACAATCAATCATAATCACTAGTTAACTACACATGGTTGATGATATTACTAGTTTATCTAGCAAGTCCTGCGTTGCATATAATCGATGCGGTGCACATTCGCGAAAAATAATTGTCGTTGCTCCAACGTGTACCTAACCATAAACATCAATGCCTTTATTAAAATCAATACACAGAAGTATACATTTTTAAACTTGCATATTTAGCTAAAAGAAATCCAGGTTAGCAGGCAATATTAACCAGGTGAAATTGTGTCACTTCTCTTGCGTTCATTGCACGCAGAGTCAGGGTATATGCAAGTTTGGGCCGCCTTGGCTCGTTGCGAACTAATTTGCCAGAATTTTATGTAATTATGACATAACATTGAAGGTTGTGCAATGTAACAGGAATATTTAGACTTAAGGATGCCACCCGTTAGAAAAAAATACGTAACGGTTCCCTATTTCAATGAAAGAATAAACGTCTTGTTTTCGAGATGATAGGTCGTTAATATGGTCGAATCCGGAAACTAAGGCTCATATTAGTGTGTTATTATGTTATAATTAAGTCTATGATTTGATAGAGCAGTCTGACTGAGCGATGGTAGGCACCAGCAGGCTCGTAAGCATTCATTCAAACAGCACTTGTGCGTTTTGCCAGCAGCTTTTCGCTGTGCTTCAAGCATTGCGCTGTTCATGACTTCAAGCCTATCAACTCCTGAGATTAGGCTGGTGTAACCGCTGTGAAATGGCTAGCTAGTTAGCGGGGTGCGCACTAATAGTGTTTCAAACGTCACTCGCTCTGAGACTTGGAGTAGTTGTTCCCCTTGCTCTGCATGGGTAACGCTGCTTCGAGGGTGGCTGTTGTCGATGTGTTCCTGGTTCGAGCCCAGGTAGGAGCGAGGAGAGAGACGGAAGCCATAATGTTACACTGGCAATACTAAAGTGCCTATAAGAACATGAAACGGTATATGAAATACAAATCGTAGAGAGAGAAATAGTCCTATAATAGCTACAACCAAAAAGTTATTACCTGGGAATATTGAAGACTCATGTTGAAAGGAACCACCAGCTTTCATATCTTCTTAACTTAAACGTTAGCTTTCTTACATGGCACATATTGCACTTTTAATTTCTTCTCCAACACTTTGTTTTTGCATTATTTAAACCAAATTGAACATGTTTCATTATTTATTTGAGGCCAAATTGATTTTATTGATGTATTAAGTTAAAATAAGTGTTAATTCAGTATTGTTGTAATTGTCATTATTACCAAAAAATAAATAAATAAATAAATTAAAATCAGTATCTGCTTTTTTTGGTCCTCCAATAAATCGATATCGGCGTTGAAAAATCATAAAATCGTTCGACCTCTAGTCTGGAACCTATTTACAAAAAAAAAAGAGATGTTGTAAAAAAATACTTATCTTTTAATGATGGGTTTGGTTGTGTGTGCCAAAGGTCAAAGATTAAAACATGCAACTATCCCGACTCTTCCTACAAACAGACTTTATCTAACTTTGCAAATGAATGAGATTACATAGCCTGTTGACAGCATTTATCAAAATGAACACAATCTTGTCATAAATCCTAAAGGTCTAGTCAAGACAAGAATACTAAGAATCACGAATCAACAAATCAAACCAACCTTGGTTGCATAGATATGACTGATAAATTCTCGATTATGTCCTTAGCTTGACTGACAGCTGTGCAAATTCTTTGATACCCTACTTTTATTTCAGCACAGTTCTTATGGAATTACCTTTGTGCCTTTTTATTTATATTAAGCAACCCTTTTGAATTAGAGAACAACATTTTTTTTTTAATGATGCCATCTGGTTTCCTTAATATAAAGAATTTTAAATTATCTATACTTTGACTTTTAATACTTAAGTATATTTAAAACCAAACACTGACTTTTACTCAAGTAGTATTTTACTGGGTGACTCAATTTTACTTGAGTAATTTTCTATTAAGGCATCTTTAGTTTTACTCAAGTATGACAATTAGGTACTTTTTACACCACTTATCTATGGTTAAAATAAGTTACTCTGCTCTTCGCTTTCGCTGCCCTTTTTTGCATTTGTAAAGTTTTGGCACATTAATTCCATGTAGGTGGGGTTTAGAGGGAGGTGTAAATGTTGCTTCTCTGTTGGTCAAACGGTTTTGGAGTAACAGTACATCATTTTTTATATCCCAGTTAGAAGCTTACATGTTTGATAGATAGCTAGCAATGCTGAGAGGAAACAGTGTTTTTTGCTAGTGTAAAAAAGCTTCTTTTTTTGTGTGCCTAAATTTTTCCATTTTGGACAAAAAGGACTCAGTAGCTAAAGTTAGCCAGCTAGCCCAGTGGGACTAACTAACCTAGCTAGATAACATTACAACAAGGAGGTTATCAGGGAAAAAACCCTTAGGTAAATAAATGTCTTGTAATTTCACACTTAAAAGATGCATTGAAACAATTAGCTAGTTAAATAACTAACATGGCAATACAGTGCATTTGAAAGAATTTAGACCCCTTGACTTTTCCCACATTTTCTTACATTACAGCCTTATTCTACAATGGATTAAATTACCCCCCCTCATAACACAATAACCTATAATGACAAAGCAAAACCAGGTTTTTAGAAATGTTGCCAAATGTATAAAAAAATGAAATATGACATTTACATACAGTTGAAGTCAGAAGTTTACATAAACCTTAGCCAAATATTTAAACTCAGTTTCAAACTCAGTTTCACAATTCCTGACATTTAATCCTTGTAAAAGTTCCCCGTCTTAGGTCAGTTAGGTGAGGTGAGGTTTTGTGATGGCCACTCCAATACCTCGACTTTGTGGTCCTGAAGCCATTTTGCAACAACTTTGGAAGTGTGCTTGGGGTCATTGTCCATTTGGGAGACCCATTTGCAACCAAGCTTTAACTTCCTGACTGATGTCTTGATGTTTCTTCAATATATCCACATCATTTTCCTCCCTCATGATGCTATCTATTTTGTAAAGGGCACCAGTTCTTCCTGCAGCAAAGCACCCCCACATCATGATGCTGCCACCCCCGTGATTCACGGTTGGGATGATGTTATTCGGCAAGCCTCCCCATTTTTCCTCCAAACATAACAATGGTGATTATGGACAAACAGTTCTATTTTTGTTTCATCAGACATTTCTCCAAAAAGTACCATCTTTGTCCCAGTGTGCAGTTGCAAACCAAAGTCTGGCATTTTTAATGGCAGTTTTGGAGCAGTGGCTTCTTCCTTGTTGAGCGGCCTTTCAGGTTATGTCGATATAGGACTTGTTTTACTGTGGTTATAGATACTTTTGTCACTGTTTCCTCCAGCATCTTCACAGGGTCCTTTGCTGTTGTTCTGGAATTGATTTGCACTATTCGCACCAAAGTACGTTCATCTCCAGGAGACAGAACGCGTCACCTTCCTGAGCGGTATGGCGGCTGCGTTGTCCCATGGTGTTTATACTTGCGTACTATTGTTTGTACAGATGAACATGGTACCTTCAGGTGTTTGGAAATTGCTCCCAAGGATGAACTAGACTAGTGGAGGTCTACAATTTTTATTCTGAGGTCTTGGCTGATTTCTTTTGATTTTCACATGATGTCAAGCAAAGAGGCACTGAGTTTGAAGGTAGGCCTTGAAATAAATTCACAGGTACACCTCCAATTGACTCAAATTATGTCAATTAGCCTATCAGAAGCTTCTAAAGCCATGACATAATTTTCTGGAATTTTCCAAGCCGTTTAAAGGCAGTCATCTTACTGTATGTAAACTTCTGACCCACTGGAATTGTGATACAGTGAATAAGTGAAATAATCTGTACGTAAACAATTGATGGAAAAATTACATGTGTCCTGCACAAAGTAGATGCGCTTAACCGACTTCCCAAAACTAGTTTGTTAACAAGAAATGTGTTGAGTGGTTGAAAAACGAGTTAATGACTCCAACCTAAGTGTATGTAAACTTCCGACTCCAACTGATTAGTTTTATGTAAACTCAGCAAAAAACTAAAACATCCCCTCACACTCAACTGTGTTTATTTTCAACAAACATGTGTAAATATCTGTACGAACATAATATAATTCAACAACAGACGTAAACTGAACAAGTTCCACAGACATGTAACAATATGTCCCTGAACAAAGGGGTAGGCGGGGGTCAAAATCAAAAGTAACAGTCAGTATCTGGTGTGGCCACCAGCTGCTTGAAGTACTGCAGTGCATCTCCTCCTCATGGACTGCACCAGATTTGCCTGTTTTTGCTGTAAGATGTTACACCACTCTTCCACCAAGGAACCTGCAAGTTCCCAGACATTTCTGGGGGGAATGGCCCTAGTCCTCGCCCTCCAATCCAACAGGTCCCAGACGTGCTCAATGGGATTGAGATCTAGGCTCTTCACTGGCCATAGCAGAACACTGACATTCCTTCCTTGCAGGAAATCACACACAGAACAAGCAGTATGGCTGGTGGCATTGTCATGCTGGAGGGTTGTGACAGGATGAGCCTGCAGGAAGGGTACCACATGAGGGAGGAGGATGTCTTCCTGTAATGCACAGCATTGAGATTGCCTGCAATGACAACAAGCTCAGTCCGATGATGCTGTGACACACCATGACGCACCCTCCACCTCCAAATCGATCCCGCTCCATAGTACAGGCCTCTGTGTAACGCTCATGCCTTTGATGATAAACGCAAATCCGATTATCACCCCCGGTGAGACAAAACCGCGACTCGTCAGTGAAGAGCACTTTTTGCCAGTCCTGTCTGGTTCAGCGACGGTGGGTTTGTGCCCATAGGCGACGTTGTTGCCGGTGATGTAAGGCAAGTCCTCACCAGACAACAGGCCTACAAGCCCTCAGTCAAGCCTCTCTCAGCCTATTGCGGATAGTCTCAGCACTGATGGAGGGATTGTGCGTTCCTGGTGTAACTCGAGCAGTTGTTACCATCCTGTACCTGTCCCCCAGGTGTGATGTTCGGATGTACCGATCCTGTGCAGGTGTTGTTACACGTGGTCTGCCACTGCAAGATCGATCAGCTGTCCGTCCTGTCTCCCTGTAGCGCTGTCTTATGGGTCTCACAGTACGGACATTGCAATTTATTGCCCTGGCCACATCTGCAGTCCTCATGCCTCCTTGCAGCGTTCCTAAGGCACATTCACGCAGATGAGCAGGGACCCTGGGCATCTTTCTTTTGGGTTTTTTCTGAATCAGTAGAAAGGCCTCTTTAGTGTCCTAAATTGTCATAACTGTGACCATAATTGCCTACCATCTGGAAACTGTTAGTGTCTTAATGACCAGTCCAACATGGGAAACCGTGTTTAAACCCTTCACAATGAATATTGGTTAAGTTATTTGGATGTTTACGAATTATCTTTGAAAGACAGGGTCCTGAAAAATGGCCGTTTCTTTTTTTGCTGAGTTCATTTATATATGGTCTATGTAACCTGTATTTATTTTTTAATACAGTCATCTCAGTTTTCATTTGAAGCATCTTCATATCCTTTGCCTGCTATGCAATGGGCTCCTTTGTATTTGTATTCACGGTCACAGAAACAGGTAAACATCTAGGCCCCAGTTATTCGGTGTATAAAGTGACGTATACTGTGTCGCCACCATGCTCGATGCTATTTACAAGGACCGCTACCTCGATGCAGACAAGAAAGAGGGTTTAGGTGAAATGTTACATACACAGCTGGACAAGATGGAAACGGACACAGTGACAGTGGACAGGAAGAGAGGCCACGGACAAACAAAGCTGAAACTTCACTGCTTGACATGTATGATGAAATCCTGGTTGATAATGAAACGACTGAACAACGAAACAATACATCAAGTAAGTGAAAGAAATAAGTCTTGATTATGTTTTACTGGTAATGGGGACATACGTAAATGCCAACAAACCTTTTGGTCAGTGTGGTGTGTAACCTTTATTTAACTAGGCAAGTCAGTTAAAGAACGAATTCTTATTTACAATGACAGCCTACCCCGGCCAAACCCGGATGACGTTGGGCCAATTGTGCGCCGCTCTATGGCCGGATGTGTTACAACCTGGATTCGAACCAGGGACTGTAGTGATCCCGCTTGCACGGAGATGCAGTGCCTTTGACAGCTGCGTCCGTGTGTGTGTGAAATATTTAACTGTACTAGAATTCTTAAAAAAGGCACAATTGTTTTTATCTGTATCGTTTTTTTGGTCAAGGAAAATATTGGGTATCAGAAAAATGTCATCAGTGCATCACTAATATTTAGCAATGAATCCGCTGAAAGACGTCCAATGTCTCTATCGAACAAGGACAACCATATTTACACGCACAAACGTGTCGTGCGATCAGTATCACACAGCCTTCTCAACATGCCACAAAGAAGGTCTACATTTCTTTACAGATTTCGTCCCTCCACCCCCCATGATGAAAACAAGCCCAGATTTCCCCAGGTTAAAATTCCATTTAAATATCAAGCGTTTTCAGGAGCAATTTCAGTAATGGGAAACGGCTCGGGGATCTAATGATGCGCCTACTAAGTTTCTAACGATGAATGAAGCCTTATGATGCTTTTGGGAAACCGGGCTCTGTTCAATTTCCACTAAGGCCTTTCTAAATTCCTTTCAGTTTTTTATTAAAGTCACTGTCATCTAGTTACTAGGACCCAGCTCTCAAAACAACAACAGCCCTTTGAACCTAACCATCTGATTGATGACGTCACCAGACATTTGCGGTATAGCAACTAACCCAGTCCACTAACTTCACTCCCAAAATATCAGGTTTCACAAGAACACGACACTCATATGCACGACATCAGCTTTCCCAGCGGTAACCACTGGCCTCTACATTAGTCCACCTAAACTTTTTTGTTTTGTTTTACTGTATCAAATGTTGACAATGGCAGTAAATCCATAGTTAAAATTCGTACTTTCAAAAGCCACATAGAATTTAGCAGCCAAAATGCTAGCTACAGCTAAAGTTATCTATGGCAGAAATTGTGACTGACAGACAACAAGCAAGCGACTTCAAACGGACACCCGAAATTTAACGTGCGATTTGCGTTTACGAGATAAGTGTGAATGTACAGTTAGTTATCAAACATGCAAAGCATAGTGCATTTGACAGACTAGTACTAACTTACCAACATGCATCCTCTCTTCTGCTGACAGTTTCTGTTTCGCTCACAGACCCTGACTAGTAATTATTACGAGTATTCTGCCAGCAGCACAAACGATGACGTCACGTTTGAATTGTCATGTTAAACCTTCAAAAGAAAAGCCCGTATTAAAAAATATGGATAACTCATTCAAAATATATTGAACTTATCCACTTTTATTGTGCCAACAATAAAAGGCTATAAGTAATGTATGACCAATAATGAACAAATACAATATTGACACTGGAATGTTGAGAATAGTAGACTGTAGTAGACTTTTTAAAATGTTTTTACCTGTCTCAGTTAAAGTGCTGCCACCATAATATCCTGCTGCTAGGAGAACGGTCATTAAATATGGGTAGTCATGATGTGCAGTTCACGAAATATTCATTTTTTAAGGACTATTTTTTACAACCTCTACAGCCCTTATTTGTTTTTCTGAGTGACATTGTAGTCGTTCGTTTACCTGCTGCTGGCGGCAATGAATTCTACAGGATTCATATGCGCTCCTCCAATGACTCCACTCAGACCAACAAACACAACACAACGGTCAGTGTCGGGATCGCCTTTTCGCACGAAGGTCCGTGGTGGGTCTGTATAAATTATGCGATTATATTGGAGACAGGTTTATAGCAGTGAATGTCATCTAGTTTACTCTTACAGTATTTCTAAATATAAGTCATATCAACCAGGGAAACGATTTGTTCTCACTTTATGATAGAACATTCAGATGTATCTGCCTGGCTGTGGGGATCTTTACTTTAATTATTAGGATTTTCTTGTGATCACAAAATAACTATTTATTTTACTCAAATAGAGGAAAAATAAAGTAGTGTTTTCTTTGAAAAGATGGGCCTGACTGAGAATAGAACATTCAGTGTGGCGCTGTTTAGCGCATTTTGTTGTATTGTCCTTTAAGTGTGTGCTTTCAGGCAACTACTCGACTACCACATACCGACAACACATGTTATCTCGCGTATGTGTGCCAGTCTCTCATGCTTTGCTGCACGAGGGACTGGTGCACTTCACAAAATAGATGGCGTCACGAGGTAGCAAAATTATACGGATATATTGAAGCAACATCTCAAGCCATCAGTCAGGGAGTTAAAACTTGGTCGCAAATGGGTCTTCCAAATGAACAATGACCCCAAACATACTTCCAAAGTTGTGGCAAAATGGCTTAATGACAACAAAGTCAAGGTATTGGAGTGGCCATCACAAAGCCCTGACCTCAATCCTATAGAACATTTGTGGGCAGAACTGAAAAAGCGTGTGCGAGCAAGGAGGCCTACAAACCTGACTCAGTTACACCA
Source organism: Oncorhynchus keta (assembly GCF_023373465.1). Taxonomy (NCBI): domain Eukaryota; kingdom Metazoa; phylum Chordata; class Actinopteri; order Salmoniformes; family Salmonidae; genus Oncorhynchus; species Oncorhynchus keta. The sequence goes on from NC_068439.1 coordinate 44,191,194, forward strand.
GCTCAGTCAGGAAGAATGGGCCAAAATTGACCCAACTTATTTTGGGAAGGTTGTGGACATGCAACATTTGACTGAAGTTAAACTATTTATAGGCAATTCTACCAAATACTGATTGATTGTGATGAAATAAATAAAAGCTTTAATAAATCATTCTTTCTGCTATTATTCTGACATTTCACATTCTTTAAAAAAAAGTGTTGATCCTAACTGACCTAAGACAGGGACATTTTACAAGGATTAAATGTCAGGAATTGTGAAAAACGTAGTTTAAATGTATTTGGCTACGGTGTATGTTAACTTCCGACTTCAACTGTACTCCTCAATGCTATTGGATGAATCACGGAACATATTCTAGTCTGTGCTAGCAACACAGTCCGGTAGCATAGCATCCGTGTCATTTCACCACTTCCGTATTAAGCAGGAAATCAGGAGGATATAATTATTGTCAGATTTTCCAAATGGAGGGCCAGGGAGAGCTTTGCACGCGTCTCTGTGTTTGGGGTAAAGGTGCTCTAGAGTTTTTTTTTTTGTTGCTCTGTTTGCACATGTGACATGCTGGTAGAAATGAGGTAAAACTGATTTGTGTGCTTGCAATAAAGTCATTGGCCACTAGGAGCACCGCTTCTGGGTGAGCATTTTCTTGTTTGCTTATGGCCTTGTACAGCTCGTTGAGTGCGGTCTTAGAGCCAGCATCAGTTTGTAGTACTAAATAGATGAAAACTCTCTTGGTAGATAGTGTGGTCTACAGCATATCATGAGGTACTCTACCTCAGGCTAGCAATACCTCGAGACTATCTTAATATTATACATTGCGCACCAGCTGTTATTGGTGGCCCCTCGCTTCTCCTCCTGCACACGCTCAGACATGGCGTGGCAGAGGGTGTACTGAAAGCTGTTGGAGAACATCCCGAAGTGCTGACTTGAATGGTGCAAGCTATCAGCAGGTCAGGGAAGGGGAGATAGCTAGAGGTAATAAAATGGTTTCAAATTGTCTGTATCTTTGTCCCATCTCTTTCTCTCATAATGTACGTGTTATTTTTCCTCTAGGCCTGACAGAGGTCCAATGATCATGGGGAACCTGGTGTTGAAGAACAAAAAGGCCCGGTTTATTGTCACCTATAAACTGCTCCAATACAAGTATGAGGTGAGACGGTGAACTGATGTTGAACTGGGCAGTCAGTCATTCATTCTGTACGATGCATCTATTCATTCTATCATTGTTGGAATTGAAAAGACCTCTGTTATAGCTGAAGTCTTCATCTTACTTCACAGACTCATGTTTTGATGATTATTTTGGGTTACCTGACTCAGGACAGGAAGACGCCACTACTTATACAGTTGAGTGTACAACAAAGTCTTTGGTGTTGTGATGATATATGTGTATTTATGACAATGTTGTTGATTTTGTGTGTGTGACTGTGCGTGTGTCCAGGTGCTGCGGTCGCTGTGCCAGGCCTGGAGCAGTAGCTCTATGTGAGCCGGGCTCTGCTGCTGTGTGTGGGACTACTGAGTGATGCAGAGTTACAGGTGCTACGCTCAGGTACACCCCCAACACTACGCTACAGTATTGTGTCACATGATTTGACCTGTCTGCCTCCGGGTTGTATTCAATGTACAGTGTACAAATCATGCACAATTTTGACAAGGTGGGAGATACATACTGAATTTATACTGTTTTCCAAGTTATGTGTCGCTTTTTCACATTTGTTCACTGGTTTTGTAAGAGTTGATTGGTCGGTTCATTCGTTTTCCAGTATGTTGATGCCATTGGTTAAAAAAGTAAAGGTAAGCTGCAGTGTCCAACCAAAAATATAAGCTTGTTTTACTCCATTGTTTGTAAACAATATCATTTTACAAAAAATTATATTTTGGTTGCATAAATAATGATTACCAAATATTACAATGAATGTGAATATGAAATATCAAAACCGAATGGAAACCCCTTTTGATATTGGCATTAATTAACTTCATAGTGAGACATGGAATAGTAAAAAAAAGTGTATTTTGAAACACTGGATGTTTGAAATATGAGTAGGTGATTTGAGTCATGCTTCTTCAGTAGTGGAATACATTAGCACATGAATGTTGGAAATAAATATTGTGTGTAAATACTGGAGTGATGTATGATTGTTAATAAAACATTTCACAGACCAATTTTTGACACGGTGTCCATGAGTATACAAGTATGTTGAAATTATGTTGTTTTCAAGTCATTGAAACAATAACCTGCTCCCAGACAGACTAAACAACTTCTTTGCTCGCTTTGAGGACAATACAGTGCCACTGACACGGCCCGCTACCAAAACCTGCGGGCTCTCCTTCTCTGCAGCCGATGTGTGCAGAATATTTAAACATGTAAACCCTCAGTGCGTCCTCAGAGCATGCGCAGACCTGGTGTGTTTACGGACATATTCAATCAATCCTTATCCCAGTCTGCTGTCCCCACATGCTTCAAGAGGGCCACCATTGTTCCTGTTCCCAAGAGAGCTAAGGTAACTGAGCTAAATGACTACCACCCCGTAGCACTCACTTCCGTCATCATGAAGTGCTTTGAGAGACTAGTCAAGGACCATATCACCTCCACCCTACCTGACACCCTACACCCACTCCAATTTGCTTACCGCCCCAATAGGTCCATAGACGACGCCATCACAATCACATTGCACATTGCCCTAAACCATCTAGACGAGGAATACCTATGTGAGAATGCTGTTTATCGACTACAGCTCAGCATTTAACACCATATTACCCTCCAAACCCATCATTAAGCTCGAGACCCTGGGTCTCAAACCCGCCCTGTGCAACTGGGTCCTGGACTTCCTGACTGGGCGCTCCCAGGTGGTGAGGGTAGGTAACAACATCTCCACCCCTCTGATCCTCAACACTGGGGGCACAAGGGTGCGTTCTTAGCCCTCTCCTCTACTCCCTGTTCACCCACGACTGCGTGGCCATGCACGCCTCCAACTCAATCACCAAGTTTGCAGACGACACTACAGTGGTAGGCTTGATTACCAACAACAACGAGACGGCCTACAGGGAGGAGGTGAGGGCCCTCAGAGTGTGGTGTCAGGAAAATAACCTCACACTCAATGTCAACAAAACAAAGTAGATCGTGGACTTCAGGAAACAGCAGCGGGAGCACCCCCCTATCCACATCGACGGGACAGTAGTGGAGAGGGTAGAACGTTTTAAGTTCCTCGGCATACACATCACGGACAAACTGAAATGGTCCAACCACACTGACAGCGTGGTGAAGAAGGTGCAGCAGCGCCTCTTCAACCTCAGGAGGCTGAAGAAATTTGTCTCGTCACCAAAAACACTTACAAACCTTTACAGATGCACAATTGAGAGCATCCTGTCGGGCTGTATCACCGCCTGGTACGGCAACTGCTCCGCCCATAACCGTAAGGCGTTCCAGAGCGTAGTGAGGTCTGCAAAACGCATCACCGGGGGCAAACTACCTGCCCTCCAGGACACCTACACCACCCGATGTCACAGGAAGGCCAAAAAGATCATCAAGGACAACAACCACCCGAGCCACTGCCTGTTCACCCCGCTATCATCCAGAAGGCGAGGTCAGTACAGGTGCATCAAAGCAGGGACTAAAATGGAACATTGAGGAACACCAAAATGTACAGTTGATTTGTCAGAGGACAAACCATCCACAGAGACAAACTGATTTCTTTCCAACAGATAAGATCTAAACCAGGCCAGAACTTGTCCGTGTTGACCAATTTGTGTTTTCAATCAAATCAAATTTATTTGTCACATACACATGGTTAGCAGATGTTAATGCGAGTGTAGCGAAATGCTTGTGCTTCTAGTTCCGACAATCGCTGCAAAGAAATGTGGTGATAGATGGTGTCAAAAGCAGCACTAAGGTCTAGGAGCACGAGAACAGATGCAGAGCTGACGCCATTAAAAGGTAATTTACCACATTCACGAGTGCAGTCTCAGTGCTATGATTGGGTCTAAAACCAGACTGAAGCGTTTCGTATACTGTCTACAGGAAGGCAGTGAGTCAGCTTTTTCTAAAATGTTTCAGAGGAATGGGAGATTCTATATAGGCCGATAGTTTTTTATATTTTCTGGGTCGTTTGGCTTTTTCAAGAGAGGCTTTATAACTGCCACTTTTAGTGAGTTTGGTACACATCCGGTGGATAGGGAGCCGTTTGTTATGTTCTACGTTGAGGACCAAGCACAGGAAGCAAGTCTTTTAGTAGTTTAGTTGGGATAGAGTCCAGTATGCAGCTTGACGGTTTAGAGGCTATGATTATTTTCATCAATGTGTCAAGAGCTATCGTATTAAAAAACTTGAGATTGCATGGCTGCGTGCTCGACACCTATCAGCAACGGGTGCGGCTGAAATAGCTGAATACTTTTGGCCATCTAGTGTACATAAAGGGGAATTTATCAACATTAACAACCAAAGGATAGCCTAAAGAAGTCACACAATGACAAACAATTCACACAATGACAATAAATGCACACGATTTGTCGGGAGACAGAAACATGACTTTACTGCAGCTTCGCTACACACCCATTTCCTCCTTGTCTAGACATCTTTTTTTTATTACACTCAATACACATAGCCTAATCTTTACATAGAATGGGCCCAGTGGCAACCGGTTTTGAGCTTCACCAGTTTAGCTTAAAAATATATATAATTTCAAATATATATATATTTTTTATAATTGTGCCCGTTTTACATGTTATTTTTGCATTAATACATGTCACAGATCAGTTTGCAAACAATGTAAAAAAAAAAAAAAGTTAATAAAGCCGCATACAAACATGGTCTCTTGATTTCTTGAGGAAGGCATCTCCAAAATGCAGGTGTTTCAGGCTTGCTCAGTGCTTTCTGTGGTGGTGGGGCAGCCAGCGGAAAATATGGAGCATAGGGGTTAGTAATGTTCTCTAGTTGCACCGTGATTGGTTCAGTGTTCTGTCACTCAATGGGACACTACGTCACCGCAAAATCTACAGGGAGAGCAAACAAATTCAAGTACCTTGGGTGCTGCCAAAGAGTTACATTGGAACTGCCCATCCAAGAAGGCTCCAAGTCATTGTCCACAGATAAAAAGTAAAATCACGTTATATCTACAGTAGCTTTGCTTTGACTGATCATGTCAACATCAAACTTTCAAAATCTTAGCTAGCGGGCATCATCATGACTCAAGTTGACAATCTATTGGCAAATCCTTTTCAATCCCTGTCATATGAAGTGAAATGATGAAGAGAAATTATAGATAAAACTTATCGGTGCTCCTCAGCCATTGAACATAAACATTACACAACGAGTTAGAAATCGCAAATGTAACAATGAGTGGTTTGGAAGGAATCAATGGCTAACTGCAAGCATTGCAAAGCAATCACTAGCCTGCTATCCAGTGGAGTGGATGTGTAGTCCAAGTATGGGTTCAAGGTTCTCTTTTCCAAGCTTAAAAGGATAAACATTCAACATTGGCCATTCTGTCAATCCAGCAGGACTTCGGCCGCATTCAAAATAACTGGAAACTCGGAACTGGGAAATCTCAGAATTCAGTGAGTTCAAGACAACTGGAAGCTCGGGAGAAAAAACTAGCTCTGACTGTGAAAATACGTTTTGAGCGGTCATCCAACTCGGAATTCCAAGTCGGGAACTCCGGCCTCTTTCTTGAGCTCCAATCTGAAGATTACTAACGTCATGATTCGACCCTGTTTTTATCAAAGTTCCCAGCTGTCTTGAAAGCACCATAAATCCAGAGAATGACAGACTTTGACGACAACATTTTCCCAGGAAGGACAGCAGCACCACCTTCCTGCTCAAGTGAGCACAGCACAACAAGGTGTAACAGTGGTAAGGTGTTGGGACTGCTGCTGGGACTCTGCTGTTGGGACAGCTTTATGTAGGCTCTAACAGTTTGTGGGCACCGTCGGTCACCGTTATAGTCCAATTAATGTTTAGTGTTGTGGCTATGCTGGCATGCATCTAAAACATATATATATATATATATATATATATATATATATGTGTTTTAGATGCATATATATATATATGCATATAATATATATATTTTAATACCCCACCAACATTTACATGCTAAAATTGCCACTGAATAGGCCTAGGCGTAACCCTAACAACGTGTTCAGATGTAAAGCAGTAGTGTAGATTGGTGGAAGTCCCCATCGACTGAGGATGTAGTTTGATGGTAATTATCCAACCATTATGTAAAATTATGTTGAGTATAATAATAAACTACATTTACAAATCGCACTATTATGTGAATAAATGCAACAGGCCCTGTGCTCTCCAACACGCCTTTCTAGAGGATCTAAAAACATAGCGAGTCATTGCATCACCGACTCAGTATGACTATAATGAACGTGTCTAATTTGCACTGTTATGCAATTACTAACAGATTAGGTACAAATAACTAATCCTGGCAACCAATGTTATAGCATTCATTTATTGAGGCAAGCAGATCAGAGATGGTACCCAAGAATGTTATGTGTATAGGGTAAATAACTACCAATAGACCTACTCAATTATAATGTAATCAATCAAATAATTACTCTGTAAAAGAGGAATGCAGTTACTCAACTAAACTAATATGATATTTTAGTCATAAAATAATTGACACAATTACAGTGTACAGGAAAAAAATTATACATTACAGAATAACACAGACTAAATGACTATCATCAATAGGTTAATACTTAACCTGGTTACACCGTGTCTTCAGTTCAGAATCATCTCTAAGACAAAATACCATGTGTGTCTGATACATTTACATTTTAGCAGACGCTCTTATACAGCCTACACTAGCCTACAGTAGTGAGTACATACATTTTCGTACTGATCCCCTGTGGGAATCGAACACACAACTCTAGCACCATGCTTTACCAACTGAGCCACATGGAACACAGGAGCTTGGTAGCAAGTTCTCAAATTATGAACAAATTCACTGTCTTTTCAACCAAATTCAAGCAGAAACTACTATTTAAAACAAAAGACAGGAAAACATACCCAGATTCTAATATAATCAACTAAATGTAAATGATAGGGGTAGACATTCCCTCTGAACAATCCATCATCCGATGAACTAAATAATAGTTTCCCTGTAACAAATCCAAAGCACTTACAGTACAATAACATATCAAAATTCATAGCTCCTTATCAACTCTTGAAACAATCCAAACATGACAATTTAATTCACACAGTAACATTAACTTTGTTGTTTCATCGGTCTTCACACCTCTCGTCAGTGGCCACAGATAAGGTATGTTTGAACCTTGTGATAGCCCACAGATGGTCTACCATCCAAACAATGTCATACATCGTGATTGAGTCATTATGCTGTGCTTCGCACGCCACCCAGTCATTAGTAGTGAGTATATCACCTTCTCTTATTTTTCCACTACAATAGTCATTTATGGAAACAAATGAAAAATCAAAGGCCCGATGTGGAGCATCGAAACCAATTATTATTTTTACAGATGTGTACTGATGTATTCCTAAAAAGAAGAAGGTATTAAATATCATTAATCACATTGATTAGTCTATGCAAATGGCAATAGTGGGCTAGTGTTCAGGCCTTGTCATGATCGGTGATTGAAATTAGACTGGTAATGTTTTCGGTTCCGTTTGAGATAATGTGTAAGAACGCAACTGCACTGAAATTAATAGCCTGATTCAATGTGATTCTCCTGAGAGAGAAAAAAGTGTTTATCCGTTAAGCTGTTTGGTCTATGAATAGACCCATACCCTTCTATACCCATGATATCTTATTAGTATTTTGCTATAGGCATAACCAACCACTAATATTCTAACTTGCGGAGCATTTAAAACAACCATATTTTCTGTGGAATAATGACACATGCTTTACATCCTAAGCCTATAGGCCTACCAAGAATCCATGTTGAGGCTGAGCAAGACCTTCGATGGGCTAGTAGACTATGCAGAAATAATCGTGGAGTTAATCATTGTTATAGCCTAGATCGCTTTATATAATCTGGATCAATTCAAGCCCAGTTTGGAACCAAACATAAGACTTCTCCACAGAAATGGATAGCCTACAGGCATTGATCATCCTGTCTGGGTTGGCGCCCCCCTTGGGTTGTGCCGTGGCGGAGATTTTTGTGGGCTATACCCAGCCTTGTCTCAGGATGGTAAGTTGGTGGTTGAAGATATCCCTCTAGTGGTGTGGGGGCTGTGCTTTGGCAAAGTGGGTGGGGTTATATCCTTCCTGTTTGGCCCTGTCCGGGGGTGTCCTCGGATGGGGCCACAGTGTCTCCTGACCCCGCCTGTCTCAGCCTCCAGTATTTATGCTGCAGTAGTTTATGTGTCGGGGGACTAGGGTCAGTTTGTTATATCTGGAGTACTTCTCCAGTCCTATTCGGTGTCCTGTGTGAATTTAAGTGTGCTCTCTCTAATTCTCTCTTTCCCTCTTTCTTTCTCTCTCTCGGAGGACCTGAGCCCTAGGACCATGCCTCAGGACTACCTGACATGATGACTCCTTGCTGTCCCCAGTCCACCTGGCCGTGCTGCTGCTCCAGTTTCAACTGTTCTGCCTTATTATTATTCGACCATGCTGGTCATTTATGAACATTTGAACATCTTGGCCATATTCTGTTATAATCTCCACCCGGCACAGCCAGAAGAGGACTGGCCACCCCACGTAGCCTGGTTCCTCTCTAGGTTTCTTCCTAGGTTTTGGCCTTTCTAGGGAGTTTTTCCTAGCCACCGTGCTTCTACACCTGCATTGCTTGCTGTTTGGGGTTTTAGGCTGGGTTTCTGTACAGCACTTTGAGATATCAGCTGATGTACGAAGGGCTATATAAATACATTTGATTTGATTTGATTGATGGCCTAACCCATGTGGGGTTAGGCCATCAATCAATATGAAAATCCATCAATCAATATGAAAATCGGGCCACGGGAGAATTTCCAAAATCGTGAAGAAAAAAACAAACAATATATAAACATATATACACTACCATTCAAAAGTTTTAGGTCACTTAGAAAGAAATACAGTGTAGACATGGTTAATGTTGTAAATGACTATTGTAGCTGGAATCGGCAGATTTTTAATGGAATATCTACATTAGGTGTACAGAGGCCCATTATCAGAAACCATCACTCCTGTATTCCAATGGCACGTTGTGTTAGCTAATCCAAGTTCATCATTTTAAAAGGCTAATTGATCATTAGAAAAGCCTTTTGCAATTATGTTAGCATACATGAAAACTTTTGTCCTCATTAAAGAAGCAATAAAAGTGGCCTTCATCATTTTTGAACGGTAGTGTATATTATAGTATCATCTTTGTATCTCAAAATCATTGTAATATGGTTAATCTTCCAAATCTAAATGAGCGCCCTTAGATCATGGGAAAAGGCTCCACTTGACTGTTGCACTTGAATCATTGCCACATAGTGAAAACAATGTGTGGTGAGGCAGAGGCACAGAAACTCGAATCAATACATCAATACATTTGTCAGTACTGATGAACGAACCATTTATGCTATTTCTAGCAATCAAGAGGAAACCCAAACGATTCTGAACCACGACCCCAGTTTGACATCTGAAAAGTATTGCTACCCCACCCATGTGAAAAAATCACGTAATTAACAGCCAATGTTTACTTTTTTATTTTGGGCTTTGGCAGTCAATTGAAAAACACTCATGAGAGATGGGTGTGCTTGATGCATGTCGTGTTGAAGATTCCCAAAGTCAAATGGCGTGGCCGATAGTGCGCACCTTATCTCAGCTGTCACATCCCACCCGGATCGATATTTGGTTTTAATGCAGACGGGAGCACTGAATCCAGCGTCACACAGATATGAGCTGGCGAAGGGTATAGCCTACCATGAGTTTTATGGTGCTTTTAAGACAACTGGGATCATGACATCAGTGATCTTTAGGTCAGAAAGTCAGAGCTCTAGTAAGAGGCCCGAGTTCCCAGTTGTTGTGAATGCGCACTAGAGAACTCGGCTATCTTTTGTTTCTGAATAGGGATCCCTCCAACAAAGAAGCCCCTATGTCCATATTGATTTGAGAAATAGGCATATCTACACAGTAATGGTGGCTGGCTGCAAATCAACTAGCCTAATATTTATTTTTTATAGAGGTGATATGTCTATTTTAGCTAAATGGACAAATTAAATAGATTACTTCAGATCTTCAAAAATGTATTAACCTCAGCAGCAGTGACCTTGCTTGTAGAAGCCTATGGTTGTGCAATGGCATCCCACCTAACAAAATGTAGTTGAAAAGACATTAAAAAGACGATTATGCCCAACGTCCATCTACGTTCGGTTTTGGTTTGACAAATCAAATCATATTTGTCACATACACATGGTTAGCAGATGTTAATGCGAGTGTAGCGAAATGCTTGTGCTTCTAGTTCCGACAATGCAGTAATATCCATCCTGTACACTGTAATTGTGTCAATTATTTTATGACTAAAATATCATATTAGTTTAGTTGAGTAACTGCATTCCTCTTTTACAGAGTAATTATTTGATTGATTACATTATAATTGAGTAGGTCTATTGGTAGTTATTTACCCTATACACATAACATTCTTGGGTACCATCTCTGATCTGCTTGCCTCAATAAATGAATGCTATAACATTGGTTGCCAGGATTAGTTATTTGTACCTAATCTGTTAGTAATTGCATAACAGTGCAAATTAGACACGTTCATTATAGTCATACTGAGTCGGTGATGCAATGACTCGCTATGTTTTTAGATCCTCTAGAAAGGCGTGTTGGAGAGCACAGGGCCTGTTGCATTTATTCACATAATAGTGCGATTTGTAAATGTAGTTTATTATTATACTCAACATAATTTTACATAATGGTTGGATAATTACCATCAAACTACATCCTCAGTCGATGGGGACTTCCACCAATCTACACTACTGCTTTACATCTGAACACGTTGTTAGGGTTACGCCTAGGCCTATTCAGTGGCAATTTTAGCATGTAAATGTTGGTGGGGTATTAAAATATATATATTATATGCATATATATATATATGCATCTAAAACATATATATATATATATATATATATATATATATATATATATATATATATATATATATATATATGTTTTAGATGCATGCCAGCATAGCCACAACACTAAACATTAATTGGACTATAACGGTGACCGACGGTGCCCACAAACTGTTAGAGCCTACATAAAGCTGTCCCAACAGCAGAGTCCCAGCAGCAGTCCCAACACCTTACCACTGTTACACCTTGTTGTGCTGTGCTCACTTGAGCAGGAAGGTGGTGCTGCTGTCCTTCCTGGGAAAATGTTGTCGTCAAAGTCTGTCATTCTCTGGATTTATGGTGCTTTCAAGACAGCTGGGAACTTTGATAAAAACAGGGTCGAATCATGACGTTAGTAATCTTCAGATTGGAGCTCAAGAAAGAGGCCGGAGTTCCCGACTTGGAATTCCGAGTTGGATGACCGCTCAAAACGTATTTTCACAGTCAGAGCTAGTTTTTTCTCCCGAGCTTCCAGTTGTCTTGAACTCACTGAATTCTGAGATTTCCCAGTTCCGAGTTTCCAGTTATTTTGAATGCGGCCGAAGTCCTGCTGGATTGACAGAATGGCCAATGTTGAATGTTTATCCTTTTAAGCTTGGAAAAGAGAACCTTGAACCCATACTTGGACTACACATCCACTCCACTGGATAGCAGGCTAGTGATTGCTTTGCAATGCTTGCAGTTAGCCATTGATTCCTTCCAAACCACTCATTGTTACATTTGCGATTTCTAACTCGTTGTGTAATGTTTATGTTCAATGGCTGAGGAGCACCGATAAGTTTTATCTATAATTTCTCTTCATCATTTCACTTCATATGACAGGGATTGAAAAGGATTTGCCAATAGATTGTCAACTTGAGTCATGATGATGCCCGCTAGCTAAGATTTTGAAAGTTTGATGTTGACATGATCAGTCAAAGCAAAGCTACTGTAGATATAACGTGATTTTACTTTTTATCTGTGGACAATGACTTGGAGCCTTCTTGGATGGGCAGTTCCAATGTAACTCTTTGGCAGCACCCAAGGTACTTGAATTTGTTTGCTCTCCCTGTAGATTTTGCGGTGACGTAGTGTCCCATTGAGTGACAGAACACTGAGCCAATCACGGTGCAACTAGAGAACATTACTAACCCCTATGCTCCATATTTTCCGCTGGCTGCCCCACCACCACAGAAAGCACTGAGCAAGCCTGAAACACCTGCATTTTGGAGATGCCTTCCTCAAGAAATCAAGAGACCATGTTTGTATGCGGCTTTATTAACTTTTTTTTTTTTTACATTGTTTGCAAACTGATCTGTGACATGTATTAATGCAAAAATAACATGTAAAACGGGCACAATTTTAAAAAATATATATATATTTGAAATTATATATATTTTTAAGCTAAACTGGTGAAGCTCAAAACCGGTTGCCACTGGGCCCATTCTATGTAAAGATTAGGCTATGTGTATTGAGTGTAATAAAAAAAAGATGTCTAGACAAGGAGGAAATGGGTGTGTAGCGAAGCTGCAGTAAAGTCATGTTTCTGTCTCCCGACAAATCGTGTGCATTTATTGTCATTGTGTGAATTGTTTGTCATTGTGTGACTTCTTTAGGCTATCCTTTGGTTGTTAATGTTGATAAATTCCCCTTTATGTACACTAGATGGCCAAAAGTATTCAGCTATTTCAGCCGCACCCGTTGCTGATAGGTGTCGAGCACGCAGCCATGCAATCTCAAGTTTTTTAATACGATAGCTCTTGACACATTGATGAAAATAATCATAGCCTCTAAACCTTCAAGCTGCATACTGGACTCTATCCCAACTAAACTACTGAAAGACTTGCTTCCTGTGCTTGGTCCTCAACGTAGAACATAACAAACGGCTCCCTATCCACCGGATGTGTACCAAACTCACTAAAAGTGGCAGTTATAAAGCCTCTCTTGAAAAAGCCAAACGACCCAGAAAATATAAAAAACTATCGGCCTATATAGAATCTCCCATTCCTCTGAAACATTTTAGAAAAAGCTGACTCACTGCCTTCCTGTAGACAGTATACGAAACGCTTCAGTCTGGTTTTAGACCCAATCATAGCACTGAGACTGCACTCGTGAATGTGGTAAATTACCTTTTAATGGCGTCAGCTCTGCATCTGTTCTCGTGCTCCTAGACCTTAGTGCTGCTTTTGACACCATCTATCACCACATTTCTTTGCAGCGATTGTCGGAACTAGAAGCACAAGCATTTCGCTACACTCGCATTAACATCTGCTAACCATGTGTATGTGACAAATAAATTTGATTTGATTGAAAACACAAATTGGTCAACACGGACAAGTTCTGGCCTGGTTTAGATCTTATCTGTTGGAAAGAAATCAGTTTGTCTCTGTGGATGGTTTGTCCTCTGACAAATCAACTGTACATTTTTGTGTTCCTCAATGTTCCATTTTAGGACCACTATTGCTTTCACTATATGTTTTACCTCTTGGTGATGTCATTTGGAAACATAATGTTAACTTTCACTGCTATGCAGACGATAAACAGCTGTACATTTCGATGAAACATGTTGATGCGCCAAAATTGCCCTCACTGGACGCCTGTGTTTCAGACATAAGGAAGTGGATGGCGGCAAATGTTTTACTTTTACACTCGGCCAAAACAGAGATGCTAGTTCTAAGTACCAACAAACAAAGATATCTTTTGTTGAATCTGAAAATGAATCTTGTTGGTTGTGCAGTCATCTCAAACAAAACTGTGAAGGACCTCTGCATTACTCTGAACCCTAATCTCTCTTTTGACAAACATATCAAGACTTTTTCAAGGACAGATTTTTCCTATGTAACATTGCAAAAATCAGAAACATTCTCACCAAAAATGATGCAGAAAAGTTCACCCATGCTTTCACGTCTTCTAGATTAGACTACTGTAATGCTCTACTTTCCTGCTACTCGGATAAAGCACTAAATAAACTTCAGTTAGTGCTAAACACGGCTGCTAGAATCTAGACTAGACCCAAAAATGTGATCATATTACTCCAGTGCTATTCTCTCTACACTGGCTTCCTGTTAAGGCTAGGGCTGATTTCAAGGTTTTACTGCGAACCTACAAAACATTACATGGGCTTGCTCCTACCTATCTCTCTGATTTGGTCCTGCCGTACATACCTACACGTACGCTACGGTCACAAGACGCAGGCCTCCTAATTGGCCCCAGAATTTCTAAGCGAACAGCTGGAGGCAGGGCGTTCTCCTTAAGAGTTCCATTTTTATGGAATGGTCTGCCTATCCATGTGAGAGACGCAGAATCGGTCTCAACCTTCAAGTCCATTTTGAAAAGAAGGTTGACGACATCCGATCCTCGTTTGCTAAGTCAAACGACACCGCTGGTTCTGCTCACACTGCCCTACCCTATGCTCTGACCTCTTTCTCCCCTCTCTCTCCAGATGAAATCTCGCGTCTTGTGACGGCCGGCCGCCCAACAACCTGCCCGCTTGACCCTATCCCCTCCTCTCTTCTCCAGACCATTTCCGGAGACCTTCTCCCTTACCTCACCTCGCTCATCAACTCATCCCTGACCGCTGGCTACGTCCCTCCCGTCTTCAAGAGAGCGAGAGTTGCACCCCTTCTGAAAAAACCTACACTCGATCCCTCCGATGTCAACAACTACAGACCAGTATCCCTTCTCTCTTTTCTCTCCAAAACTCTTGAGCGTGCCGTCCTTGGCCAGCTCTACCGCTATCTCTCTCAGAATGACCTTCTTGATCCAAATCAGTCAGGTTTCAAGACTAGTCATTCAACTGAGACTGCTCTTCTCTGTATCACGGAGGCGCTCCGCACTGCTAAAGCTAACTCTCTCTCCTCTGCTCTCATCCTTCTAGACCTATCGGCTGCCTTCGATACTGTGAACCATCAGATCCTCCTCTCCACCCTCTCCGAGTTGGGCATCTCCGGCGCGGCCCACGCTTGGATTGCGTCCTACCTGACAGGTCGCTCCTACCAGGTGGCGTGGCGAGAATCTGTCTCCTCACCACGCGCTCTCACCACTGGTGTCCCCCAGGGCTCTGTTCTAGGCCCTCTCTTATTCTCGCTATACACCAAGTCACTTGGCTCTGTCATAACCTCACATGGTCTCTCCTATCATTGCTATGCAGACGACACACAATTAATCTTCTCCTTTCCCCCTTCTGATGACCAGGTGGCGAATCGCATCTCTGCATGTCTGGCAGACATATCAGTGTGGATGACGGATCACCACCTCAAGCTGAACCTCAGCAAGACGGAGCTCCTCTTCCTCCCGGGAAGGACTGCCCGTTCCATGATCTCGCCATCACGGTTGACAACTCCATTGTGTCCTCCTCCCAGAGCACTAAGAACCTTGGCGTGATCCTGGACAACACCCTGACGTTCTCAACTAACATCAAGGCGGTGTCCCGTTCCTGTAGGTTCATGCTCTACAACATCCGCAGAGTACGACCCTGCCTCACACAGGAAGCGGCGCAGGTCCTAATCCAGGCACTTGTCATCTCCCGTCTTGATTACTGCAACTCGCTGTTGGCTGGGCTCCCTGCCTGTGCCATTAAACCCCTACAACTCATCCAGAACGCCGCAGCCCGTCTGGTGTTCAACCTTCCCAAGTTCTCGCACGTCACCCCGCTCCTCCGCTCTCTCCACTGGCTTCCAGTTGAAGCTCGCATCCGCTACAAGACCATGGTGCTTGCCTACGGAGCTGTGAGGGGAAAGGCACCTCAGTACCTCCAGGCTCTGATCAGGCCCTACACCCAAACAAGGGCACTGCGTTCATCCACCTCTGGCCTGCTCGCCTCCCTACCACTGAGGAAGTACAGTTCCCGCTCAGCCCAGTCAAAACTGTTCGCTGCTCTGGCCCCCCAATGGTGGAACAAACTCCCTCACGACGCCAGGACAGCGGAGTCAATCACCACCTTCCGGAGACACCTGAAACCCCACCTCTTCAAGGAATACCTAGGATAGGGTAAGTAAGGGTAAGTAATCCTTCCCCCCCTTCTCCCCCAAAAAAAAAAAAAAGATTTAGATGCAAGTGGCTGTTCCACTGGATGTCATAAGGTGTATGCACCAATTTGTAAGTCGCTCTGGATAAGAGCGTCTGCTAAATGACTTAAATGTAATGTAAATGTAAATGTTTATTGAAGACTTATCTCTTCAGTAGGTCCTATGATTCAGTGTAGTCTGGCCCAGGGGTGTGAAGGTGAACAGAAAGGCACTGGAGCGACAAACCACCACGTCTCTGCCTGGCCGGTTACCCTCTCTCCACTGGGATTCTCTGCCTCTAACCCTATTACAGGGGCTGAGTCACTGGCTTACTGGTGTTTTTCCATGCTGTTCCTAGGAGGGATGTGTCACTTGAGTGGGTTGAGTCACTGACCCACTCAAGTGTGTCGTGGGAGAGATCTTCGTGGGCTATACTCAGCCTTGTCTCAGGGTAGTAAGTTGGTTGAAGATATCCCACTGGAGGTGTGGGGGCTGTGCTTTGGCAAAGTGGGTGGGTTTATATCCTGCCTGGTTGGCCCTGTCCGCGGGTATCGTCGGACTGGGCCACAGTGTCTCCCGACCCCTCCTGTCTCAGCCTCCAGTATTTATGCTGCAATAGTTTGTGTCGGGGTATCTGGAGTATTTATCCTGTCTTATCCGGTGTCCTGTGTGAATTGAAGTATGCTCCCTCTAATTCTCTTTCTCTCCCTCTCCTCCCAGAGGACCTGAGGTCTACCTGGCCTGATGACTCATTGCTGTCCCCAGTCCACCTGGTCGCGGCTATGGAACCCTGACCTGTTCACCGGAAATGCTACTTTGTCCCGGACCTGCTGTTTTCATCTCTCTCTCTCTCTCTCTCCCTCTCTCTCTCTCTCTCTACCATACCTGCTGTCTCTAACTCTGAATGCTCGGCTTTGAAAAGCCAACTGACATTTACTCCTGAGTTGCTGACCTGTTGCACCCTCTAATACCACTGTGATAATTATTATTTGAGAATTTGAACATGTTCTGTTATAATCTCCACCCGGCACAGCCAGAAGAGGACTGCCAACCATCAGAGCCTGGTCCCTCTAGGTTTCTTCCTAGGTTCCTGCTTTTCTAGGGAGTTTTTCCTAGTCGCCGTGCTTCTACATCTGCATTGCTTGCTGTTTGAGGTTTTAGGCTGGGTTTCTGTATAGCACTTTGACATCGGCTGATGTAAAAAGGACTTTATAAATAAATGTGATTGATTGATTGAATCTACAAGACAAACATTGGCAGTAGAATGCCCCGTACTGAAGAACTCAGTGACTTTCAATGTGGCACCGTCATAGGATGCCACCTTTCCAACAAGTCAGTTTGTCAAATTTCTGCCCTGCTAGAGCTGCCCTGGTCAACTGTAAGTGCTGTTATTGTTAAGTGGAAACGTCTAGGAGCAACAACGGCTCAGCTGTGAAGTGGTAGGCCACACAATCTCACAGAACAGGGCCACTGAAGCGCGTAACGCAAAAAACAGTCTGTCACCAGTTGTAACTCACTATCAAGTTTCAAACTCTCTGGAAGCAACGTCAGCACGATAACTGTTTGTCAGAAGCTTAATGAAATGGGTTTACATGGCTGAGCAGCCACACACACGCCTAAGATGAGCAATGCCAAGTGTCGGCTGTAGTGGTGTAAAGCTTGCCACCATTGGACTCTGGATGCGTTCTCTGGAGTGATGAATCACGCTTCACCATCTGGCAGTCCGACGGATAAATCTGAGTTTGGTGCGGATGCCAGGAGAGCGCTACCTGCCCGAATGCATAGTGCCAACTGTAAAGTTTGGTGGACGTGGAATAATGGTCTGGGGCTGTTTGTCATAGTTCGGGTTGGCCCCTGAGTTCCAGTGAAGGAAAATCTTAATGCTACAGCATACAATTACATTCTAGACAATTCTGTGCTTCCAACTTTGTGGCAACAGTTTGGGGAAGGCCCTTTCCTGTTTCAGCATGAAAGTGCCAACGTGCACAAAGCGAGGTCCATACGGAAATGGTTTGTTGAGATCGGTGTGAAAGAATTTGACTGGCCTGCACAGAGGCCTGACCTCAACACCATCGAACACCTTTGGGATAAATTGGATCGCTAACTGCGAGCCAGACCTAATCGCTCAACATCAGTGCCTGAACTCACTAATGCTCTTGTGACTGAGTGGAAGCAAGTCCCTGCAGAAATGTTCCAACATCCAGAGCAGGGGTGGGCAATTCCAGTCCGTGAGGGCCTGATTGGTGTCACACTCCAATAATCACCTAATCGTGATCTTCAGTTTAGAATGCAATTTGATTAATCAGCTGTGCTTGCTAAGGATGGAGAAAAAGTGTGACACCAATCAGGCTCTCAAGGACTGGAGTTGCCCACAAAGGGGGAATCAACTCCATATTAATGCCCATGATTTATGAATGATTTGTTCGATGAAGAAGTATCCACATACTTTTGGCCATGTAGTGTACATCACCACCAGTAAATGTTCACTGTTAATTACCGTCTTTTATCATCTACAGTGTTGATTTTTACAGTCATTTCTCTTAATGCAATTCGAACTGATACACTTGATCCACAGGTTTTGGTTTATTTCATGACATGTACATTTTTTTTGCCAATTACTTCATTGTTTTGTCATTTCTTTGTCTTTTGTTTGCATGTGAGCATTTTTGTCAGTCCTGTCAATGTTGAGTGATCACACATGCCTCAGCACGCATAGAAGTAGGCTACTTTGCCTGCTTGCAAATGTGTGCTAAAAGTGGGGATGTGTCACAGTATTTCTGATTATCTTAACTCACCACCAATTAATATATATATATATATATATATATATATATATATATATATATATATATATATATATATATATATTTTTTTTTTTAAAGAAAACAACGGAAACACCACGGCAATATAGACCAATCTAGAACCTAAAAGGATTCTTCCGCTGTCCCTATAGAACCTTTGAAGAACCCTTTTTGGATCCAGGTAGAACCCATTCGGTGACTAGGTAGAATCATTTTGGGTTCCATTCCACAGAGGGTTCTACATGGAACCCCAAAGAGTTCTACCTTGCACAATACCGTAATCATTGAACAAAGTAGTGTACCCGTCAACATTTACAATTTAATTGATCAATTAGATAAATAATACTATTACATTATTGTAAAATAGGCTACTCCTATATCCACACTGTAATAGGACACCATTATGATTTCATTGGTCTTGTAAGGCATGATTTTAGGCCTTCAATCGAAGTTGTATGTTGTACCTCATTTCCCTCCTTCAGGGAAAAGTAGTTAGGCATCCCGCATTCAACTCAGGTGTGAATGTGTAGGCCTACTGACAGTGGAAAAATAAATCCAATAGCTCCAGCACACAATGGCATGTAGGGGTAGTGTATTACAATGTACAATATGTAGACTACAGATTCTATAGCACCCCGTTTGCATATATATATATATATATATATATATATATATATATATATATATATATATATATATATATATTATTTTATACAGTTACAATAGAATTTATCCATGAAATAAATACTAGAACATCAAATGACGTTATTATTGTACACTAGCCTACTCCCCTATCGACACAGTAAATAATATTGCAGACATGCCTTCGACAATACATTTATCAATTCTAATTATTTTCAAATAAACCAAATGTGCCTTATCTGCACAGTAGGCCTAAATATTTCCTAACAATATCACAACCTAAACATACTTACTCCTCAATCGGATCAAGGACATTTTGGTAATTCAGCCGCTTGTTGTGTGGTGTACCATTTCTTTGACATAGTTTGCCTCTTTTTTTCAATTTTTGCCAAAAATGACATACCCAAATCTAACTGCCTGAAGCAAGGATATGCATATTCTTGATACCATTTGAAAGGAAACACTTTGAAGTTTGCGGAAATGTGAAATGAATGCAGGAGAATATAACACATTAGATCTGGTAAAAGATAATACAAAAAAAAACATGTTTTTTTATTATTTTTTTTGTACTATCATCTTTGAAATGCAAGATAAAGGCCATAACGTGTTATTCCAGCCCAGGCACAATTTAGATTTTGGCAACTCGATGGCAGCAGTGTATGTGCAAAGTTCTATACTGATCCAATGAACAATTGCATTTCTCTTCAAAATGTTGTATCAAGACTGCCCAAATGTGCATAATTGGTTTATTAATAACTTTTCAAGTTCATAACTGTGCACTCTCCTCAAACAATAGCATGGTATTCTTTCACTGTAATAGCTACTGTAAATTGGACAGTGCTGTTAGATTAACAATTAATTCAAGCTTTCTGCCAATATCAAATATGTCTATGTCCTGGGAAATGTTCTTGTTACTTACAACCTCATTCTACTCACATTAGACTACATTAGCTCAACCATCCCACGGGAGGGACACTGATCCCTTAGAGGTTAAAAAACAAAACAAATGAATGCCTGTTTCGCTGGCCCATTCACAAATACCGTGCCCGTCTCTCACTCTATGACCAGTTACTGCTATCCGGATTCCTTGGGACATCCCTACCCTGAACCAAACCGTAAACCCTAACCCTTACCTAACACTGAATGTAGCCCTTAATTTAACAATTTTACAGTTCTACTTGATTGAGGTAGGGACATCCCAAGGATCCAGCATTGCAAGGAGCCTTTGGGAAATCCTTCCCAACTTGCGCACAACGTCTAATTCTGTTGTCCGGGTATATTCTGGTCGTGAAGTCATAGGACCAAAATATATCCAGATTAAGATGTTTTTTTTGAGACGTCTTTATTATGACCAAAAAATACATATTTAGCCTAATGTCTTCCCAACTGACTCAAACAAGACATCCTTACAGGTCTCATGGTGGTAATTATTTAGAATAAATCTTAAAATACTGAATCTTCTCAGGGTGGCCTACATGCACAGATAGGGCTTATCTGTGCAGAGCACATCCCCCTTTGCCCTTCCAGTCTCCAAAGTGTGCTTTTCTGTGGTGGTATAATTTCACCCCTAATTTTGGGGGGATACCCTACATTTTTGGTTGTTGTTGTTCTTGAACCCACTGCTCACAAGTCGTCATTCAATTCTCATCTATGCTATAGAACTGGAAAATTGCGCGACGCGTCTTGATTGTTGGTCAATGTCAATGACCAATCATCAGCATTGGTGCGCAAAGGCTGGAGTGCATGTTCAGATTAGTGACCATTGACCAGAAATAACTAATTTCCTCCAGTTTTTCCTGGCAAAAACAGATTAGGTTTACGTTTATCATCCATATAAAATACAGTTTAGCAATCTACTACGGACTCAAGATTGCCAGAACAAGGACGATTTCATTGATCATTTTCATATTTCAGATAGGCCTAATTTGGGTGGCTGCTGGCTATATGTCTAAGCAGCTGTAACATCACACTGTTTTCAAAATTATGGGATGAAGATGTAACATATTCTGGTGAATTTAGTATATTTGTGAGGGAGAAAAGGGTTACCCTACTGGCAACGAGCACTCGGCAGGCTGCCCACCAACGTGATGGCGCAGTGCAGACAGAACATGCTTTCTATCCGATCCTGCAAACTCTGGTACAAGTAGGCCATATGGTTGTATGATTTAGTTTGCTCTGGACTCCAGAGATGTGACATTCTGTATCCCTACTTGATAGTGGCTGCTAACGTGAATGACTTTCGTCTCCAAATGCAGGTGTTAAACGCAGATGATTTTTATAGCCTATTTTGCGTTTTGAAAATGCATCACATTTATGGCTGTATTGACAGGCAACATTTGGAGTTGGGTTAGATTTAGTATTGGTAGGCTACAGTATTTCTTGCAATCTTCCATTTTTACTGGAATTGTGTTTGTTATTGTTAACACAGTTGAAGTCGGAGGTTTATATACACCTTAGCCAAATGCATTTAAACTCAGTTTTTCACAATTCCTGACATTTAATCCTTGTAAAAATTCCCTGTCTTAGGTCAGTTAGGATCAACACTTTATTTTAAGAATGTGAAATGTCAGAATAATAGTAGAGAGAATTATTTATTTAAGCTTTTATTTATTTCATCACATTCCCAGTGGATCAGAAGTTTTCATACAATCCATTAGTATTTGGTAGCATTGCCTTTAAATTGTTTAACTTGGGTCAAATATTTCGGGTAGCCTTACACAAGCTTCCCACAATAAGTTGGGTGAATTTTGGCCCATTCCTCCTGACAGAGCTGGTGTAACTGAGTCAGGTTTGTAGGCCTCCCTGCTCGCACACAATTTTTTCAGTTCTGTCCACATATTTTCTATAGGATTGAGGTCAGGACTTTGTGATGGCCACTCCAATAACTTGATTTTGTTGTCAAGTATGCTTGGGGTCATTGTCCATTTGGAAGACCCATTTGCGACCAAGCTTTAATTTCCTGACTGATGTCTTGATGTCTTCAATATATCCACAGAATTTTATTTCCTCATGATGCCATCTATTTTGTGAAGTGCACCAGTCCCTCCTGCAGCAAAGCACCCCCACAACATGATGCTTCAACCCCCGTGCTTCACTGTTGGGATGGTGTTCTTCAGCTTGCAAGCATCCCCTTTTTTTCTACAAACATAACAATGGTCATTATGGCCAAATAGTTATATTTTTGTTTCATCAGACCAGATGACATTTCTCCAAAAAGTACGATATTTGTCCCCATGTGCAGTTGCAAACCAAAGTCTGGCTTTTTTATGGCGGTTTTGAGCAGAGCTGAGCGGCCTTTCAGTCATTTTACTGTGGATATAGATACTTTTCTAACTGTTTCCTCCAGCATCTTCACAAGGTCCTTTGCTGTTGTTCTGGGGTTGGTTTGCACTTTTTGCACCAAAGTACGTTCATCTCTAGGAGACAGAACGCGTCTCCTTCCTGAACGGTATGACGGCTGCGTGGTCCCATTGTGTTTATACTTGCGTACTATTGTTTGTACAGATGAACCAAAAAATAAAAAACAAACGCCTTCAGGCGTTTGGAAATTGCTCCCAAGGATGAACCAGACTGGAGGTGTCTTTGCTGATTTCTTTTGATTTTCCCATGATGTCAAGCAAAGAGGCACTGAGTTTGATGGTAGGCCTTAAAATACATCCACAGATACACCTCCAATTGACTAAAATGAGGTCAATTAGCCTATCAGAAGCTTCTAAAGCCATGACATCATTTTCTGGAATTTTCAAAGCTGTTTAAAGGCACAGTCAACTTACTGTATGTAAACTTCTGACCCAATGGAATTATGATAGAGTGAATTATAAGTGAAATAATCTGTCTGTAGACAATTGTTGGAAAAAATACTTGTGTCATGCACAAAGTAGGTGTTCTAACCGACTTGCCAAACTATAGTTTTTAACAAGAAATTTGTGCAGTGGTTGAAAAACGAGTTTTAATGACTCCAACCTAAGTGTATGTAAACTTCTGACTTCAACTTTACGTGCCGAATTTATTCCATTTCAAAATAGTTTAGCAAAATACTTGATTCATCAGTTTGTAAGATTGGAACAGCATGTATTTTGTGATAAAATCACCAAATGTGGCACTGAGATAGATTTATTTAACATCTTAGTCATTTAGCAGACACTCTTATCCAGAGCAATTAGGGGTAAGTGCATTGGTCAAGGGCATATTGACAGAATTTTCAACTAGTCTGCTCTGGGATTCAAACCAACAAACTTTCAGTTACTGGCCCAACACTCTTAACCACTAGGCTACCTGCCCACCTGAAAATATTCAGATATAGCGTCATCCCAGATTTGGAACCTGGGGGGGCATGGCAGCCTTTTTTCAAAATGACTACCAACGGTTGGCCTACCATTATTTTATAGTTCAGGAAAGAGGTACAATTTTAAACAGAGGTAGGTTTATGGACCCTGAGAAGATGTTGATGTGGAGCCACCCCAGATTTGGCCCTAGGAAATGTCCACAGACAGTAATACAATTTACAGTTCAGAAGTCTTATTTTGAGATGAACACCAATTTTGGCACAGAGGTCAATTTAGGTACCTTGAAAAGATTTAGACAGGGAACCCCCACAGATTTGGACCCTGGGAGCCGTGTCAGCAATTTTACTAAAAGACTGTACCACTATTTTGCTGACCTTTAACCTAGAAAGAGTCATCGTCTTTTAAAAGTCATATATTTCTTGCCTATACTTCTGGCCCTGGATCTCCTGAAAACCAAAATATTTGACAGTAATACACAGGATATTACAATGAGAACAGAGGGAAACGCAGCAGCCATTTAGGCTACATTTTTGAAAAACATTTATAGGATAAGTGTAACAGAGGTGAGTTAAAGTGCTCTAGTGATGAAGTAGCACTGCCTGTGACCTAAAACCACCCTTGGCCAAAGAGTAAATATTTTTTTGGGTCTTAATGGTTAAGATGTGTGGTTCCGGAGCTGGAGACTAGGGTTCACATCCTACCAGTAATGTGAGCATGTAAACAAATGGCTACTAAAAGCTACTTTTCAATGCCCATATCAGGAGCAAATTCAGACTAAATACAGTTGTAACTGGGAACATATCGCAGCCATTAGGTTGGAGCAGTTAACAATTTCTGTGGACAATATTCTCTCAAGCTGTGCCTGCACACAATCTTTTACTTTCAACATGTTTCATGAACAAAGGTGTGACACTAGTTTTTCTAATTCCTGATGAATATGCTTTACAAATGGAATAATTTAAAGGCCACAGTCGATAATGTACTGTTAGTGTTTCCCTGGCTAAATTGATGAGCTGATCAGGTGATTTCCAGATCTAGGCCTACTGTAGAACGATAAACTTTCCTCCATTTATAGGCTATGTATAATTTGCAGAGGTGTGTAGATTATAGAAAATCTGTACTTGAGTTACTTAGATTGTAATTTACTAAATTAAAATTAGCCTTCTTAAGAAATTACCCAAGTAAGAGTAAAAAAGTATCTGGTCAGAAAACTACTTAAGTACTAGTTACACATTTAGTTAGGTCATTTTTTACACCTTATGGTAAACTGTGACAGCACATCAAAAGGACAACCACTTAGTGTAATTGATTTGACATTCATTTATTATTAAAGCCTTCCAGCACCATCTTGCAGATGTCCCCCAGTACACGTATTCTCCAGTGTAGGCTAACATCAAACAAAGTCCGTAGGCAGTACAGTTACGGTCATTCAATGTTCAATGTTGACTGAATATCTATCAATGTGCACAATTTCATAAAAAGGTACCCTAGTAACAAAAAGGTAGTGGAGTGGATCAGAAAACCAGTCCTTATCTGGTGTGACCACTATTTGCCTTATGCAGTGCAACACATCTTTTGCATAGAGTTGATCAGGCTATTGATTGTGGCCTGTGGAATGTTGTCCCACTCTTCTTCAATGGCTGTTGCGAAGTTGCTGGATATTGGCAGGAACTGGAACACGTTGTCATACACGTAGATCCAGAGCATCCCAAAAATGCTCAATGGGTGACATGTCTGGTGAGTATACAGGCCATGGAAGAACTGGGACATTTTCAGCTTTGTGTATAGGTCCTTGCGACATTGGGGCCATGCATTATCATGCTAAAACATGACGGGATGGCGGCAGATGAATGGCACAACATTGGGCCTCGTCACGTTTTCTCGAGGCCGGTTGGACGGCAGCATCATGTTCTTGTTTTTTAAAATTACGTATAGCCAGGGGCACACTCCAACACTGACATGATTGACAAATTAAGCATTTGTGGGGATGACAAGGGATGTTCTCTTGATAAGTATGTGAATTGGACCATTTTCCTATCCTGCTAAGCAATCAAAATGTAGCAAGTACTTTTGGGTGTCAGGGAAAATGTATGGAGTAAAAAGTACATTATTTTCTTTAGGAATGTAATGAGTAAAAGTAAAATATCTGAAAAATCGAAATAGTAAAGTAATGTGCAGATATCCCCCAAAAACAACTTAAGTAGTACTTTTAAAGTATTTTTTACTTAAGTACTTTAAACCACTGACAGACGTAAAGGGGAAACAATAGTATCCACCTTCTCAACATTTGGTTAGGAGGTTTTCTTCCGACAACGACGATATAATAATATAAATCTATGTAACTAAAGTGTACTTATTCCATAAATTCATAGGGCATTAGCAGACCAGATCGAACACATGCTTTCTCTAGTAAATGTGTGCCTGGACTACACAGTTAAACCATTCATTTATTTTGCCTATTGCTTGCTTTCAACATATAATAAAACAATGAATAAAAAATATATATATATTTTCCCGAAAGAAAAATACATCTACCCATACAAATATTGTCAATTAATTGTAAACCACAGAAGAATTAGCACAAGACACGCTCTAGCCTGCACGTAGCTGGCTGAACTGAAGGAGTGTGCCCCCATACTCACTTAAAAGACCTTCACTTGAAAAATGAGAAAAAGGCGTCAATAGTACTGTTTGTCCATTTTGAGACGCAGTTGCCAGTATACACTTACTCAAAATAATCAGAAGGAACCTAAGATAATTCAAGAAGTCCATCATTAATTTCCAAAACAAGCAAAAATGTCTACAAAATGTCATAATATATGCACAAACTGTTCCGAACTGCTTCTGCTGGGACATGTGGACGGCCACCTTAAGTGCATTACTTCACCAGTAGTTGATTATTTAGCCACATTAGCTGACACTGGGTAAGATGCTGGATAAGAGCGTCTGCTAAATAAATAAAAACAAGTTCCTGCAACCTACTACACATTGTTAAATGTTAAAACAAACAACACAAACAAGAGGAGCGGATGTTGATGCAACTTGATAATGCAGACGGAACATGAGATGACTGCATCTGCTGCTGTTATACAAGCAATGTCTTTCCTCCCTACTGTGTGATACCACAAACAATGGTGGATCAATGGAGGATAAAGGATACATTTTCCGTCACCCTGAACAGTTGCTACCAGCAGGAGGGAGGAATGCTATTTGTGTTGGCTTTACTAAGACTGGGCATAGACAGTCCTTTCTTCTTTCTGTTTGGTCATAACAGTGAATGAAGGCTTTACAGTGCAGTCGGGAAAAGACTTACAACACCCAAAACAAGCCCTCTTGTTTAGAGTAATGTACAGTGACTTTGCCAATTTTTGGCAGCCTTGAAAAAGATCAGCAAAAAGGAATATAAAATAAAGAATATAAATAAATCTCAGCTGTATTGAGTCTCAACTGAATTGTAGGCTTTCATGTATAAAAAAGTATACAAAAATAAGGTAACGCATGTCAAATCCATTTGTCATCCATCCCGATGGGCAAAAGCAGAATCAGGCAATGGGTACAAAAAAACAACAGAAAACCCAAATATACAATTTACCATTATTAGGGCAACAATTAAGACGTTTAAAACCACTGGAACAGTGGTAAATTTACCTGGTAGAGGACCCAAGTGTATCTTGTCCCCAAGTACAGTGAGGAAGATGTTTCAGGAGGCAAAGAAATGTCCAAGGGCCATAGTTGGAGAATTACAGAACGTGGTCACATTTTGGGGTCACCAAGCCTCCAAATCTACAATTAGACAACACCTACATGCCAAAAGGCTACTAGGAAGGGTTGCCATAAAAAAAAAAACTTTATTGAGAGCAACCAACAAATGTAAACCCCTGGAGTTTGCTTAACGGCATTGGATTGGAATCGGGTGTTATGGTCAGATGAGACGAAAATAAAGCTTTTTGGCTTCGAAAAAAGGATGCATATATATGCAGAAAATAACCTTTTACCTAGTGTAAAAATATGGTGATGGATCTTTGATGTTATGGAACTGCTTCCGTTGGTCCTGGGGTCCTTGTTACAGTGAATGGCATAATGAATTCCACCAAATCGTAAGAGATTATAGCAAAAAAACTGGTTGCCTCTGCCAGGAGGCTGAAACTTGGCCGCAAGTGGATCTTCCAGCAAGACAATGACCCCAAGTACACGTCACAATCCAGAAGGAAATGGTTAATTGCCCACAACGTCAACATTTTGCAATGGCCATCTCAGTCTCCGGACTTGAACCCTATTGAAAACCTGTGGTTTGAATTGAAAAGGACAGTCTATAAGTGCAGACTGAAGGATATCAAGAATCTGGAAAGATTCTGTATGGAGGAATGGTCTAAGATCCCTCCCAATGTGTTCTTCACCCTCATAAAACCCAACACTGTAGATTAAGTGATGTTATCCTTGCAAGGGGTGAACAAAGTATTGAAAACGGGTGCCAATCATTTTTGACACTAATCTTTTTAAAATTGCTTTTATAACGAAATATTTTTCTCTCAACAATAGTATTAGTATAAAATAATGTTTTTTTTGCACACAATATATTTCAGTATTTGTATTGTTTTTTTTATACAGTCTTTATCAAAGGTGCCAATATTTTTGGACTGTACTTACGAAAGCTTAGAGTTTCATCCATTCTGTATAGGACATGTGTAGACAAGCTAAACAGTTTTAGTTGGCATATTTTGGGGCTTATATTGACAGACCTCTAAAAAGCCCCCTTGTCTCCAGGGACAGAGGAATATACCAATATATCTCTTTAATCCAAGTTTTTTTTTTGTCTTTGAGGACAGAAACCTTGTATTTAGTCCTAGGGGAGAGTCACATTTTCCTCTTGGTTTGTTGCTCTGTCAGTAATGACTCGACAGTGTCCCAATAAGAACAGTCTTTTGTCAGACACTTCAAAGGTGTGTTTACAGTAGAGATTGACTGGGAGGCATCATGCCCATATGGGGTAAGGAGCATGTGGCCTTTCAGATTTGTCCTGTTTAAAATAGTAATAATAAAACATTTATTTAGATTTTTTTGTTGTATTTTTATTGTTTCTCTGTAATACTGCTAGCCACCTAGCAATATTATGAATTTGGCTTTTGTTAGCCCAAATAGGTTCCCAATCTCCCAACCTCACTAGCTACCAAGAAGCTATTTCAGGCTGTCAATCCAGATAGAGTAGCTAGCTTGTCTAACCAGGGCCCGCCAGAAACCAGGGCCCGCCAGAAAACGTGATGGCAGCGCCACCTCACTTTTAATTTAGTTGAATAAAATATATTGACGCAAAGCTTTACAAAGAGGAGCAAAGTGCTGCTTCTTAGACTGATTTGCCTCATGATTTGTCAACTCGCTGTCATGTATACTCCAGTGTCGGTCTCTAGGTCATCAGGCTGATTATCCCGCACACCTGTCACTATCGTCTCACTCACCTGCGCCTCATGACACTAACCTGGACTCCATCACCTACTTGATTATCATTCCTATATCTGCCACTCCCCTTAGTTATTTCCTCAGGTGTCAGGTCATCTACAAGTCCATGCTAGGTAGAGCTCTGCCTTATCTCAGTTCACTGGTCACGATGGCAACACCCACCCGTAGCACGCGCTCCAGCAGGTGTATCTCACTGATCATCCCTAAAGCCAACACCTCATTTGGCCGCCTTTCGTTCCAGTTCTCTGCTGCCCGTGACTGGAACGAATTGCAAAAAACGCTGAAGTTGGAGACTTTTAACTCCCTCACCAACTTCAAACATCTGCTATCTGAGCAGCTAACCGATCGCTGCAGCTGTACATAGTCCATCGGTAAATAGCCCACCCAATTTACTTACCTCATCTCCATACTGTTTATATTTATTTACTTTTCTGCTCTTTTGCACACCAGTATCTCTACCTGTACATGACCATCTGATCATTTATCACTCCAGTGTTAATCTGCAAAATTGTAATTATTCGCCTACCTCCTCATGCCTTTTGCACACAATGTAATATATAATGTATATAGACTCTTTATTCCATGTATAACTCTGTGTTATTGTCTGTTCACACTGCTATGCTTTATCTTGGCCAGGTCGCAGTTGTAAATGAGAACTTGTTCTCAACTAGCCTACCTGGTTAAATAAAGGTGAAATAAAAATTTAAAATAAAAAGTTGTTATTGACTCATGTTGGTGCATTGTTTGGATTTCGTGTTCATTGTGTCTTTTTATTTATTAAAACACTCACTCCCTGAACTTGCTTCCTACCTCTCAGCGCACTCGTTACATTCGCTCACAATTTCCCTGTCTGGCTCTTTGCATGTCAGATTCAGGGAAATCGTAGGTTGTGTGAGCAGGGCACAAAGCTCAAGGCGTGCATGATAACACATCACTCCTGACGGAGACAAGCAAAAACTCTATCCTAAATGTAGCAGCCTATGACATTAGTGATCTGACATGTTGTATTGCATGGAAACAGCAGCTGCATAGTCTATCAGCCTACTATGCACCCTGTCCCTCTGGCCAGAGTAAAGGAAGCTGTAACGTTGTGTATTTATATCCCATTTGTTTATGAGAGAATGTGAATGGGATAACATTTGGTTTATATTTAAACTTGGGCTGACTAGGGCTTCCCGAGTGGCGCAGTGGTCTACACAGTGGGCTAAGGCACTGCATCGCAGTAAAAGCTGTGCCACTAGAGATCCTGATTTGAGTCCAGGCTCTGTCCCAGCTGGCTGCGACTGGGAGACCCATGGGGCGGCCCTCCTTCACCTCTCTCAAGTCCGTACGGGCGTTGCAGCGATGGGACAAGACTGTAACTACCAATTGGATGCCATGAAAAAATTTAATAAAGAAAAATTAAACTTGGCCTGACTAGGCTAACTAGATTTGTTCAATCCAAAAGTATTAACTGGAATGAATCATTAAACACAATAGCTGACATAGACTGTGAGCAAATGTTTTATTAGGCCTACAGTTGCATAGGGCAAGACTACACAATGCAAACCTGCATAAAGCAAGCTCAGCCCTGTTTGAGTTGTCTGAGTTTTATTGTCCAATCATGTTGCTTCTCTGTGTCTATGTATAGGAAACGCCCCTAGTCCTTGTTTAAAATATAATTAATATGAACAAGTACAAGGTTGCTGCGGTTTGACAAAGGTTTCATCCTCCCAAAGTCCAGGAGTTTTTCCAGGAGTTTTTTTCAACTATATGACCTGATTAGAAAAACTCAACAGATGAATCATGTCATACTGTATAAGGTCCAGAGTTTTACCTGGTTAAGTTAACAGATCAGGAAAAACTACAGGCCCCAGATTTGTTTTCTTCACACCACTCTGGGACATGTGGTGTCACCTCTGTGTCTAACTATCTTAGCTGGTATGCCTGCTGGCAAGGTTGGTAGACTTTAGAAAAGCAAGCAATTACTAAATGTTCTGAATAATACTCACATTCCTCTTAATCTTTTACCCAGATTTTAGCAGATGCATTTAGTATCTTAAAAAAAACACCAGTCAGGAGGATACAGACAGCTCAAGAGGTATGCTTAGATATGCATGAAAATCTACATTTTTGACATAGACCTAAGCATAATGGTTATGGCTCTGTATTGCAGGAAAAATAGGTTTCAGGTGTTTGAAAAGTTCCAAATTCTCCAACTTACGGAGAAGTCCACGATCGTCTCCCCTCCAGACCACCCCTCAGCCATCCTCACGTACTTTGTGCTGCCTCAGATTTTTGGGGTGCATGACACCCCTGGATGCAATCGGAAAAGGTTTTCACCTCTCTCCTGTTCCTGTTCCCAACCTCTCTATTGTCTCCACGTCATTGCATGGCGAAGCAGAACTGAGAATCAATACATGCTGATCTCTATAAGCATTTTAAGATGGCGTCAGTTATCCTCCTTATGCACCCTAACTCTGCTTAGTGCTGGTCTGAACCAGTTTCTGGCACCAGCACCAAAACCTCTGCTACTCACCTTGACATTGGATGTCAGAGCCACAGACTCATCTGACACCTCTAACTGACCACTATAGCCTTGCATTCAGCAACCACTCGATCCTTAGTCACTTTTGACAGAAGAGTCTCTAAAACAACCCAGGATAACAATAGGCACCAGCATACACACAAACTGAAAACAGAGTTGTTGTGCAAGCAGCTCCTCAGTCCATGCTGGTGTCCTTGAAAAAGTACTCATGCCGGTGTAAACTTCACCTAACAAGTTCTGACTTGTGAGGTTCATGCCACCCGTAAATTGTAAATGTCTACAAGAAAAGCTTGATGTGATGTAGTTAGATTAATTAGAATGTAGGATGTAAAGTTCCAGAATCCCTTCCAAGTAGCCCTTTAAACTCATGAATTGACGAACATCTGAGTGCTTTTAGTGTGCTTGACGTCGCCAGTCTACGAACCACTGGCCCTGGCAATCATCAAATCAAATTTTATTTGGTCACATACACGTGATTAGAAGATGTTATTGAGGGTGTAGCGAAATGCTTGTGCTTCTAGCTCTGACAGTGCAGTAGTATCGAACAAGTAAAATTACACAACATATACTAAATACACACAAATCTAAGTAGGAATGATTTTTTAAAATTTAACCTTTATTTAACCAGGTAGGCAAGTTGAGAACAAGTTCTCATTTACAATTGCGACCTGGCCAAGATAAAGCAAAGAAGTTCGACACATACAACACAGAGTTACACATGGAATAAACAAACATACAGTCAATAATACAGCAGAAAAATAAGTCTATATACAATGTGAGCAAATGAGGTGAGATAAGGGAGATAAAGGCAAAAAGAAAAAGAAAAAAAAGGCCATGGTGGCGAAGTAAATACAATATAGCAAGTAAAACACGAATGGTAGATTTGCAGTGGAAGAATGTGCAAGGCAGAGATAGAAATAAATAAATACAGTAGGGGGAGAGGTAGTTGTTTGGGCTAATTATAGATGGGCTATGTACAGTTGCAGTGAGCTGCTCTGACTGCTGGTGCTTAAAGCTAGTGAGGGAGATACAGTAAGTGTTTCCAGTTTCAGAGATTTTTATAGTTCGTTCCAGTCATTGGGAGCAGAGAACTGGAAGGAGAGGAGGCCAAAGGAAGAATTGGTTTTGGGGGTGACCAGAGAGATATACCTGCTGGAGCGCGTGCTACAGGTGGGTGCTGCTATGGTGACCAGCGAGCTGAGATAAGGGGGGACTTTACCAAGCATGGTCTTGTAGATGCCCCGGAGCCAGTAGGTTTGGCGACGAGTATGAAGCGAGGGCTAGCCAACGAGAACGCACAGGTCGCAGTGGTGGGTAGTATATGGGGCTTTGGTGAAAAAATGGATGGCACTGTGAAAGACTGCATCCAATTTATTAAGTAGGGTATTGGAGGCTATTTTGTAAATGACATCGCCGAAGTCGAGGATCGGTAGGATGGTCAGTTTTACAAGGGTATGTTTGGCAGCATGAGTGAAGGATGCTTTGTTGCGAAATAGGAAGCCAATTCTAGATTTAACTTTGGATTGGGGATGTTTGATGTGAGTCTGGAAGGAGAGTTTACAGTCTAACCAGACACCTAGATATTTGTCCACATATCCACACATCCACATATTTTAAGTCAGAACCGTCCAGAGTAGTGATGTTGGATTGGCAGGCAGGTGCAAGCAGCGATCGGTTGAAGAGTATGCATTTTGTTTTACTTGTATTTAAGAGCAATTGGAGGCCACGGAAGGAGAGCTGTATGTCATTGGAGCTCATCTGGAGGGTTAACACAGTGTCAAAAGAAGGGCCAGAAGTATACAGAATGGTGTTGTCTGCGTAGAGGTGGATCAGAGACTCCCCAGCAGCAAGAGCGACATCATTGATGTATACAGAGAAGAGAGTCGGTCCAAGAATTTAACCCTGTGGCACCCCCATAGAGACTGCCAGAGGTCCGGACAACAGGCCCTTCGATTTAACACACTGAGCTCTATCAGAGAATTAGTTGGTGAACCAGGCGATGCAATCATTTGAGAAACCAAGGCTATCGAGTCTGCCGATGAGGATGTGGTGATTGACAGAGTGGAAAGCCTCGGCCAGGTCAATGAATACAGCTGCACAGTATTGTTTCTTATCGATGGCGGTTAAGATATCGCTTAGGACCTTGAGTGTGGCTGAGGTGCACTCATGACCAGCTCTGAAACCAGACTGCATAGCGGAGAAGGTATGGTGGGATTCAAAATGGTCGGTAATCTATTTGTTGACTTGAAGATCTTAGAAAGGCAGGGTAGGATAGATATAGGTCTGTAGCAGTTTGGGTCAAGAGTGTCCCCCCCCCTTTGAAGAGGGGGATGACCGCAGCTGCTTTCCAATCTTTGGGAATCTCAGATGACACGAAAGAGAGGTTGAACGGGCAGATCATTTTAGAAAGAAAGGGTCCAGATTGTCTAGCCCGGCTGATTTGTAAGGGTCCAGATTTTGCAGCTCTTTCAGAACATCGGCTGACTGGATTTGGGAGAAGGAGAAATGGGCAAGGCTTGGGCGAGTTGCTGGGGGGGTGCAGTGCTGCTGACCGGGGTAGGGGTAGCCAGGTGGATAGCATGGCCAGCCGTAGAAAAATGCTTATTGAAATTCTCAATTATAGTGGATTTATCGGTGGTGACAGTGTTTCCTATCCTCAGTGCAGTGGGCAGCTGGGAGGAGGTGTTCTTATTCTTCATGGACTTTAGTGTCCCAGAACTTTTTGAGTTTGTGTTGCAGGAAGCAAATTTCTGCTTGAAAAAGCTCGCCTTGGCTTTTCTAACTGCCTGTGTATATTGGTTTCTAGCATCCCTGAAAAGTTGCATATCACAGGGGCTGTTCGATACTAATGCAGAACGGCATAGGATGTTTTTGTGTTGGTTAAGGGCAGTCAGGTTTGTTCCTGTTTCTAAATTTCTTGAATGTGGCATGCTTATTTAAGATGGCTAGGAAGGCATTTAAAAAAAACAGGCATCCTCTACTGACGGGATGAGATCAATATCCTTCCAGGATACCCCGGCCAGGTCGATTAGAAAGGCCTGCTCGCTGAAGTGTTTTAGGGAGCGTTTGACAGTGATGAGTGGAGGTCGTTTGACCGCTGACCCATTACGGATGCAGGCAATGAGGCAGTGATCGCTGAGATGTTGGTTGAAAACAGCAGAGGTGTATTTAGAGGGCAAGTTGGTTAGGATGATATCTATGAGGGTATGGTTTTGGGGTGGTACCTGGTAGGTTCATTGATAATTTGTGTGAGATTGAGGATGTCTGGGGTGTTAAGCATGTTCCAGTTTAGGTCGCCTAGCAGCACGAGCTCTGAAGATAGATGGTGGGCAATCAGTTCACATATAGTGTCCAGAGTACAGCTGGGGGCAGAGGGTGGTCTATAGCAGGCGGCAACGGTGAGAGACTTGTTTTTAGAGAGGTGGATTTTTAAAAGTAGAAGTTCAAATTATTTGGGTACAGACCTGGATAGTAGGACAGAACTCTGCAGGCTATATTTGAAGTAGATTGCAACACCGCCCCCTTTGGCAGTTCTATCTTGTTGTAGTTAGGGATGAAGATTTCAGACTTTTTGGTGGTCTTCCTAAGCCAGGATTCAGACACGGCTAGAACATCCTGGTTGGCAGGGTGTGCTAAAGCAGTGAATAAAACAAACTTAGGGAGGAGGCTTCTAATGTTAACATGCATGATACATATATGGACGAGCGATGTCACAGTGGAACGGACTAAGATACTAAGTAGAATAGTATAGAATACAGTATATACATCTAAGATGAGTAATGCAAGATATGTACACATTATTAAGTGACTAAGATACTGTTGAATAGTATAGAAAACAGTATATACATATGAGATGACTAATGCCAGATATGTAAACATTATTAAAGTGACTAGTGTTCCATTCCTTAAAGTGGCCAGTGATTTCTAGTCTATGCCTATAGAATGCAGCATCTAATGTGCTAGTGATGGCTGTTTAACAGTCTGATGGCCTTGAGATAGAAGCTGTTTTTCAGTCTCTCGGCCCCTGCTTTGATGCACCTGTACTGACCTCGCCTTCTGGATGATAGCGGGGAGAACAGGCAGTGGCTCGGGTGGTTGATGTCCTTGATGATCTTTTTGGCCTTCCTGTGACATCGGGTGCTGTAGGTGTCCTGGAGGGCGGGTAGTTTGCCCCTAGTAATATGTTGGACAGACCACACCACCCTCTGGATAGACTTCTGGTTGTGGGCGGTGCAGTTTCTGTACCAGGCGGTGATCCAGCCTAACAGGATGCTTTCAATTGTGCATCTGTAAACGTTTGAGGGTTTTAGGTGATTTTCTTTTAGCCTCCTGAGGTTAAAGAGGCTCTGTTGCACCTTCTTCACCACACTGTCTGTGTGGGTGGTCCATTTCAGTTTGTCAGTGATGTGTACGCCAAGGAACTTGAAGCTTTCCACCTTCTCCACTACGGTCCTGACGATGTAGATATGGGGGTGCACTGTTTCCTGAAATCAACCATCATCTCCTTTGTCTTGTTGACATTGAGTGAAAGGTTCTTTTCCAGGCACCACACTCCCAGAGCCCTCATTTCCTCCCTGTAGGCTGTCTCATTTGTCTGATGACGGGCAAGTGAAGAGGAGAGTCTCGTTTCATACTAGAGGATTTTTGTACACATTCCCTCACCCTGCCGCCTCCTGGATTACCTTTGAACTTTTCAAAAGGAGGAGAGAGAGGACAAATTGAGAAAAGGCCCTGGATTCAGATAGGCAAAGCTTCTCATGTAAGCATGTAAGCTAACATAAAAATACTTCCTGTTAGTTATCTAACAGGAGGAAAACAGATTAGGAAATATAAATATAATTACCTGTCATGAAGTGGTAATCTGGGAAATTAAATCATTTGAATGACATTTATCAGCTACATGAAGTGTACATGAAGTGTCCTTCCTATAACCTAATTATATAACGTTCCTTCTTGATACGAGAATTAATTGTTAATTGTTGGGAACAAGGTGATGTGCCACGACCATTGAAAATAGGAGGCGTTAAGACCTTTTGAATTGAAACCAAGGTGGACAGTGGTAAGTCATATGCGGAAGCGGACTTTGTCAGGTGCTCTCGGAAATGTTTATAATTGTCGGTCCAAACTAAGGTTCACCTTCAAGCCTCTCTTATAAACACAGACCCATAGTGGCAATGGAGGCTCAACACTGCCACTGTTATGGCAGTTGTCGGTTAGGGGTAGAAGAGGGTGGGTAGATCTTTCTTGTGAGGGGGAGAAATTAATCCAACTCTGACTGGTTTTACGGTAGTGCGTGGTCACTCCCTGTCCAACTACACCCACCTCTCTTGGTCAGGGGGTCACACTAAAAGGAATGAATCCCCTGGGTCCATAAACAGAAACAAAATGGGATCAGAAAGATCCGGAATCTGTCATCTTCTTTTTTGCCATTCGGATTTTCAATGCATTGAACAGGGCCTAGTTTCCCAGAGCTTTCGTAGCGTTAGGACCACCATTAGAACCATTTTATGATGTATCTTTAGTAGCCAAGGTGTTTCCCAGAGCCTTCGTTAGTAAGATGGCTCTAAAAAAACCTTTGCACATCTACGAGTGATTCAGACCACTTGTAGAGCAGCCAAAGTGTATCGTTATATTTTACCCTTCTATTTTACCCTTCTGCATTACTTTATTTACAGATGATCTCCGCTAAACATAGAATCAAGATATTTAGGAGTTGACTTAATAGATAAACATGGGCCTATATGGACAATTTCAATCATATAGAAATAATTTGAAAACAAATTTTATGTCATATGTTTTGTACAACAGGTCTAGACTAACATAGAAATGCTTACTTATGGGCCCTTCCCAACAATGAAAAGAGAGAAAAATAAAATAGGGAATAAATACACAATGAGTAACGATAACTTGGCTATACACACAGGCTACCAGTACTGAGTCGATGTGCAGGGGTACGAGGTAATTGAGGTAGATATGTACATATACAGTGCCTTCAGAAACTATTCATTCCCTTTGACTTATTCCACATTTTGTCATGTTACAGTCTCAATTCAAAATGGAATAGATGTATTTTTTCTCTCTCTCACCCATCTACACACACCATACCCCATAATGACAAAGTGAAAACATGTTTTTAGAAATGTATTGAGAAGTAAATACAAAAATATCTCATTTACATAAGTATTCACACCCCTGAGTCAAAACATATTAAACTCAGCAAAAAAAGAAATGTCCTCTCACTGTCAACTGTGTTACTTTCAGCAAACTTAACGTGTATATATTTGTATGAACATAACAAGATTCAACAACTGAGACATAAACTGAACAAGTTCCACAGACATGTGACTAACAGAAATGGAATAATGTGTCCATGAACAAAGGGGGGGTCAAAATCAAAAGTAACAGCCAGTATCTGGTGTGGCCACCAGCTGCATTAAGTACTGCAGTGCATCTCCTCCTCATGGACTGCACCAGATTTGCCAGTTCTTGCTGCGAGATGTTACCCCACTCTTCTACCAAGGAACCTGCGAATTTCTGGACATTTCTGGGGGGAATGGCCCTACCTCTCACCCTCTGATCCAACAGGTCCCACACATGCTCAATGGGATTGAGATCTGGGCTCTTTGCTGGCCATGGCAGAACACTGACATTTCTGTCTTGCAGGAAATCACACACAGAACAAGCAATATGGCTAGTGGCACATTGTCATGCTGGAGGGTCATGTCAGGATGAGCCTGCAGGAAGGGTACCACACGAGGGAGGAGGATGTCTTCCCTGTAAAGCACAGCATTGAGATTGCCTGCAATGGCAACAAAGTTCAGTCCTATGATGCTGTCACACACCGCCCCAGACCATGATGGACCCTCCACCTCCAAATCGATCCCGCTCCAGAGTACAAGCCTCGGTGTAACGCTCATTCCTTCAACGATAAACGCGAATCCGACCATCACCCCTGGTGAGACAAAACCGTGACTCGTCAGTGAAGAGCACTTTTTGCCAGTCCTGTCTGGTCCAGCGACGGTGGGTTTGTGCCCATAGGCGATGTTGTTGCCAGTGATGTCTGGTGAGGACCTGCCTTACAACAGGCCTACAAGCCTAAGGCGTCTCATAGTACTGACATTGCAATTTATTGCCCTGGCCACATCTGCAGGCCTCATGCCTCCTTGCAGCATGCATAAGGAACGTTCACGCAGATGAGCAGGGACCCTGGGCATCTTTCTTTTGGTGGTTTTCTGAGTCAGTAGAAAGGACTCTTTATAGTGTCCTACGTTTTCATAACTGTGATCTTAACTGCCTACCGTCTGTAAGCTGTTAGTGTCTTAACGACCGTTCCAAAGGTGCATGTTCATTAATTGGGAAACAGTGTTAAAACCCTTTACAATGATGATCTGTGAAGTTATTTGGATTTTTACGAATTATCTTTGAAAGACAGGGTCCTGAAAAAGGGACATTTCATTTTTTGCTGAGTTTAGAATCACCTATGGCAGTGATTACAGCTGTGAGTCTTTCTGGGTAAGTCTCTAAAAGCTTTGCACACCTGGATTGTACAATATAAAAATTATTCAAACTCTGTGATGTTGTCCACCATTGCCAGACAGCCATTTTTAAGTCTTACCATACATTTTCAAGGCGATTTAAGTTAAAACTGTAACTCGGCCACTCAGGAACATTCAATGTAGTCTTGGTAAGCAATTCCAGTGTATATTTGGCCTCGGGTTTTAGGTTATTGTCCTGCTGAAAGGTGAATTTGTCTCCCAGAATCTGTTGGAAAGCAAACCAAACCAGGTGCCTGTGTTTAAGCTCTATCCAGTTTCTTTTTATTCTAAAAAAAACTCCCTAGTCATTGCCGATGACATTATATAGCCTCCACCATGCTTGGAAATATGAAGAGTGATACTCAGTGGTTTTGGACTTGCCCAAACATGATGATTTATTATTTAGACATACAGTTAATTTCTTTAATACATTTTTTGCAATTATACTTTAGTAGGCGTTTTGGAATATTTGTATTCTATACAAGCTTCCCTCTTTTCACTCTGTCATTTAGGTTAGTATTTCGGAGTAATTACAATGTTGTTGACCCATCCTCAGTTTTCTCCTATCACAGCCATTAAACTCTGTTCCTGTTTTAAAGTCACCATTGGCCTCATGGTGAAATCCCTGAGTGGTTTCCTTCCTCTTTGGGAACTGGAGTTAGGAAGGACGCCTGTATCTTTGTAGTGACTGGGTGTATTGATACACCATCCAAAGTGTAATTAATAACTTCACCATGCTCAAAGGGATATTCAGTGTCTGCTTTTTCATAAATATTTTGCCCTATCTACCAATAGGTGCGCTTTGCGAGGCATTGGAAAACCTCCCTGGTCTTTGGGTTGAATCTGTGTTGGAAATCCACTGCTCGACCGAGGGACCTTGTATGTGTGGGGTAAAGAGATGAGGTTGTCATTTAAAAATATTATGTTAAAAACGATTATTGGCAACATATTAGGTGACTTGTTAAGCAAATTTTTATTCCAGAACTTAAACGAAACAGTTGAATACTTATTAACTCAAGATATTTCACCTTTAAATGTTTTATTAATTTGTAAAAAAAAATCTAAAAACAGAATTCCACTTTCACATTATGGGGTATTGTGTGTAGGCCAGTGACACAAAATCTCAATTGAGTACATTTTCAATTCATGCTGTAACACAACACAATGTGGAAAAAAGTCAAGGGGTGTGAACACTTTCACACAATAGCAGCAATGTATGTGATGAGTCAAAAGAGTTAGTGCATAAAGGGTCAATGCAGATAGTCCGGGTAGCTATTTGGCTAACTATTTCTCGGTCTTATGTCTTGGGCGTAGAAGCTGTTCATTGTCCTGCCGGTTCTCGACTTGATGTATCGGTACCGCTTGCCATGCGGTAGCAGAGAGAACAGTCTATGACTTGGGTGGCTGGAATATTTGACAATTTTTAGGGCCTTCCTCTGACACCGCCTGGTATAGAGGTCCTGGATGGCAGGGAGTTCAACCCAAGTGATGTACAAGGCCGTACGCACTATCCTCTGTAGTGTGATGATGGAGCCAAGATGGTCTCAATGGTGCACCTGTAGAACCTTTTGAGGATCTGAGTGCCCATGCCAAATCTTTTCAGCCTCCTGATGGGGATGTGGCATTGTTGTGTCTTCTTCAAGACTGTTGGTGTGTGTGGACTATGTTAATTCCTTAGTGATGTGGAAACCAAGGAACTTGAAGGTCTCAACACGATCCACTACAGCCCCGTTGATGTGGATGGGGTGTGCTCAGCCCTCCGTTTCCTGTAATCCACGATCAGCTCCTTTGTCTTGCTGACGTTGAGGAAGAGGTTGTTGTCCTGGCACCACACTGCCGGGTCTCTGAACTCTTCCCTATAGGCTGTCTCATCGTTGTTGGTGTTCAGTCCTACCACCGTGATGTGATCAGCAAACGACCACAAAGTCATGGATGTTTTATTTATTACACTCATATAGCAGTCAATACAAACAGAAAACCATGAGTTAATGGATAAGAGCAAAAAATAAATAAAAAAAGGGGTTTTTTATCCATAATATACTGCAGTATTAAAGTGACTCATTAATCAAGTACCATTCAGTTCTAGACTTTGGTATAGTCAGTTGGTTTTGGCTGCGCGTGTTCCTGGCTGTCATTGTGATTCGATCAGGGGGTAGCCAGTCTCTGAATTTATGTTTTAGGAGGCTGACAAAGAAGTCATGCAGAGTTGTGTCTGTCTTTCTTGAAGCCGGGGTAGGGACAGGGTCTGAAGTGCCTCAGTATAACTGGAGTTTCCTCCTAGAAGGGTGTGGCATGCTCTCTTCTGAATAGACTGGAATAGACTGGGCCTGGGTCAGTGAGCTGTTCCAAGCGGTAGCAGTATACTCCAGGGTAGGGAATATGAAGCCGGTGTAAATGCTCACCAGTTCTTCCTGTGGCACATGGAACCTTTTAAGGCGGCAAAGGAGAAAACGCTTTCTGTTGCTCTTGGTAGCAACCTACTCTTCACATTGTAAGTCCTTCTGTACCATTACCCCTAAAATCTTCACACTAATTGATTGATCAAATTTCATAGACCATTTAAACAAAAAAAAATACATATGTAAGGGCGCTCCAGCAGGTGACGCATACAATTTAAGAAAATCATCAAGGATAACACAATGAAGCTTAAAAGCATATTTCCATGGTGGTCCTTTTGGGCCACACACTTTGAGATCCTGGCCCTCGATCTGGAGAGGGTATGGGACAGTGACGGTCACTGATATGGACCTTTCACTTGGCAGGGTTCAGTGACATTCTGCTTGCATGATACCATGTGTCGAAGTTGTTCAGGGCCTGCTGTGGTGTACTG
The DNA here is from genome assembly GCF_023373465.1 of Oncorhynchus keta. Lineage (NCBI taxonomy): Eukaryota > Metazoa > Chordata > Actinopteri > Salmoniformes > Salmonidae > Oncorhynchus > Oncorhynchus keta. The sequence continues at coordinate 44,233,295 of NC_068439.1, forward strand.
ATGTTTCTTGTTCTACACGTGTGGACCAGATTTAGATTGTCAACATATTTCCCCCTATTGTGGACATCCTCGGCTGCACTGTCTATGACCGCAAGGAAGATTAGAGGACTCAGAAGAGTTAATTTAGCCACACCTCCCGTCAGCTCCTGCCAGTCTGAGAGGCCGTCTTGGTAGCGTACCTATTGTTTGCGGCCGGTCACAAAAGCGCAGCCATGCTGTGAGGGCAGGTGTGACACCCAGTTGTATTAGGTGTTCAATGGCGATGGTGTGGTCAATTTTGTCAAAGGCCTTGTAGAAGTCAGTGGTGATTTAGGATGGTTATGGTGGAGATGATGTCTGATTGCTTGTATAAACAGTTCAGGAGGCTAACAAATGCAGGTGTACATGATCTTTCTGGTCTGCTTCCAAACTGTCTACGGTCTATGTTGCGTGTAATGTCTTCCTTCATCCAGGTTGCAGTGAAGCTCTCAGCAATTTTTGATAGTTGTGGTGTCAGGGATATTGGCCGTAGCTGGTCGATTTATGGAGGGTGGGTCTTGGGGATGGGCACCACGGTGGCTTCTTTCCACTGGGAGGGGAATTCACCTTGCTGGATTGAGGATGTCACAGATGGGTTGACTCATCTTGCAGGCAAATTCTCGTAGGATCCTCTATGGCACACCGCAGGCTTTGTTGGTTGTGATCACATGCAGCTTGTCATACACCTCCAAGGGTTCGAGGCTGGGAGGATTGTTGTGTCCAGTGATTGGCTGACCTGAGAAAACCGGTTGTTAATTTAATTTGCTATTCCAACTTTATTGTTCTGATCACGGCTAGGAATATAGATTTCAGAGGGGCTTTTTTCATTTCCAGACATGGTTTGCACCTGTCTGTGCCACTGTTTTCTTTTTTCTTTTTTAAGATGAGCAATCTGGTTAGAATAAAATGTCTGTTTGGATGACTAATGGCTTTCTGAACTTTGTTCCCGTAGAAGCTTTCCAAGCCCATATTCCCTTTGACAACAAGTGATCAGGTTCTTGATATCAGCTGTCATCCAAGGTCTGTCAGTAGGGTACATTTTCACCGCTAGGACAGAGAAAGTGATAGTTACACACAGAGGTCAATGTGCTATAGAAGGCAGCAGTCTTGGATGTTGCATCACGGATGTTGTGTACTGCTTGGTTGTGATCCACTTTCCAAAACTGTTCAGGTTCGATTGTCTGATTGGGCAATACTCTAGCTTCTGTTTTTTTTGGCTCTTGTTTATGAGACAATAGGACTGCCTGGTGATCACTGAAGACAATGGGTGGTAGGATGGTTGGTTTATTGTACAATTGTGTCATTTTTGTAATGATTAGGTCCAGTATTGACTCACCTCTGGTACCATCTTGCACAACTTGGGTTAGCCCATTTCCTTGATAGACAGTGTTTGGGTAAAATCTATTAGTCTCAGAGTGTGACAAGACCATAGTTAGGATACTCCATTTTTAATAGGTCTGATGATGGTCTCTATAAGATGGTCTCAATGCATTTTGGCGAGGAAACTGAGTGGGGATGTAAACAGTACATATGGCAATAGAGAGGAGGCGAGGCCGGTGGCAAGGTCTCACCCAAAACCACAGGCACTCCAAATATTCTGGGACAGAGATATATGACAGCTTGCGGGATGGGATGCTATCTCTAATGCACAGAGACATGCCTCCTCCACTACTAAAAATATTTAATTTTCATGAAATCACAAGTGCAATATAGCAAAACACAGCTTAGCTTGTTGTTAATCCACCTGGCGTGTTAGATTTTTAAAAACCTGTACAGCGAGAGCAAACCAAGTGTTTATGTGAGGACATCTGTCCCAGCAGACAAAACATTACAAACAGCTAGCAGCAAAGAAGATTGGTCACGAAAGTCAGAAAAGCAATACAATTAATCGCTTACCTTTGATGATCTTCGGATGTTTGCACTCACGAGACTCCCAGTTACACAATAAATGTTCCTTTTGTTCGATAAAGATTATTTTTATATCCAAAAACCTCCATTTGGTTGGCGCGTTTTGTTCAGAAATCCACAGGCTCGTGCAGGTCATGACGGGCAGATGAAAATTCCAAATAGTATCCGTAAAGTTCGTAGAAACATGTCAAATGTTTTTTATAATCAATCCTCAGGTTGTTTTTACAATAAATAATTGATCATATTTAAACCGGACCGTAGCTTTTGCAATAGGAGAGAGAGAGAAAATGTCTGCTCCAAGCTGTTGCGCATGCAAAACTCTGGGGACACACAGCCATCCACTGACGCGATGTGATCGTTCTCGCTCATTTTTCAGAATAAAAGGCTGAAACTATGTCTAAAGACTGTTCACACCATGTGGAAGCCATCGGGAAAGGAATCTTGTTGATATCCCTTTAAATGGAGGGAAGGCACGCAATGGAACTGGGAACTTTCCAAATAAGAGGCACTTCCTGGTTGGATTTTCCTCAGGTTTTCGCCTGCAATATCAATTCTGTTATACTCACAGACAATATTTTTACAGTTTTGGAAACTTTAGATTGTTTTCTATCCCAATCTGACAATTATATGCATATTCTAGCTTCTGGGCCTGAGAAATATTCCGTTTCATTTGGGTACGTTTTTCATCCAAACATCAAAATACTGCCCCCTCTACACTTAACAGGTTAATGGACCAGGTTGCTTCTAGCCCCCCCACACAGCTTTTTTTGCCCTCCAAACAGCCTCAATGTATCAGGGCATGGACTCTACAAGATGTCGAAAGCGTTCCACAGGGATGCTGGCCCATGCTTCCAATGCTTCCCACAGTTGTGACAAGTTGGCTGGATGTCATTTGGGTGGTGGACCATTCTTGATACACATAGGAAACTGTTGAGCATGAAAAACCCAGCAGCGTTGCAGTTCTTGACACAAACCGGTGCACAAACTGGGATCTTGCTGGTTTACAATGGTGTAGATGTCAATTAAGTTTCGCGCTTTGTCTGATGTGGGAGTACATTATTTAAAGTTTGGGAGCGCTCGGAGGGTCTATTTCCAACAATAGTTTGAATATACAGGGAGTTACGACTTGCTCTCTTCCCTCTCCGGCATCCTCTCTGGCAAAGTATACTGTGAGCTTTGAGAAAATCCTTAATGTCGAAAGTAATGGGTGTCCGCATCTTTTGAAAACTTCTTAAGTCGACCCGACACGCATGCGTCCCATCTAGCCATCTGGAAATGCAAATGCGCTACGCTAAATGCTAATAGCACTCGTTAAAACTCAAACGTTTATTAAAACACACATGCAGGGTACTGAATTAAAGCTACACTCGTTGTGAATCCAGCCAACAAGTCAGATTCTTAAAATGCTTTTCGGCGAAAGCATGAGAAGCTATTATCTGATAGCATGCAACACCCCGAAAATACCTGAAGGGGACGTAAACAAAATAATTAGCATAGCCGGCGCTACACAAAACGCAGAAATAAAATATAAAACATTCATTACCTTTGACGATCTTCTTTGTTGGCACTCCTAGATGTCCCATAAACATCACTATTGGGTCTTTTTTTCGATTAAATCGGTCCATATATACCCTAAATATCGATCTATGAAGAGTGTGTGATCCAGGAAAAAACAGCGTTTTAAAACGCAACGTCATTTTTTTTTTATAAAAAAAGTTGACGATAAACTTTCACAAAACACTTCGAAATACTTTTGTAATCCAACAAGAGGTATTAGTAAACGTTAATAATCTATCAAATTGATCACGGGGCGATGTGTATTCAATAGCTCCACGTCTTGAACTCATGGTCGAAAATTTCTCATCCAAAACATCCTGTCGGAGACCGGAAGGAATGGGCTCTCTCTTACTCGTTTGACCAAGAAACAAAGCCCAGGCAATTGACAAGACTGGCGACATCGTGTGGAAGCTGTAGGACTTGCAATCTCAGCCTCATGTAATTTGGTTTCCCATAAACTATACATGCAAGTGGCACATTGATACTTTTTCCAGTTTCCAGTGATCAGTTTTTCTTGCGCTTTTCGATGAAACACAGGCTCTGTTATAGTCACAGCCGTGATTTAACCAGTTTTAGAAACGTCAGAGTGTTGTCTATCCACACATACTAATCATATGCATATACTATATTCCTGGCATGAGTAGCAGGACGCTGAAATGTTGCGTGATTTTTAACAGAATGTTCGAAAAAGTAGGGGGTAGAATGTCAGGTTAAGAATGTCAGTGAGTAGCTCTGGGATGCTGAGCAGTTGGATGAAGAAGTCTGTTTAATCATCCAGTTTAGCATATTCCTTATAGGATTTCAAGATATTTACTATTTAGACTTGATAAGCTACCATAAAATTAAAGTTTAAGTAAAATGTGTACATAGAAAAACAATTGAAGATTAAATTAGCAGGAGTAAATTAGCAGGAGTAAACAACCAAGGCTGCCATATGGCGCCATGGCATCCACGGAACCTGAGTGAACAGGGAGTGCAGGAGGAGACTAAGGGGCCCCCATGTTGAGGGTCAGCGTGGTGAATATGATATGCCTATGCTCACCACTTGAGGACGGCCCGTCAGGAAGTCCAGGATCCAGTTGCAGAGGGAGTTGTTCAGTTGAGCTTGGAGGGCACTATGGTGTTGAACGCTGAGCTGTAGTTGATGAACAGCATTCTCACATACACTGTAGGTGTTCCTCCTGTCCAGGTGGGAGAGAGCAGTATGGAGTGCAATAGAGATTGCGTCAGCTGTGTATCTGGTGGGGCGGTATGTGAATTGGAATGTGTCCAGGGTGTTTGGGATGATGATGTTGATGTGAGCCATGATGTGATGTGAGCCTTTCAAAGCATTTCATGGCTACAGATGTGAGTGCGACGGGGCAATAGTCATTTAGACAGGTTACCTTCACGTTCTTGGGAAATGGTGGTCTGCTTGAAATACGTAGATATTACAGACGGTATCAGGGAGAGGTTACAAATGTCAGTGAAGACACTTGCCAGTTGGTCAGTGCATGTGCAAAGTACGGGTCCTGGTAATCTGTCTGGCCCCGCGGCCTTGTGATTGTTAACCTGTTTACAGGTCTTACTAACATCGGCTATGGCTATGGACAGTCATCCGGAAACAGTTGGTGCTCTCATGGATGGTTCAGTGTTGCTTGCCTTGAAGCGAGCATAGAAGGCATTTAGCTCGTCTGGTAAGCTTGTGTCACTGGGCAGTTCGCAGCCTGGTTTTCCTTTGTAATCCATTATAGTTTGCAAGCCCTGGTTAATTTGACGAGCATCAGAACCGGCGTAGTGGGGTTCGATCTTAGTCCTGTATTGAAGGTTTGCCTGTTTGATCGCTCGTCCGAGGTTGTAGCGGGATTTCTTATAAGTGTCCGGGTTAGCGTCCCGCTCCTTGAAACCGGCAGCTCCAGCCGGATGTTGCTTGTAATCCATGGCTTCTGGTTGGATTGTGTACGCATGGTCACTGTGGGGGCTACATTGATGCACTTGGTAATGAAGCCGGTGAATGATGTGGTAAACTCCCCATTGTTATCGGATGAATTCCAGAACATATTCCAGTGCTAGTGAAACAGTCCTGTAGCTTAGAAACCGCTTCATCAGACCACTTTCATAATTGTTTCTTCCTGTTTGAGAAAGCAGGAATCAGGAGGATAGAGTTATGGTCAGATTTGTAAAGGGACGGTGAGGGAGAGCCTTGCATGTGCTTCTGTTTGTGAAGTAAAGGTGATATAAATGTTGTTGCTTCTAGTTGCACAGGGTGACATGCTTGATTATTTTTTGGGTAAAACGTATTTTAGTTTCTCTACATTAAAATCACCGGCCACAACAAGCATTGACTCTGGGTGCGCATTTTCTTTTTTGCCTATGGCCCTATACAGCTCTGCCAAGAAGTCTTGACGATGCATGGAAAAGCCAGCAAGATGTATATTATCCATATCCTTGTTCAGTCACAACTCCGTGAAACATGGAATATTACAGTTCTTCAGGTCCTGTTGATACGATTTTGAACAGAGTTCATCCAGTTTGTTCACTAGTGGATGTATGTTAACAAACAGAACAGAGGGTAGAGGCGGTTTATTTGCACACCATTGAGGTTTAGTCAGGATGCCTGCTCTTTTGCCTCTGCGCCGTCACTTCCTTTTTTGAATCCCGGGGATTAGGGCCTGGTCCGTGACGACTTTTTGAATTAGAAATTGTCATCCAAATCGTGGTTAGTGATCGCTGTTCTGATCTCCAGAAGCTGGTTTTGTTCATAGGAAATGATAGTGGAGACATTATGTAAAAATAAATTGAAATCAGCATAAAAAACGAAATAAAACATATGACATCCCCTGTAATGCCATCTTAGATCAATTGAGTTCGATTTAACCACTAAGCTACTGTTTGCCTGTTTAATGATGTGTGACAACATGTGCGCAATGATGTGTCCAATATGTGATTTAGTGCATTATTACTGGGTAAGCATAATAAGCCACCTCAATTGCCTATTTTCAGCCATAGGTGGTTTTTCAAACATTGTCATCTTAGTTACATTGATATGTCTTAGTTGTAAATGACATTCTAAATCCCCCTTCCAGTGGGATCAAGATAATCCAGATTTTCAGCATCAAAAAATGACATTTAATTATTATTAAAGATCAGATTGGATTAACAAATCCGAATCCCTATCCAGAGGATCAGAATCAGTTCGCCACTAAGTAGCCTGAGTTATTATACTCGACACTGCCATAAAGGTTTCAAATCGTGAATTCAAATTATTTGTGCGATTGGTGTAGCCTTACCTTGGCCTTTTTTTGATAGCCGTGTGGTCCAACCTTGGACAAATTGTGGGTTACCTGTCAAGAGGAGACACACGGACGCCCCGCTGGCTTAACTAGCCCAGCTAGCCTGGAGCCTCAAATGGAGGATGCTATCAAACATTTTCAACGCTGCAGGAGCTGTGTTTATTTAGCTTTATTCCGGGACAATATGTACCACCCAGACTTTCAATGTAACAACTGTTTGCTTGCAGAGGACTACAGGGGCGAAGTGGCAAACAAGTAGCGAACCTGGACAAGCTACTGGGGAATCTATGGGCGCCTACTTTTTCTTTCACTTCTACCCCAGTAGCCGGACGCCGCTCTGGTCTAGTGGAAGTGTTACCGCTGTTTTGATGAAAACCTGTTCCAGAGTGCTCAGGACCTCAGACTGGGGCGAAGGTTCACCTTCCAACAGGTCAATGACCCTAAGCACACAGCCAAGACAATGCAGGAGTGGCTTCCGGACAAGTCTCTGAATGTCCTTGAGTGGCCCAGTCAGAGCCCAGACTTGAACCAGATCGAACATCTCTAGAGAGACCTGGAAATAGCTGTGCAGCAACGCTCCCCATCCAACATGACAGAGCTTGAGAGGATCTGCTGAGAAGAATGGGAGATACTCCCCAAATACAGGTGTGCCAAGCTTGTAGTCATACAGAAGACGACTAGAGTCTGTTATCGCTGCCAAAGGTGCTTCAACAAATTACTGAGTAAAAGGGTCTGAATATTTATGCAAATGTGATATTTCAGTTTTAATTTGTAATAAATTAAGAAACATTTCTAAAAACCTGTTCTTGCTTTGTCAATATGAGGTATTGTGTCTAGATTGATGAGGGAAAAAAAAAACAAATGAATCCATTTTAGAATAAGGCCGTAATTTAACAAAATGTGGTAAAAGTCAAGGGGTCTGAATACTTTCCAAAGGCATTGTAATCCAAGTAGTATCAGGAATTCCACAGGACAGCTGTCTAGGCCTCTTACTTTTGAATCTTTACTAATGACATGCCACTAACTGTAAGTAAAGCCAGTGTGTCTATCTATACGGATGACTCAACACTATACACGTCAGCTACTACAGCGACTGAAATGGCCGCAACACTTTTTTATTTATTTCACCTATATTTAACTTGAGTTGCAGTTATTTTTAGAGTGGGTGGCAACAAGTTAGTCCTACATATTTCAAAAACGAAAATAATTATATTTGGGACAAATCATTCACTAAACCCTAAACATTTTAATGAATAATGTGGAAATTGAGCAAGTTGAGGTGACTAAACTGCTTGGCGTAACCCTGGATTGTAAACTGTCATGGTCAAAATATGTTGATACAACAGTAGCTAAGATTGGGAGAAGTCTGTCGATAATAAAGCTCTGCTCTGCCTTCTTAACATCACTATCAACAAGGCATGTCCTACAGGCCTGAGTTTTGTCACACTTGAGTTTTGTCACACAACAGATAAAAATACACCTTATGGAACAGCGGGGACTGTGAAGACACACACACACACAGGTACAGACACAGGCATACACACACACATGCTAGCACACGCACTCTATACACACGTACATTGAAATATTGTTGTATGGTGGTATTATACATTTTGTATTGTATATATGTAGTGGTGTAATGTTATAGGATGTACTGTTTTATCTTTTGTTTTATGTGTGATGTAAGTGCCATAATGTGTTTGGACCCCAGGAAGAGTAGCTCCTGCCTCACAAATAAATACAAATAGTAAATAAAACTTCATAAAAGTACTAGGTGGATAGTAGTATTACAGAGAAACAACAACAAAACTAACAGAAAAATGTAATACGTTTTTCTTATTATTATATATATATATATATATATTTTAAACAGGACAAATATGAAGGGGCACGTACTCGTTTGACCCCTATTGGGATGATGCCTCTGGTGTCCTGAGCCAATGAATAACAACAGGGTGGTAAGGTTGGGTAGAACTGCACCCTGGTATCGAAGAAGTGGCCCAACTAGCCTGTCTGGCTAAAGAGTGGGAGGGGCTTTCCCCTGCAGTGAAAAGGTGTACTCTAACCTGAGCAAGGACAGAGAGGAGCAAACATACTTAGGGCCAGCAGTGACAATTCAGATAGTCAGTGACAGAGGACAGAGAGGGAGCTCAAGATTTGAAAAGCATCGAGCTTGAAGATGCCAGCTCTGTGGCGCTCCACTTTCGTCCTGGGGATGGTACTGCTTTCCATTAGTAGGCCCAGCCTGGCATCTGAGGCCGTAGGACAAGGAAAAGAACATACTATCACCACCCTGCCCATCGTTATCTGGAAGTGGGAGGAAATTCATTTCCCATACCTGGTGGCACTCTGGATCCTGGTCAGCTGGCTCTGCAAACTCGGTGAGTTCCATACATGTACATCAGTGGAAGCTGGTGACATGAAAAATTAAGGAGGATGGGAGACTCACGGTATATGCTCGGAACACACGGAGACGACAAATGACGGTATGAGGCATGAGTTGAGGTGTTCATAGGCTTCAGTGCAGGACAGGCTCATCATGGATGGATGGTGTTGGAGAAGAGCTCAACTCTTCCAATGAGGGCAGGACAGGATTTGACAGGGAAGACAAAAAAACAATAACACAATACACTACACAGTTACACAAAAGATCTGAGAATGAGTTAGTCCAAGCAAGTAAAATCATTTATGTGTAATAATGTGATTGTGTTTGTGTGTGTGATTGACTCTACATACAGTAATGAGAGAAAATTGATATGGGTACTCACAGTGCTTGGAGAGGAAACATTCAATGTGCCAGTAGATGAGCAGGCACATGAGAAGTGGCATCAGTTCATATCAGGAGAGAGTTGACAATAGTTGACAGGAGGGGACTTACCTGTAAATACAAATAGCAGATACATTACATTTACATTACATTTAAGTCATTTAGCAGACGCTCTTATCTAGAGCGACTTACAAATTGGTGCATTCACCTTATGACATCCAGTGGAACAGCCACTTTACAATAGTGCATCTAAATCTTTTAAGGGGGGGGGGGTGAGAAGGATTACTTTATCCTATCCTAGGTATTCCTTAAAGAGGTGGGGTTTCAGGTGTCTCCGGAAGGTGGTGATTGACTCCGCTGTCCTGGCGTCGTGAGGGAGTGTGTTCCACCATTGGGGAGCCAGAGCAGCGAACAGTTTTGACTGGGCTGAGCGGGAACTGTACTTCCTCAGTGGTAGGGAGGCGAGAAGGCCAGAGGTGGATGAACGCAGTGCCCTTGTTTGGGTGTAGGGCCTGATCAGAGCCTGGAGGTACTGAGGTGCCGATCCCCTCACAGCTCCGTAGGCAAGCACCATGGTCTTGTAGCGGATGCAAGCTTCAACTGGAAGCCAGTGGAGAGAGCGGAGGCGCGGGGTGACGTGAGAGAACTTGGGAAGGTTGAACACCAGACGGGCTGCGGCGTTCTGGATGAGTTGTAGGGGTTTAATGGCACAGGCAGAGAGCCCAGCCAACAGCGAGTTGCAGTAATCCAGACGGGAGATGACAAGTGCCTGGATTAGGACCTGCGCCGCTTCCTGTGTGAGGCAGGGTCATCAAGCTCATTGATGAACTCTCCGAGGGGACCTGGAGGGCGATAAATGATAAGGATGTTAAGCTTGAAAGGGCTGGTAACTGTGACAGCATGAAATTCAAAGGAGGCGATAGACAGATGGGTAAGGGGAGAAAGAGAGAATGACCACTTGGGAGAGATGAGGATCCCGGTGCCACCACCCCGCTGACCAGAAGCTCTCGGGGTGTGCGAGAACACGTGGGCGGACGAAGAGAGAGCAGTAGGAGTAGCAGTGTTATCTGTGGTGATCCATGTTTCCGTCAGTGCCAAGAAGTCGAGGGACTGGAGGGAGGCATAGGCTGACATGAACTCTGCCTTGTTGGCCGCAGATCGGCAGTTCCAGAGGCTACCGGAGACCTGGAACTCCACGTGGGTCGTGCGCGCTGGGACCACCAGATTAGGGTGGCCGCGGCCACGCGGTGTGGAGCGTTTGTATGGTCTGTGCAGAGAGGAGATAACAGGGATAGACAGACACATAGTTGACAGGCTACAGAAGAGGCTACGCTAATGCAAGGAGATTGGAATGACAAGTGGACTACACGTCTCGAATGTTCAGAAAGTTAAGCTTACGTAGCAAGAATCTTATTGACTAAAATTATTAAAATGATACAGTACTGCTGAAGTAGGCTAGCTGGCAGTGGCTGCGTTGTTGACTTTGTAGGCTAGCTGGCAGTGGCTGCGTTGTTGACACTACACTAATCAAGTCGTTCCGTTGAGTGTAATAGTTTCTACAGTGCTGCTATTCGGGGGCTAGCTGGCTAGCTTGCAGTGTTGATTACGTTACGTTGCGTTAAAAGAACGACAATAGCTGGCTAGCTAACCTAGAAAATCGCTCTAGACTACACAATTATCTTTGATACACAGACGGCTATGTAGCTAGCTATGTAGCTAGCTACGATCAAACAAATCAAACCGTTGTGCTGTAATGAAATGAAATGAAAATGTGATACTACCTGTGGAGCGAAGCGGAATGCGACCGGGTTGTTGAGTGCGGAAGTTCTATTCAGTAGACGTTGGCTAGCTGTTGGCTAGCTAGCAGTGTCTCCTACGTTAAGGACGACAAATAGCTGGCTAGCTAACCTCGGTAAATTAAGATAATCACTCTAAGACTACACGCTCTAAACTACACAATTATCTTGGATACGAAGACAGCAAAGACAACTATGTAGCTAGCTAACACTACACTAATCAAGTCGTTCAGTTGAGTGTAATAGTTTCTACAGTGCTGCTATTCGGTAGACGGTGGACGTTTGCTAGCTGGCTAGCTGCTGGGCAGATAGCAGTGTAGACTACGTTAGGACGACGAAATACGAAGTTGCAATAGAAGTGCTGACTGTTTCACTTTGTTGTCCTCTTTCTTTTCCTTTTTCTTCTGTCCTTCTTTTGTCCTTATTTTGTCTTCCTTTCTTCTGTTAACTAGATATTTTTTGTTGTTATTCTTTCCATTACAGCTGTGCCATCGTAGGTTTGGGCAACGAGTTTCTCCATGAAGTTAAACTCAGACATATCAGAATTCACAAAGTCAAACACAGACTGCACATCTTGCCCAACCAACACATCAAAGTAGACAAAAAAAACATTCCTGAATAAATCCCTGATCATCCACATACCTGACAGTAACTGACAACTGCAAGCAGACTGGTTGCACCATCCCAGCCTATGGAGGGACCCGTTTTTCCTAATCAGGTGACATGGTTTAAAAAAACTCCTGAAAAAACTCCTGGCCCTGGGGGGATGAAAATCCTGTCAAACTGCAATAACCTTAAAACTTGTTTATATGAATTATATTTAGACTAGATTAAGAGGGTGGATTTCCTCTATTCAGACGCAGAGATAACAACTGATAGCGAATAAAACTCACAGGGCTGAGCTTGCTTAATGCATGTTTGCATCATGCAGGCCTATGCAACTGTAGACCTATCATCACTATTATGTTGGTTGATTAATTCCAGTGAATTATTTTGAATTGAAAACGTATAGGCAGCCTAGCCAAGTTGGAATATAAACCAAATTTGATAACATTCACATTTTCTCCTCACACAAATGGACTATAAATACATAACGTTACCCATTTGTTTAACCTGAGCAGATGGACAGGGTGCATAGGCTGTATGCAGCTGCTATTATTAGTAGCCTACAGTTGATCAGACTGAAAAATCGTCTCGTTTTCATCCCATACAGTATGTCAGATCTCTAATGCAGGGGATCTTAAACATGTTCAGCCTGGGACCCAAATTAGAAATGCTGTGTTTTCCTGGGACCCAAGCTGAGGAAAATATATTCAACTATACATAAATATCGGTACATTTCATTCCCCTTATGCCTAAAACAAATGCAATATAGACAAAAACAAATAACAATTAAATTAAATAGCCATTTAAATATCTATTCATGTTTATTTCCCCCCATTAAAAACACTCTTACGTATCTGTCTAGGTTGGAACTGTTGCTGTTAAAATACAATACATCATTATCATTCTGAACTGGAATTAACCGATTGATCACATCACACAGATGAATAACAGAACACACACACACACGCACGCACACACACACACACACACACACACACACACACACACACACACACACACACACACACACACACACACACACACACACACACACACACACACACACACACACACACACACACACACACACACAGGCTTTTTGATAGTGCAACCCTAACTAACAGTACAGATGAAAAATGACCAGGCCTACTGTACATCTTACTGTTGAAATTATTGTTGAAAGAAAGTCTAGGTTGGAACTGCTGCTGTTAAAATACAATACATATTTTTTTATTATTTTTAAACTGATTGGTCACATCACTCAGATGTAGACCATAAAACACACACACACACAGTCCTAATGAGAGCATGTCTATTCTGGGTTCCATTTTCTCCTGTAATTTGTAGAAACTAATTTGAATTGAACAATATTTAAAAAATGCCCAACTATCACTTTTCACTCTCAATCTCTAACCAATAATGTCAAGGACTTACCAAGCTTCTCAACACATAGAACCCCCCATAATGCTCTGCGGCACAAACCCAATACAACACACTAGGATCATTCTTTCTTATGATTAGATGGACAACATGTCAGTTCATACTGCAAAATCTTTGATTGGTTGGAGGTCGTCCTCCAGAAGTGGTCATAATTACCATGTAGGTCTATGGAAGGGGGTGAGGCCTACGAGACTTCTAGGTTTTGTATTGAAGTTAATGTAGCCAGAGGAAAATGGAAGCTAGTTGTCAACCGGCTTTGCCATAATGCTACCCCAGAGAGTGCTGTTGAAGTTACTATAGACCTTAATTGAAAAACTGTGTGTTTAAATAAATTATTTAATGAAATATTAATATATTTACTATAGTTTGATCTATAAAGGATAACTTTGTTCAACAATTTTTATTTTTTATGAAATTTCATTGAGGAGGACAGTCCTCCCCTTCCTCTTCTGAGGAGCCTCCACTGATTTACATCCCCTTCCCCAGGCTACTCATCTTTATAGTATTTCATCGTACCATAGATTGCCACCCTCTATTCACGCTCTGAGAGTTTGTTTGCTAACGCTTTACTATACCCTGAGTCATAAGAACCAACATTAAACTGTCATAATCAATACATAACAGATGTTATAAACCAAGCTGATGTCAGCTTAAGACAATGACTTTACACTGTCGTGACACAGCAAATTAACCGTGTGTTAGTGTAAAATTGTTCTTTGCAGATTTGGACGTCAGGGGACCATTTAATTGATGCAGGACTTATTTATGTGTTTCGACAGAAAAGCGATAATGTAATTTGTGGTAATGTATATGCGTATGTACAGATATGAGCTATGGAGTGTCATCTTTTGAATGTTAACTGTTAAAGGTAATGGAGCATCTACCATGTTTAGGTCTTGATTGTTGTGGTGACATGGTGGTCAATAGCAATGTGAGTGTACACACCAGACACAATTGAGTTGTGACATTGATTACACTTTTTGTGTGTTTGTGTAAATGTGCATACACTGTGCATAGATCGGTACAGTGCCTTCACAAAGTATTCACCCCCCTTGAATTTTTACACATTTTGTTATAATAAAGTGGGATTCAAATGGATTTAATTGTATTTTTTTTCCAATTATCTACACAAAATACAACAAAAAAAGTGGAAGAAAAGTCTAACATGTCAAAATAAATATATACAGTATATATGAAAAATACACTATACTGTATCCTGATAAGATAAGTATTCAACTCCCTGTTGGAATCAACTTCGGCAGCGATTTAACGCTGTGAGTCGTTCTGGGTAAGTCTCTTAGAGCTTTGCAAACCTCTATTGTTCAATAGTTGCACATTATTCTTTAAAAAAATATTCAAACTCAGTCAATATAGTTGTTGATCATTGCTAGACAGCCATTTTCAAGTCTTGCCATAGATTTTCAAGCCGATTTAAGTCAAAACTAGAGGTGTGCCGAGTACTCTTATTTTTTGTAATTATCCGTGATGGAATCATTATTTTCAGCAGCCAAGCACGCATATCTCTTTTACTCAAATATAATCTGTATCTAGTCATTGTTGTTCAATCTACTTATTTCTTGTCGACTTTGCTGAGGCCATATGGTTGTTTTTGTCTGTCTACTCGGTATTGTTTAGTAGGCCTACTTTGTCAATATAATTATTCCATTGCTGACAACGTCTGTGTTATGTTGTGATCCAAGCCCATGCTTGCTTGCTATTATTATTTATTTGAATGCGCACAGGCATGTTCACCGAGAGACAAATCATTAGAAAATAAAATGGCAAATGTATATGGTTAATTTTTAATCCACTGTCAGGCATATGTGTATAGGTGGCAGGGAAGTCAGGCGCAGGAGAGTCAAACGGAGTGTAAAATGGAGTCTTTTAATAATGCCCTAGTAACATGCTCCATAACACTAAACAGGAAAAGAACATAAACAAAATATGGGTACGAAGACCCGTCGCGCACCTATACAACACTACACTGACAATAAACAATCTCTGACAAAGACATGAGGGGAAAAAGAGGGTTAAATACACAACAGGTAATGAATGGGATTGAAAACAGGTGTGTGGGAAGACAAGACAAAACCAATGGAATATGAAAAATGGATCAATGATGGCTAGAAGACCGGTGACGTCGAACGCCGAGCACTGCCCGAACAAGGGGAGGCAACGACTTCTGCAGAATTCGTGACATCCACATTTTTATAGGGGTAGATTGTTTATTTTAGTAATACAAACGTTTTGCTCCTCTCAAATGTGAAACAATATATGGGGCAAACAAATTAACCTACCTTCATCTAAATCTGTGTCTGGAATAAATGCAGGCAGTAGTAGCCAGCCATGCATTAGGCTATTTTTGTGCATTTTTATCTGTCGAGGTCGTTTAACAATGTGTGTGAATGAGTGAAAGAACAGCGATGCGCTCTGAGATGCACTCTTGAGTGATAGTGCTGTAACGCACACTTGAGGTATAGGCTTTACCGGCATTTAAAGCTTTTGAGTTTTCCAATCACGAGTAAATCCGATTACGAGTATCAAGTGTGATAAAATGGATATGATTATGAGTACGAGTATGACGAATCAGTACACCAGTCAAAACGGGGAGGCAGGGTAGCCTAGTGGTTAGAGCATTGGACAAGTAACCGAAAGGTTGCAAGTTCGAATCCCCGAGCTGACAAGGTACAAATCTGTCATTCTGCCCCTGAACAGGCAGTTAACCCACTGTTCCTAGGCCGTCATTGAAAATAAGAATTTCTTCTTAACTGACTTGCCTAGTAAAATAAAGGTAAAAAAAAAAAAACTAGAACATTCCATGTTGTCTTGGTAAGCAACGCTAGTGTGGCCTTGTGTTTTAGGTTATTGTAATACTGAAAGGTGAATGTGTCTCCCAGTGCCTGTTGGAAACCAGACTGAACCATGTTTTCCACTAGGAATTTGCCTGTGATTAGCTATATTCTGTTTCTTTTCATCATAAAACCTTCCTAGTCATTGCCAATGACAAGCATACCCATAACATGAGGCAGCCATCACTCTTGAAAATAAATATGAAGCTTGGTACTCAGTGATTGCTGTGTTGGATTTGCACCAACCTTAACAGTTCGTATTCAGGACATAAAGTACATTTCTTGCCACATTTGTTGCAGTTTTACTTAATAACTTATTGCAAACAGGATACATGTTTTGGAATGTATTTATTCTGTACAGGCTTCCTTCTTTCCACTCTGTCTATTAGGTTAGTATTGTGGAGTAATTACAATGTTGTTGTTCCATCCTCAGTTTTCTCCTATCACAGCCATTAAAATCTGTAACTGTTTTAAAGTCAACATTGGCCTCATGTTGAAATCCCTGAGTGGTTTCCTTCCTCGCCGGCAACTTAGTTAGGAAGGATGCCTGTATCTTTGTAGTGACTGGGTGTATTGACTGAGAGACCATAAAATTGTTGTATGTTTGGGGTACAGAGAAGAGATAGTCATTCAAAAATCATGTTAAACACTGTTATTGCACAGAGTGAGTGTGACTTGTTGTGATGTATGTGACTTGTTAAGCAAATTTTTACTCCTGAACTTATTTAGGCTTGCCAAAAAAAAGGGGTTGAATACTTATTTACTCAAGACATTTAAGCTTTTAATTTGTGATTAATTTGTAAACATTTTGAAAAACATAATTCAACTTTGGCATTATGGGGTATTGTCAATATAATCCATTTTAAATTCAGGCTGTAACACACAAAATGTGGAAAAAGTAAAGGGGTGTGAATAGTTTCTGAAGACACTGTACATAAAGATACTGCTATGGCTGTCGTTGGAATGAGACCAAGGTGCAGCGTAGTAGGCGTACATTTTGAATTTATTAAACGACATGTAAAGTATAGTAGCGCTAAACCAGCAACTAACAAAAACAAGATCCCACAATAGAAAGTGGGAAAAGGGCTGTCTAAGTATGATCCCCAATCAGAGACAACGATAGACAGCTGCCTCTGATTGGGAACCATACTCAGCCAAAAAGAAAGAAATAGACAACATAGAATGCCCACCCCAAATCACACCCTGACCTAACCAAGTAGAGAAATAAAACGGCTCTCTAAGGTCAGGGCGTGACAGATACAGTACATGTGGGGAGTGTATTTGCCATGCATATGATGGAGGAAATGCACAGCATTTAGTATTGCAGGCAGATATAGACTACATATAGATTTACATATGGGCTCTCCTTGCAGATTACCTCAAATTTTGCTGGTCATTAATCCCTTAATTTTACCCTATGCTGACGTCTGTGAAACAGCCCCTCAAAACGTATCCACAGTATTTACACTGGTGACTCTGAGGGGCACTTATTAAACAGCTTCAAGAATACAACACAAGCTAATACTTATTTGACGCCATTAACATTAGCATTGTTTTACAGAACTAATAGAAAAATTACATAAGCACAGTTGAGTATAACACCTTGAAGGTTATGTCCATGGTTATAAAGGAATACACAGAATGCATTATGCTCCATACATAAATACTGTGTGTTACAGTAGAAATGACATAACACGATATACAGAAACATTATTATAATAAGATAATAATGCACTTTGATAGAAATGCCCACAGTAATTATTAGTAAGGAAAACAACAATGAAGGCAATGCGCCGGGGCTAAAAGTTCTGTCAGGTTCTGTTTTGACTGGAGATGCGCAAATGTCTGCATACTTGACCTGAGGAAACAATGGTAGAGTGCTTGGGCTTCATGGAAGAGAGAAGTTTGTCTGACTCATCTAGCTAATCCTTGCCTTACATTTACATTTACATTTAAGTAATTTAGCAGACGCTCTTATCCAGAGCGACTTACAAGAATTCCTCCGCCACAGTGAAATGGGCTACTTTCTACGTGAATGAATGAGGAGGTGGAACGCACCTACCTCACTGTTACAAAATAATGTACCATTGACTAGTTGAAACATTTTCTATAGATAATTAGCAAGCAGCGTGCCTTGGTTTGAGGGCAGCTATGGTTAAATATTCTTTATTTGTCAAAAAGCAGTCAAGCATCGATCATCAAGTGACCCGAATCAGACCCTCAATATTTATTTGAAAGGACCTTCAAGATCACTGTGCACTTTCAACACCCTGTGAAGTTCATCATAAGTTATTTCATCTGTAGCCTAATCAATTGCATGGTTTCCCGAGTCTAAGTGGGATGGCCACACACCATATCATCGAGTGACTCCAAGTTTACTTCGACATGATGGTTTTTCTATCAATATATTTGCACATAAATGCATTTCCACCTCCATTTCTACCATAATTAATTTTACCAGCACAAAAAGATCCCACCATGTCGAAGGAACCAATTATCTGTCAGCATTTATATTTTACTTGCATAAAAATCTGTAGACAGAAACGGGGTTAGTGAATGAATTCTGACATCACATGCATAAGAAAACTCACTCAGGGGGGACTGTTAGATATTTATGATTATTTATTTGAATTGCGCGCCCTCCAGTTTCACCGGAAGTTGTCGCTAGCGGGAAGCCTAGCCCTATTAACTGAGCTTCAGGCTGCCAGAGGCAACACTTAAAACACCTAAGCAAAATATATAGCCCTGAGTCCTCTGGTTGGATGACAAATCCAGAGGTTACTGTTCAGTTAGTGAAAATGTTCACTTTGAGATAGAAGCCAGCCGGCTTGGTAGGAATTGATCCTGTGGACGAAGTTAAAGAAGGAGTGATGGCATGGAATCTGAAAAAGCATTACCGACTTTATAAACTTGCCTCTCTCCACTAATCCAGACTGATTGAGTGATGAGAACATTTATAACGGCACATTGCTGGTTAATCATACTCCAGGGACAGAAAAAAATGACACTTTCTCAGTCTTCTGAAATGGTTGATCATTTGCAAGTTTCGCAACCTCACACATTTGAATCCTTTTGCTTTACCTTTTAGTTCCGGCTTTGAGTTTCAACACCTGCCTTTGTGTAAAGCCCAATAATGTTGCCAGGTAGGAACAGATGTCAATGTCAGACTCCCTTGTATCCTGTGGACATTTTGATCCCTTTATTGATAAACAATCAAAAAAGTGTAAGGAGGCCGCAGCCTGTAGGCCTAATCATAAAGCGTCTTAGAGTAGGAATGCTGATCTATGATCAGGTCCTCCCAGTCCATGAGATATGCAGTAGGATCTTTAAGCCACAACAGAGGATATAGTATATCAGCACTCCTACTCTAAGATTCTTTATGAATACAACTCCAGGGATCAAGAAAGTGTAAGGAGGCCTGACTAATTAGCTAACTACGCTAAAATTATGCCAGCATCTTGGCTGTGAAAAATTTACTTCAAAGATTTATCAGGCAGTGAGCACCATTTTTGGGACCACAGCCCAGATTCACAAAACCATCTTAAGAAGACATTTCTTCCTAAGTGCCATTTTTTCCTGAACTTTATTCGTATTTAGAAGAAACTTACAAAAAGTTGCTATTCCTCAAAAAAGTTATTGAAAATGTTCTTAAGTTTCTTCCCATGTTTCATCTTAAGGAAGTAGTTAAGACACATTTCTTAATGTTCTTAAGATAGCTTATTCTCATGGATGTGAGAAAATAAGCTAATGAAAGAAATTGAACATGTTTTTAAAAAATCAGTATTGATTGTTTGAAATCCCCCCCAAAATAAATTGACCAGTAATATCAGTAAGAAATATGCTAGTTAGTAGGCTAACTTGGTTGCATAGCAACAATCATCTTAAAATAGTTAAGAAGATCGTAAGAAAACTTTGAGAAGTTTTAAGAAAATCATACATTTTTTAGAAATGTTTGAGGAATTGCACCTAAACTTTCTTATGAACTTCTTTTTTTCTTAAGAAGCTCCTTACGTTTTTGCGTAAGAAGTGTTTTGTGAATCTGTGCCCAGGGCCTGGTTTCGCAAAAGCATTTTCAGGCCAAGTTGATTGTTAGAAACTTCGTAGGAGCATCATTAAATCTCTGAGCTGTTTCCCAAAACCATTGTTTCTAAAGTGTCTCTTGAAAAAGCTTGTTATTTAATGACTGCCTCAGACCACTCGTAGAACAGCTAAGGTTGTCGTTAGATACTTTTGCGCCCTTCCGCGTCACTTTATTCTCAGAAGATTTCCGCTGAACACAAAATCAAGATATTAATCTGTCTTCCTGTGACGACCTATAACTTCAGAACAAATGTGACTACACATACAAAGTTACCAATTTCTTTTCATTGTTACAAACGAAAAATACAAATTTGATTAAATGAAAACCGAGATGACTGTATTAGAAATATAAATACAGTGTAGGCTACACACTGTATCTCTGTTATTTCAATGACCTTACAATCAATTTCATGCTCATTCAGTTGAGTTTAATTGAGCTATTTGTATGTTACTGTCTGTAATTTTTGCTTCAATATATTTCAATATGTTTAACATGTGCACAATAATGTGTCAAATCTTGATTTTGTGCATTATTATAGGGTAAGCATTATAATAAGCCGCCTCAATATTTGTTGCCATAGGTGATAATATCTCTCTAGGATCTGATCCCTTGTCAGTATTGTGGATTAATTATAATGTTAGGTCAAATATGAAAAGTAGAATGCTGATCCGAGAGTAGTGCTGCCTTTATTTCAATCCACGACGCACTTACTCAACGTTTTCTCTGCATGATGTTTTGGGAAATGCGTGTTACAACTTCGGCCATTGTGGGAAAGATGCATCATTAAAACATTCGTAAGCCTAAGTACAATCGCTATGGGGAAACCGGGCTCAGGTCTGTTTGACTTGGCGCCACCTGAATCTACCAAATTATGAAATTTTGTCTTTCATTCACTCTGCGTATCTCTGAATTTGTCTCTTTTGTCCTTGTCTTGCTCTGTTCACCAGTATTCCAGCTGAACCCGTGCCTAACCAGAGTGATCCCGGAGAGCGGCCTCCTCATTTGCATCGGTTGGGTCCTGGGCGGCATCATCTATGGGGCAGACAAGGTGCAGACCTTCAGGCTGCAGCCCTTCACCTTCTTCTTCTACCTGCTGCCCCAGATCGTCCTGGACGCGGGCTACTCCATGCCCAACAAGCTGTTCTTCGGCAACTTGGGCGCCATCCTGGTTTACGCTGTTATTGGCACCTGCTGGAACGCTGCCACTTTGGGACTCGCCCTTTGGGGGTGCTGGTTGGGCGGGGCCATGGGTAAGGCAGGCAACCTATGCGTCCCAAATAGCACCCGATTTCCTATGCTAGTGCACTACTTTGACCAGAAGACCCTGGTCAATAGCAGTGCACTATATAGGGAATAGGGTGCCATTTGGGACAGGCCCAACCAAAGTCTGAACTGACCACCATAGAGCAGATCAACATAAAAGACAGGTTCTTCTATAGTTTTACGATGACTGAAACTGGCATTTGTCAGAGTTAACGTGTAAGGTAGATCAAAGGTCTGAGATCATAACACCTTTTACCCTGGGCCTCTGTAGGTAATATCGACACTGGTCTCCTGCAGTTGTTGTTGTTTGGGAGTCTGATTGCTGCTGTGGACCCCGTGGCTGTGATTGCCGTGTTTGAGGAGGTCCATGTCAACGAGGTCCTGTACATCCTGGTGTTTGGGGAGTCCCTTCTCAACGACGGCGTCACAGTGGTCAGTCTCACAAACTTGATCATCCTCATTCATCATTATTAGGATGCGTCCCAAATTGCACACTTTTCCCTATATCAGCCATACTCAATAGGTGGTGTCAATACGGACTGTGGGCCTCAAGCTGCAATGTCGTTATTTGGCAGGGCATCAGCAGTTTTACTTTTTTATTGTCAGTCATTGCTTACTTTAGAAAGCTATTTATTACAGTTAATCAACTAGCCCATGTCAACATTTTTAGCTAGGTTTTTCAGACCCATTGATTTTGTTGTAATGTTCGAGTTGCTCAGATATCACATGAACATACAAAAGAAAACATGGAAAAATCTATTTAATTGCAGGATATTAGCCATAGTTGATCATACTTCATGTAAGAAAATTGACATGCAGGCTAATGAAATCATTATGGAGAGCAGACCAAGCTGTAACAGTTTGAACCTGACCTATGGCACAATAGTTGGGCCTGTCATCCCACTGGGCACACCACGTCATTTCAATGTGGACATTTAGGTCATATTTGCTTGAGATGTTGATCAATGACATTTCGACCATTATTCACCCACTCAAAAAGGCAGACGGAGTTTGTTGAATTTCCAATGTGTTATAACACTTCTTTCAACCATCTAAAAGCACAAGCACATACCAATGGAAAAACAATGTCTTAATTTTGGTTTAGTTGTCATCTAAATATGTTTCAACCAATTTAAATGCACAGAAAAGTTAAAGTGTGTTTATTTATACCACAACTTAATGTGTTATCACTGTGCTTCATCTAGAAACACAATCAAATGACCTGAATTGCAGTTGAGATTACATTCAAAGTAAATAGTGCAAGTAATCAATGCTGTTTGAGATTTTAAAATATTTTTTATTTAACTAGGCAAGTCAGTTAAGAACAAATTCTTATTTTCAATGACGGCCTAGGAACAGTGGGTTAACTGCCTGTTCAGGGGCAGAATGACAGATTTGTACCTTGTCAGCTAGGGGGTTTGAACTTGCAACCTTCTGGTTACTAGTCCAACACTCTAGCCACTAGGCTACCCTGCGCAGATTATTATAGCAATTGTGAAGAGCTCTAAAAAAAGACCTGCATCCTTTTCATGCTACAGTGTCTTCAGAAAGTATTCATACCACTTGACTTATATAAAAAAAAAGTGTTCCAGCCTGAATTCAAAATTGATTAAATATACACTACCGTTCAAAAGTTTGGGGTCACTTAGAAATGTCCTTGTCCATTAAAATAACATAAAATTGATCAGAAATACAGTGTAGACATTGTTAATGTTGTAAATGAGTAGTGTAGCTGGAGGCCCGGCGTACAGAGGCCCATTTTCAGCAACCATCACTCCTGCGTTCCAATGGCACATTTTGTCTAGCTAATCCAAGTTTATCATTTTAAAAGGCTAATTGATCATTAGAAAACCGTTTTGCAATTATGTTAGCACAGCTGAAAACTGTAGTCCTGATTAAAGAAGAAATAAAACTGGCCTTCTTTAGAGTATCTGGAGCATCAGCATTTGTGGGTTCGATTACAGGCTCAAAATGGCCAGAAACAAAGACCTGTCTTCTGAAACTCGTCAGTCTATTCTTGTTCGGAGAAATGAAGGCTATTCCATGTGATAAATTGCCAAGAATCTGAAGATCTCATACAACGCTGTGTACTACTCCCTTCACGGAACAGCGCAAACTGGCTCTAACTAGAATAGAAAGAGGAGTGGGAGGCCCCGGTGCACAACTGAGCAAGAGGACAAGTACATTAGCGTGTCTAGTTTGAGAAACAGATGCCTCACAAGTCTTCAACTGGCAGCTTCATTAAATATTACCCGTAAAACACCAGTCTCAACGTCAACAGTGAAGAGGCGACTCCGGGATGCTGGCCTTCTAAGCAGAGCTCCTCTGTCCTGTGTCTGTGTTCTTTTGCCCATCTTAAACTTTTCTTTTTATTGGCCAGTCTGAGATTTGGCTTTTTCTTTGCAGTTCTGACAAGATTCTCTGATCTGATGAAACCAAGATTGAACTCTTTGGCCTGAATGCAAAGTGTCACGTCTGGAGGAAACCTGGCACATGGTGAAGCATGGGGGAGGCAGCATCATACTATGGGGAAGCTTGAAACCCTAGGCATACAGTATATGTATTGTCTATTTTAGTTGGATCCTGGGTTGAAAGACACTATATATACAAAAGTATGTGGACACCCCTACAAATTCTGGATTCGGCTGTTTCAGCAATAGCCATTGCTGACAGGTGCATAAAATCGAGCACACAGCCATGCAATCTCCAGTAGACAAACATTGACAGTAGAAAAGCCTTACTGAAGAGCTCAGTGAATTTCAACGTGGCACTGTCATGACGCCACCTTTCCAAATAGTCAGTTCATCAAATTTCTGCCCTACTTAGAGCTGCCCCCGTCAACTGGAAGTGATGTTATTGTGATGTGGAAACTTAAATTATATTTAAAAAATGTAGATATGAACACACTAGTAATAGATCATTTGTTGTATCGCTGAGAAAAGGGGACACAGTCTTCCAGTCATCCACTGCTCCACACACATGAACTGAAATTTGGCTAACTTTTAGAAGTTTAGCAACCATAGCTGTAGATACATCAACTTTCCAGTAGGAGGTGCTGCCTGGCATTAACTTTTCTGATATTGGATATAATGTTGAAGATCTGACTTTGTTTCAGGTACAAATTCAACATATTTTATACAAGGTTTATCTATGTTGAAAATGGGTTACCATAATGACATAATCCTGGGGTAGAAATGTCACCCTCAAAACAACAGTTGTTGACTTTTTACAAATCCAATATATTTTCCACGTAGATTGCACATCACAATTTGTTGACATATTACATTGAACATTAATTCAACATTTTTTGTGCCCAGTGGGATTGTATTTAAGTAAAAGTTTTACCCTCAATTCAATCTTTGCAACGCTGGTTGAAATTAGATCAACCAGTACTGTTTTCATAACTTTTGCAAATCTAAATGTGTTTTATGCTCATATTCCATATCACAATACGTTGATAAATTACATTGAAACAATGCTGATTCAACTTTTTTTTTTTTACAATTTGTGCGTAAGGCGCTCTAACCGTATTTGTTCCATGATGCAGCCTAAGGTTGATAAAAAATTATATATATTTCACTTTAAGTGTTTTTAAATCTATGCATGGGTTTTTGAAACAGATTAATATGCAGATGCATCTCCATTCTGAACACCTTCTCCATAAGCTACATACTAATGTTGTGCCAAAAAAAATCAGTATTTAAAGGGATTTAGATAAATGAACCGAAAAACTCCTTGATCAAATTGGTAGGCCACCCAGTGGGTGTGTTTTCTGGCATTTAGTTAAATGTATTCAGTGCTCACAAGGGTGCTACACACACAAACCTTGTTACACACGTGCATAGGGTAAGTCTGAATACGCCCCTTGGTAAGGAATAGGGTGCCATTTGGAACACAGTTAATGTGTATACTACAGTTTTTTGCAAAACACATTCACTTAACTTTTTGTAATGTGTTAAATAAGAAGTATGTGGACATCCAAGTGTAATGACATTCATCATTGGAAACCTTAACCCGACAAATGAAGTACAAAGGCAATACACAAGACAAGGCACGTTGACTGAACTGCACCGGTTAGTCACATGCTTTACTCCAGAGAATGCTGTCTGTTTGTAGGCCTATATAACATAAATCATATACAAATAGTCTAAGAATACATTTTAAATCTAATGGGTTATATTACACAATTGATTCAATTAATTGTAACACATTAAATAATGTAAAGTTCAATTTATTTGGTTGCTTAACCCCCCCAACTCCTTAGTGACCGGTCATCTTTATTTCCATGCTCCCTCAGGTGCTGTTCAATGTGTTTGATGCATTTGTGTCGCTTGGAGGGGCACAAATCGACGCTGTAGAGATCATCAAAGGCATAAGTGAGTAAGAGCGCCACACCATGGCTACGTCCAAAATTGCACTCTATTACTTATATATTGCAATTATTTTACATTTGACATTTTAGTCATTTAGGAGACACTCTTATCCAGAACAACTTACAGTAGTGAGTGCATGCATTTTTTCCAACTTCCTTATATAGTGCACTTATCTGCGCTATGTAAGGAATAAGGTGCCAGTGTTTGATTCTCAGGCCAACAAATAGAGCCCTGTCAGATAGTCAATAGGTACAGCTTATTGTGCCATCTTTAAGCAAACTGTAAAGGTAATGCAACAAGCAATAGAGTATGTAATCTGTCTAACCCAGGGGTAGGGAACCCTGGTCCTGGAGAGCGTTTTTTATTTAATCGACCTGGAAGACCAGGTATGTTAAATTTAGGCAATCACTGAACTGATACATAGGCTCAGTTGGTCAGGTGGGGTATCTAGTTGGGAAAAAGTCCTGCATTACCTGAGGCTTTCCAGGAACAGAGTTGCATACCCCTGGTCTTACTAACATTTTATGTATTCATTTAATAATGACTTACTTTGTTCCCTGTTTGCCCCTATATGTCCTTCTGACTCTCTTCTTCTTCCTCCTCTTTCTTTTATCACCTTTCTCTCTTCCTCCTCTGCTCTGTGTAGTCTCATTCTTCGTGGTGGCGGTTGGAGGCTCCCTGGTTGGTGTCGTCTTTGCTCTGCTGATCTCGCTCCTAACCAGATGCACCAAGAACATCCAGATTATCGAGCCAGGCTTCATCTTCGTCCTGGGCTACCTCTCTTACCTCACAGCCGAGATGCTCTCCCTATCCGCTATCCTGTCGTAAGTCTTTCTGAGTGTTATGTTGATTTATTAGGCCATTTACTGTATACCCTTTCTGTTAGGTTTTCAGTGGAACACCCCTTAACATGATATTTCCACTTACCTTGCCTTAGTTTTTAGATATGTGTTTCAGTTACTTAGTACACTCTTAGAAAAAAAGGAGTTATTGTAGGGAAGTCGGTTGACTAAAGACCAGGCCAATTCCAAATGCCTGGCAGTTGGCAGACCATACCCACACATCTACAACGGTAGAGATGAAAAGACGTGACACTACCCAGCAAATCTTTTCCCCCATTCCCAATGCACTTTGGATTAAGGCTTCTGCATGCTTCCCAGACAAAACCGTTTGGAAGAGTTTGTGCATATATTATGATAACATTTTGTGACGTTATTGTTTGTTTTGGACTTTTTGGCTATTCGGTCACACCAATTTGACCGAAGTCGGTAGCCATAGTCTATGCACCTTTTTTGGTGATTGGTCAACAGTAGGGATTCTTCAATAAAGTATTGGGTGTCATTCAACGAGAGATGACTCGATTTCATGCACATTTTTTCATTGAGAAATGCTGCACCAAACATCTTAAGCGTAAAATTGCGTAACTAAGATCTCCTTGGCAAAAAGGTCCAAATTAATGACAGATTTCTTGAGTTACCTTATATTAATTCGGACTGTTTTGAGGGTGGTTATGGCTTCTCAAAATGGACAAACAGTGCTATCATATTTTTTTTTTTTAAAGACGAAGGTCTTTTAAGGGAGTATGCAAGCTCATGGTTCGTGTGAAGCTGACTGAATTATGCTGATGCCTTTACAAGATAACAGTCCAGAGGGCCATTACATGGTAGAACATCCACTTCACACGTTCTATCCAAGACAGGGTGACACAGTAATAGCAGAGGCCCCCCAAATGGTTTGCCCTGCTCTAATAGGACAGAATCCATTCAAATGGAACCAGGAAAACATTATTATTAACACCAAAAACCTTGCTTTGTGTGAGAAATCATTACATAAGGATCCAGGCTGGGAGGCAAGTGTACTGATGCATGCTATGATCATTGTGTGCTGTAGAAATGCTAAATTATATTGTGTATTCTACACTTTGTGAATAACTTCTATTTCAAAGAGAGCAGGTAATGTTTTGTATCATTATGTAGGGAACATTATGCCCTGAACAATGACCCACCTTTTCCGGTTGTAAAAAGGATTTATCCATCAATAATGGAATAATATTAAATTCCCTAATGAAAGGAACTCTGCTCCCTGGGGCTGGGTGCACCTCCTGCTAAGCGGGACCACAGAATGTTTCAGCCAATCAGGCAAGGAGCCTCAGCACCTAGCCTCGCCCTCACTGTCCATTCGACCTGAACAATAAAAGCGTGGCTCGAATAATAGCCACAGCCGACCAAAATCCTTCTGCTGCCCGGACATCAGCGTAGTTGGTAACTGGAAAGCGCCCCTTGCTTATTGATCCCCTCGATCTCAATAAGTGGTGGCCAAACAACAAATATTGGATTTTTAATGTCACAATGGCTCTCACAATAAAGATTGCAGATTACGCACCTGTTTTTAGGGTAATGTAATATACTTTTGATTCAAATCCAAATGCCTTTTACTTCTCTTGAGGCATCTTTGTAATGTAACATATGAGGATGACTCACCAGTATGTGGAAGAGTAAGAAATGAATGTTCCGGCCTTATAACCAAACTATTTCATGCAGAAAGCACACTAATCAACATGAAAAAAACACAACTTCAAACACTTCTTTAATGCTATTCATTAAACTTTAACATCCAGTAATGTCTCCATTATAAAAAATAATATATTATGCCCACATCAAGAGATGAACAACAATGCAAGAAGTTGTAACAGCCCATAGAATTTACAGAAGGGAGGGAGAGGGGAGGAAAGTCATGCGCAGCGGCCTGAGGCAGGAGAGAAATAGTTCTTGTTAAAATGTTCTTGTTAACAAAAACATCACGGTACTCTGAGAAATGAACCAGACTTTAACATCCTCACACGGGCATCACCATAATGTAGCGGAGTGGCCTAACATTATTATAATGTCTAATTATTTGGGTAATTAATTATGGAATATAAAATATGTATTGAATACAAATATGATTTGAATGGATTGCCAAGAGTGTGCAAAGCTGTCATCAAGGCAAAGGGTGGCTACACTTTTTTGGTTACTGGGTCAAAGACGTATAAGGTTTTCTAAGTAGCAAAAAAATAAAACAGCAATTACAATTCACTAAAATACTTTTTTATGTTAATTTGAGTGTCACCTATGCCCTTATTTGAGTTATTATCAACAATAAAGCCAATAATTAACTTTGATTGTGATTCATATGAATGTACCCTAGTAAAATGTCATTCAGTATCACACTAAGTGGTAATAAAAATATAGTAATTTTCGGCCCATTTTTCACAATCACAAGGTTATACCATGCTTAGACTGGCAGAAATATAACTACCCAGAGAGAAATTACATTTTATTTTGAATACCACATATTTGATGTGCCACGGGTAGAACTAAACTTCCTGCCTTACTGAAAGAAAATCTAAAATCTAAGCAAATATCTTTCACTTCATCCTTTGACATTTGTTTTTGTCTCTTGAGTCAACAAAACAAAGTTATTGTATTTTAATATAAAATAATGGTGTTATACTGTATGCCAATATTTTGTTACCCTGAATGACACATATCACTACGGCCCACAAATATTGATTAAATGTGATTCCTTCAGAAATAACAATAATGATCCTGTGGACTATTATTAGTAGAAGCAATAGTATTTTTCAAGGACTCATGTGGTTGCTCCATCTCTGGAGGTGCAGGTTCATGTTGTACTTGTACAAGTTGTTCAGGAGGCTGCTCAAAATACTTTCCTTCAGTAGATACTATAGTTAAGTTCATCACCAGATTCATTTGTTTGATTTTTTGACGGCGCAAACGCTAATGCAATTATGCCATGGGTGTTCATTTATATTTTTAGGATTAATTTAAAAAACACTTTTGTCATTAGAATTTTAACCTGGACAGTTACACTGAAGGACATTTTGACGCTTTAGAGCTCAATAACTCCCTTCATTTAATAGTTTGCAACACAAATATTTCTGGGTCAAAAGAAGGGTAAGAGTTTAAGAGTGATTTAATATTATATTTATACGTATTTCTCTTTTTATGTTAAATGAATGGCCTTCGGACACCAAATTTACACTTCTCGTCTTTGACCCTACTCCATGATTCCATATGTGTTATTTCATCCTTTTGATGTCTTCACTATTATTCCACAATGTCGAAAATAGCAAAAATAAAGGAAAAACCCTTGAATGAGTAGGTGTGTCCAAACTACAGTAAACGGGGCCACGTCTATCATTTAAGTCAATGGGAAACTTTCTTAGCAAGTAGGTGTCATAAACCGCAGGTGTCACAATTATAATCTGAAGGTTCTGTAGACTTCTTTTAATGACAAGTCGGATTTGAAATCTCAGAGACAGTGATGTTTTTTATTGATCATTATTGTTGATCTACCTACAGTGAAGCCGTTCAACATTTACATTATATTCAGTTATCTAACAGACTCCCATCCAAAGCAAACCACAGGAGCAGCCAGTGTCAAGCGTCCCGCCCAAGAGCATGTCGACAGATCTCCCATCAAGTCAAAATGGGGATCTGAACCAGCGACCTATTGGCCACCGGCCCAAGCTCCCAACCGCCAGGCCACCAACTATCCAAGATCCCCCAACAGTTACCTGAGAGCTGCCCCTTAACCATCCTAGACCATTATAGCTCAATTCCATTGTAGTTCAATCTCTCGGGTCCCTGTTCAAACAGTTCCGGGTCGGCGTCTTCGTCCAACTGGGATCAAAGCGAAATAAAATGACAATCTGGCTCCCTGTGGTGTAAAACCCTTTTGGTTCCCTTGGAAGTGAGTAGCAGTAAAGGTGCAACCACTCAAATTCTATTGTCACACATTAACAACCTGTACCCTAGATAACTGTAAGCTCTTCCCTAGTACTCTATAGTCTAACATTGTCATCTCTAAGTAAGCATGGATAACTTGACTGCCACTGAAGCCATTGTAGCAGATTTGACCTCTACAGCAAATCCGAGTTATGTGGAAACACTAGAAGAATTAATTAAATCAATCAGACCGCACAGGATATCATCACAGGCGCTTCAGACCAGACCATCATTTAACCACATAGTATAGTGTTAAATGTCTCTGCCCAATTTAGGATAGCCCTAAAGGAAGTAGATGGGGCCAGAGGATGAGAAACTAGCCAAGTAATAAGCAGTTATCGAGAAACAGAAAGGTGAACTTCTACTAGCCCAATTGCAGAATAAAGAGCTCAAAGGATCCAAAGACACTCTGCACTTAGCTGGATGAACTAATGGCTCAAGCCCAGCAAACAAAGAAAGAAAATTACACACTCAAACAAGAACATGATACCTTACAGAACTCGGTACTAGTTAGAGGAGGAGCACAAAGGCATGACTAGTGGTCCTTCTGTAGCTCAGTTGGTAGAGCATGGCGCTTGTAACGCCAGGGTAGTGGGTTTGATTCCCGGGACCACCCATACGTAGAATGTATGCACACATGACTGTAAGTCGCTTTGGATAAAAGCGTCCGCTAAATGGCATATATATACTAGACAACTGGATGGCAGGACTGAAAGACTGACGCACAGAGAGCTAAGGAGGAACTCACTGCACAAATAGCATTTTTGGCCGAGTCTAAAGAAGCACATGCATCTGGACTCTCTGGGTCGTAAAGTACAATAACTTATGGCCATAATGCTCACTCCCCAGGAAACTGAAGGGACATTGGAATTGGAGCAAAACTTTACCCTAAAATCCAATAAGAAAGAAGAAAGACTCTCAAGGGAGTTACAAAAGATTGAAGCAGACAGTGCTCAATGGAAAAGGGAAGCCTACAGGCTGCATGAGAAAATCGTGGTTTTACAGAATAAGTATGAACAGGCCAAAGGCGAGCAACAAAACTGGGTATACAAATCCCGGACATCCAACTTAAAACAAAGCCAACTGACCATTGACCTAATTGTCACCTCACAGGAACCTCTCATACCCACAGGAAACGTTGACGGGCATGCTATGGGCGACAATAAGGTAATGGTGAGCCCAGAGAAAGGAAGGGTACATCAACGACAAATCTCCACACTTCTCCACACAACAGCGATACTGACTCTGAAGGGAAAAACCCAGTCCCTAAGAAGCGTCGCTTAACCAGTAAGGAGGAACCATGAGCCTACTAAATAATGCTAAACCAACTGAACGAGGAGTATAGATCAGTGGTTCTCAAACTTTTTATAGTCCCGTACCCCTTCAAAAATTCAACCTCCAGCTGCGTACCCCCTTTAGCACCAGGGTCAGTGCACTCTCAAATGTTGTTTTTTTGCCATCATTGTATGCCTGCCACACACACACACACTATACGATACATTTATTAAACATAAGAATGAGTGTGAGTTTTTGTCACAACCCAGTTCGTGGGAAGTGACAAAGAGCTCTTAGCGACCAGGGCACAAATAATAATTTTGCTGTTTATTTAACCATCCTACATATAAAACCGTATTTGTTAATCGAAAATTGTGAATAACTCACCACAGGTTAATGAGAAGGGTGTGCTTGAAAGGATGCACATAATTCTGCAATGTTGGCTTGTATTGGAGAGAATCTCAGTCTTAAATCATTTCCCACACACAGTCTGTGCCTGTATTTAGTATTCATGCTAGTGAGGGCAGAGAATTCACTCTCACACGTGTTTGCAAAGGAAATCAGTGTCTTAACAGTGTGATTATCCAAGGCAGGGTACTCTGAGCGCAGCCCAATCCAGAAATCTGGCAGTGGCTTCTGATTAAATGACATTTTCACAGAACCACTTGTTGCAATTTCGATGAGGCTCTCTTGTTCAGATATCGGTAAGTGGACTGGAGGCAGGGCATGAAAGGGATAACGAATCCAGTTTTTTGTGCCACCAGTTTCGGGAAAGTACCTGCGTAATTGCACACCCAACTCACTCAGGTGCTTCGCTATATCACTTTTGACAATGTCCGTAAGCTTGAGTTCATTTGCACACAAAAAAATCATACAAAGATGGAAAGACCTGTTTGTTGTCCATGTTAATGCAGACAGAGAAGAGCTCCAACTTCTTAATCATAGCCTCAATTTTGTCCCGCACATTGAATATAGTTGCGGAGAGTCCCTGTAATTCTAGATTCAGATCATTTAGACGAGAAAAAACATCACCCAGATATGTCCAGTCATGTGAGAAACCCGTCATCATGCAAGCGGTCAGACATAAAATTATGGTCATTAAAAAAAACCTTTAAGCTTGTCTCTCAAGTCAATTTTGTTTGTCAATACGCACGCCTTGATAACCAGAACACTTCTGTATGTTGTAAAAGTGTTACACGGTCGCTGCCCATATCATTGCATAATGCAGAAAATACACGAGAGTTAACAAAGTTAACCATTTTCACTGTAGTGTCCAAAACGTCTATCAAGCTGTCAGCCATTCCCTTGGCAGCAAGAGCCTCTCGGTGGATACTGCATTGTACCCAAGTGGCATCAGGAGCAACTGCTTGCACGCGCGCTGTCATGGCTTTTGCGCCATTAGTATAGATACCAACATGAGCAACAGCTATGTTTGGCTAGATATGGACCGTTAGTGAAATTCCCACGAGAGAGTAGCGGTTAATGTGATTGGATATTAATTATTTGACTACCTGTATTTGACATTGTGTTGTTATTTTGCTGAAAACTAGATTGTTTAATTTTATTTTTGGCAGTGAAACGAGGCTACTCAGGCGAGAAAAAAAAACTCAACCAAATGTAAAGCCTGTTGGAAAATATAAAAACAAATTTGAAGATTTTTTTCTGGAATATATCATTTTTAATGCGAATCACATTTGATTTGGCATACCCCCAACGGCATTGCGCTTAACCCTGCTTGGGAATACCTGGTATAGATCTATGCAAAAATTATGTCCTTAGAGAAACAAACTCACTGTGAATGATTATATCAAAGGATTGAACTCAATGTTAAACATTTATGACAACATCAAAGATGTTACCCTGGAAAACAACTGGTTCAGACATCCACAAGGTCATGGCAGAGTTTCCACCTGAAGCGACAAAAACGTACACGGGCATATGCAATGATCGCAGAATGGGCGAAACGCATTGATGCCATTACAAACCTTCTGCAGGCATCTACCGTGAGACAAACACGACTAGAAAGCCCTAAAAATTATCAGAACAGTCTTAAGAAAGCATTCTACGGGGATCGGGAACCAGACCCTGTGGCTGAAAACCTGAATGTTATTAGATAACTGTAACTTGTACGCTGGGAGTTGGGAAGCAGGTACAGGGAGTGAATTTAATTAATAAATGAACATGGAACAAAACAAGAAACACAAATAGTGTACAGACATGAAACACAGAAACAGAGTAAATAACTCCTGAGGAAAGAACCAAGAGGAGTGACAGATATAGTGGAGGTAATCAGGAAGGTGATGGAGTCCAGGTGAGTGTCATTAAGGGCAGGTGCGTGTAACGATGGTGGCAGGTGGCTGAAATAATAAGAACTGGCCACAACAACCACCAGAGAGGAGGAGTGGGAGTAGACATGACATTACCTCCACCCTGATGCACAGCTCCAGCTGCAGGATGCCAACAGAGGGACGGTTCCGAGAACCAGGAACGGGCCGATCGCTTCTGCTGAGGCGCGGGACCCTGCAGAGCCAGCTGAGGCACGGGAACCTGTAGAGCCAGCTAAGGTGCGTGAACCAGTGGAACCGGCTGAGGCTTGGGAACCTGTCGAACCGGCTTTGGCATGGGATCCCGACGAGCCAGCTGAGGCATGGAAGCCTGGCGAGCCAGCCGAGGCTTGAGAACCTGTCGAGCCAGCTGAGGCATGGAACCCTGACGAGCTAGCTCAGCCATCCCTGGTAGCTTCGGCAATGGAAGCCTTACGAGCCAACCAAGGCTTGAGAACCTGTCGAGCCAGCTGAGGCATGGAAGCCTGATGAGCCAGCTGAGGCATCCCCGGTTGCTTCGGCAGCCACTCTTGGACCCGACATCACCAGTAAAAAAGCAAAAACAATCCCTGTTGCTTCCCTTTGGTGAGGCGTTATTCTGTAACGTGAACACTGGGAGTCATGAAGAAGGTACAAGGAGTGAATTTAAAAAATAAACGATCATGGAACAAAACAATAAACATGAGTAGCGTACAGACATGAAACACGGAAACAGTCTGAAAGTACAGAATACTTACAAAGTAATGTCACCGCATGCATTCCGAGACCTTGCCCATGAAACATGGAAAAGCCAGACAGACAAAACTTACGCACACTAAGCCCATAAGTGTTTCTCCTCGAAACAACCTCCTTGCTTCAGTTGAAAGGGAAGAAACTCCACAGCAAAGATCTCACCCAACTCACTCCTATCAGAACTAAGACAGAAACTCAAGATACTAGAATACCAAACAAAATGGAGACCAAATCAAAGGGTCAAAGCACATCCTAAACACTGATGGAGATATGGACTGGGCTCAGAACCAAACACCCATGGAGTGGAAACCAAACCAACCAACCACCCAGGGACTGGTTTCTAAAGTAACCACCCAGATACTGGTCTCGGAACCCAGTGCCCAGGGAATACAGTACCAACCAATAACCAAAAGAAAGGCTTTCATCCAAGAGACAACCCCTCAATCCTAAACGTTGACATGAACCAACCACCCCTCAGACAGTTCTGAGCTCTAACAAGGAAAGGTAATGTTATGGCCATTTATGTGCCTATCACCCTTGAAGGTATAATGATGTGTGAAGCATTATTAGATACGGGGGCTGAAATCAGCCTCATGTCACAGACCTTATTCAGCAACCTCCAGAGGATGGCTGAAACCCAGGGTAGGTGGCTTAGATTAGAGAGGTGTGACTTTAACATAACAAGCTCCACTCAAGACAAGTCTCCGATCACACAACAAAGTCTGGATTGAAATGACCTTTGGGGAAATTAAGTGGTACATCCTGTCCTTGGCTCGAAGTTAGAGATGAAATAGCTGCTAGTTTGGCAAAACCTACTGAACAGGTTGGCCCCACTAATTGACTGAAGCCGAAATCAATTGTGGGCTCAAGTCAGAGATCCTGATATCATGACACCACATGACCTCCAGGGCGTACACTGTGATGTGGTTAAGGCAGACGACACTGCTAACCACTCCGGTGATGCAGGTCTTTACATGGCAGAAGAGCTATGGGAATCTGGTGGCACCCACTTGCAACACTCAAACCCATACAGATCAGTTGCCTAAGCTATCCTCGACGCCAGATCAGAACTGGCCTACCACCAAATGCCTTGGGGAAAGAGAAACGTTCCTATGTGCTTTAGAACAAACTAAAGCTAAGCTTTACTGCCCACGTGTTGTAAATGGGGTACAAATAGAGGGAAAATTGACGTGATAATGGCACTGTGGTCAGAGAAATCGTCCATCAGTAAATCATTGAATGATTCTTTATGATTCAATTCCTTTGGCACAAAACAACCACAGACTCCATCTTGCCATCACCCCATAAGCTGTTTCCACAGCAACAAGAGTGTGTGCCATAAAACTCAAACTTCACAAAAGGAGTTTAAACACTACATGCTTGTTGTGCCACACCTGACCCACTCCGTTTACATTGGGCAGACATACTAGTGCGATTAGGGGCACAGCTAGACACAGTAAACAACGTTCTGTGCTCCCAAGCAGCTGTGGACCTGATTGCTCTTTTGATCTTCAACACATGCACTCCAGTCTAACAATTCCTCAAGTAATGAATTAATGGGAATCTG
Organism: Oncorhynchus keta; assembly: GCF_023373465.1. Lineage (NCBI taxonomy): Eukaryota > Metazoa > Chordata > Actinopteri > Salmoniformes > Salmonidae > Oncorhynchus > Oncorhynchus keta. The sequence goes on from NC_068439.1 coordinate 44,269,913, forward strand.
TCATTCATGCGAAAACATTGGGAGTCCAACTCAGACCGAATCTAAAACTAGGTCAATCACTCAATGGTTCACAAGCCTTCTTTCAACCATCTCACAAGTTCTATGACTTAGGTATAACAGTATGCGGATATCCCTTGCTTGAAATAAACAACCGTGTTATGTACCTTCTGGTACAAAACCTCCAAGAGACAGACATCCGCATATCCTTGCGAACTGCTTTGATTGTCAGCTCTTTCCATGACTTTGAGCTGATAATTCCATTAATAGGGGAACTCCCTCCCACTTTTGATTTGATTTATTAGGATCCCCATTAGCTGACGCCAATGGCGACAGCTAGTCTTACTGGGGTCCGACACATAAGGAAAAAGACACTGCAGACAAAAAAAATGCATTAACATGTAGTGTGTGTGTACATCTATCAGTTACACATGCAGTACATACACTCAACAAGTAGGTCGCATTGGAGAGAGGCGTTGTGCCGTGAAGTGCTGCTTTATTTTATTTTTTAAACCAGGTTTGCTGTTCACTTATGCTACATAAGATGGAAGGGAGTTCCATGCAGTCATGGCTCTTTATAATACTGTACGTTTCCTTGAATTTGTTGTGGAACTGGGGATTGTTAAAAGACCCCTGGTGGCATGTCTGGTGGGGTAAGTGTGTGTGTCAGTGCTGTGTATAATTTGACTATGCAAATAATTTGGAATTTCCAACACGCAGTCAGTCTTTCCTCAACTCTCAGCCAAGAGAGACTGGCATACATAGTATTAATATTCACACTCTAATTGCAATGAAGAGCAAGACGTGGCGCTCTGTTCTGGGCAAGCTGCAGCTTAACTAGATCTTTCTTTTCTGCACTTGACCATATGACTGAACAATAATCAGGATAAGATCAAACTAGAGCTTGCAGGACTTGCTTTGTTGAGTGTGGTGTCAAAAAAGCAGAGCATCTCTTTACTACGGACAGACCTCTGCCCATCTTTACAAACCATTGACTCTATATGGTTTTGACCATGACAGTTTACAATCTAAGGTTACACCAAGTAATTCAGTCTCCTCAGCCTGTTCAACAGCCACACCTTTCATTACCAGATTCAGCTGAGGTCTAGAACATAGGGAATGATTTAGTTTTAGTTTTATAGATGTTCAGGACCAGTTTATTACTGGTCACCCATTCCAAAACAGACTGCAACTCTTTGTTAAAGTTCCAGTGACTTCATTAGCTGTGGTTGCTGATGCGTAAATTATTGAATTCTCAGCATACATAGACCAACGTGCTTTGTTTAATGCCAGTGGCAGGTCATTGGTGAAAATAGTACAGTGCCTAGAGTGCTGCCCTGCCCTGCAGTACACCACTACTACATGTTTGACATTGGAGAATCTTCCATTAAAGAAATCCCTCTAAGTTCTATTGGATGGATAGTTCTGAATTCAGGATATGGCAGAAGTTGAAAAGCCATAACACATAAGTTCTCTCAACAACAGGCTATGGTCAATAATATCAAAGGCTGCATTGAAATCTAACAGTACAGCTCCCACAATCTTCTTATTTTCAATTTATTTCAACCAATCATGCGTCATTTGTGACATGTTGAGTGCCCTGCTCTATAAGCATGCTGAAAGTCTGTTAATTTATTTACAGAGAAATAGCATTGACCAATTACAAACACATTTTTCTCCAACAATTTGCTAAGAGCTGGTAGAAAGCTGATAAATCTGCTGTTAGAACCAGTAAAGGCCGCTTTACCACTCTTGGGTAGCGGAATGACTTTGGCTTCCCTCCAGTCCTGAGGACAACTTTCCTCTAGGCTCAGATTAAAGTTTTGACAGATAGGAGTGGCTACATAGTCAGCTACCATCCTCGGTAGCTTTCCATCTAAATGATCAATGCTAGGAGGTTTGTCATTATTGATCGATAACAATCCTTTTACCACCTCTCCCCACAGTAACTTTACAAAATTCAAATGTATTATTAGTTATTTTAGGGTACGATGGCTCACTGTTCATTGTTAGAATTTCCTGCCTAAGTTTGTCCACTTTGCCAATGAAGTAATCATTAAAATAATTGGCAACATCAAATGGTTTTGTAATGAATATGCGATCTGATTCGATGAAAGTTAGAGTTGAATTTGTCTTTCTGCCCATAATTTCATTTAAAGTACTCAATTAAAGTATTTTTTCCATAAATCTTTATATCATTGAGCTTGGCTTCATAATACAGTTTCTTCTTCTTTTTGTTGAGTTTAGTCACATAATTTCTCATTTTGCATTAAGTCAGCCAGTCAGATGTGCAGCCAGACTTATTAGCCACTCCTTTTGCCCTATCTCTTACAACCATACAGTTTTTCAAATCCTCATCAATCCATGTAGCCTTAATTGTTCTAACAGTCAGTTTCAGGTGCATGTTTATCATTAATTGGAAGAAGCTATTTCGTAAATGTATCAAGTACAACATCGGGATCCTCCTTATTAATCACATCAGTCTGACAAATATTTTTAACATCATCCACATAAGAGTCATAGCTAAATATTTTGGATGATCTCTTTATGCACTATTTTAGGCGATGCTTTTGGAACTTTGGCTTTCCTAGATATACACTATATTGTGATCACTGCAGGGAGGGATCGGTAGTGATTACATTTACACTTAAGTCATTTAGCAGACGCTCTTATCCTGAGCGACTTACAAATTGGTGCATTCACCTTATGGCATCCAGTGGAACAGCCACTTTACAATAGTGCATCTAAATCTTTTAAGGGGGGGTGAGAAGGATTACTTTATCCTATCCTAGGTATTCCTTAAAGAGGTGGGGTTTCAGGTGTCTCCGGAAGGTGGTGATTGACTCCGCTGTCCTGGCGTCGTGAGGGAGTGTGTTCCACCATTGGGGAGCCAGAGCAGCGAACAGTTTTGACTGGGCTGAGCGGGAACTGTACTTCCTCAGTGGTAGGGAGGCGAGCAGGCCAGAGGTGGATGAACGCAGTGCCCTTGTTTGGGTGTAGGGCCTGATCAGAGCCTGGAGGTACTGAGGTGCCGTTCCCCTCACAGCTCCGTAGGCAAGCACCATGGTCTTGTAGCGGATGCGAGCTTCAACTGGAAGCCAGTGGAGAGAGCGGAGGAGCGGGGTGACGTGAGAGAACTTGGGAAGGTTGAACACCAGACGGGCTGCGGCGTTCTGGATGAGTTGTAGGGGTTTAATGGCACAGGCAGGGAGCCCAGCCAACAGCGAGTTGCAGTAATCCAGACGGGAGATGACAAGTGCCTGGATTAGGACCTGCGCCGCTTCCTGTGTGAGGCAGGGTCGTACTCTGCGGATGTTGTAGAGCATGAACCTACAGGAACGGGCCACCGCCTTGATGTTAGTTGAGAACGACAGGGTGTTGTCCAGGATCACGCCAAGGTTCTTAGCGCTCTGGGAGGAGGACACAATGGAGTTGTCAACCGTGATGGCGAGATCATGGAACGGGCAGTCCTTCCCCGGGAGGAAGAGCAGCTCCGTCTTGCCGAGGTTCAGCTTGAGGTGGTGATCCGTCATCCACACTGATATGTCTGCCAGACATGCAGAGATGCGATTCGCCACCTGGTCATCAGAAGGGGGAAAGGGGAAGATGAATTGTGTGTCGTCTGCATAGCAATGATAGGAGAGACCATGTGAGGTTATGACAGAGCCAAGTGACTTGGTGTATAGCGAGAATAGGAGAGGGCCTAGAACAGAGCCCTGGGGGACACCAGTGGTGAGAGCGCGTGGTGAGGAGACAGATTCTCGCCACGCCACCTGGTAGGAGCGACCTGTCAGGTAGGACGCAATCCAAGCGTGGGCCGCGCCGGAGATGCCCAACTCGGAGAGGGTGGAGAGGAGGATTTGATGGTTCACAGTATCGAAGGCAGCCGATAGGTCTAGAAGGATGAGAGCAGAGGAGAGAGAGTTAGCTTTAGCAGTGCGGAGCGCTCCGTGATACAGAGAAGAGCAGTCTCAGTTGAATGACTAGTCTTGAAACCTGACTGATTTGGATCAAGAAGGTCATTCTGAGAGAGATAGCGAGAGAGCTGGCCAAGGACGTCACGTTCAAGAGTTTTGGAGAGAAAAGAAAGAAGGGATACTGGTCTGTAGTTGTTGACATCGGAGGGATCGAGTGTAGGTTTTTTCAGAAGGGGTGCAACTCTCGCTCTCTTGAAGACGGAAGGGACGTAGCCAGCGGTCAGGGATGAGTTGATGAGCGAGGTGAGGTAAGGGAGAAGGTCTCCGGAAATGGTCTGGAGAAGAGAGGAGGGAATAGGGTCAAGAGGGCAGGTTGTTGGGCGGCCGGCCGTCACAAGACGCAAGATTTCATCTGGAGAGAGAGGGGAGAAAGACGTCAGAGCACAGGGTAGGGCAGTGTGAGCAGAACCAGCGGTGTCGTTTGACTTAGCAAACGAGGATCGGATGTCGTCGACCTTCTTTTCAAAATGGTTGACGAAGTCATCTGCAGAGAGGGAGGAGGGGGGGAGGGGGAGGAGGATTCAGGAGGGAGGAGAAGGTGGCAAAGAGCTTCCTAGGGTTAGAGGCAGATGCTTGGAATTTAGAGTGGTAGAAAGTGGCTTTATCAGCAGAGACAGAGGAGGAAAATGTAGAGAGGAGGGAGTGAAAGGATGCCAGGTCCGCAGGGAGGCGAGTTTTCCTAATTTCCGCTCGGCTGCCCGGAGCCCTGTTCTGTGAGCTCGCAATGAGTCGTCGAGCCACGGAGCGGGAGGGGAGGACCGAGCCGGCCTGGAGGATAGGGGACATAGAGAGTCAAAGGATGCAGAAAGGGAGGAGAGGAGGGTTGAGGAGGCAGAATCAGGAGATAGGTTGGAGAAGGTTTGAGCAGAGGGAAGAGATGATAGGATGGAAGAGGAGAGAGTAGCGGGGGAGAGAGAGCGAAGGTTGGGACGGCGCGATACCATCCGAGTAGGGGCAGTGTGGGAAGTGTTGGATGAGAGCGAGAGGGAAAAGGATACAAGGTAGTGGTCGGAGACTTGGAGGGGAGTTGCAATGAGGTTAGTGGAAGAACAGCATCTAGTAAAGATGAGGTCGAGCGTATTGCCTGCCTTGTGAGTAGGGGGAAGGTGAGAGGGTGAGGTCAAAAGAGGAGAGGAGTGGAAAGAAGGAGGCAGAGAGGAATGAGTCAAAGGTAGACGTGGGGAGGTTAAAGTCACCCAGAACTGTGAGAGGTGAGCCGTCCTCAGGAAAGGAGCTTATCAAGGCATCAAGCTCATTGATGAACTCTCGAGGGAACCTGGAGGGCGATAAATGATAAGGATGTTAAGCTTGAAAGGGCTGGTAACTGTGACAGCATGGAATTCAAAGGAGGCGATAGATAGATGGGTAAGGGGAGAAAGAGAGAATGACCACTTGGGAGAGATGAGGATCCCGGTGCCACCACCCCGCTGACCAGAAGCTCTCGGGGTGTGCGAGAACACGTGGGCGGACGAAGAGAGAGCAGTAGGAGTAGCCGTGTTATCTGTGGTGATCCATGTTTCCGTCAGTGCCAAGAAGTCGAGGGACTGGAGGGAGGCATAGGCTGAGATGAACTCTGCCTTGTTGGCCGCAGATCGGCAGTTCCAGAGGCTACCGGAGACCTGGAACTCCACGTGGGTCGTGCGCGCTGGGACCACCAGGGTGGCCGCGGCCACGCAGTGTGGAGCGTTTGTATGGTCTGTGCAGAGAGGAGAGAACAGGGATAGACAGACACATAGTTGACAGGCTACAGAAGAGGCTACGCTAATGCAAGGAGATTGGAATGACAAGTGGACTACACGTCTCGAATGTTCAGAAAGTTAAGCTTACGTAGCAAGAATCTTATTGACTAAAATGATTAAAATGATACAGTACTGCTGAAGTAGGCTAGCTGGCAGTGGCTGCGTTGTTGACTTTGTAGGCTAGCTGGCAGTGGCTGCGTTGTTGACACTACACTAATCAAGTCGTTCCGTTGAGTGTAATAGTTTCTACAGTGCTGCTATTCGGGGGCTAGTGTTACGCCCCTGAAAACAGGGGAGAAATAATCACGAGAGTGATACGGTGTTGTATTCTCAAGTCAACATTTAGTTCAATCATTTCACAAAAGTAACACATTACATAACAGAAAACCCATTATACAAATAACACAGCAAAATATCTTATTAACAACACGCATGTTCATTCACAATCGACATAAAATGGCAGCTACTCTCAGTACGACGCTATCCTTCACTTCAACCGAGCAGGGCTAATATTACTCTCTTCAAACTTAACTCTAACTTCCTCAAGACGTTACTAAAACACACCTTAAACACTCTTGACATGTTCGCTAGTTATAACATTTAAATTACTATTTTTATCATCAATAAAGTACCTGAAAACAGGGGAGAAATAATCACGAGAGTGATACAGTGTTGTATTCTCAAGTCAACATTTAGTTCAATGAGAAAAGACCGCGAATTTCCCCAGGAATATGCGTGGAGACCAGAGCACCGATCTCCGGCTCATAGATTAAGAGCATTTCGTAGATCACAGATTAACACTTTTAGGCACCACAAAATAAAGTAATCAATATAACGTTTACACATTACTCTCACAATTCGTACCCTTTGACAGATTTGAACTTTAACACAATTATATGAATGTTATCAATCTCTATCAACTAATACTGAATGCATCTTTTTAACCTTAGATGTTTTAAGATCCTCATATACTATGAACTTACTAATACTTTTCAATGTATAACAGGCTATGAATATGTCCTTTAACCTGTCACACTAGCTGGCTAGCTAGCAGTGTTGATTACGTTACGTTGCGTTAAAAGAACGACAATAGCTGGCTAGCTAACCTAGAAAATCGCTCTAGACTACACAATTATCTTTGATACAAAGACGGCTATGTAGCTAGCTATGATTGTTTTTTGTCTTAGATTCTGTTTACTGACGCTGTGCCTGTCTGGTTATATGTCCGTCATGTATTAAATGTTACTCTCCGTACCTGCTTCGTCTCTCCAGTGCAAAATACATGAGACACTATCAAGCATTTCAAATATATTATTTAGATACCAACTGTTAGCACATGGTATCATATAGCAACACCCCAAGAGAAAATACTTTAGATGTGCCAGGTGAACCTGCAACAACAACACAACAATAACAGTTGAAATAAGATCTTCTCTAAGCATTACAGGGATATGGCACTGAATATATACAGTTGAGTCGGATATTTACATACACTTAGGTTAGAGGCATTAAACTTGTTTTTCAACCACTCCACAAATTTTTTGTTAAAAACTATAGTTTTGGCAAGTCAGTTGGGACATCTACTGTGTGCATGACACAAGTAATTTTTCCAACAATTGTTTACAGACAGATTATTTCACCTATAACTCACTGTATCACAATTCCAGTGGGTCAGAAGTTTACATACACTAAGGAGACTGTGGCTTTAAACAGTTTGGAAAATTCCAGAAAATTATGTCATGACTTTAGAATCTTCTGATAGGCTAATTGACATCATTTGAGTCAATTGGAGGTGTACTTTTGAATGTATTTCAAGGCCCACCTTCAAACTCAGTGCCACTTTGCTTGACATCATGGGAAAATCAAAGGAAATCAGCCAAGACCTCCACAAGTAAGTCTGGTTCATCTTTAGGAGCAATTTCCAAACGGCTGAAGGTACGACGTTCATCTGTACAAACAATAATACGCAAGTATAAACACCATGGGACCACGCAGCTGTCATACCGCTCAGGGAGGAGACACGTTCTGTTTCCTAGAGATGAATGTACTTTGGTGCGAAAAGTGCAAATCACTCCCAGAACAACAGCAAAGGACCTTGTGAAGATGCTGGAGGAAACAGGTACAAGAGCATCTATATCCACAGAAAAACAAGTCCTATATCAACATAACCTGAAAGGCTGCTCAGCAAGGAAGAATCCACTGCTCCAAAACCACCATAAAAAAGCCAGACTAAGGTTTGCAACTGCACATGGGGACAAAGATCGTACTTTTTGGAGAAATGTCCTCTGGTCTAATGATACAAATATAGAACTGTTTGGCCATAATGACCATCATTATGTTTGGAGGAAAAAGGGGGAGGCTTGAAAGGAGAAGAACACCATCCCAACCGTGAAGCATGGGGGTGGCAGCATCATGTTGTGGGGATGCTTTGCTGCAGGAGGGGTTGGTGCACTTCACAAACGAAGGAAAATTATGTGGATATATTGAAGAAACATCTCAAGACATCAGTCAGGAAGTTAAAGCTTGGTCGCAAATGGGTCTTCCAAATGGACAATGACCCCAAGCATACTTCCAAAGTTGTGGCAAAATTGCTTAAGGACAACAAAGTCAAGGTATTGGAGTGGCCATCACATAGCCCTGACCTCAATCCTATATAACATTTGTGGGCAGAACAGAAAAAGTGTGTGCGAGCAAGGAGGCCTTCAAACCTGACTCATTTACACCAGCTGTGTCAGGAGGAATGGGCCAAAATTCAACCAACTTATTGTGGGAAGCTTGTGGAAGGCTACCCGTGTTTGATCCAAGTCAAACAATTTAAAGGCAATGCTCCCAAATACTAATTGAGTGTATGTAAACTTCTGACACACTGGGAATATGATGAAAGAAATACAAACTGAAATAAATCATTCTCTGTACTATTTTTCTGACATTTCCCATTGTTAAAAGAAAGTGGTGATCCTAACTGACCTAAAATAGGGAATTTTTTACTTGGATTAAATGTCAGGAATTGTGCTCCAATTTCAGAGCACTCATCTGAGTGTGCCAAAGCTCATAACAACACCCGTTGAATATGGCCGGTGTCAGTAAATGTTGGCAAAATGGCGTAATTAACTCTTGTAACTACCCAACCCGGATCCGGGAGAATTGTCATCAACTGACACTAAGTAGCATAACGCAACGGACAAAAACATCTTAATAGAAAATATTCACATTCATGAAATCACAAGTGAAATATATTCAAACACAGCTTAGCCTTTTGTTAATCACCCTGTCATCTCAGATTTTGAAAATGTGCTTTACAGCTAAAGCGAGACAAGCATTTGTGTAAGTTTATCGATAGCCTAGCATAGCATTATGCCTAGCTCGCAGTAGGCAATCTGGTCACGAAAATCAGAAAAGCAATCAACTTAAATCGTTTACCTTTGATGAGCTTCGGATGTTTTCACTCACGAGACTCCCAGTTAGATAGCAAATGTTCCTTTTTTCCAGAAAAATTATTTTTGTAGCCAAAAATAGCTCAGTTAGTTCCTCATGTTCGGCTAAGAAAACGACCGGAATTTGGGGTCACGACAACGCCGAAAAATATTCCAAATTAGCTCCATAATATCGACAGAAACATGGCAAACGTTGTTTATAATCAATCCTCAAGGTGTTTTTCAAATATCTATTCGATAATATATCAACCGGGACAGAGCTTTTTTTCAGTAAGACCGGGTGGAAATTGGCTACCTCTGTCTTTTGCGCGAGAAATACACAAAGCGCCATCAGGTGGACACTGACGCAATGTTGTCACTCAGGCTTATTTTTCAAAATAAAAGCCTGAAACTATGTCTTGTGATACTAGACACATTAAGGAAGCCATAGAAAAAGGAATATCGTTGATATCCCATGCACTGCTCAATAGGGAAGCATAGGAAGGGACTCTTATTTAGAAACCGCTGCGTTCCTGATTGGATTTTTCTCATTCTTTTGCCTGCAATATCAGTTATGTTATACTCACAGACAATATCTTTACAGTTTTGGAAACTTTAGAGTGTTCTCTATCCTAAGCTGTCAATTATATGCATATTCTATTTTCTAGTCCTGAAAAATAGCCTGTTTACTTTGGGAACGTTATTTTTCCAAAAATAAAAAAAACGACCCCTAGATTCAACAAGTTAAATTGTTGGCAGCAGCACAGTTGCAGTCACTAATGCTATGGATAACATAAAAACAGCCTAACCAGCTCTGCTAGGGCGAGTAAAATGGTCAGAGTGAGCTGGTCCCTTATTTGTGTCTGAAAGTTTCTAGCAAGCTAGCCAACGTTAGCCAGTTAGCTTGGGTGAGTGACTGCTGTCGCTAGGTCAAAATGCTCAGATCAACCCTACTCCTTGTTCAGTGTTCAGTGTGCGTTCTGAGCGCTTCGAGAGCGAAAGACTCTGAATTTACGATCAGAGATCACTCTGGCACTGCAGATTGAATTTACGAACACACCGTAGTACTAAACAAGCCTTTAGTCTTGAAATCTTTGGTTGTTTGGTACATGGCCTCACATGTGAATCCTTAAAGAGCTGGGTAGGGCTAAAGCTTAAGAGGGGGTGAACGAACGATGCAGAACGGGTGTAGGCAAAGAAGAGCTCTCCAGTAGGTGTACCAAAACATTCAAGGGACATTTTCTCAAAACTGAGGTACAAGTTTATCAACTTTCAAACTGCTTTCAAAGCAGTTCTTCAACTGTAGTGTATGATATACAATTTTCTAGCTCGAGTCTCTACTTTTATCCAACGTAAAAACCATTTCAAATTCTGCTACATAAGACCGAATTGTGCTGGTTGGTCACATATATTAATGTTATCTGATGTTAGCAAGTTATTGATTTCATTAACCTTATTTCTAACGCAACATATATTAATATGGGCTATTTCAGCCCTTCCTGAGTAGCTTTTCAAAGATAGACATAATGTGGAAAAGAGCAAACAAAGCAAAATAAAAAATAGAAATGTTTTTGAAAGAAAGGTACATTTTTTTGTCCATTAAAATACCATCACATTGATCAGAAATACAGTGTAGACATTGTTAATGTTGTAAACCGCATATTTTTTATAGGATATCTACATAGGCGTACAGAGGCCCATTATCAGCAACCATCAGCAACCATCACCATCACTTCCAATGGCACGTTGTGTTAGCTAATCCAAGTTGATCATTTTAAAAGGCTAATTGATCATTAGAAAACTGTTTTGCAATTATGTTAGCACAGCTGAAAACTGTTGTCCTGATTAGAGAAGCAATAAAACTGGCCTTTAGTCTAGTTGAGTATCTGGAGCATCATCATTTGTGGGTTCGATTACAGGCTCAAAATGGTCAGAAACAAAGCCCTTTCTTCGGAAGCTCATCAGTCTATTCTTGCTCTGAGAAATGAAGGCTGTTCCGTGAAAGAAATTGCCAAGAAACTGAAGATCTCGTACAACTCTGTGTACTACTCCCTTCACAGAACAGCGCAAACTGGCCCTAACCAGAATAGAAAGAGGAGTGGGAGGCCCTGGTGCACACATGAGCAATAGCACAAGTACATTGGAGTGTCTAGGTAAAGTTGCAAAGAAAATGCCATATCTCAGAATGGCCAATAAAAATAAAATATTAAGATGTGCAAAAGAACACAGACACTGGACAGAGGAAATCTGCCATCCACAACAATGTTGCGCTGTCTTGATTGTCCCATCGAGATAATCTGATTTCTCTGTCATTGTTGTCATGGATACAGAGCTGATGTCCTCTCTCAATGACTTACAGATTGCTGTCATCTTTTAAACTCATCAACTGACCCTGGGAGAACTGCAAACTGTTCTTCAGGTCTATTATTTTATTTGTTGACTCCACCAGTGTTTGGAGTCAAAACTGAAAGATATTATCTTGTTGTAACAACTGCTTTTAGAACTCTTTTTGTTAGTTTAAAATATCCTTTACCTGTGTAAGGGAATACCCCCCTGTATTGGACAAAAAATGAATGGCATGTCATTGGCATCGGACAAACCATATACACATTGTCCAATACCACCCAATTCGGCGTTGATTCATGCAAAGTGTATTGCAAATGCCATATGGCAATTGCCAGTTGTAACACTTTAAAAATCCAACAGGTAGCGAATCCGCTCCACCATGGTTTTCATATTGGAAATGTAACCCAAGTCAACATCCAAAAGCAAAATTTTGAAAAAATGAATTTTTTGTCAAAAACTTATCACCCCTTAAAAAAGTGCTTTCTGGACCGTTTTTCGAAATTCTTTTGATTTTTTTGTCAATTACACATGTGTAAGAACTGTATGAATACACTTGTGTCCAATTTTATTATCATTTTTTTTTTTTAACTTGCGCATAAGTAATATGTTTTGTCCATTTTCAATATGATTTCATAGGAAGTCAAAAGTCAAAAGTCAAAATTGTGTTAAAAATTTTACACACCCTTAAAAAAGTGCTTTGTGGACCGTTTTTCGAAATTCTTTCGAATTTTGTGTCAATTACACACGTATAAGAACTGTATCAACATACGTTTGTCCAATTTTATTATCATATTTTTTTTTTTTACATGGGCATAAGGAATATGTTTTGTCCATTTTCAATATGATTTCATAGGAAGTCAAAAGTCAAAATCAAAAGTCACTTTTTTGGGGGCCAAATGCCATAAGAAATTTGACATGCTCAAAAATCCTACAGAAATGCAAAATTGACTGGCCTGATGAACACAGGATGGCCTGGCAGTGATAGTTGCTCCTTTCCATCGCTCGTTGTGTTGACTTCATCATGTCCATTTTGTGATGTTTTTTCACTGTTGAATCATATTGCAAATGCACGTGCATTGTTGTGCAACTGGTGATTGAAAATAGGCACCCGGTAACCCAAAAATAAAAAATATGGTTGTAAATGCATTTACCGGGACTCCTATTGTCAATGCCCGCTATGGGAGTACCCTACTACGGCCCTCTATCCATGGGCGCCCTTATGCATCCGTGCAACTGGTGATTTGAAATAGGCACCTGGTAACCTAAAAATAAAAATATGTTGATTTCATTATGTCCATTTGTTCATGTTTTCTTACTTTTGCAAAGTCACTGTGCATTTGCAATATGGTTCAATGGGCATGTACCATCACAAATTTGTCATGCTATAAAAATCCTGCAGAAATGCTACATTGACTGGCCTGATGAACACAGGATGGCCTGGCAGAGATAGTTGCTCCTTTCCATCGCTCGTTGTGTTGACTTCATCATGTCCATTTTGTGATGTTTTTTCACTGTTGAATCATATTGCAAGTGCACGTGCATTTGCAATATGGTTCAATGGGCATTTCCCATATGAAATTTGACATGCTCAAAAATCCTGCAGAAATGCTAAATTGACTGGCCTGATGAACACAGGATGGCCTGGCAGTGATAGTTGCTCCTTTCTATCGCTCGTTGTGTTGACTACATCATGTCCATTTTGTTTTTTAACAAAAAGCTGTGAAAATTCGCAACTTCCCTAAGAGGTTTTAAAAGTTCCAACAAGGTTATATCTAATGCGGGCAGTGTCTGTCTCTACGCACCCCAATGGGTCCCTACTTCCAAGCTGTGTGTGTGTGTGATTTAGTTTTCCTTTGAAAATTTATGGGAAAAATGACTGATTTACAGTTCATGGGGGTTGCCTAATCACACATATGAAGTTTTGGACAGATCTGACCTTTTTAACCCTTCGAAACAGCTCCTGAGACACCAATTATGGCACTTCCGGTTGGCACAAGCTATAAGTAAACACATATCCTCACTGGGGTATGCTTTTACAGAATCCTGAGTTTTAAGTCCTTATGTTAAGAACTGACTGATTTACACAGGGTTGAATGCACTATGTCTATCAAACTGCAGGCAGGGTATGGATATACACTTTTAGGGTGATTTTAAACACTTCCGGTTGGTCCAGGAAGCTTAGAATCAACACAGGTAGACCTCATACTGGCCTGATGGACTGTTACCAAAGACAGGTTCATACGGCATTCATAACCTATATAGGCTTCAGGTTGAATTTAGGGGTGCAGGCAATGTATTCCTATGGGGAGAGAAGTCAATGCAAACTCTTTGAAGTAAACACCTTCTTTTAACTATAAAGGGTTAATGCCACACGGTCAAGGTTAGGCTTGCACGGATCGGGAGGACCTTAGGAACGTACCTGAGGTCGAATTGTGCTTCTCACCCTAACGGTTCTCTCACTGTCACCCAAAAGCAAATGACGTTGTGGGGCAGGCTTCATTTTGGGCCTACTTTTCTAATGGTCGCTGCGCTTAGACCGAGCGAGCTACGGTCAAGCGGGATATCTCGTTGAACTCGGCACGTCCTAGAGATTATGGTAATGCCATTGACTGCTCTCTGTGTCTTTAAGCACTGCACTTTTTAACTCCATACTTGCTGTGTGTGCGTGTGAGAGCTTTTCTTTGACATGTGTTGGGAGAAATGACTGATTTACAGTTCATGAGGGTTACCTAGTCACACATATGAAGTTTAGGCAAGATGTGACTTTTTTAACCCTTCAAAACAGACAGTGTGACCCAATTAAAGGCACTTCCGGTTGGCACAGGAAGCTATACGTAAACACATGTCTTGATTGACATAGACACTTACAGAATCCTGAGTTTTAAGTCTTTACGTTAAGAATTGACTGATCTACGATCTACACAGGGTTGAATGTAGTCATTTTCACCTTTGAAGGTTATGTACATCAAAGCACCTTTTGGGTCCATTTAACCACTTCCGGTTGCTCTAGGAAGCTTAGAATCGACACAGGTGGACCTCATAGTGGTCTGATGGACTGTCATAGAAGACAGGTTCATAAGGCATTCATAACCCACATAGGCTTCAGGTTGAATTTAGAGGTGCAGGCAATGTATTCCTATGGGGAGAGAAGTCAATGCAAACTGTTTGATGTAAACACCTTCTTTTAACTGGTAAGGGTTAATGCCACACGGTCAAGGTTAGGCTTGCACGGATCGGGAGGACCTCAGGTACGTTCCTGAGGTCGAATTGTGCTTCTCACCTTAACGGTTCTCTCACTGTCACCCAAAAGCAAATGACATTGAGGGCCAGCCTTCATTTTGGGCCTACTTTTCTAAAGGTCGCTGTGCTTAGACCGAGCGAGCTACGGTCAAGCGGGGCATCTTGTTGAACTCGGCACGGCCTAGAGAATATGGAAATGTCATTGTAGGCTTTAAGCACCGCACTTTGTCACTCCATCCTTGCTGTGTGTGTGTTTCTGTGTGTGTGTGTGTGAGAGAGAGCTTTTCTTTGACATCTGTTGGGAGAAATGACTGACTTACAGTTTATGGGGGTTGCCTAATCACACATATGAAGTTTTGAAAAGATCTGACCTTTTTAACCCTTGGAAACTGCCACTGTGACACCATTTAATGCACTTCCGGTTGGCACAGGAAGCTATAAATAAACTCATATCCTGATTGGGGTATGCCTTTACAGAATCCTGTGTTTTAAGTATTTACGTTAAGAACTGAGTTATTTACGGAGGGTTTAGTGAGTGTGTGTTATTTCAGAAAATCATAGAAAATCACAGAACTCTCGCAGAGCTCCGCAGCACACTTTAAAAAGATTCGTAAGAACACCCTGCAACTGGATCTGTAACCGTTGAAAAAAAACCCCACCTATCCGTGAACATCACCAATCTGTCATTGTACGATTTCTCTTAAATGACGATAGATAAATGGCTGGTTCTTTTTTTATTGACACCGGAGGCTCCTTGACTTTGACGTGAAGTGGAAAAATAATTTCTCTATTTTCATTTTGGACCTTTAATCCCATATAAATGGCCATAACTCAAAAACCGTTGAGGCCTAGACACCATCTTGTTCGGGGCCAACTGCCCATTATGCCAAACCTACACTCACCGAGTTTCGGCTTCGAAATATTTTCCGTTTTTGAGATAAGGCCCCGTCGTGAATCGTGATGTTTTGTCCAATAGCAATATGATTGCTTATGCCCTCTTGTGGGATTTTCCGGGACAGCGGAAAAATGACCAAAACTTGATTATTTTTGTAAAACGGAAACCGAATGTCCGACAAAGTTCATTTGATGACTTCCCGGTAGGTCCGGCCCTACCGCTCGACCCGACGCCGTCCGCAAATTTTACAAATGATTTCGGACGTCTAGTAAGGGACCGTACATTTGCAATATGGACTTTCTCACTAACCATACAGCAACTGCCGAAATGTTCCCTTAAGGTATGATAGAGAGATGTCGCGACTTGACCTCGTGTCATATCATCATTCTGAACAGTCGTAACCTTGCATCTGCAAAAACCAGAGCCTTACTTATGATTCAGTACTACACAAGTTGGTTTAATTATTTATTTACTAGCTATTTAAATAGTAACACAGGATAAACATACACATGTAATATGTTAAAAACAGTTTCCTATTGGACTGACAACAATATGACTGCTTGTTACAAAAGACATGGAGATGGCAAGAGGGACAGAGACACTTAACGTTGGTCCATTTAGAATCTATTCTCACTCTTATACTTTGCACATGAACTGCCGCCTGCTTGGAGTAAGAAATCCTGAGTGTATTTACGTGCAATTCCTTGGTTTGCCGTGTATCTCTCGGAACCGGGCTTTGGAAAGGGGGTTGGGCCTTTCCGCGGCACGCTTGTAAGGCTCTGATTGTCCGAAATGGTTCCGACAAGTCTGCTACTGTCCTCCTTTGTAATTGTCCGGTATCCGGGGACTTTTTGTGTAGTCCTGAACAGAACTACAGAGTTTATTCTACTTCCATTCGCTCTGGAAGATGCTTCAAGCCAGCTGTTCCCAGTGGGGTTGTAATGAATTTCCTCCTCTTCTTCCGAAGAGGAGAGGCGAAACGGATCAGAGGACCAATACGCGGCGTGGTAATTGTCCATGGTACTTTTTAATACGTTAAGGTACACATGAACAAACTAACAAAAACAAGAAAATGTGAAAACTCAAAACAGTCCTATCTGGTGCACACACAGAGACAGGAACAATCACCCACAAATACACAGTGAAAGCCAGGCTACCTAAGTATGATTCTCAATCAGAGACAACTAATGACACCTGCCTCTGATTGAGAACCATACTAGGCCGAAACATAGAAATTCCCAAAACCTAGAAAAACAAACATAGACTGCCCACCCAACTCACGCCCTGACCATACTAACTAAATACAAAACACAGAAAATAAAGGTCAGAACGTGACAGTACCCCCCCCCCCAAAGGTGCGGACTCCGGCCGCAAAACCTTGACCTATAGGGGAGGGTCTGGGTGGGCGTCTGTCCGCAGTGGCGGTTCTGGCGCGGGACGCGGACCCCACTTCACCATTGTCTTAGTCCGCTTTATTGTCCGCCTCCGTGGCTTTCTCACCATGGCAACCCCTCTCAATGACCCCACTGGACAGAGGGGCAGAAGCTCTGGACAGAGGGGCAGGGGCTCTGGCGCCTCTGGGCTGAGGGGCTCTGGCGCCTCTGGGCTGAGGGGCTCTGGCGCCTCTGGGCTGAGGGGCTCTGGCGCCTCTGGGCTGAGGGGCTCTGGCGCCTCTGGGCTGAGGGGCTCCGGCAGCGGCGCCGGACAGGCGGGACGCTCCGGCAGCGGCGCCGGACAGGCGGGACGCTCCGGCAGCGGCGCCTGACAGGCGGGAGGCTCCGGCAGCGGCGCCGGACAGGCGGGACGCTCCGGCAGCGGCGCCGGACAGGCGGGAGGCTCCGGCAGCGGCGCAGGGCAGGCAGGACGCTCCGGCAGCGGCGCCGGACAGGCGGGACGCTCCGGCAGCGGCGCCGGACAGGCGGGAGCACCTGCAGGGAGGAGACAGAGAGACAGCCTGGTGCGTGGAGCTGCCACAGGAGGCAGCGGCGCCGGACAGGCGGGAGGCTCCGGCAGCGGCGCCGGACAGGCGGGAGGCTCCGGCAGCGGCGCCGGACAGGCGGGAGGCTCCGGCAGCGGCGCCGGACAGGCGGGACGCTCCGGCAGCGGCGCCTGACAGGCGGGAGGCTCCGGCAGCGGCGCCGGACAGGCGGGACGCTCCGGCAGCGGCGCCGGACAGGCGGGACGCTCCGGCAGCGGCGCCGGACAGGCGGGACGCTCCGGCAGCGGCGCCGGACAGGCGGGAGGCTCCGGCAGCGGCGCCGGACAGGTGGGACGCTCCGGCAGCGGCGCCGGACAGGCGGGAGCACCTGCAGGGAGGAGACTGAGAGACAGCCTGGTGCGTGGGGCTGCCACAGGAACCACCAGGCTGGGGAGACCTTCAGGAGGCTTGGTGTTAGGAGGAGCCTGAAAGACCGGGCTGTGGGGGAGCACTGGAGCTCTGGTGCGCAACTTTGGCACCACTTCCCCAGGCTGGACAACTACTCTAGCCCGGACCCTCCAGAGTGCAGGCACAGGTTGAACCGGGCTGTGGGTAAGCACGGGAGATCTAGTGCTTACTACACGCACCTCTCCCCTAGGCTCCACTCCCACAGTTGCCCGGCACGAGCGGAGCGCAGGCAGAGGACGCACTGCACCCTCCCAGCGCCCCGGAGACACAGCACGCAGAGCCGGCGCAGGATAACCTGGACCAAAACTGCGTACCGGCGACCAGACTCGCTGAGCAGGCACCATACGCCCTGGCTCAATGCCCACACTCGCATGGCACTTTCGGGGGGCTGCCCTATAGCGCACCGGGCTATGGACACGCACTGGCGACACCGTGCGCTTAACCGCATAACACGGTGCCTGACCAGTAATGCGCTGCTTATCATAAGCACGAGGAGTGAGCTCAGGTCTGCTACCTGGCTTAGTACCACACCTCGTGTGCCCCCCCCAAATTTTTTTTTGGGGCTGCCTCTCGTACCTGTCGCGCTGCCGTGCTGCCTCCTCACATTGCCAGCTCCTCTCTCCGGCTGCCTCTGCTCTCCTAGCTGCCTCCACCTGTTCCCATGGAAGGCGATCCTTTCCCGCCAGGATCTCCTCCCAGGTGTAGCAACCCTTGCCGTCCAATACATCCTCCCATGTCCATTCCTCCTGTGATGCTGGCCGCTGTTGTTGCTGCTGCTGCTGCTGTCGTCGCTGCGGTTTACCACGCCGCTTGGTCCGTGTTGGGTGATTCTGTAATGAATTTCCTCCTCTTCTTCCGAAGAGGAGAGGCGAAACGGATCAGAGGACCAATACGCGGCGTGGTAATTGTCCATGGTACTTTTTAATACGTTAAGGTACACATGAACAAACTAACAAAAACAAGAAAATGTGAAAACTCAAAACAGTCCTATCTGGTGCACACACAGAGACAGGAACAATCACCCACAAACACACAGTGAAACCCAGGCTACCTAAGTATGATTCTCAATCAGAGACAACTAATGACACCTGCCTCTGATTGAGAACCATACTAGGCCGAAACATAGAAATTCCCAAAACCTAGAAAAACAAACATAGACTGCCCACCCAACTCACGCCCTGACCATACTAACTAAATACAAAACACAGAAAATAAAGGTCAGAACGTGACAGGGGTGATGAGAGGTGTAGCGTAATATGATTGTTTCAGCAGAGTAATAGAATGGTCCCACTTAAATTCGCTTTTCTAGATACTTTGCTTAGGAAAGCGAATCATCCGTACCCGTGACTGGTCAGAAGGTGAGTTTATCGTCTCTACCTCGTGTTGAGATTTAGAGGTAAAACCACTTTAAACATGAGCTGCAGGTCTACGTCACTCTGGTCTGATATGTTCATTCTTAACCCATCATTTTATACAGATTGTTAGAAAGGGGTGCTTCCGTCAGGCTGACACGCTCTCTGACCTCACTCAAGCTAAGAAACTTTTCCTGCCGAAACTCTAACACGTTCAAAAGCGAATACTGGAACAAGTTTTCTAACATAGAACGTGGGGAATGTTGTTTTGGTTGCTATTTTGTGATGTCATAAAAAATAAATAAAAAGGAAATACTGTAACTTGGAAAGTATACCCACTATATGTACAAAGTTTCCATGTTGTGCATGAAATATGAAAAATTATTGGAGTGTTTTTGTTAAGAGAGGGATGTAATTTGAGAAACTATAAGAAACAATTGTTTCGGTGACTACTTACTGTGCACAATTATAGAAACAATTGTTTCTTATAGTTTCTCAAATTACATCCCTTTTTCATATTTCATGCACATGATGCTTAGAATTCCATTTCACCTAAATGGCACCAAAAAATGTATACCTTTTTATTTTACCACTACAATCTGTTCTTAGGACGAAACTGAAAATGAACAACTTGTGTAGAAAGCTAACATCCGCACCTCGATGGTGCCAAGTGTGCTTATGTCTGCATAGCTAGGAAGTAGGAAAAAAAATGGCAACTTCTGACTGTTTCTGGTCTAGTGTTTCATGACAACGAGATACACTGCCCAGCCTTACATAATTCAAGAGAGGAGATTCTCATTATTGAAATGGTGTCTGAATTGAAAAAATCGAAATGTGCACATTGCGAGATATTTGGCGAAATATACCAACATGCTTCTCCATAGGTAAACAATGGGGGGAGCTCAGCGTTCCAAGGGCAAAAGGTATTTCGGGGCTAGCGTTTGATGACAACGAAATACACTGCCCTTACATAATTAGAAAGAGGATATTCTCATGATTAAAATGGTGTCCAATTTTTAAAAATCGAAATATACACATTGCAAGATATTTGCCAAAATAGACAGACATACCTATATTTCCCAATAGTAAACAATGGAACGACCTCAGAGTTCCATGAGTAATTTGTTGTTTACCACACACTGAGGCTCCATGACCATAGCCTATTGCCACTTTGATGACTTGTGATTGGCCAACAACAAGTTACACGCGCTACTCTCGTGAAAAGACAAAGGGAACTCTGTCAGGGGGGAATAGTCAATTATCATGAACCAGTCCACTTGCTTCTAATATGAGTTAGATTATATCAATATTGATATGAAATATATGTATGTATGGAAATAAGTTATTGATCTATTATATATGGATTCATTAATATGATTTTTGTCAACAATTTGGCCTCATTGACCTGGGTACAGAGGCCAGGCAAAAAAACGTCCCTCCCCATTTCCCTTGCAACTTTGAAGCTTCCAGCAGATTGTACCTATGCTGAACCAACCTGCTGAAGCAAGACAGAATGAGAAGCTGAGCAGCCCACGACAGCGGGTCGTTAGGGAGGACCTCGGGGGTCCTCAAGAGGATAATAAAAAATATTACTATTCTTATTATTCCCAGCTCCTTGATGATGTGAGGCCTGAGGCAATTATAACTCCACCAGTAACAGCACTGTAACAGCAGGGGCCCACCAAATGGTTTGCCCTGCTTTTAATGGACAGAATCCAGACCGTTCATATGGAATCAGGAGAACATCCTTGCTTTTTTACATAAGGATCTAGGCTGGGAGACAAGAAGGAAACTGATACTCTGAACAATGACTCACCTTTCCCGGTGGGCAAAGGATGTATCCATCAATAATGGAACAATATTCAATTCCCTAAGGAATTCCCTAAGGGAATCTTCTCCCTGGGGCTGGGTGCCCCTCCTGCTACCATGTAACATGCTACCACAGAACATTTCAGCCAATCAAGCAAGGAGCCTCAGCACTTAGCCCCGACCTCACTTACCTCACTGTCCATTCGAACTGAGCTATCAAAGCGTGGTGCGAATAATAGCCATGGCCGACTGAAATCCTTCTGCTGCTCAGACGTCAGCGTAGTTGGTAACTGGAAAGTGGCCCTTGATTATTGATCCCCCCGATCTCAATGAGTGGGGGCCAAACACCAATATTGGAATTTGAACAATTGTCCTCTGCTCTTGCTTCGATCTCAGTTGGACGAAGACACCGACCTGGAACTGTTTGAACAGGGACCTTTCGCACTGAAAGGATATTTGTGAATCCGAGAGATTGAGCTTGAGCCGAGAGATTGACATTTATGACTCTTGAGGTCAACTATGTCAACTACTATTTACCATTATATACAGTACCTACTGCATTTTAGTATATATTCTATGTGACATGACCCTTTTCTTGCTGTGCCATAGGTGTACATTCTGTGGGGTCTGCTGTCAGAAGTATATCAATGCCAACATGGACGAGAGGTCGGTCACCACGGTACGATCCACAATGAAGGTGTTCGCAAATGGCTCAGAGACCATCATCTTTGTCTTCCTCGGCATCTCGGCCATAGATCCGTCTATATGGGTGTGGAACACAGCCTTTATCCTCCTCACACTCCTCTTCATCTTTGTGTTCAGGTTCATAGGTGAGTTTGGGTCATAATCTTTAGTATGATTTTGTGAGAGGGGGAATCAATGGACATTCTATTTCGTTCAATCTCTATAGGATGAACAATATCGTAGTTTGGAAGTTTAGGCAATTGCCAACTTGCAATCCCTGTGTGTGTAGTTCAATATTATACACAATAATTCTCATTGAAGGCTTCACATTACCAGCACTGACACGATGTGTGTGTATGCAGAGATTGGAAAAAGATGCATCTAAAAATAGCTTGTTTCAAATACGAAATACCCGACAGACCAATATATCAAAATAAAATAAAAGAGTACTTTTGTATAGTACTGGGCCAATTGTGCACCGTCCTATGGGAGTACCGGTTGCAGCACAGCCTGGGAATGAATCCAGGTCTTTAGTAATGCCTCTAGCACTGCGATGCAGTGCCTTAGACCACGCCGTCACTCGGGAGGCCCCAAATACAGTCATTTAGGTATCTTTATATTCTCAAAATACAAAATAAAACTACAAGAACTTTCTCAGTAACGATAATTGTTTTACTTGCCATGACCTTG
The DNA here is from genome assembly GCF_023373465.1 of Oncorhynchus keta. NCBI lineage: Eukaryota > Metazoa > Chordata > Actinopteri > Salmoniformes > Salmonidae > Oncorhynchus > Oncorhynchus keta. The sequence continues at coordinate 44,292,441 of NC_068439.1, forward strand.
AAGTGTTTGTTTTTTTACAACTTTATTTGATGAAGACTGTTAGTTGCTATGGAAGCAAGAGTGAAAGAGAAATGATGTGGTGCAGATATCTGGACATATGTGTCGCAGTCCGCAATTTTTGAGGATAACTTTTTGACTCGTGAGTGCTACTTTCAGAAGTACTGGCTGAAAAGTAAACAAAAGTACCAGATAATATCTTTAATATTGACAATATGGTCAGAGTAGCTACATTATTCCTATTGATAAGGTTGTCATTGTCAAAAAATGGATGTTATCTTTTGTTTGAAAAGGTCAAAAATCACACTCTGCAAATCTGGTAATAACATTTTCTATTGAGTTTACCACTTGTAATTCCGATAACTCTGATAGCATGTGAACGTGGCATAACTCTGAGGTGTGAAGACATACGCAATCAAGACGTCTTCATTTTTTTATTTAAATTGAATGAATTAGGAAAAATAGTTATCATTTTATTTCACTTTGAAAATGTGAAGTAGGTTGTATAGATCTGTATGGAAACACTCTAATTTAATCCCTTTTTAGAAGTAATTTTATGGCAGCAAAATGTGAAGACTGCAAGGGGGGGTGTAGACTTTCACTAGGCACTGAACATGTAACAGAAATACTGCCTATCTCTGTGTGTATTTATATCACAGGGGTCTTTTTACTGACCTGGATTCTGAACCAGTACCGACTGGTTCCCTTGGACTTTATTGATCAACTAGTGATGGGCTACGGTGGCCTACGTGGGGCCGTAGCCTATGGCCTTGTGCTCCTGCTGGACGAGAATAAGTACAAGGAGAAGAAATTGATGATCAGCACCACCCTCATAGTGGTGTACTTCACTGTCATGTTGCAGGTAAAATAGCTAATTTAAATGTCAAACGTCAGTCCATACATATTTCACCATTTGTAGTTTTCTTTCATACACTATATGTCTTGAACAGACTGGTATGTGTTCATTTGCTACCGGTTTACTATATTTTCTCCTTATTTGTTGCAGGGAATAACCATGAAACCACTGGTCACCTGGCTGAAAGTGAAGAGAGCAGCAGTGTCAGAACGCACACTAGCAGAAAAAATACAGAATAGGGTAACTATCTGATCAGAAGTCTTTGTTGTTCATCAATCCCAAAGAATCAGACAACAAACCTTATATCTCTGTAATAAATCCCCAAAGTAATGTTTCTACTTTTGAAAACTGTACTACACACTTTTTCAATCACAGGTCTGTCAAATGAATGACAGACCTGTCAGGGGAGAACACAAATAAATTAGTAGCAGGGCAAGATTCATTTGGACTAAAAATAAAGCGCACTCGTGATGATATACTCTTTGTAAGCTAGTACACTCGTGATGAAACAGTGTGAGATAGCGCACTCGTGGTATAATACTCTTATAGGATAAGCAACTGGTGGTAATTGGCATGAGAATGCATACTCTGCTTTTCGAATCAAATAGCTCCCTCCTAAGAACAGCTAGCCCAGGAGGTCTCTAGGAAAGAGTGGTGACACAACATACAACAAACATATAAACAAAGAAAATGTAATTAGTCCAACCTTCTAATGCAACCCAAGTATTTTACATGGATACCAGCTCATTTGCGTCAGGGTCCTGACACAAAGCTTTCTTCAGGCTGTCTGTTGGTCCATCCCCCACTCAAAGAGAGTATTGACTAACATTTGGATATCAGAAAAAACGACTTTGTCATGACGCCTGCCTGGCTGACTCTGCGCCCGAGGAAGGTAACCTCTTTCTGCATGAAAATGCACTCAGCCCAGCTCTTTGGATTTGGCCCAGAACTTCCTTAACGTTTTCCAACGACGTCTCAGACCTTGTCCCACGCACCAGTAGGTCATTGAAATACACCAAACATTGTTCCGGGCACACCTTTGAGAACCTACTCCATAAACAATGTCTTTGGTTTGTCTTCGGGTGCCAGAGGTACCTGCCAGTATCCACTCCGTAAATCCAGGGAGGAGAATCAAGCTAAGCCATCAACATAATCAAGGCATCTGTCTCTCCGAGGCAGTGGATAGGTGTCTTTCACAATCTTGTCGCTAAGTTGCCGATAGTCAGCAGAGAACCTATAGGTTCCATCCTTTTTGGGGACCATGACTACGAGGAGGCTTATCAAGGTTCGTTGGTGTCAGTAGATGCTATCTGTTCTATGAGCATAGGGCATCCATCTGGCGCATTGACAGATGGGGCGTGTGTTGCCTGTGTCAATGGTGTGCTGCACCAAGTAGGTTCGATCTACATCATTAAGGGTGACAGGAAAGCTGTGCCGGAATGTGTAAAGTAGGTCCCAGATTTGTTGTCGCTCCCACATGTGGCGACTGCTGCTGATTCTGCGTCTGTGGTGACACTTGTCGCCTGTAGAACTGGTGTAGGCGGGAACTGTAGTGCCTCATGGGGCTCCATGGTGGTGGCTATCATTGGATAGGGGAAACATGCACTCTGCAAAGGGGCTTCCCACTGAAGGCTAGGGCTTGTCAGTTGGCACGATTGGTTTGCTCGTACTGGGGAAGGCAGACTCACTGAAAAGGAGGATGGGTTTATCATGTTGGAACATAATGTTATTTGTCTGGAAGTCAAGCTTTGCCTCAGCCTCAGTCACCCACCTGCATCAAGACTTCACAGCGTCCCAGTATAGGAGCTCTTTATACAGTTACGGAGATAAAGGTTAAGCCCAAGTTGGTTAAGGGTCACTGTGGAACCTGTGTCCAGTAATGCACATGTCAAAAATAACTTGACAGCAGTTAGTGGCAAGGGGGATAGGTGTACAGAGGCGAAGGGTTCTGGAAGATGAAGGGTGTTCATCAAGGGCTGAGTGTCAGTAGCTAAACCCTTCTTTTATAAAGTATCAACCAATTCATCTAAAAGTGTTGAAATTGGTCAATTGAAATATAATCTTTACAAACGAAATATTATTTCAGACCTTTGACCACATGCGTGTTGCCATTGAGGACATTTCTGGACAAATAGGAGATAACTACATGAGAGACAAGTATGTGGACACTAACATCATATTATCAACTTCAATAAGTTATTATTATCATATAAGTATTCTTTAAATAAATGTATTACATACCATACCTTCAAAGACTAAAGTTAGCACTAAATTGTTTTTTTTACTCTCTTCTCGTATCCTTCTAAGGTGGAATAACTTTGAGGAGAAGTGGTTGCACTGGCTCTTGATGACACCCATTGCCAGGAAGTCTTGTGACCCCATATTCAACATTTTCCACAAGCTCAACATCAAGGATGCCACAAGCTATGTGAAAGAGGTAAGAATGACTCACAAGGTCAGGGAAATCCATGACAACTTAATACTGTAGTTGCAATGCTACACAATATATTTAACCTCAAGGATCACTGATTTACTGTAACATTACAACAAATAGAAAAATTGGATGGCAGACCATGAAAGATGTGTATAGCAGATGTTGCAGCGGGTGCAGTGAAATGGTTGTGTTATTAGAACTGTTATGAGCTAATAACACAAGCATTTCACTGCATGCGCTGCTACATCTGCTATACTGTGTACGTGACCACTAAACTTTGATTTGATGAAGAATTTGTATCCCATTATTATAGGGAGAACGCAGAGGCTCATTGGCATTCGTACGTAATGAAAGCAAGGCCGATGTGGATTTCAATAAGAAGTTTGGTGCCGATTTTTCAGAGGTGATGCCTTACATCATGACAGAAAATATGGGACCAGATCATGTTCCAGTCTCCTCCATCTTGTAAGCAACATTTCTTGACTTAGTCTGCATCCCAATAGCACCATATTCCATATTGCTGATGTCAAAAGTAATGCACTATAGGAAATAGGGTGCCATTTGGGATGCGACCTTATGCATGTCTAAAACACATGCATCATTAACTTGGGATGGCGGAAATGTAAACTTAAACCCTGTTGTGGGATTCCACTCCAGCAAAAAATATGTTTGCTATTTCAGAGTGTTCTCGCAATTATAACATTGGTTATAATAAAGTATATAAAGTATATTGGATGGAAAGACGTTTGACATGGCAACAGCTCTAAAAAGAGGCTATAGCAAGCACTGCTACCTTTAGGCACAAACACAGGTTTAGTTTAAAGCAACCTCGGACAACCCTGGGGCAAAGTACAGGCACTGAAACTGATAGTGTGTGCAGCTTACTCACACGTTTGGCAGATGTAATGGCTAAGTAAAGCAATATTAAATTAGAGAACTAATTTCCATGCTTTCCAATGGCGCAAACTATCTGCTTGGTCAATCTCCATTCCTACGCCCACTTGCAGCTAAAACGCTGCTATACGTGATGCCAGAAAGACTGGCAGGGCTGGGAATGGGACCATAGAAATTTAGATTTAGGCGTGTATAATACAATCCCTCATTAGAACAACCTTTCATAGCGGGGGAGGGGGGTGCTTGGTGTCATTGTCCATAGGGAAGACCCATTTGCGACCACGGTTTAACTGATGACTTGAGATGTTGCATCAATATAACCACATCATTGTCCTTTCACATGATGCCATCTATTTTTTAAAGTGCACCAGTCCCTCCTGCTGCAATGCACCCCCACAACATGATGCTGCCACCCCCGTGCGCAAGCCTCCCCCCTTTACCTCCAAACATTTCGATGGTCATTATGGTCAAACAGTTCTATTTTTGTTTCATCAGACCAGAGAACATTTCTCCAAAAAGTACAATCTTTGTCCCCATGTGCAGTTGTAAACCGTAGTCTGGCTTTTATATGGCGGTTTTGGAGCAGTGTCTTCTTCCTTGCTGAGCGGCCTTTCGGGTTATGTCGGTATAGGACTCGTTTTAATGTGGATATAGACACTTTTGTACCTATTTCCTCTAGCATCTTCACAAGGTCCTTTGCTGTTGTTCTGGGATTGATTTGCACTTTTGGCACCAACGTACCTTCATCACTAGGAGACAGAACGCGTCTCCTTCCTGAGTAGTATGACGGCTCCCGAAATTGCTCCCAAAGATGGATTGACAACTTTTTTTCTGAGATCTTGGCTGATTTCTTTGGATGTTCCCATGATGTCAAGCAAAGAGACACTGAGTACAGCTCCAGTTGACTCAAATGATGTCAATTAGCCTATGAGAAACTTCTAAAGCCATGACATCATTTTCTGGAATTTTCCAAGCTGTATAAAGGCACAGTCAAGTATGTCAACTTCTGACCCAGAAGTGAAATAATTAAACAATTGTTGCATGCATAAAGTAGATGTCCTAAGTAACTTGCCAAAATTATAGTTTGGTAACAGGAAATGTGTGGAGTGGTTGAAAAACAAGTTTTGATGACTCCAACCTAAGTGTATGTAAACTTCCGACTTCAACTGTAGGAATTCCTCTTGTCCAGATGGGATAGGGCAGTGTGCATTGCGATGGCGATTGCATCGTCTGTGGATCTATTTGGTGCTGTAAGCAAATTGAAGTGGGTCTAGGGTGTCAGGTAAGGTAGAGGTGATATGATCCTTCACTAGTCTCTCAAAGCACTTCATGATGACAGAAGTGAGTATTACTGGACAATAGTTATTTAGTTGAGTTACCTTTGCTTTCTTGGGTACAGGAACAACGGTGGACATCTTGAAGCATGTGGAGACAGTAGACTGGGATAGGGAGAGATTGAATATGTCCGTAAACACTCAAGCCAGCTGGTCTGCGCATGCTCTGAGGACGCGGCTAGGGATGCCGTCTGGGCCGGCAGCCTTGCGAGGGTTAACACGTTTAAATGTCTTACTCCCGTCAGCCACAGAGGAGGAGAGCCCAGAGTCCTTGGTAGCGGCCGCGTCGGTGGCACTGTGTTATTCTCAAAGCGGGTGAAGAAGGTGTTTAGCTTGTCTGGATGCAAGACGACGTGGTCCACGACGTGGCTGGTTTTCCCTTTGTAGTCCGTGATTGTCTGTATAGCCTGCCACATACGTCTCGTGTCTGAGCCGTTGAATTGCGACTCCACTTTGTCTCTATACTGACGTTTTGCCTGTTTGATTGCCTTACGGAGGGAATAACTACACTGCTTATATTCATTCATATTCCCAGTCACCTTGGCATGGTTAACTTCTTCGGGATAGGGGGCAGCATTTTCACGTTCGGATAAATAGGGTGTCCAAATTCAACTTCCTGCTACTCTTCCCCAGAATATAAGATATGCATATTATTAGTACATTTGGATAGAACACTCTGAAGTTTCTAAAACTGTTTGAATCATGTCTGTGAGTATAACAGAACTTATGTAGCATGCAAAACACAGAGGACAAACCATTCAAAACATTTTTTGAGGTCACTAAGGTTTCATTGGGAAACCAGATTTCTTAAGGGACTTATTTGCAGTTCCTACCGCTTCCACTGGATGTCACCAGTCTTTTTGAAATTGGTTGAAGTTATTCCTTTTTTGTAATGAAGAAGTACGGCCATCTTGAACAAGTGTCACGTCGTGTGTACTGTTTGATAGTTGCGCAAGACCAGAAAGCATGCTTAAGTTTGTTGTCTTCCTGTATTGAACACAGATCATCCCTTCTTCAATTTTATTGATTATTTACGTTTAAAAATACCTAAAGTTGTATTAAAAAAGTATTTTGAAATGTTTTGGCAAGGTTTACAGGTAACTTTTGAGATCTTTTGTCGTGACGTTGGTCAAGTTGGAACCAATGTTTTGCTGGATCAAACGCGCCAAATACATGGACATTTTGGATATATATGGACGGAATTAATCAAATCAAATGTATTTATATAGCCCTTTTGTTGATATATTTTGTTGATAGCTGATATCTCAAAGTGCTGTACAGAAACCCAGCCTAAAAGAGCAAGCAATGCAGGTGTAGAAGCACAGTGGCTAGGAAAAACTCCCTAGAAAGAACAAAACATAGGAAGAAACCTAGAGAGGAACCAGGCTATGAGGGGTGGCCAGTCCTCTTCTGGCTGTGACAGGTGGAGATTATAACAGAACATGGCCAAGATGTTCAAATGTTCATAAATGACCAGCATGGTCAAATAATAATAATCACAGTAGGTGTCGAGAGTGCAGCAAGTCAGCACCTCAAGAGTAAATGTCAGTTGGCTTTTCATAGCCGATCATTAAGAGTATCTCTACCACTCCTGCTGTCTCTAGAGAGCTGAAAACAGCAGTTCTGGGACAGGTAGCACGTCTGGTGAACAGGTCAGGATTCCATAGCCACAGGCGGAACAGTTGAAACTGCAGCAGCAGCACGGCCAGGTGGACTGAGGACAGCAAGGAGTCATCATGCCAGGTAGTCCTGAGGCATGGTCCTAGGGCTCAGGTCCTCCGAGAGAGAGAAAGAAAGAGAGAAAGAGAGATTTAGAGAGAGCATACTTAAATTCACACAGGAAACCGGATAAGACAGGAGTACTCCAGATATAACAAACTGACCCTAGCCCCCCTGAGACAGGAGGGGTCAGGAGACACTGTGGCCCCATCTGATGATACCCCCGGACAGGGCCAAACAGGAAGGATATAACCCCACCCACTTTGCCAAAGCACAGCCCCCACACCACTAGAGGGATATATTCAACCACCAACTTACCATCCTGAGACAAGGCTGAGTATAGCCCACAAAGATCTCCGCCACTGCACAACCCAATGGGGGGCGCCAACCCAGACAGGAAGATCACATCAGTGACTCAACCCACTCACGTGACGCACCCCTTCTCGGGAGGGCATTAAAGAGCACCAGTAAGCCAGTGACTCAGCCCCTGTAATAGGGTTAGAGGCAGAGAATCCCAGTGGAAAGAGGGGAACCGGCCAGGCAAATCAAATCAAATCAAATTGTATTTGTCACATACACATGGTTAGCAGATGTTAATGCGAGTGTAGCGAAATACTTGTTTTTTTTTTATTTTTATTTCACCTTTATTTAACCAGGTAGGCTAGTTGAGAACAAGTTCTCATTTGCAACTGCGACCTGGCCAAGATAAAGCATAGCAGTGTGAACAGACAACACAGAGTTACACATGGAGTAAACAATTAGCAAGTCAATAACACAGTAGAAAAAATGGGCAGTCTATATACAATGTGTGCAAAAGGCATGAGGAGGTAGGCGAATAATACAATTTTTGCAGATTAACACTGGAGTGATAAATGATCAGATGGGCATGTACAGGTAGAGATATTGGTGTGCAAAAGAGCAGAAAAGTAAATACATAAAAACAGTATAAAAACAGTATGGGAATGAGGTAGGTGAAAATGGGTGAGCTATTTACCTATAGACTATGTACAGCTGCAGCGATCGGTTAGCTGCTCGGATAGCTGATGTTTGAAGTTGGTGAGGGAGATAAAAGTCTCCAACTTCAGCGATTTTTGCAATTCGTTCCAGTCACAGGCAGCAGAGTACTGGAACGAAAGGCGGCCAAATGAGGTGTTGGCTTTAGGGATGATCAGTGAGATACACCTGCTGGAGCGCGTGCTACGGATGGGTGTTGCCATCGTGACCAGTGAACTGAGATAAGGCGGAGCTTTACCTAGCATGGACTTGTAGATGACCTGGAGCCAGTGGGTCTGGCGACGAATATGTAGTGAGGGCCAGCCGACTAGAGCATACAAGTCGCAGTGGTGGGTGGTATAAGGTGCTTTAGTGACAAAACGGATGGCACTGTGATAGACTGCATCCAGTTTGCTGAGTAGAGTGTTGGAAGCCATTTTGTAGATGACATCGCCGAAGTCGAGGATCGGTAGGATAGTCAGTTTTACTAGGGTAAGCTTGGCAGCGTGAGTGAAGGAGGCTTTGTTGCGGAATAGAAAGCCGACTCTTGATTTGATTTTTGATTGGAGATGTTTGATGTGAGTCTGGAAGGAGAGTTTGCAGTCTAGCCAGACACCTAGGTACTTATAGATGTCCACATATTCAAGGTCGGAACCATCCAGGGTGGTGATGCTAGTCGGGCATGCGGGTGCAGGCAGCGATCGGTTGAAAAGCATGCATTTGGTTTTACTCGCGTTTAAGAGCAGTTGGAGGCCACGGAAGGAGTGCTGTATGGCATTGAAGCTCGTTTGGAGGTTTGATAGCACAGTGTCCAATGACGGGCCGAAAGTATATAGAATGGTGTCGTCTGCGTAGAGGTGGATCAGGGAATCGCCCGCAGCAAGAGCAACATCATTGATATATACAGAGAAAAGAGTCGGCCCGAGAATTGAACCCTGTGGCACCCCCATAGAGACTGCCAGAGGACCGGACAGCATGCCCTCCGATTTGACACACTGAACTCTCAAATTACTTTGTCTGCAAAGTAATTGGTGAACCAGGCAAGGCAGTCATTCGAAAAACCGAGGCTGTTGAGTCTGCCGATAAGAATATGGTGATTGACAGAGTCGAAAGCCTTGGCGAGGTCGATGAAGACGGCTGCACAGTACTGTCTTTTATCGATGGCGGTTATGATATCATTTAGTACCTTGAGTGTGGCTGAGGTGCACCCGTGACCGGCTCGGAAACCAGATTGCACAGCGGAGAAGGTACGGTGGGATTCGAGATGGTCAGTGACCTGTTTGTTGACTTGGCTTTCGAAGACCTTAGATAGGCAGGGCAGGATGGATATAGGTCTATAGCAGTTTGGGTCCAGGGTGTCTCCCCCTTTGAAGAGGGGGTGACTGCGGCAGCTTTCAATCCTTGGGGATCTCAGACGATATGAAAGAGAGGTTGAACAGGCTGGTAATAGGGGTTGCGACAATGGCGGCAGATAGTTTCAGAAATAGCGGGTCCAGATTGTCAAGCCCAGCTGATTTGTACGGGTCCAGGTTTTGCAGCTCTTTCAGAACATCTGCTATCTGGATTTGGGTAAAGGAGAACCTGGAGAGGCTTGGGTGAGGAACTACGGGGGGGCGGAGCTGTTGGCCGAGGTTGGAGTAGCCAGGCGGAAGGCATGGCCAGCCGTTGAGAAGTGCTTATTGAAGTTTTCGATAATCATGGATTTATCGGTGGAGACCGTGTTTCCTAGCCTCAGTGCAGTGGGCAGCTGGGAGGAGGTGCTCTTGTTCTCCATGGACTTCACAGTGTCCCAGAACTTTTTGGAGTTGGAGCTACAGGATGCAAACTTCTGCCTGAAGAAGCTGGCCTTAGCTTTCCTGACTGACTGCGTGTATTGGTTCCTGACTTCCCTGAACAGTTGCATATCACGGGGCTATTCGATGCTATTGCAGTCCGCCACAGGATGTTTTTGTGCTGGTCGAGGGCAGTCAGGTCTGGAGTGAACCAAGGGCTGTATCTGTTCTTGGTTCTGCATTTTTTGAACGGAGCATGCTTATCTAAAATGGTGAGGAAGTTACTTTTAAAGAATGACCAGGCATCCTCAACTGACGGGCTGAGGTCAATGTCCTTCCAGGATACACGGGCCAGGTCGATTAGAAAGGCCTGCTCACAGAAGTGTTTTAGGGAGCGTTTGACAGTGATGAGGGGTGGTCGTTTGACTGCGGCTCCGTGGCGGATACAGGCGATGAGGCAGTGATCGCTGAGATCCTGGTTGAAGACAGTGGAGGTATATTTGGAGGGCCAGTTGGTCAGGATGACGTCTATGAGGGTGCCCTTGTTTACAGAGTTAGGGTTGTACCTGGTGGGTTCCTTGATGATTTGAGTGAGATTGAGGGCATCTAGCTTAGATTGTAGGACTGCCGGGGTGTTAAGCATATCCCAGTTTAGGTCACCTAACAGAACAAACTCTGAAGCTAGATGGGGGCGATCAATTCACAAATGGTGTCCAGGGCACAGCTGGGAGCTGACGGGGTCGGTAGCAGGCGGCAACAGTGAGAGACTTGTTTCTGGAGAGAGTAATTTTCAAAATTAGTAGTTCGAACTGTTTGGGTATGGACCTGGAAAGTATGACATTACTTTGCAGGCTATCTCTGCAGTAGACTGCGACTCCGCCCCCTTTGGCAGTTCTATCTTGACGGAAGATGTTATAGTTGGGTATGGAAATCTCTGAATTTTGGTGGCCTTCCTGAGCCAGGATTCAGACACGGCAAGGATATCAGGGTTAGCAGAGTGTGCTAAAGCAGTGAGTAAAACAAACTTAGGGAGGAGGCTTCTGATGTTGACATGCATAAAACCAATACTTTTTGATCACAGAAGTCAACAAATGAGGGTACCTGGGGACATGCAGGGCCTGGGTTTACCTCCACATCACCCGCGGAACAGAGAAGGAGTAGTATGAGGGTGCGGCTAAAGGCTATCAAAACTGGTCGCCTAGAGCGTTGGGGGCAGAGGATAAGAGGAGCAGGTTTCTGGGCATGGTAGAATATATTCAGGGCATAATGCGCAGACAGGGGTATGGTGGGGTGCGGGTACAGCGGAGGTAAGCCCAGGCACTGGGTGATGATGAGAGAGGTTGTATCTCTGGACATGCTGGTTGTAATGGGTGAGGTCACCGCATGTGTGGGGGGTGGGACAAAGGAGGTAACAGGGGTATGCAGAGTGGATCTAGGGGCTCCATTGTGAACTAAAACAATTGTGCTTCTAGTTCCGACAATGCAGTAATAACCAACAAGTAATCTAACTAACAATTCCAAAACAACTGTCTTATACACAGTGTAAGGGGATAAGAATATGTACATAAAGATATATGAATGAGTGATGGTACAGAGCAGCATAGGCAAGATACAGTAGATGGTATCGAGTACAGTATATACATATGAGATGAGTATGTAAACAAAGTGGCATAGTTAAAGTGGCTAGTGATACATGTATTACATAAGGATGCAGTAGATGATATAGAGTACAGTATATACGTATGCATATGAGATGAATAATGTAGGGTATGTAACATTATATTAGGTAGCATTGTTTAAAGTGGCTAGTGATATATTTTACATCATTTCCCATCAATTCCCAATATTAAAGTGGCTGGAGTTGAGTCAGTGTCTGTGTGTTGGCAGCAGCCACTCAATGTTAGTGGTGGCTGTTTAACAGTCTGATGGCCTTGAGATAGAAGCTGTTTTTCAGTCTCTCGGTCCCAGCTTTGATGCACCTGTACTGACCTCGCCTTCTGGATGATAGCGGGGTGAACAGGCAGTGGCTCGGGTGGTTGTTGTCCTTGAGACAGAGACAGCAAGGGTGGTTCGTTGCTCCAGAGCCTTTCCGTTCACATTCACACTCCTGGGCCAGACTACACTCAATCATATGACCCACTGAAGAAATGAGTCTTCAGCAAAGACTTAAAGGTTGAGACCGAGTCTGCGTCTCTCACATGGGCAGGCCGACCATTCCATAAAAATTGAGCTCTATAGGAGAAAGCCCTGCCTTCAGCTGTTTGCTGAGAAATTCTAGGGACAATTAGGAGGCCTGCGTCTTGTGACCGTAGCGTACGTGTAGGTATGTACAGCAGGACCAAATCAGAGATATAGGTTGGAGCAAGCCCATGTAATGCTTTGTAGGTTAGCAGTGAAACCTTGAAATCAGCCCTTGCCTTGACAAGAAGCCATTGTAGGGAGGCTAGCACTGGAGTAATATAATACTTTTTTGGGGTTCTAGTCAGGATTCTAGCAGCCGTATTTACCACTAACTGAAGTTTATTTAGTGCTTTATCCGGGTAGCTGGAAAGTAGAGCATTGCAGTAGTCTAACTTAGAAGTAACAAAAGCATGGATACATTTTTCTGCATCATTTTTGGACAGAAAGTTTCTGATTTTTGCAATGTTATGTAGATGGAAAAAAACTGTCCTTGAAACATTCTTGATATGTTCGTAAAAAGAGAGATCAGTGTCCAGAGTAACGCTGAGGTCCTTCACAGTTTTATTTGAGACGACTGTACAGCCATTAAGATTAATTGCCAGATTCATCAGAAGATCTCTTTGTTTCTTGGGACCTAAAACAAGCATCTCTGTTTTGTCCGAGTCTGAAAGTAGAAAGTTTGCAGCCATCCACTTCCTTATGTCTGAAACACAGGCTTCTAGAGAGGGCAATTTTGGGGTTTCACCATGTTTCATTGAAATGTACAGCAGTGTGACATCCGCATAGCAGTGAAAGTTAACATTATGTTTTCGAATCCCCAAGAGGTAAAATATATATAGTGAAAACAATATAGTGGTCCTAAAACGGAACCTTGAGGAACACCGAAATTTACAGTTGACTTGTCAGAGGACAAACCATTCACAGAGACAAACTGATATCTTTCCGACAGATAAGATCTAAACCAGGCCAGAACTTGTCCGTGTAGACCAATTTGGGTTTCCAATCTCTCCAAAATAATGTGGTGATCGATTATATCAAAAGCAGCACTAAGGTCTAGGAGCACGAGAACCGATGCAGAGCCTCGGTCTGATGCCATTAAAAGGTAATTTACCACCTTCACAAGTGCAGTCTCAGTGCTCTGGTGGAGTCTAAAACCAGACTGAAGCATTTCATATACATTGTTTGTCTTCAGGAAGCGACGACTATGCTAATTATTTTGTTTACGTCCCCTGCGGGTCTTTTGGGGTGTTACATGCTATCAGATAATAGCTTCTCATGCTTTCGCCGAAAAGGCATTTTAAAAATCTGACTTGTTGCCTGGATTCACAACGAGTGTAGCTTTAATTCAATACCCTGCAAGTGTATTTTAATGAACGTTTGAGTTTTAACTAATACTATTAGCATTTACATTTGCATTTGCATTTCCAGAGCTCTAGATGGGACGCCTGCGTGCCAGGTAGGACCAAGAGGTTAAGTTGGAAAAATAGGATGATCGAGCAGCAGTAGTAAGGGCTCTTCGATACTGCACGGTACTGTCTTTCCAAGTTAGTCGGAAGACTTCCAGTTCGGTGTGGCGCCATTTCCGTTCCAATTTTCTGGAAGCTTGCTTTAGAGCTCGGGTATTTTCTGTATACCAGGGAGCTAGTTTCTTATGAGAAATGTTTTTAGTTTTTAGGGATTCAACTGCATCTAGGGTATTGCGCAAGGTTAAATTGAGTTCCTCAGTTAGGTGGTTAACTGATTTTTGTCCTCTGACGTCCTTGGGTAGGCAAAGGGAGTCTGGAATGGCATCAAGGAATCTTTGTGTTGTCTGTGAATTTATAGCACGACTTTTGATGCTCCTTGGTTGGGGTCTGAGCAGATTATTTGTTGCAATTGCAAACGTAATAAAATGGTGGTCCGATAGGCCAGGATTATGAGGAAAAACATTAAGATCCACAACATTTACTCCATGGGACAAAACTAGGTCCAGAGTATGACTGTGGCAGTGAGTGGGTCCAGAGACATGTTGGACAAAACCCACCGAGTAGATGATGGCTCTGAAAGCCTTTTGGAGTAGGTCTGTGGACTTTTCCATGTGAATATTAAAGTCAGCAAAAAATTAGAATATTATCTGCTATGACTACAATGTCCGATAGGAATTCAGGGAACTCAATAAGGAAGGCTGTATATGACCCAGGAGGCCTGAAAACAGTAGCTATAAAAATGATTGAGTAGGCTGCATAGATTTCATGACTAGAAGCTCAAAAGACGAAAAAAAAAAAAAATTGTAAATTGAAATTTGCTATCGTAAATGTTAGCAACACCTCCGCCTTTGCGGAATGCACGGGGGATATGGTCACTAGTGTAACCAGGAGGTGAGGCATCATTTAACACAGTAAATTCATCAGGCTTAACCTCTAATGACTCCCCATCCCGCATGAGGGAGCGTAATCATCGACTGACACTAATTAGCATAACGCAACAGACATAAATATTCCTAGAAAATATTCCTATTCATGAAAATCACAAGTGAAATATATTGAGACCCAGCTTAGCCTTTTTTTAATCACCCTGTCAGCTCAGATTTTCAAAATATGCTTCACAGCCAAAGCGAGACAAGCATTTGTGTAAGTTTATCGATAGCCTAGCATAGCATTTTGTCCAGCTAGCAGCAGGTAACTTGGTCACGGAAATCAGAAAAGCAATCAAATTAAATCATTTACCTTTGATGAGCTTCGGATGTTTTCACTCACGAGACTCCCAGTTAGATAGCCAATGTTCCTTTTTTCCAAAAATATTATTTTTGTAGGCAAAATAGCTCCGTTTGTTCTTCATGTTTGGCTGAGAAATCGCCCGGAAATTTCAGTCATGAAAACGCAGAAAAATATTCAAAATTAGCTCCATAATGTCAACAGAAACATGGCAAACGCTGTTTATAATCAATCCACAAGGTGTTTTTCAAATATCTATTCGATAATATATCCACCGGGACAATTGGTTTTTCAGTCGGACCGATTGGAATAATGGCTACCTCTGTATTTTACTCGAGAATCACTCCGGGAGCCATCAGGTGACCAGTTGCGCAACTACATCACAATGCTGTAGACACCTTGGGGAATACGGAGAAAAAGTAATCTGGTTGATAGCCCATTCACTGCTCAATAGGGACGCATTGGAACGCAGAGCTTTCAAAACGTTTGAGTTTTAACTAATACTATTAGCATTTAGCGTAGCGCATTTGCATTTCCAGAGCTTCCGGATTGGATTTTTCTCAGGCTTTCACCTGCAATATCAGTTCTGTTATACTCACAGACTATATTTTTACAGTTTTGGAAACTTTAGAGTGTTTTCTATCCTAAGCTGTCAATTATATACATATTCTAGCATCTTGTCCTGACAAAATATGCCGTTTACTACGGGAATGTTATTTTTCCAAAAATGAAAATACTGCCCATTTTAAGCCATGTTTCAGTCAGGCCAATCACATCAAGATTATGATCAGTGATTCGTTCATTGACGATAACTGCCTTTGAAGTAAGGGATCTAACATTAAGTAGCCATATTTTGAGATGTGAGTTATCACGATCTCTTTCCATAATGGCAGGAATGGAGGAGGTCTTTATCCTAGTGAGATTGCTAAGGCGAACACCGCCATGTTTAGTTTTGCCCAACCCAGGTCGCAGTCTCAATAGGGATAGCTGAGCTGACTACACTGACTGTGCTAGTGACAGACTGCACTAAGCTGGTAGGCTGGCTAACAGCCTGCTGCCTGGCCTGCACCCTATTTCATTGTGGAGCTAGAGGAGTTAGAGCCCTGTCTATGTTGGTAGATAAGATGAGTGCACTCCTCCAGCTAGGATGGAGTCTGTCACTCCATAGCAGGCCAGGCTTGGTCCTTGAGTCCCAGAAAGAGGGCCAATTATCTACAAATTCTATCTTTTGGGAGGGGCAGAAAACAGTTTTCAACCAGCGATTGAGTTGTGAGACTCTGCTGTAGAGCTCATCACTCCCCCTAACTGGGAGGGGCCAGAGACAATTACTCGATGCCGACACATCTTTCTAGATGATTTACACGCTGAAGCTATGTTGCGCTTGGTGACCTCTGACTGTTTCATCCTAACATCGTTGGTGCCGACGTGGATAACAATATCTCTATACTCTCTACACTCCCAGTTTTAGCTTTAGCCAGCACCATCTTCAGATTAGCCTTAAAGTCGGTAGCCCTGCCCCCTGGTAAACAGTGTATGATCGCTGGATGATTCGTTTTAAGTCTAATACTGTGGGTAATGGAGTTGCCAATGACTAGGGTTTTCAATTTGTCAGAGCTAATGGTGGGAAGCTTCAGCGTCTCAGACCCCGTAACGGGACGAGTAGAGACAAGAGAAGGCTCGGCCTCAGACTCCGATTCGCTGCTTAATAGGGAAAACCGGTTGAAAGTTTCTGTCGGCTGAATGAGAAACACCGTTTGAGCATTCCTACAGCATTTCCCTCCAGAAACGATGAGAAAGTTGTCCGGCTGCGGGGACCATACGAGCGGATTTATACTAACGTTACTATCTGTACTTACTGGTGGCACAGATGCTGTTTCATCCTTTCCTACACTGAAATTACCCTTGCCTAACGATTGCGTCTGAAGCTGGGCTTGCAGCACAGTTATCCTCGCCGCAAGGCGATCATTCTCCTGTATATTATGAGTACAGCAACTGCAATTAGAAGGCATCATGTTAATGTTACTACTTAGCTTCGGCTGTTGGAGTGAAAAAGTTGAATGAAAAAAAGTTGACGGAGGGAAAAAACAAAAATATAAACGGTAATTAACAAGTAAAAACCGTAAAGTTGTCAGGTAGCAAAGTAAGGTTGGCAACAAGACGCACAAAACTCACAGCAACACGTAAATACGTCTGCAAGTTGTGATCGAACAAAAGGACCATTTGTGATGTTTATGGGACATATTGGAGTGCCAACAAAAGAAGCTTGTCAAAGGTAAGGCATAATTTATATTTTATTTCTGCATTTTGTGTCGCACCTGCAGAGTTGAAATATGCTACTCTCTCATTGTTTACTGTTGTGCTATCATCAGATAATAGCATCTTATGCTTTCGACGAAAAGCCTTTTTGAAATCTGACATGTTGGCTGTATTCACAACGAGTGTAGCTTTAATTTGGTATCTTACATGTGTGATTTAATTAACTTGTTAGTCCTCTAGGGGCATTATTTCATTTTTGGATAAAAAGACGTGCCCATTTTAAGCGCAATATTTTGTCACGAAAAGATGCTCGACTATGCTTGAAATTGATAGTTTTGGAAAGAAGACACTCTTACGTTTCCAGAACTGCAAAGATTTTCACTGTGAGTGCCTTATAACAAAAGCTTCAGGCAAAACCAAGATGTTTGAGCGACCAGGAAATGAACAGGATTTCTGAAGGTACGTTTTCCATGATCGCCTTATATGGCTGTGAATGCGACAGGAATGAACGGACACTTTCTAGCGTTTCCCCAAGGTGTCTGCAGCATTGTGACGTATTTGTAGGCATATCATTGGAAGATTGACCATAAGAGACTACAATTGCCAAGTGTCCCGCACGGTGTCTGCGTGGAAATTGGTGCGCAAAAGTCAGCTACCAGTATTTTTCCATCCGAATCAGAGAACAAAGAAGGCTTCTAGGACTGTCATTTCAATGAAGAGATATATGACAAAACACCTTGAGGATTGATTCAAACAACGTTTTCCATGTTTCAGTCGATATTATGGAGTTAATTCGGAAAAAAGTTTGACGTGTAGGTGACTGAATTTTCGGTTAGTTTCGGTAGCCAAATGCATAGTAACAAAACGGAACGATGTGTCCTACACAAGAATCTTTCAGGAAAAACTGGACATCTGCTATGTAACTGAGAGTCTCCTCATTGAAACATCTGAAGTTCTTCAAAGGTAAATTATTTTATTTGATCCCTTTGCTGGTTTTTGTGAATATGTTGCGTGCTAAATGCTAACGTTAAATGCTAAGCGAGCTATCACCACTCTTACACAAATTATTGATTTTCTCTGGTTCTAAAGCATATTTTGAAAATCTGAGATGACAGGATTGTTAAGAAAAGGATAAGCTTGAGAGCAGGCATATTTATTTCATTTCATTTGCGATTTTTAGAAATCGCTAACGTTGCGTTATGGTAATGAGCTTGAGGCTGTAGTAACGCGACCGCATGCGGGATGGGGCGGACTATGAGGTTAAAGTTTTATTTGTATAGTATTTTATTTGAATTTGGCGCTCTGCATTTTGCCTGGCAATTGGCCAGGTGGGACAATTGCGTCCCACCTATCCAAGAGAGGTTAAATGTGATACTTCGTGCTTTCAGTTTTGCGTGAATGCTTCTATCTATCTACGGTTTCTGGTTTGGGTAGGTTTTAATTGTCACACATCCTGATAAACTCAGTCACCGTATCAGTATATGCGTCAATGTTATTCTCAGAGGCTACCCAGAACATATCCCAGTTTGCGTGATCAAAACAATCTTGAAGCGTGGATTCCGATTGGTCAGACCAGCGTTGAATAGTCCTTAGCATGGGTACTTTGTGTTTGAGTTTCTGCCTATAGGAAAGGATGAGCAAAATTGAGTTTTGATCCGATTTGCCAACAGGAGGGCGGGATAGGGACTTGTAGGCATCCCGGAAGTTGGAGTAGCAGTAGTAGAGTGTTTTAGCAGAGCGAGTGCTACAGTCAATGTGTTGATAGAATTTCGCCATTCTTTTCCTCAAATTTGCTTTGTTAAAATCCCCAGCAACGATAAATGAAGCCTCAGGATATGTGGTTTCCAGTTTGCATAAAGTCCAGTGAAGCTCTTTGAGGGCTGTCAAAGTATCGGCTTGATGAGGGAAATATACACGGCTGTGACTATAACTGAAGAGAATTCTCTTGGGAGGTAATATGGTCCGCATTTGATTATGAGGCATTCTATGTCGGGTGAGCAAAAGGACTTGAGTTCCTGTATGTTATCACAATCACGCCATGAGTCGTTAATCATGAAACATACACCCCACCCTTCTTCTTCCTGGAGAGATATGTATACCTGTCTGCACGATGAACTAAGAACCCAACTGGCTGGACAGACACAGACAGTATATCCCGAGAGAGCCATGTTTTCGTGAAACAGAGAATTTTACAATCCCTGATGTCTCTTTGGAAAGAAATCCTTGCCCTGAGCTCACCAACTTTATTATCCAGAGACTGAACCGTAGCGAGTAATATACTCAGAAGCTGTGGGTGGTGTGCGCATCCTAAGTCGGACTAGAAGACTACCCCGAGTACCTCTCCTATGCCGGCGTTGTTTGGATTCGATCTCTGGAATCAGTTCAATTGCCCTGGGGGGTACGAAAAAAGGATCAGTTTTCCGAAAGTCATGTTCCTGGTCGTAATAGTGGTAGTGCTGGTGAGTTACCGCCGCTCTGATAATCAATAGTTCTTCCCGGCTGTATGTAATAACACAAAACATGTCTGGGCTAATAAAGTAAGAAATAACACAAATAACACAAATAAACAAAATACTAAAAAGTGTCCTAAGAGCTAGGAAGTTCCTCCCAGAACTATGTGATGAGAAAGATACCTGATTAACCCAGGTTTTATTGAGCTTGAGATGCTCACTATCTGGCAGGTGCATCTCTTGTAATTGAATTGAATTTTACTAGGCAAGTCAGTTAAGAACAAATTCTTGTTTTCAATGACAGCCTTGGAACAGTGGGTTTAAGGGGCAGAATGACAGATTAGTACCTTGTCAGTGGGTTTTGGGTAAACTTCTCCTTTAAGTTAAGACACCGTGGAGCCAGCATGAGATCTGGCTCAGAAAATGTACCTCAATGTAAGGATGAGAAATGTGTTGTCCTCCGAATTGTCCCATTATCCCACAGTGGCATATCCCTTCCCTTCATTGAGGTACGTTTTCTGACCCATATCTTGTGCCGGCTCCACGGTGTTTTAATGTAACCATAATTGCATTCCGACCCCAGTGCAGGTAGGTGTGAACAAGTGTAAAACGGTAGGGTCTGTATTTTCTGTCAAAACCTGAATGGTAGCTCAGCGGGTAGGGTCTGGGATTTGGGATCAGAGGCACATCGAATCCTGGCTATAGTTGATTTTTTCCCCCACACCAAAGTATTATCTAGTGTATTCAATGATATTTTGTCTTCAGCATCCTAAATAATACCACCGATGCACAGTATTTGTAATTTTTTAAATATATATTTTTATTTTGCCTTTATTTAACTAGGCAAGTCAGTTGAGAACAAATTCTTATTTTCAATGACGGCCTAGGAACAGTGGGTTAACTGCCTGTTCAGGGGCAGAACGACAGCTCGGGGGTTTGAACTTGCAACATTCCGGTTACTAGTCCAACGCTCTAACCACTAACCACTAGGCTACCCTGTCGTAATATTGAACCTGGAGGCAAAAAAGGGTAAGTGCGAATCTCACATTCTAACTAAATGTAGTTTACCTAATCACTAATCTGCATTATGTTAAAAACTCTGAGTAATAAGCAGTTTTCATTAAGGCACAATTTGGTGAAATCCCTAAAGGACTCAGAAAGCCTTGGTTATCCATTACAATACATAGGTATGTACAATGAGTGTGCACCCTCCCTTGTCATCCGTGGTAGAACCATAAGTTCGCTAGTCAAGAGTTCCGTCTCACTTATTTTATCCCCAAAACTCACCAGCCATTATTATTAGGTGCCTGCCACTGGTTACAATAGAAACAAAAGGATATGGTAGCAAAAGCACGGTTAATACAGATGCCCAATCCCAAATCGACCCCTAAATGCACTTGTGAACTGAGAGGATTTGATTGGTATAAGCAACGTGGTGAAACATACACCCAGCCTTTCAGAGGGCAAGGTGTTGTGATTACAATTTTGCTTACACAGTTGGAAAAATCGACTCAGATCTCCACAAGTGCATAGGGCATAGGGTTTAGGGGTCGATTTGGGATTTAGGTTTATGAATGTTTTAAAGATGCATCTTTCCTACAATGGCCCGAAGATGTAACATACATTTCCCAAAACACCACACAGAGAAAATGTTCGCTAAGTATGTCATTGAGGCATGTGTCCATATTGATAAAATCGAAAGGAAGGCATCGCTGCTCTTGGATCAGATTTATCCACTCAAATCTTATCTTAACATTAGAAATATTCCACAATACTGTTGATGGATCAGCTCCTAGAAAGATATAATAACTTAATGACTGCAAATATTGAGGTGGCTTATTCTAATGTTTACCCTATAATAATGTACTAAATCAAGATTTGCCACATCATTACACACGTTGTTACACATCATGGAATATATTGAGGCAAATATTCCCGACAGTGGCCTATTTTTGCAAAATACAACTCAATTGAAGGAACAATTTATTTATATATTGAATTACAGTATATAGACCTAGGTAACCTATACTATAGGCTATTTATCTTTTAATGCAGTCATTTCATTTTTTATTTCAAGCATATTTTCCTCCTTTGCTTGTTCGTAACAATTGCAAAGACATTGGAAACTTTGCATTTGTAGTCAAATTCGTTGTGAATTTATTGGTAAATAGCAAGCGTTTTCAAGTGCAATTATTATTATTTTATTTTTTTAACCCCTTCACCACCCTCTTCGGGGGACAAATATATATTTTTACAGCTTTTTTTCTACATATACATACATTGTACATATACATTTTGCATACACATTTTACATGGTACTTTTATATAAAATAGTCACATAACAATAATACATTACCAAGCATAAGCTTTTTAATCCCACTCTCAGCCCATCCCACATGTCACCATATACCACCCTCGTTTAGTTTCCGCATCCACAGATTGTGAGCTAGAGATGAAAACCTTTCCTATGATTATTATTATATTATTTATTGACTGACTATGGCTTTCCAAATCACCCAACACTGCTATTTGTCAGGTTAATTTTAAGTGCATGTTGTGATTTTTTAAAATCATTCCTGAACCTGTGACCAGAATAAAGCTACACAGGGGCAATACCAAAATAAATTATCTATTGATTCTGTCTCTTCGCAGCAAAATCTACAGAGCTGAGATTGTTGTATGCCCCATATACAGTGGGGAGAACAAGTATTTGATACACTGCCGATTTTGCAGGTTTTCCCTACTTACAAAGCATGTAGAGGTCTGTAGTTTTTATAATATCACTAATACATTTAATTCAATTTTTTTAAATTAATCAGTATATTTGAGTTTAACCATAACATTTGTTGTAATATTTGTTCTATCTTTTCTGGAGGATAAAACTGAAATTGTTAGCAGCTTTGTATGGCTTGTTTAATTAAGAAAGTGCGATATTTAAACAAAATTGAATTTTCAATTAGTCGGAAATGAGAAGTTGTAATCTGTATCATTTTTTTAACCTTCCTTAATAATCTACTGGAGAACCATTTTGTGTTTAAGTATAACTTATGTATGAGTGAAGCTTTAATTTTAGAGGTTTAAAAGCTTTAAAATTGAATCATTTTAGCCCCCCAAAATCACATTCATTATATCAATAGGCATGTTTAATTTTGTCTGGTTTAGCATTACAAATAAAAATGAAATATATTTTGCTCATATGATTTTTTAAAACGAGTTATGTGGAGAAGGCAGTGCCATTAGTAAGTTAGTAAACTGTGATAGCACCAAAGAGTTAATCAATGTGATTTTTTTCCACAAATAGACAAGTATTTACCTCTCCATGGTTGCAGAATCATATCTATTTTTGCTAACTTTCTATTGAAATTAATTGTGGTAAATTAATTTAATGTTTTTATATATTTTTTGAGATGTGAATACCAAGTATGTCTACTTCACCATCCGCCCATTTTATTGGTAAACTACAAGGTAGTGTAAACACTTTTGTAACGATCCAATACGTAATATGGTACACTTTTTGGAATTTGGTTTTAATCTAGAGAGCCTAGAAAAGTGTTCAAGATCTTCAATGAAACTGTGCAGGAATATAGAAAAAACTAGAGTCATTGGCATACATTGAAACTTTTGTTTTTATCCCCTGGATTTCTAACCACTTGATGTTCTTGTTGGATCTCATTTTAATAGCTAGCATTTCAATGGCCATAATAAATAGGATATGGAGACAAAGGACAGCCTTGTTTTACTCCTATTAAACGCTCAATACTTTCTGAGAAGTAACCATTATTTACTATTTGACATCTGGGGTTACTGTACATAACTTTAACCCATTGTATAAGAGATTCACCAAAATTAAAGTAATCCAGGCATTTGCATGTAAATTCTAGTTGTAATTTATTAAACGCCTTTTCAAAATCTGCTATGAAGACCAGGCCTGGTATCTTCGGTGTTTCATATATTATCTCCAATAAAGTGCAACTTTATTAAACACATGCTTTTTGGAAACAGCTTGGAGATTTAACAATGCTTCCACGAGGGTTAAAATGATGAACTTAGACTTAAGATGCTTTTGGGAAACTTTTTCAAGTCTGCCCTCCAGTGGCCAGCAAATTACCAACAGTGAATATGTATGTTTCTTCCCTTCCAGACGGGACAGTGTGCCCTCTGTCTGCCTGGACATGCATGAGCAGGACCTGAAGATGAGGGAGTCAGAGGACTTTGACGCACACCATCTACTGCAGCAGCACTTGTACAAAGGCAGGAAACAGGTATTGCTTAGTCAAAGACAATTAGAGCCTCAAAAATCCCAGGGGCGCTAAAAAACACTATTTTTGACCCTTTCTCTTGCTCTCATTCCATCACCTAACAGCACAGACACGGGTACAGTCGGAAGCACCTCGAAGTCAACAAAGACGAGCATGAGGTGCAGGAGATCTTCCAGAGAACCATGAGGAGCCGTCTGGAGTCATTCAAGTCAGCCAAAATGGGTGTCGCCCCACCCAAGAAGATAAGCAAGCATTTAAAGAAAGACCAGCCACAAAAGGTCAGGGAAGCCTGCACTTTTTCCTCCTTCCCCCTTTGTCTTCATAACCATCCTCTTGGAGGCAATGTGATAATATGTATGTTTGACTTTGTCATTTTTAGATGCCAAATGGAAAATCCACAGATAACAGTAAAAGCCATGCTTATGGGGATGAAGGTACTTCTTTGCTCTTTGCTTTTCACTTCTCTTTTGCATTATATGAGAAGGTTTTGGTCAAGGGTCGTTCTTAAACTACGGTGGTGTTTTTCTAGATTTTTTGGGTGGTACCTATTCTAAATAAACTAAAACGGCAGCTTAATGCCTTTTAATAATTTGCACCATTATGATAACATTTTGCCACCAGTAGGAGTAGTAACACCAATGACACGTTTGAGGTATTTGAGGGTTTTCATAAATGGATGGCACATATTCTCAAGTAATAATTTACTAAAATGAAATGGATAACCATTTTGCATAAAATGTAATTTCCCTTATTTTAAATTGAGTAACACCAATGACACTTTGTATTTATGTAAAATGATTGCTTCCGTCCCTCTCTTGCCTCAACCTGGGCTCGAGCCAAGCAAGGGAAACAACTACTTTCACCAATTGAAACGCCACTAGCTAACTAGCTAGACATTTCACAATGGTTAAATGTATCAATGGAATCCTCAATTTTATAACATATTAAATGGGTGTGATTAGCTAATACTTTTCTTTAATATAAGCCCCTCCCCTGATAACAGTTTGCCACTGGAGGGAATGCTCAAGGTCCTTGAATACAGTATCTTTGGAGTGATTTTCAAGCCAGTAACAGCAATGACATAAACATTTGTGACACATAGGAAGAGGACAAGGCTGCTTACGTTTGCTTTCTGCCATTTTGGTTTAGATACCTGTGCATTAGTAAACAACATCATTTAATTGTTTTCTGATTGACTGTTTCTCTCTGCCTCCAGATTTTGAGTTTTCTGAAGGAGACAGTGCCTCTGGTTGCGAGGCTGCTGGCGGTTCATTCCCCATGAGAGCCTATAGAGGAGGTAAGAGAGTCTTCTTCACATCAACTCAAAATGAATTAAATCAACCAAGTTAAACCTCATACAGCTCCCCCCCTACTTTGTCCAATTCCCGCCTAAAGACATACCCAAATCTAACAGCCTGTAGCTCAGGCACAGAACCAAGGATATGCATATTCTTGGTACCATTTGAAAAAGAAAACACTCTGAAGTTTGTGTACATGTGAATTGAATGTAGGAGAATATAACACAATAGATCTGGTTTAGATAAAACAATGAAACAAAACATTATGTTTTCTATTTTTATTTTTGTATCATCATCTTTAAAATGAACAAGATAAAACAAACATTCAGATAGGATGATGGGGATAATTTCAGTGAAACATATAAGAGGGCAACAGTACAAAGTTTCAGAATGATAACTTCCAAAATGAGTGTGCTTACATTACATTTATCATGAAGTCACCCAGGTGTCCCACACAAGTAGCCCAAACGTACCCAAGTGGCCAAATTGGTGACGGTATACATTTTGAAACAAATAACTATATACAAAATACCAAAATGATATTCTAACACCCCCCAAAAAAAAATAAATAATAATAATAATAATTATTGATTAAAAAATATAAAAAAGATATATATATATATATATATATATATATATATATATATATATATATATATATATATATTTACAAACTTTCAATATTTGGAAGACCCTCAGTCCTATCACATCAAATCTATTTATATAGCCCCAGCCTAAAACTCCAAACAGCAAGCAATGCAGGTGTAGAAGCACGGTGGCTAGGAAAAACTCCCTGGAAAGGCAAAAACCTAGGAAGAAACCCAGAGAGGAACCAGGCTATGAGGGGTGGCCTGTCCTCTTCTGGCTGTGCCGGGTGGAGATCACAGTGGTTGTAGAGGGTGCAACAGGACAGCACCTCAAGAGTAAAAATGAACAGTTTAGGGTTCCATAGCCGCAGGCAGAACAGTTGAAACTGGAACAGCGGCAAGGCCAGGTGGACTGGGGACAGCAAGGAGTCATCATGCCAAGAGAGAGATGCCGAGAGATGCCGAGAGAGAGAAAGAGAGAATTAGAGAGAGCATACTTAAATTCACACAGGACATTGGATAAGACTCCCATTCGGAGTCAGTGTCACTGTGAAAGAAAATGTTCAGATAGAATAGTTTCACATATGAGCCCTGTATCAACAGGTATAATAAACATATATATATAGAGAGTTGAAGGTTGAATATATTAGGTTGAATATATTATTATATTATTATTACCTGCTAGATCTACTGTCTCTTTTATATTATGACATTTCAGCTAGATCTACTGTCTCTATTATATTATGACATACCAGCTAGATCTACTGTCTTTATTATATTACAACAGACCAGCTGTATCTACTGTCTCCATTTCACTTGGCGTATTGCCGTTTAGCTCAGCTCATTAGCTATCAACCCAGCTATATTTCAAGACGATCAGTGGTCATTGGGTTAAAAGACAGTCAATCAACGAAACAGCGGGCAAATCATTGGTGCACAATGATGTCATGACTTGTTGTCTTCAAATCGGTTTCTTTCAGTCAATACGTCCCGCGAAATGGCCCATCAGGTTTGATTGTGTTACAAACAAACTGTGTTACAAACAATGACCAGCTAGATCTACTGTCTGTATTATATTACAATGATGTCATGACTTGTTGTCTTCAAATCGGTTTCTTTCAGTCAATACGTCCCACAAAATGGCCCATCAGGTTTGATTGTGTTACAAACAGATTGTGTAACAAACAAACCAGTTGATTGCAGTGAAACCAAACATGACTGGAAAAGTCACGTTCTGTGTGGGTTATTTACCTTGAATGTGTCGTCGAAAATAGAATGAGACGGAATTCACGACACAAGCCGTTCACAAAATGTTTCGTGTTAGGCTATAAAAACGGATTTTATCAAACAAAAGATCATTCATTGTGTAACAATGAGCATTGGAATTGCAAACAGACGAAGATCGTCAAAGGTAAACGATTTATTTTAATGCAGTCTGTGATTATGTTACGCCTGTGCTGGTAAAAAAGTTTTTTGATGGGGCTCTATGCTCAGATAATCGCATCGTATTCTTTCACAGTAAATCCTTTTTAAAATCCTTTTTGGATTAGCAAGATTCTAGGCTTTCGATATATGTGAGACACTTGTATTTTCATGAATGTTTAATATGACTACTTATGTAGCGATCACCGTGTGTTGTGGAATTTCAGCCCGCTAGCGGGTTCCGTGCGCAGAGCGGTTAAACATGTCTAAATCAGACACTAAAACACTTCAGTCACGAAACAACAATAAGCTCACCTCTTAAGAGACCTTTCAATCGATTAAATCATTTCCAATTAATTTAAATCTCTCTCCTGGTCTAGCTGGAATCGTCAACCCAGCTTTCATGGCGGAGATGGACACCATGGACCCCATGCCACCAATGCAGCAGATTCCTTCATGGCTGGCTGAAGCCGAGGTGGACAGCAGCAACATGGTCCCTTCTCAGAGGGCTCAGCTGAGACTGCCCTGGACACCGAGCAACCTCCGCCGCCTAACTCCGCTGTGCCTCAGTACCCATTCCAATGATTCCTTCCTGCTGGCTGACTCCCCTGCCACACAGGAGGGCATCTCTGAGCTCCCACCACCACCTCCCCCACAAGACGGACAGGGTCAGGGAACCCACAAGTAGTCCTTCCACATCTGACCTCTTTTGGCCCCTAATCCAGGTTCTGACCTCAGTTGCCAAAGATCAAACTGCAGACATCAGACTTGTTTTTTGTTCTGTTCATTTGTTTAATCATAGTCCTGTATACCCAGACAAAACAATCCAGGTCGTCACCCTTATGCTCTCCGAATAAGGCTTTGGGAATTGCACAATTTACTGAATTCTTCTGTGTTTAATTGTATGTTAGGTTTTTTAAAGGGGACTGCACTGAATGCAACTCCATCTTAAGACAGGGAGATCATGAGACCAACACCAAATAATAATAATTAGACATGTGACCTTGCCGTCCAAATCCATGGACTCAGTTTACCTGACAAAACCAATCCCTTAAAACAACTCACTTAGATCCAATGTTGACTGACAGTAACAGAAAGTTTAACCGCACTCCCCGTATTTAAGTCCATTGAATGACACCAAACATGCAAGTTTATGCATGGTTTCAGACTGTTCTTTTTGTGACCACACCACCTCAGCCCTTTATGTGAGAAAATCATCTACATTTATATTGCAGATTTAGAAATGTTAGGCCTATTGAAATTATGTCTTAATCACTTTGTGTGTTTTTTTGAGAGACCTGTAGCCACTATTTATTCACCGATAAAGTGTATTGGCCATCTGTATCTTGTATCAGTTTGTTTGCCTTTTGTATTACACTAATCTAAGCAGAATAATGTTCAGGTGAGACATTCACAGATGGTGAGGGGCTGCAACAATCATTCACTTACAATGGTGTCATTCATAATAGCCAGATATTCCACAATGACTAGCTTTGTGTCTCTTATGGTAAATATATTTTTTTCGTAAGGGTGTTGATTTCTTTTTGAATAATATCAACAGTAGGGCATTTCCATGTGAAAAGCCCCATGAACACTAATGTGAAGTTCAAAGGATCAAATTAGGTGTCAAATAAAAGCTAAGAGTCTATATTTTGGAAAGATTAAGATATTCGGAGAGTATTCAGACCCCTTCACTTTTTTCACATGTTGTTACGTTACAGCCTTAACCTTACAGAGACACCCGTTCCCAGCTGGGACCCCCCCAACACCCTCAGCTGTAATGTGGTGCATGGAACGCAATAAATATTCCTAAAAATA
Organism: Oncorhynchus keta; assembly: GCF_023373465.1. Lineage (NCBI taxonomy): Eukaryota > Metazoa > Chordata > Actinopteri > Salmoniformes > Salmonidae > Oncorhynchus > Oncorhynchus keta. The sequence goes on from NC_068439.1 coordinate 44,321,404, forward strand.
TTTAACCTCCACACATTAACAAGTCCAATAGCTCAAATGAAAGATAAACAAGTTGTTTATCTACCCAGCAAGTCAGATTTCTAAAATGTGTTACGGCGAAAACATAGCACATATTTATGTCAAACCACTACCGCAGACATAGCTCATTTGCATAGCCAAGTAGGAAAAAATATGCAATCAACAAACGCAGGATTAAAAGAAAAATCATTTCACTAACCTTTTGAAATCTTCATCAGATGACAGTAATATAACATGTTACACAGTACATTCATTTTTTTTCAATAATCTGCAATATATATCCATAAATCTCTGTTTACAATGACGCATCGTTCAAAAAATGCTACTAAAATGTCAGGAGAAATGACGATAGCTCCGGCAGATAACGTCAGCTAACAAGGAATACACATCATAAACTTTGACTAAATATGCATGTTCTACATATGTATAGGAAGATACACTTCTTCTAAATGCAATCGCTGTGTTACATTTATTTTTAACGTTACAGGTTGCGTTCACTAGGCTATACTAGGAGTCAGCGCTCCAAAAGTAGCATTATCGCTCCTCTATCTTGGAGTCGACAGAAACCCAAATTTACCACATAAATATTCCCTTCCCTTTGCTGTTCTTCCATCAAAAGACCTGGAAGGGATTATACTTACCAAAACAGCGTTTAGTTTTCAAGTCTGCTTCTTTCGGTTCTCAAACACGACACTTTTCGGTCTAAATGTAGCCAAAAGTCAAGTGGATGCGCACCAAAACGTCGAACTTACATATTATATGTCGAGTAAACTTGTCAAACTAACTTCATAATCAAGCTTTAACATGTTATAAAGGTGTACAGCAAACATGAGAACGAACAGAAACACAGGCACCGTTCAATCGATCTTGGAAAAAAGACAGGACGTGACCAGAGCGCACATAAAAGTGACCGTTTTTTTTGAGTGACGGAGAGCTTTCGGCATGCTCAAACTCTCACGAGCGTGTGATTCTCACAATGAGAAGCCCCATTAAAAGCTGAGATCGCGCTGAACACGTAGGGACTGTTCCCAGAGCTGTAACTGTTTGGGAAGGGTGTTTGCGATGACGTCAAAGCTGGGCCAACTTTTATCATGACAAGAGATAGTTTGGGAGAATGCATGCTCTGAGAGTTCTGCTTTACATAGAGACACAATTTAAACGGTTTTAGAAGCTTTAGAGTGTTTTCTATTCGATAATATTTTTATATGCATATATTAGCAACTTTTGACAAAAATGTATCCTGTTTCATAAGGGCACCAAATTCCTCCAGTAGGGGCAGTAAACAGCCCTATCTCTATTAATCTAAAATCGATTAAATAGTGTTTAACCCTCATCAATCTACACACAATATCCTATAATGACAATGCAAAAACATATTTTTAGAATGTTAGAACATTTATTAAAAATAAAAAACAAATCACATTTACTTAGTTTTTTTCAATTGCTAAACGACAGTGGACACAACTGGAGTCACATGTGCAAAACTCTAACTACAGTCTGCACAGCAGCAGTTCATGTGGACCAAACTCTAGTTCGTTTTTCATTGCTTGAACACAGTTTTCAAAACTCTACACACTTATCCCATAACTTTAACCACAACCTGCACAACACTGTGTATTTACAGCACTTTGTTCAAATGCTAACACACTGCTGTCAAAACTGTGAACCACACATTCAAAACGGAATAGATTTCAGCCTTGTGCCTTTCAAACACTGCTGATTGCAATTTCAGCTGAAAGGCTAAGCAGGTGTCTTGTTTTAGACTTGTTAGTGAACACACACACATATTACAGTATATATAGATAGAGCTCAGAAAGACTCATTTTGGAAATGGAACAAGGAAGATGGGTTCGTGGAGGGAGAAGGGTGGCAGGGAGAGGGCGGATGCGTGGAGGAAGACAAAGAAGACAAAGAGCTGTTATTTCAGATGAAATAAGGGCTACACTTATAGACCATGTTGTGAACCATGGTCTCTCATTGAGAGAGGCAGGGTTGAGGGTGCAACCCAATCTGCAAAGATCCACAGTGGCATCTGTAATGCGAATTTTCCATCATGCAAACAGGTGAGAATTACATCCTTACAGTAAAATGAAAACATTACAGGAATCTATTTTGTATTGCAATTATAGAATATTTACACAGATATATATTACAGTAAGTTTGACTGTAAAATATATTTTTACAACCTGACCCAAAGGCTGCCCCCAATAGGGGGAAGAGGAAAAATATTTTCAGATGCGCAGGAAAATGCTATTGTTGACACGGTTGTTGTCAACAATGCAATAAAACTGCGGGAGATTCAAGATAGAGTGCTGGCTGATAATGATATATTTGAAAATGTTAATTCTGTCAGCACAACAACTATTGCTTGAGTCCTAAAGAAACACCGAGTTACAATGAAACAGTTATAAACTGTACCGTTCGAGAGAAACAGTGAACGGGTAAAAGAGCAAAGATACCAATATGTCCAGATAAGATGTCTGAGGTTACGTACACAGCTATACAAAATATTTACAGTAAAAAAAAACACTAGCATTTCTACAGTAAAACTGTGCACTTACTGTTTTTTAGAGAGTAATGGAGGTGGAAGCACTGGAAAGACCACATTCATTTGTATTTATCGATGAAGCTGGATTTTAACCTTGCCAAAACACGGCGCAGAGGGAGGAATGTTATAGGTCAAAGGGCCACTGTGGAGGTTCCAGGCCAAAGGGGGGGAAATATCACCATGTGTGCTGCAATGGCCAATGATGGTTTGCTTCTCAACACACCACTCATTGGCCCATACAACACAGAAAGGCTTATAGCTTTCCTAGAACAGCTCTATGCTCAGCTAGTGCCAGCAGAACAAGGGGAGCCAGTAAGAAACCCCCAAGTTTTTGTCATAGTTTGCTATAATGTTGCTTTTCACCACTCTGCAGCTGTCACAGATTGGTTTGCAGCACATCACAGATTTATGGTTTTGTACCTGCCTGCATATTCACCCTTCCTCAAACCAATAGAGGAGTTTTTCTCTGCCTGGAGGTGGAAAGTGTTTGGTCACCACCCACATGACCAAATGTCTCTTTTGGAAGCCACCCACATGACCAAATGTCTCTTTTGGAAGCCATGCGTGCCGGATGTGAGGACACGAGTCCAGAGGACTGCCAGGGATGGATAAGGCACTCCAGAAGGTTCTTCCCCAGATGAATGGCAAGAGAAAACATTAGATGTGATGTTGAAGAAAACCTGTGGCCTGATGCTAGAGAGAGGCAGGATTAGCCCCTCAATTATTTGTTCGAATTACAGTATGTACTTTTAGTTTCTACCTTTTTTTTCTCATTACTGTAATTCCGTAAATTACTACAGACTATTGAAGCAAACTGCTCATTTTCATTTACCTTAAAGAATTGTTATGTTCTAAAAAATTTAATAAATCATGTGAAAGAATGTCACTATTTTCTTTGAAGAAAATATTACTTTGTATGAAGTCACTGAAATTGTTCAAACTGTAAATATGAAAAGTTTGTATTTTCTGTATTGGTGTTTGATGCTAGTGTTTTTACTCTCAGTGTGTGCTATCTCAGTGAGGGTTGTGCATAGTGTTTGGCTGCACTGAGCGTGTTTTGAGCCATGTGTTAAGAGTTGTGTTGCTTGGAATGAGTTTTGCAGGTGATGTGAACTGTTTAGCTCAGGTGACTGTTGGTAGTGCAGACTGTAGTTAGAGTTTTGCACATGTGACTCCAGTTGTGCCCACTGTAGTTTAGCAATAAAAAAAACTGTAAGTATTCAGACCCTTTACTCAGTACTTTGTTGAAGCTACAATATGATGCTACAAGCTTGGCACACCTGTATTTGGGGAGTTTCTCCCATTTTTCTCTGCATATCCTCTCAAGCTCTGTCAGGTTGGGGAGCGTCGCCACACAGCTATTTTCAGGTCTCTCCAGATGTTCAATCGGATTCAAGTCCAGGCTCTGGCTGGGCAACACTAGGACATTGAGACTTGTCCCGAAACCATTCATGCATTGTCTTGGCTATGTACTTGATGTTGTTGACCTGGTGGAGGGTGAACCTTTGCCCCAGTCTGAGGTCCTGAGCACTCTGGAACAGGTTTTCATCAAGAATCTATCCCTCGATCCTGACTAGTCAATGCGCGCTAACCAAGGTTGCCAGGTGCATGGTGTATCCTCTGACACATTGGTGCGGCTGGCTTCCGTGTTGGATGGCGCTGTGTTAAGAAGCAGTGCGGCTTGGGTGGGTTGTGTATCGGAGGACGCTGAAAAACATCCCCACAGCATGATGCTGCCACCAACATGCTTTACCGTCGGTATGGTATTGGCCAGATGATGAGCGGTGCCTGTTTTTTTCCAGACCTGGCGCTTGGCATTCAGGCAAAAGAGTTCAATCTGGGTTTCATCAGACCAGAGAATCTTTTTCTCATGGGGAGTCCTTTAGGTGCCTTTTGGCAAACTCCAAGCGGGCTGTCATGTGCCTTTTACTGAGGAGTGGCTTCCGTCTGGCCACTCTACCATCAAGGCCTGATTGATGGAGAGCTGCAGAGATGGTTGGAAGGTCTGGAAGGTTCTCCCATCTCTACAGAGAAACTCTGGAGCTCTGTCAGGGCTCTCTGACCAATGCTCTTCTCCTCCAATTGTTCAGTTTGGCCAGGCGCCCAGCTCTAGGACGGTCTTGGTTGCTCCAAACATCTTCCATTTAAGAATTATGGAGGGGAGACCTTCAATGCTGCAGCAATGTTTTGGTACATTTCCCCAGATCCGACCCTGTCTCAGAGCTCTACAGACAATTCCTTCGACCTCATTGCTTGGTTTTTGCTCTGACAACTGTGGGACCTTATATAGACATGTGTGTGCCTTTCTAAACCATGTCCAATCAGTTTAATTTACCACAGGTGGACTTCAATGAAGTTGTAGAAAGATCAAGGGTGATCAATGGAAACAGGATATACCTGCGCTAAATGTTTTGTCTCATAGCAGAGGAGCTGAATAATTACAGTACCCAAAGACATACTGGACCCTGACCTCTTTCGTCAGTTCAGGGCCCTCCACCCTGAGAGAGCTGGTAGGAACGTCAGGAGCCGTTCCTGGGGGGGATTCTGTCAGGATTTGGCCAGGGTTGTTCCGGTTTTTGGTCACTAGATGCCCCCATTGTGCCTTTTGACCTTTTGTTTTTCCTTGATCCCCATTATTATTTGCACCTGTGCCTCGTTTCCCCTGATTGTATTTAAACCCTTTGTTTTACTCAGTTCTTTGCTCTGTGTTTGTATGTTAGCACCCAGCCCTAGTACTCTGTGAGCTCTTGTTGATCCCGGTGGACTCTCTTGTGGAGTTCTGTTTTTTTGTTCTTGTTTGTTTATTTTTGAGTATCTTTTGAGACTTTTTGTGCTGTGCCTTCCACCTTGTGGATTTGCCTTTTTGTCTTGGAGGATTGCCTTTGTTCTTGTGGAATTCCTTTTGAGGTTGTGGAGTTACATGTTTTCCTGAAGAACTTCTCTTTTTACTTCATTAAATACACCGTCTCAAGTACTGCTGTGTCTGCCTCATCTTCTGGGTTCTGCTGACTATTCGTGGCTCAGTTGGTTTAGTGACTGTTTCTCACTCCGGAGACCCGGGTTCGTAACCGGGTCCTGACACAGACTTTTACAGATGCACCATTGAGAGCATCCTGTCGGGCTGTACCACCACCTGGTATGGCAACTGCACCGCCTGCAACCTTATAGGGCTCTCCAGAGGGTGGTGCGGTCTGCCCAACGCCAATGCTTAATTTGTAAATCGGGATGTGCCGAAACAAAAGGTGGGGTGACCTGGGGAGTTCTTCAGTAGCAGAAACCATGAGAGAGAAAAAAAATCACCTTTGCATTAAAGCATTGTATGCATATCATCATTTGCAAAGTGGCTGTCATGTCTTGGACTATCATTAATATGAAGACTGTTATATTATTGAATCAATTCTCTATGTGTAATTATTACATGATTAAACTAATCATGTAAACAATTAACTAGGAAGTTGGGTTCACCACAGGAAAATGTTGTTTAAAGAGTTACTATTTCCCGAATTTAACTCTCTTCAGATATTTTCATACGTTATCTATTACAGTCAATTATTAATGTATTATTACCTCAGTCATATTCCGAATGTCGCAAATATTGCACCCTTGGATATCTGCACGAACCCTAGCATAAATGATGAATCAGCGATATACTTATTGGCTTAATTATTTATTTACTAACTAACTAAATAATCTCACAGAATTACATAAACACAAACAGAATAGGTTACACTATCAGCTATCAAGGTAAGACCGCGATGCAGACTGTGTCGAAGTGACAATGTTTACAGGTTAGGCAGAGGTCGATAATCCAGAGGTGGGGCAAAGGACGGCAGGCGGGCTCAGGCAGAGTGGTCAGGCTGGTGGGTACAGGGTCAGGACAGGCAAGGGTCAAGAACCAGGAGGACGAGAAAAGAGAGACTGGGGAAAAGCAGGAGCTGACACAAAACGCTGGTTGGCTTGGCAAACAAGACAAACTGGCAACAGACAAACAGAGAACACAGGTATAAATACACAGGGGATAATGGGGAAGATGGGTGACACCTGGAGGGGGTGGAGACAATCACAGAGACAGGTGAAATAGATCAGGGTGTGACATACACATTGATTACTACATATTCCAATGAAAAGTCCCTAGTGGACTAAACCGATATGATGGCTTGTTACACAAAATGAAATGGGAGGGGCATGTAAGAAAGAGTGGGAGAAAAGACGAAGGACTTCACTATAGTACTATAGTACACACAGCTGATAACTATGAACATAGAAATGCTTTTACTTTGCACATGAACAGCCACTCATTCAAAACTAATTACAATTGACATATTTACGATTGTATGCCTTTGTTGTCTCTGTTGAAATCGCCGGTCCGTCTTCTGGAGAGTCAGTCGGCAGAAAGTCTCTGGTTTGTCCACCAGAGATCAAAGTATTTTGTAGTTGTAGCTTATTCCCTTTGTTCTTGGAGTGTCTGTTATAATGGATACGTCAGACTACCAATGGTCGTTTGATAAGAAAATGTTCTCCAGGGCCTCCCAGGCTCTGTCGTAACCTGGTGCAATGCACAATTGGCCTAGCGTCATCCGGTTTAGGGAGGTTTTGGCCGGTAGGGAAATCCTTGTCTCATCACGCACCAGCGACTCCTGTGGCGGGCCGGGCGCAATGCGCGCTAACCAAGGTTGCCAGGTGCATGGTGTATCCTCTGACACATTGGTGCGGCTGGCTTCCGTGTTGGATGGCGCTGTGTTAAGAAGCAGTGCGGCTTGGGTGGGTTGTGTATCGGAGGACGCTTGACTTTCAACCTTCATCTCTCCCGAGCCCGTATGGGAGTTGTAGCGATGAGACAAGATAGTAGCTACTATGAAATTGGGGAGAAAAAGGGGTAAAATTAAAATAATAATAATGTTCTCCAGAATGGATCTTTCAAAGTAACACCCGGTGGTTCATGGTCGAGGTCACTGGAATAGATGGAATAGATACTTTAGAGGTATCTATAATGGTGATAGTCAAGTTTCCTAGACTATTTTACATACAGTTGAAGTCGGAAGTTTACATACACCTTAGCCAAATACATTTAAACTAAGTTTTTCACCATTCCTGACATTTAAATCAAGTAAAAATTCCCTGTCTTAGGTCAGTTAGGATCACCACCTTTAATTAAAAATGTGAAATGTTAGAATAATAGTAGAGAGAATTATATTAATTTCGTTCATCCTGTGGGTCAGATGTTTACATACACTCAATTAGTATTTTGCAGCATTGTCTTTAAATTGTTTCACTTGGGTCAAACTTTTCAGGTAGCCTTCCTCAAGCTTCCCACAATAAGTTGGGTGAATTTTGGCCCATTCCTCCTGACAGAGGTGGTGTAACTGAGTTAGGTTTGTAGGCCTCCTTGCTCGCACAGGCTTTTTCAGTTTCTATGGGAATGAGGTCAGGGCGTTGTGATGGCCACTCCAATACCTCGACTTTGTTGTCCTTAAGCCATTTTGACAACTTTGGAAGTATGCTTGGGGTCATTGTCCATTTGGAAGACCCATTTGCAACCAAGCTTTAACTTCCTGACTGATGTCTTGAGATGTTGCTTCAATATATCCACATAATTTTCCTACCTCATGATGCCATCTGTTTTGTAAAGTGCACTAGTCCCTCCTGCAAGCAAAGCACCAACACAACATGATGCTGCCACCCCCGTGTTTCATGGTTGGGATGGTGTTCTTCGGCTTGCAAGCCTCCCCCTTTTTCCTCCAAACATAACGATGGTCATTCTATTTGTGTTTCATCAGACCAGAGGACATTTCTCCAAAAAGTACAATCTTTGTCCCAATGTGCAGTTGCAAACCGTAGTCTGGCTTTTATATGGCGGTTTTGGAGCAGTGACTTCTTCCTTGCAGAGTGGCTTCAGGATATGTCAGTATAGGACTCGTTTGACGGTGGAAATAGATACTTTGTACCTGTTTCCTCCAGCATTGTCACGAGGTCCTTTGCTGTTATTCTGGGATTGTTTTGCACTTTTGGCACCAAAGTATGTTCATCTCTAGGAAACAGAACACATCTCCTTCCTGAGCGGTATGATGGCTGCGTGGTCCCATGGTGTTTATACTTGATCCAACAGGTCCCAGAGGTGCTCAATGGGATTGAGATTTGGGCTCTTCGCTGGCCATGGCAGAACACTGACATTCCTGTCTTGCAGGAAATCATGCACAGAACAAGCAGTATGGCTGGTGGTATTGTCATGCCGGAGGGTCATGTCAGGATGAGCTTGCAGGAAGGGTACCACATGAGGGAGGAGGATGTCTTCCCAGTAACGCACATTTGTGGCCTGCTGGAGGTCATTTTGCAGGGCTCTGGCAGTGCTCTTCCTGCTCCTCCTTGCATAAAGGCGGAGGTAGCGGTCCTGCTGCTGGGTTGTTGCCCTCTTACGGCCTCCTCCACGTCTCCTGATGTACTGGCCTGTCTCCTGGTAGCGCCTCCATGCTCTGGACACTACGCTGACAGACACAGCAAACCTTCTTGCCACAGCTCGCATTGATGTCCCATCCTGGATGAGCTGCACTACCTGAGCCACTTGTGTGGGTTGTAGACTCCGTCTCATGCTACAACTAGAGTCAAAGCACCGCCAGCATTCAAAAGTGACCAAAACATCAGCCAGGATGGATAGGAACTGAGAAGTGGTCTGTGATCACCACCTGCAGAACCACTCCTTTATTGGGGGTGTCTTGCTAATTGCCAATAATTTCCACCTGTTGTCTATTCCATTTGCACAACAGCATGTGAAATTTATTCTCAATCAGTGTTGCTTCCTATGTGGACAGTTTAATTTCACAGAAGTGTGATTAACTTGGAGATACATTGTGTTGTTTAAGTGTTCCCTTAATTTTTTTGAGCAGCGTATTTGGAAAAAAGAAAGTTTGATGACATGACAATTCCCACTCTCTCTTTGCCTGACTCTATACCTTCGGCATAATTTTCTGCTGCGTTCCACAAAAATGAAGGCCCTAAAAAAACTCCACATGCTTTCACCCAGTCTGCCCCTTCTGGCCATAGGTTACACGAGATGTTCTCAAGTCATGTTATTTTCACTTCGCTCTCCATCTCGTTCCTCCTCCATGGCCTCCCGATATACACGTGCGATTGCCCTAATCAACTTTTCCTACTCTTGTGGTAACTCAGCACTGTTTACATTTCAACATCAATGCCCTCAAAATATGCTATCCCAACAATGCTACCTACCACTAACACTGCCCATGATGCATACTTCAAAATATTCCTCATTTGCGCTATAGTCCAGTTCCATACTGTTACTATAGCATCCTTCAGTTACTGTCCCTACAGAGACTGCTGTGAGAATAGCTATTGCATTGATTGTCTCCTGCTCCTGATCTCCTATTGCCTTTGTTGTTCCCCGATAGATTTAGGACTGAATCTTTCAGATACTCCCTACCTCCGAAACTGGTACAGCAACTGCCGAACCGCCTGGTACAGCAACTGCACCACACGGAATCGCAGGGCTCTCCAGAGGGTGGGGTGGTGTGGTCTGCCCAACGCATCACCGGCGGCACACTGCCTGCCCTCCCGGAAACCTACAGCACCAGTGTAAACTTTGGGTCTCAGCGTTATATAAGCAGCCCCCTTCTGAAACCTTCCTGTCACCGTCACTCGGTCCCAATCTTCTGGGAGATATGTCAAGTGTTTGCTGGCTGTTAGAAATGGGGGAGAAATGGCGTTGGAAGAGTATCCAACCTCACAAAACTCTGAGTCACATGTTTCTTAATTACACGCAGGAACTTCTCTTCCTTAATTTATGAACCACATAGATCTCCGCTCCAGTCATTTCCCAATTCCCCGTAACTCTAACTTCTTGGTTTTTGGGACTCCACAGAATACACTGATGTCGGTCCTCCAGCCTTTGCAATTAACACCCTTATGCAGACATTCTGTCTCAAACACATGCCCCCTATGTACCTTGCCTCAAATAAATGTACACATAAATCATAACACATTAGTCACTACTGCTGATCCACTTCTATAATTATAAACATACTAAAACATTCTCAAATCAATTATTCAATTCCCAACAAGCACTCCTCTGGAACAATGATCACTTATGTTCCACAACACCTAGAAAACATATTGATTTGAACAGGGAAGAGAGAAAATACATGTTTAATAATTTCACACCACCCTTGATGCAAATGAGACTGGGATAAGAACCGTCCATCCGTTCTATTCTATGCCAATGGTATGCTAGTCTCCATGCCAGTCTCCTTCATCCTCATCCTTGGGTGTCAAAGCAAGACACGGACTATGAACCTTGTACGTAAATTGTACTGTATCATCCAGCAATCCAATCCATGTATTGATGCGCTTTAACATTAGGATCACTGGCAACCCGTCATTCAGGGCAGGGTTTTGAGGCCCACATGTTTTTTGCTAAAAATGTGGGGCTCAAAACCCTGCCCTGAATGACGGGTCACCACTGATCCTAATGTTAAAGCTTCCCTGTTCAAATCAATATGTTTTCTAGGTGTTGTGGAATATGAGAGTGATCATTGTCCAGAGGAAGGATTGTTGGAAATACACTTCTGTTCAAAAGTTTGGGGTCACTTAGAAATGTCCTTTAATGTGTCCATTAAAATAACATCAAATTGATCAGAAATACAGTGTGACATTATTAATGTTGTAAATGACTATTGTAGCTGGAAACGGCTGATTTTTTATGGAATATCTACATGGGCCCTTTATCAGCATGTTCCAATGGCACATTGTGTTAGCTAATCCAAGTTAAGCATTTTGAAAGACTTATTGATCATTAGAAAACCCTTCTGCAATAATGTTAGCACGGCTGAAAACTGTTGTTCTGATTAAAGAAGCAATAAAACGGGCCTTCTTTAGACTAATTGAGTATCTGGAGCGTCAACATTTGTGTGTTCGATTACAAGCTCAAAATGGACATAAACAAAGTACTTTAATCTGAAACTCGTCAGTCTATTCTTGTTCTGAGAAATTAAGGCTATTCCATGCGGGAAATTGCCAAGAAACTGACGATCTCGTACAACTCTGTGTACTACTGCCTTCACAGAACAGCGCAAACTGGCCCTAACCAGAATAGAAAGAGGAATGGGAGGCCCCGGTGCACAACTGAGCAAGAGGACAAGTACATTAGAGTATCTAGTTTGAGAAACAGACGTCTCATAAGTCCTCAACTGGCAGCTTCATTAAATAGTACCCACAAAACACCCGTCTCAACGTCAACAGTGAAGAGACGACTCCGGGATGCTGGTCTTCTAGGCAGAGTTGCAAAGTAAAATGAGTCATTTGGAACGAATCCGTGGCTAACTGCAAGCAGTGCAATGCAACCAGTAGCCTGCTATTCAATTGAGTGGCTGTGTGTTTTTTTTTCCTGAGTACCCACCATTAATCCAGAGAATGCCAAACTTTGATGACAAAATTTGATGACAAAAACGCTGAGCCTCCTTCAAGTTTAAGTGGGCACATCACAAGCCAAGGTGAGCCCAAAAATGTATTGTATGCTGCTGCATAAATTATAAAATATGCAAGGGAGATAGTATTACTTTCTTAGCTGCAGTATGCCTAAGTATGTTATGTAGTAAGCTGTTAGTAGCCCATGTGCCTCACCCTAATAATTTGGTTTATTTTCACCTCTCAACGTTACTGTTCTGACTCGGTGATGCTGCACATGTAGCCTATAACCTGTTTTTGAGAAATGTCATTATCTAATATTGTAAGAGGTTTCATTGTCTGCTTATATGCCCCCTTTATTTATCCTGTGGTTCTGACTTACTGTAAGAGCAGTCCATTTTCTGCATTCTGTCGCTGTACATTTCAAAAGTGCTGAACACATAGTTATATCGACTACGTCCATCGTCGCTCGCTCATTAGTCTTAATCGAAATTACGGAATGCCTCTTATCCGCTCATCGTTCCCTTATGCAGTAGTTTGTACATGTCAATTGTCAGCCATATCAGCTATGTTTTTTAAAAAGCCAGTAAACGAGGCTGAATTAATTGTTTCGCTGCCAAACAAGGCTCTGCTGATAGCCAGGTGTAGCAGTGGTGAGGATTCACTCCATTGTGCTGGAAAGAAAGCTCTGCTGTTGGGACAGCTTTATTTAGGACCTAGCAGTTTGTCGGCACCACTTGTCACCGTTATAGTGTAATCAATGTATTGTTTAATGTTGTGTAGTGTCTTTGCTGGCATGCATCTAAACATTTTTGGAGGAGTTTGCCCCGCCAAGATTTACATTCTAAAATCGCCACTGATTAGGATTCTGATGACATTGTAAAACAAAACCCCTACTCTCAAAATACCCCATCATGGTTAGCCCAAGCTATTATCTAGTGGGTTCTGTAATAACCTCCCTCTCGGAGGACATGATAAAATAAGGTTTAAAGGGAGGAAACCCCTCCCTAGACTCAATAAATTCGAGCAGTGCACCCTCCCCTCACTTTGTGCTCTGCTCACAGTTTAGGGCTGTGCCCTCTCTTTCACTCTTTTCCGAATCACAATAAAACACTTGATAAATTATCCCAACCCAATTTTAGAATGACAGTCCTTAGTGCTTCGCTTTGAGTTGATCACTCGAATTCGAGACCCTCAATTTAGCACACACCGACAGTTAGAATGTATATTTACAAAACAGGGAAAATATGTAAACAATATGTACTACAAGATAGGAACTTTTCTCATTACATCCCATTTGTCCCTGTTTACTTTCGCGAGTGGCATGTCTGTGTTTGTATTTATTATGGATCCCCATACTCTTCCTGGGGTCCAGCAAAATGAAGGCAGTTAATAACAGATCGGTATCTCAATGCTGTCACGTTCTGACCTTAGTTCTTTTGTTATGTCTTTGTTTTAGTATGGTCAGGGCGTGAGTTGGGTGGGTTGTCTATGTTCCTTTTTCTATGATTTGGGATTTCTGTGTTTGGCCTGGTATGGTTCTCAATCAGAGGCAGCTGTCATTCGTTGTCCCTGATTGAGAACCATACTTAGGTAGCCTGGTCTCACTTTTGAGTGGTGGGTGATTGTTTCCTGTGTCTGTGTTTGTACCACAAGGGACTGTTTCGATTTTAGTTTGTTCATTCACATTGTTATTTTGTATTTTTGTAGTGTTCAGTTTTATATATTAAAATGGACACTTACCACGCTGTGCATTGGTCCGACCTCTCTTACTCCTCGTCAGAAGAAGAGGAAAATCATTACAGAATCACCCACCACCAAAGGACCAAGCAGCGTGGTAACAGGCAGCAGCAGCGAACTCCAGACTCCTGGACATGGGAGGAGATTTTGGACGGCAAAGGACCCTGGGCACAGGCTGGGGAATATCACTGCACCAAGGCAGAGCTGGAGGCATCGAAAGCCGAGAGGCGGTGGTATGAGGAGGCAGCACGGCAGCGCGGTTGGAAGCCCGAGAGGCAGCCCCAAAAATGTATTGGGGGGAGGCAAGTCAGGTAGGAGACCTGAGCCAACTCCCCGTGCTTACCGTGGAGAGAGGGGGACTGGGCAGGCACCGAGTTATGCCGTGAGGCGCACAGTGTCCCCGGAGCGCAGGCATAGCCCGGTGTGGTACATAGCAGCGCCTCGTATCGGCCGGGCTAGAGTGGGCATTGAGCCAGGTGCCATGAAGCCGGCTCAGCGCATCTGGTCTCCAGTGCGTCTCCTCGGGCCGGGGTACATGGCACCAGCCCAAGCATGGTGTCCCCGGTTCACCAGCACAGCCCAGTGCGGGCTATTCCACCTCGCCGCACTGGCCTGGCTACAGGGAGCATTCAGCCAGGTAGGGTTGGGCAGGCTCGGTACTCGAGACCTCCAGTGCCCCTCCACGGTCCAGTCTATCTGGTTCCTCCTCCACGCACCAGCCCTCCAGTGGCAGCTGTCCCTGATTGAGAACTATACTTAGGTAGCCTGGTTTCACTTTTGAGTGTTGGGCGATTGTTTCCTGTGTCTGTGTTTGTACCACACGGGACTGTTTCGATTTTCGTTTGTTCATTCACGTTGTTATTTTGTATTTTTGTAGTGTTCAGTTTTATATATTAAAATGAACACTTACCATGCTGCACATTGGTCCAACCTCTCTTAATCCTCAGTCAGAAGAAGAGAAAAATCGTTACAAATGCATTTTAATCTAAATTACAATAAGCGTGTGTAGACCTCCAAAATCGACATGATACCCCAAATAAACAGTTTACAGCAACCTTAAATCAATTCACAGGCACAGTTGTCCACCCCCTCCTTCCCCGTACTATTTTTCCGGTGTTTATTCATGTTCTGCTTCAGATAGTGTTTCAGTTTGTCCTCCCAATGTCACATGTTCAAAGTGGATGGCCCATGATAATGTATCTCACCTGAGCCGCCACTGTTTTTTACATTCCATTATAACTTGTTCATTTTTCAACCAGTACACCAGCATCATGAAAGAAGATTGGACGGGATCTCTTTCCATGCTCACTCCACGTGGACTCATGCCACACTCCTGAGAGAATAGGCATTAGAGAAAAAGGCAGTTGACAGCTCTGAATGGATGCTGTGTACGTACTGGTTGCTGGCTCGGACTTAGGTCTCAGTAGAAGTGGTGAAAGACAAGGTCGTAGTGAACACCTTTGTCACTATTTCTTCAGCCGGTTGGGGGGGTGAAGCTCACACTGTTCTCGTCGATTTATTCCTTCCATGCATCAAGATACCATCTTCAGTCACTATCACCATAACTTTGAGATAGGATAGACCAAAACAACAGTTTAAGGAATTTCTGAATCGGAAAACCCAAACAACTATTTACCGAATGGCAAATTATTACCTTCCTAATTTTCTTAATACAACATTTCTAAGACAAATGTTAAAGAGCATGCCAACACACTGCTGACAATATTTTCCAAATTGGCTTATATACCCTTATCATACTGGCAATCTCACTGCAGTTACCGGGTCAGGGATTTGGAGAGCTAACCCTTAGGGAGAAACCCCGACCATACAGCAGACCCAATCTGGTGAGATTTGTATCGAAACAAAGTTACCCTGTCCCAATAGGGCATAAACCAATCTCTCTATTTATTGCTAGTGTTAAACCACACAAATCACTTTCAAACAACGTTTGAATATCTTCTTACTTTTCTAACCATGAATGTATGAATGTGGCTCTCCTCCAGAAATTATATGCAACCTTTCATCACATGGACTTATTCTCTACAACCTACCTAAGCATGACAATTTATCCATACACACACTGACTCTACGGCCTCACGGCCACCACGGCTGGGCTTTCACCCCCCTTTCGGGTCTAGTAGGGAACCAACCCAACTCGGGATTTACCCCCTAGGATGGACCCTTAGAAGATACCAGCCTGCTCGGGCTTACCTTCCGGGACTTACCCTACTCTTTATGGTACTCGCAGGGACCAAACCACTCAGGATTTAACCCCTAGGACTTACTCCCAGCTTGCTCGGGGTTACCTTCCAGGACTTACCATATACCATTAATCTACAACCGGTGGTAATACAATGGGACTACTGAATAAATGTAGGCTTTCCAGGTCCATATCCTATAATTTGTTCAGCCTACGACTCTTATCTCCCCAAGATGTCAGAATGAGTGGTAAATGTGCCGACCTTGATTTTTGGTGCCGGCTCCTGTTTCACTGTTTTGGACTCTCTAGTTCGACTGTAAATTGTGGTGAACCCTGTTAGGTTCTAAATAAACTGAGCAAAACCCACGGATGACTAGTAAAGCGCAAACCAAGTGTATTCACCCACCGGGTCACACAGCTGCATAAAACAAAGACATGTTTCCATCAGCAAAAGTGTTTATACGTCCCTCCCCCTTTTAGGCAAATATGTATGGAAGGTTTCGTTCAACTCAAAAGGGGTGCTGTCAAAAAGTAATTGAATTCAAACAGATTTACCCATACATTTTACAAAGACAAATATGATTCTTTATGTTCTAAATTGTTCAGTGGGGTCTTTTTCTAACATATTAACATTATATAAAAATATATATAATGATTTCGTAACCTAATACATCCGATAATAAGCACAGAGCTCTGTCGACAGTGTGGTGCGGCTTCTTGCAGCGATTTTTGAGAATTTGACATGTTTTGGCCTTCTGCAAAATTGGTTCCACGGGTCGCAAAAAGCTAAATTAACATGCATGACACAAGCTGAATGTAAAAGGATTCTAAAATTAAATGCTTGCGGTATGCCCAATTGATAAATCTGAGCTATGGCAGCAGATGCTAAAATAGAAGTTGATTTTATTGGTTACGCAGAACGCACTGCAAGTCTTGTCTCTCCCATCTTCTCATTGGTTTTTAGAAGCATATATCCACTTGCAATCTTCTCATTGGTTTTTAGGAACACCCATCTGGTTGATTGAAAGCTGAACTAAGGTCGGTTGTGGTAATGCACCTTATTATGAAAGTTAGTTGCCAATCGCAATATAAAGTCCAAAGAAGAAAAAGAAGCCTGGGAGGAGGAGAGATGACTAGAAACGATTCTGTTGACCGTTTTATGTGTGGATTAATTGTTGGAGTAGAGGACAATGTGCATTTCAAGTAAAATAACAACTCAGTGTTTATATCCCTGAACAAATTAAATAGCAACAGCAAGCTAGCCAGCTAAATTGCCATAAATGTTTAAAGCTTTTCGACATGTTCCCAAATTAATATAATTGGTTCAGAGTTTGTTTTGATATTGCAACCTGTGTGTCGTGATCGCGTTTGGTGTGGGGAGACAAAATCAATTTGCGCACGATGGCGCACACATGCGAATAATATGAGTGTTTAATTTGTATCTTGTTCTTTTTTTGTTAAAGTATCTCAGTTTTTACCCCAACCAGTAGGTCGCGGAAATACACCTTTTTGGATGTAGTCACCAATAAAACCTTAAAGAAGAAGATGCCAGAATGTTGAATAAAATTATATTTACAATTTCTTTTTTCCGGTTGTACCTTTTGGTTGGTAGGAGGTGGAGATAGGGAATCCACAGGAAATGGTTGTTTACCCAACTTTTACGGCACCGGTAAATTCTGTTTTGTATTTTCAATCTCTTTCACGTATTGCACATGATGCACAATATGTCAACAATAGCCGAACGAAGGTAGTCGAACGAAGCACGTTTCCAAATATGTGTTATATCTAAACAAAAGAGATTGAAACGACTGGCTGTGGTCTAATGAAACAATTTAGTCATAGTGGGCAGAACAAGCAAGGAGATGGGCAGAGCCAAGCACGAGCTAGCGTGATCCTATTGGCGTGTTGTAGCATCATCTGCATATTTCCGTTAGGAAACGCCTACTCAATGAAGTGCGCATGTGCTTGAACTCAACTAGTCTTTGCACTCCTACTAAATAACGCACTTTTTAAAAACTTTAGCAAAGGGTAAAGTCTACAAAACTTAGTCCACTCTGGTCATTACATATTCTAGTTTTGGGAACAGAACTATTGAGATCAAATGTTTCAAATGTCTTATCTTATCTGTGATGTTTCCTCGCAATCAGCTGTTGTTCGGTTAGGCTCTGCGATTTTGTGCTAGTGTATGTCACGTGCGAATTGCACCAGTATTGAAAAAATTAAATAAAGGAAATACCCACAATGTACATACTAGTTTACTGAAAATCAAGCTAACAAGCAACCCAAACTGGCTGCGCGCATGCGTCATCGTGCATAAATGTATTTCGTCCCCCCACCCCAAACGTGATCACGCCACGAGGGTTAAAATATCAAAACCAACACTGATCCAAATATATTAATTTGGGAACAGGTCGAAAAGCATTAAACATTTATGGAAATTTTGTTAGCTAGCTTGCTGTTGCTAACTAATTTGTCCTGGGATATAAACATTGAGTTGTTATTTTACCTGAAATGCACAGGGTTCTCTACTCCACCAATTAATCCACACATAAAACGGTCAACCGAATCGTTTCTAGTCATCTCGCCTCCTTCCAGGCTTTTTCTTTTCTTGACTTTATATTGCGATTGGCAACTTTCATAAATTAGGTGCATTACCTTCACTGATCTCATTTGTCTTCAGTCACCCACGTGAGTAAACCAATGAGGAGATGGGAGAGGCAGGACTTGCAGTGCGATCTGCGTCAGAAATAGAACTGACTTCTATTTTAGCCCTTGGCAACGCAGGCACTCGTTGGCGCAATAATTGAATAATATAGATTTCTACAATTATTTTGCAATGCTCGCGTTGTAATAACACTTCCCTGTGGATATTTCGTCTCATATTAACTCCTACATAAAGACAAAATCTGCAGACAACAGGTAAAGTACATTCAATTAAGTTTGTTCAACAGTCTGATTTGTGAAAGGGCTCCTGAGTGGCGCAGCGGTCTAAGACACTGCATCTCAGTGCTAGGGGCATCACTACAGACACTGGTTCAATTCCAGGCTGTATCACAAACAGCCATGGTCGGGGTTAGAGTTTGGCTGGGGTAGGCCGGTAGGCCGTCATTGTAAATAATAATTTGTTCTTAACTGACTTGCCTAGTTAAATATATTTTTGTATTTATATATATTTAATAGTGTTAATTGTCAAAGTATCGAAAGGACTCTTATTCTGAAGGATTCCAAAAACCGTGACCCGGAAAGTACTTAATTATTCTTGTCTGCTTCACAGCGTTAGTACGGAGAACGTACCGGGGTGTGAAACACACATTTGCCGGCAGAACAACACCAAAAGAGCGGCAAAGTGTTCACGTTTATCGTTCGAAGAACAAATGTCAAGTAATTGTTATTATCCTGGCAACTGATGACGAGGCAAAACGCCGAACGACTGAGGTAGCATTAAAGCCGTTCAGGAATAGGCGCCGTCTGTCGAGTCTCCGTGAAATATTTTCAGAGACTTGTCTTTGAAAATAAATAGATTTGTCTGCTGGAAACAATTCATACTCCAACGATCATAATGGGATACGTCGTTTAACTTGTGCGGGTTGACAACAACTAGGGACATTTGGGAAGACCTCTGGTTAAGTGGACACCGCAAGCGGCCCGTGTCCACATCAGCGACAGAAGCCGGGGTGTCGGCTTAAGAGTCTTCGGGTGGAAAATCTCCAACACTAGAGCTACAGCGCTGACTAAATAGCGTCGTGCGAACAGGAGCTGCGCCGATATTTGACCATTGAGAGCCGGGGAGTATCCGGACAGAGACCTCATGAATGGAAATCGGAACTTCAGGTATATGCTTACATCGTCTGTGGAACGCCATATTAAATTGTTACATTTGGTGTTGAAGTTTTGTAGGCTGACTAACGTTACCAGTTTAATTCCTTAAAGGATATAGCATATCAAACCTACTATGCCAATCAGATTAAATTAAATATAAACTCATTCAGTCCTTTCACTGTACTGTCTGGGTTAGAAAACTAATTTGGGTGACCAGATATACTGTCGTTGGTAAGATTGTTTGCTGGTTGGTAGCCTCTGCTGGGTCCCCTTCAACCGAGGGGTCCAGCTGCGACATAATCTCTGAGCAGTCATCTCTCAAGGTCTCTATGCTGCCACCTACTGATATGTAATCTCTCAGGAAAAGTGGGGGATTCGAACGGAACCATACAGTGCTTGCAGTTGCGTCACAAATCACCTAGCAACCCCAAACTTCGTGTTGGAAGACCAAACTCACATGTTGACCAGACAGCTCGCTCGCCATTGCACGCATATTGTTTTTGTCCAAGCACACCAGACAGGACCAGGACACGCAGGTTGAAATATCAAAACAAATTCTGAACCAAATATATTAATTTGGGGACCGGTCAAAAAGCAAACATTTATGGCAATTTAGCTAGCTGTTGCTAATAACAACCCAATGTTTGTTTGTATCCCAGGACAAATTAGCTAGCTAGCAATTGCTAGCTAATTTGTCCTGGGATACAAACATTGGGTTGTTATTTTACCTGAAATGCACAAGGTCCTCTACTCCGACATGTAATCCACAACAATTAATCTGCAGATAAAAGGGTAAACCAAGTTTGTTTCTAGTAATCTCACCTCCTTCAAGATGCTTCTTCTTTGGACTTTATATTGTGGTTGGCAACCAACTTTAAGGTGCATTACCACTACCAACTGGACTGGAGTGTGGACCTCAATTCATCTTTAAGTCACACACGTGGGTATATGCTCCTAAAAACCAATGAGGAGATGGGAGAGGCAGCACGTCAAGCGTCACAAATAAAACCAATATCTATTTTAGTACAAGCACTCATTGAAGTGTGCAAGCAGTGTGGGTGAAATGATTGAATAACATGTATGCGACGTGAGCGGTGTGGTCAGTCTGTTGAAAGTTCTCCACTTGTCCAAATGGCTTGCTGTGTTTTGCAACCACCATGAACATTGGAAAGACTGCCCGTTATTTAGTTTTTCAAGGACCCATAAAACAGAGCCGGGGTAGAACCTATTCAAGTAAGTAAACATATTTTTAAAATGATCAATGTATTATTAGCTAGCTAGCTTGCTACAGAAACTTAGTGTGCAGGCTAACTTAAATGAGCTCCTTACGTAATGTTCGCTAGCTAGCTAGCTAACTTTACATACTGTATAGGTAGCTAGCTACGTGAATTAAATATCACCAGTTTACAAACGTCATATTAGTTAGCTATCTTTACGTATTTGTTGTAATTCCAAATGCATTTGTAGCTAGGTACTGTAGATAGCTAACTAACAGCCATGGAAGAGGGTGACAGGATTAGCTACCACTTCCAGTTGTCAGAGCAGGGAGAGTATGTTACTCTGGATATGGCAGGTAACTTTGTGGGAGGACACTATGAAACTTCTCCAGTCCCTAGTGAGGAGAAACTGAGGACAGATTTTTCAGGGATGTCTAACTTTAGTATAATGCAGCCTGTTTCTTTTGTGTTTTCTGTCTTCAGATACAGAGCTGGCAAACCCTTGTCTGCAGATGAAGAGCTCACAAGAGAATAAGGGTACATCCTTGTATACCATGGATATATGTTAGCAAATTTTGTCAGCAAAAATAGTTTAAAAGCCATGCAATTTATAAACCTATTACAACTGGAGCAGGCCAACCTTGCTGGGTGTGCAAGGTTTCTATTCCAGCCCAGCACTAATGTACCTTATTCAATGTATCAAACCTAATTAGTTAATCAAGTGAGCTACTGCTGGACTGGAGCAGAACTCTGCACACCCAGTAGACAGGGATCGGTGGAGCGAGGCTGGTATTGACATTTCCACCCCCGAAATTGTTTTAGTAATGGTAGCCTACTTGTTGCTAAAATGTCAACATGTTTACATATGGATTAGCTTACTTGTACACTTTGAAATTATATGAAAGTGTTGATTCTTTGAAGTGAAGTGTTTTAAACTTGTTTTAATTGTTAACTTAACTATTATTCAGGATGAACTAGCGCTTATGTTGATTTAATCACAGATCGCAATCCAGCAATAAAGAAGGGGAAGGGAATATGTCTCTAATTTGTCTGTTCCTGTGTTGTATTCTCAAATTAACATCACCTTTCTGTTTAGTCATAAATTCTCCAATTAGTTTTATTTGATTGCCACAATGTTATCAGGATATCAGCCATGTGAACCCATTTTTTAAATTGCATGCAATGCCAATGCAGCCAAAGGCCTACAGCAGTGGTTCCCAACACTAGTCCTTGAGTACCCCCAATAGCAAGCACTTTTTCTGTAGCCCCTGACAACATACTGATCCAACTCATTGAGGGCCTGATGATTAGTTGAATCAAGTGTGTTTGCTGCTACAGTAAAACTGGACTGTTGTGGGGTACTCTGGGACCAGAGTTGGGAACCACTGGCCTACAGTATGATGGCATTAAAGCAAATTTATGCATGATCTGAAAATGTGGTCGAAGGCATCGTTTGGATGATATGACACAATGTGTAGCCTCCGGAGGTACGCAGAGGCCAACTTGAGCTCCGTACCGCCATGCACCTCTCAAATTTTGTAACAATGTGGAGGGCTCTGTATAACTCTGCATTGACATGATTGGTAGGTGAGGGCGGGCGGGAGGTCCTGTATAAACACACTCACTTCCTTGACAACTTCCTTCACAACAGCTCTGCTCCACGTACCGCCAGAATGATGAATGGCCCGACTTCTGCAGAGGCCGTGTCAGCGTAAATGCTGCATTGCCAATGCAGATGTCGGATTGACCATGTAGTGCCTTTAAGCCTCATGGGCGTTTGCAATCCACCCCTTGACATTGTCCATCTGAAGCAGAAAATAGCTTAACTCACACACTGTTTACATATTGTTCAGGTATATGTTCTCAATTTAAAAACGATACCAGTAGACAATGTATATGTGGCTAATCATTATACTAGATTTTGTACATGCCGTGTACTGATATTACATTTTTGGTTAAAAAAAATCCAACCCTTGTAATCTAGGTGGTGAAATGTCTGAAAGCTGGAGATAAGATCCTTAGCTTAAAACATACACACAATTACTACTACCAAGTTCAATGCCAGATACTTTTCTCCAAGAAGATCTGAGTGGCACTTAGAGGTGCCACTGTGATAACTACAACAATTACATTGTCAATGCTAAATGTGTTTTTATGGTGCTAGGCAAAGCAGAGATGACAATGATTTTCTTTCACCCATACAATAATATTCGCTATAATTAAAGTATGTTTACGATAGTCTTTCACATGTTCCAAATTATATTTGAGATATTCATACGGTTTAAGGGGGCACTTTTGTCCTGACGACAAGATAAAGGTGCTCTACCCAAATGGCACAACCGACTCGCTCAGATTTGACCAAAGTGCGGCCTATAACAACCATCTCGTATAATTGGAGGGACGTCTCCTTTCATATCTGGAAAAGGACCAAGTAGTAGAAACTTATGCTGCTGCAGCACTGCACATCTTCACAGTGGGAATCCAGTCGACATGGGTGTCTTGATAAAGGTTAGCTGCTGAACCTACAGTAGTACATAATCAAATGAATCATGGTTGATGAATCAACTAGTTTTAGGTTCTGTTATCATGCAGTTTGCGGTAGTCACTCGGGTGGTAATTAATGCGTTGCTCTTCCTTACATGGCCGTCAGGAGCCGCCGTACATCAACTGCAAGCCCTCTATATAAGGAGAAGTGGGCGTTTCAAAAGTTGCCACTCCACGTTATTTGGGTTATCGGACGTTAGTCTGCAGAAATGACCGTATGGCATTTCAGTAATTAAAAAAATTATGTATTCACTAATTGTGAGCTGTCTTCGAATGTTACGTCCATGGCTACCGGTAGGTAACTTAGTTTTTTCGTAAATGAGAATGCTAGCTAACGTTAGCTACCTTTTTTATTTTAAAAAATCATACATTCGACTATTTTTAATCAATATTTTAAATAATAATAATAGAAATATCAAGTCATGGCGGTTCTAGTAGTTATGGAATTCCAGCGCTTCTAGTGATAAGACTCCTTGAAAAACCCCACTTCTCCTTATATGGTTCCTTTCACACCCCCACTTTTCCTGAGAGATGCACTGCGCTAAGAGATGACATATCAGTAGGTAGCAGCATAGAGACCTGAGGGATGACTGCTCTGAGAGATGATGTTGCAGCTGGACCCTATTGCATCAACTGGATGTTTGAGTTTTCAGGGGAAATGGAAAGAGAGCCTGTGACGTGACATCCGCTTTTGGACATAAACAAGACGACACTCCATCGTAACTCCTACTCCACATTTACTCGATTGGTTGAACAGTGTAGTAGAAAACCTCCTAAGACAGCTATTTAAAAAAGAAAAAAAATCTCTTCTCGTCAAGACCAGTACACTGAACATGCCCTCCAAGGACCACCCATGGCTGCACCTTTGCCCAGCCATGTAAAATCCAGGAATGTATTTAAATTGGCTGATTTCCTTATATGAACTGTAACTCAGTAAATTATTTAATTGTTATTTTTTTATATTTTTGTTAAGTATAGCTTCAGGGTTTCTTTTACGCCTGCTATGTTAGCTTAGCCAGTTGGTAAACGTTTTGCAGATGTCTGTCATAGGCAGGTGGAAGGCCCATCAGGTGTGCCTCATCTGGAGCCCGTGAGAGACTGGCTGGCTTGGCTGTGTGTGTATTTATAATAATAATAATAATAATATATGCCATTTAGCTGACGCTTTTATCCAAAGCGACTTACAGTCATGTGTGCATACATTCTATGTATGGGTGGTCCCGGGAATCGAACCCACTACCCTGGCGTTACAAGCGCCATGCTCTACCAACTGAGCTACAGAAGGAGGTTGCCTGCCTGCCTTCCACAACATCTGGTGTCAGAAGTTATTGAGTGGTGCTCACTGTAGCCTCGCTCAA
The DNA here is from genome assembly GCF_023373465.1 of Oncorhynchus keta. Lineage (NCBI taxonomy): Eukaryota > Metazoa > Chordata > Actinopteri > Salmoniformes > Salmonidae > Oncorhynchus > Oncorhynchus keta. The sequence continues at coordinate 44,346,262 of NC_068439.1, forward strand.
TAATCAGATCAGCCACAAAGTCAGTTAACTATAACCAATGGGCAGCTGCTTTGAGAGTAATGGTTGTTGGCATACTTTTGAGCTGTTAACATTGAAACCAACCATGATTGGAGATGGATATGATTTGTGCTGTCTGCTTTCTTAGCACTCATTCGACACAGTCTGGTGGATCGGCATGTTTTCTGACGAACAGGATGACTGCTTACGAGAGTATGGGAATCAAGAGGCCATGTCATTAGGTTAATAAGGTCCACCTTACTCTATCAGTTTAACATCAAATCTTAAAGCTGCAACGTTTTGTGCGACCTGACCAAATTCACATAGAAATGTGAGTTATAGCGCTGTCGTTCTCATCGAAAGCAAGTCTTAAGAAGCGGTAGATCTGTTCTATGTGCGCTATTTTTATACTCCCCGGTCTTTTTTACGTCATTTTATTTACAGCTGAAAATACAGTATTTTTGGATATGGAAAATAGATTTCACAAATGTATTACTCTACACTATAATTGCTTGTCTTGTAACAACTGAATTAGGCTATTAGAATTTTAGCAACCACGAAATGGTAGAGCAATTTCTGCATAGTTCTGCTTTAATCTGTATTTGGTGTCTTAAATGAGGCGTGGTAGATAAGTGATGCATAGATTAATAAAATTGCCTACTTCCTCCAAAGGACACTGTGCTGTGTTTTTAGGGGGGAAAAAGGATACATTTTGCACACACCAAATGACACGTGTGTTAATGTGGCTCGAGAGTGGAGCCAAAGGTAGGATATAGCTGCCGATAGCTCTTGATCATGACTCTCCGTTCCATTACTTTACACGTAAGAACCATTGGACAAAGGCGTCTTCTGTACAAGGGAGTTTTGTTAAAAGGTCCGACGCTCGGTCTGAACATTAACACGCATTGCTTGTGGTAGGGTTTTGGATGCATAAGGGTGTTTTATATCAGCAAGACTAAAATGGCATGAAGGTTAACTTGATATACACCTTTCTAGGGTTAGTGTTCCCACAGGGCCATATCTCCATGTTACAGCAAGGGTGTACGGAAGACCGAGGGACCACCGGTGCAAATTAGCTATCTAGAATGCGCCGAACACCTGTGGCCGCCAGAAGGTGTCACTGAAAAATGCTGTTGTTGGCTGCAACTGTGGTAAAGCTGGTTAAACATTTGTGAAATTATTTTGATGTGGTATGAAAGGGCATTATGTTTCTAGAATTGTTTTGCAATTGAGAATCAATCCACATGTGGATGGAATATTTGGCTGTTTTGGCTGCCGGAGCCAGTCTACCAAAGTATTCACAACCCTTTTTCCCCCACATTTTGTTGTTACAACCAAAATTTAAATATATTAAATAAAAATGTTGTCACTGGCCTATGCACAATACTCCATAATATCAAAGTGGAATTCTGTTTGTAGACATTTTTTACAAATTTAAAAATGTAAAAGCTAAAATGTCTTGCGTCAAATATTCAACCACTTTGTTATAGAAAGCCTAAATAAGTTTAGGAGTAAACATTCGAGCAGTGAATTTTGGTAGATGGGTCAACATTTTTTAAAGCATATGTTGACTATCCCTTTGAGAATGGTGAAGTAATCAAGTATGCTTTTGGATGTTGCAGCAATACACCCAGTCACTACAAAGATACAGGTGTCCTTCTTAACTCAGTTGCCAGAAAGGACAGAAATCGCTCAGGGATTTCAACATGAGGCCAAATGGTGACTTTAAAACAGGAACAGGAGTTTAATAGCTATGATGGGAGAACTGAGGATGGATCAACAACATTGTAGTTATTCCATAATTACTAACCTAAATGACAGTTTGAAAAGAAGGAAACCTGTACACAAATTATATTCCAAAATATGCAACCTGTTTGCAATAGAGCACTAAAGTAAAACTGCAAATCCAACACATCACTGAGTACCACTCTTCATATTTTCAAGCATGGTGGTGGCTGCATTGTGTTATGGGTATGCTTGTCATCGGCAAGGACCAGGGAGTGTTTTAGGATACAAAAACCGAATAGAGCTAGGTATCGGCAAAATCCTAGAGGAAAACATGGTTGTCTGCTTTCCAACATACACTGGGAGACATTCACCTTTTCAGCAGGACAATAACCTAAAACACAAAGCCAAATATACACTGGAGTTGCTTACCAAGATGACATTGAATGTTCCTGAGTGACCTAGTTAGTTTAGTTTTGGCTTAAATCTTCTTGAAAATCTATGGTAAGACTTAAATGGTTCTCTAGCATTGATCAACAATCAGCTTGACAGAGCTTGAAGACTTTTTAAAATAATTATTTGCAAATATTATACAATCCAGGTGTGCAAAGCTCTTAGACTTACCCAGAAAGACTCACAGCTGTAATCATGATTCTAACATGTATTGATTGTCTCGGGTTTGAATACTTAAGAAAATGTGATATTTCTGTATTTCATTTTCAATAAATTTGAACAGATTTTTAAAAACACCACGTTTTCACTTGTCATTATAGTGTATTGTGTGTAGATGGGCGAGGAAACAAATATATCAAATCTAATTTGAATTCAAGCTGTAACACAAAGTGGAATAAGTCAAGGGGTATGAATACTTTCTGAAGGCATTGTAATGTCCTTGGAGCTAAAGGATTAATGGTAGGCTCCTTCAGAGTACATCTTCGTCAAGGCTACCGAGTGCCTGTACCTGGCTGAAAACAACTGGCAGACTCACTATGATGAAAGCCTACAGCTTTCACATGGTGTTTGTTTTGTATGTGTAAACCAACAGAGCCCTAACTATAAAGGGAAGGAGAAAGAAGAGGCAGTTAGCCATCCACACTTGGTTGTTTAGGTTCAGTAGTTAAAGTTAAGAACGCATAGGCTATTTCTGTTCCTGGCTGACACTTCATTTTCCAACACACCATCTTCCTTTCCACGGGTAAGCTAGACCCTTGATGAGATCGGTGTGTTTTTGTCCATTTTTCCTCGTCAGCATTTTCTACATATAACATCACTGCATGGTTATTAATTTTTTTAGCTGTTATTTTACCAGGTAAGTTGACTGAGAACACATTCTCATTTGCAGCAACAACCTGGGGAATAGTTACAGGGGATGAATGAGCCAATTGTCAACTGGGGCTTATTAGGTGACCATGATGGTTTGAGGGCCAGATTGGGAATTTAGCCAGGACACCGGGGTTAACAACCCTATTCTTACAATAAGTGCCATGGGATCTTTAATTATCTCGAGAGTCAGGACACCCGTTTAACATCCCATCCGAAAGACAGCACCCTACACAGGGCAGTGTCCCATTTTTTTTAGACCATAGGAAAGAGTGCCTCCTACTGGCCCTCCAACACCACTTCCAGCAGCATCTGGTCTCCCATCCAGGACCAACCCTGCTTAGCTTCAGAAGCAAGCCAGCAGTGGTATGCAGGGTGGCATGTGTATTTTTTCTGAATAAACATAAAATAGCATTAAAAGTGAAAAAATTATTGATTGATTTTAAAAGTTAAAGTTCTTAAAGAAAATGATTAAAAAAAATATGAAAGAAGCCAGGGGTTCTAGTTGTGTAAACTTATGATCGAGTTGTAAGAATAGTGTTTTTTTGTTATTGACTAATTCTAGAGATTTTATTAGATATTGGATTTCAAGTGAAAATATATTGCATTTAGGGACCGATTTCAAATATTTGTTTTTGTGTATATACAATTTACCAGTGAGAATTAAGAAATTAACTACTAATTCAGTGGTTTTGTTTTAATTTGAATAATAACATTTGACATATTTCATTGTAAATACATGGGTCTTATTGATTAAATAAAAATTGTAAATACTTGCTCCAAAATATCGTCAGAGTCACACACACAGAATGTGTATAATAGTTTCTCCTTTATGTCCTCTAAATCCGTGAATTTAAATCCATGAAGTTATTGCAAGGATATATTTTGTGCAGTATTTTAAAGTGATTGAAAAAAAACTTTATTTGACATGGGTGGGGGAGCAACCAAGCTTTCTTCCATTCAATTTCAGTAATATGTGCGTTCCAGAATATTTTCCCTCTAGGAGATCTTGTTCTTGGAGTGAAAAAGTTATCTTATGAATGTATTACATTTCTTATCCAGCAGGGGGAAACCTTGTAACATAAGTTGTGCATCTATCATGACATGTTTGCCAAAACACAAATGAGATTTAATTAAGTCCTGAAGATAATGCTTTGCATATAGAATTACATTCTTTATAAAGTATTGGGAAGTTATGTTTCTAAGAACTTTCTATAAGAGTATATTTCTTTCTTTATCAAATAGATGTTCCACAGAAGTGGCTTGTGTGGGGAGAAGTTGTGGACATAACATAGTTTCCAGGCTAAAAGGGCTTGTTCATGAAATTTGGACAGTTTGATGGGTAATTTTGCTGGAGAATAATTGCACTTCCACAAATTGAAGACCACCCAATTTCATAAAAATATGACAGGGAATGAAGTACCATATAGATTCTGATCTAAGTATACATATTTTTATCCAGTTTACTTTAAAGGTATTGTTGATGTCAATGAAATCTAGTACTTCAAGCCCACCATCAGCTCTTTGGTTTGATATTACAGACTTCTTAAGTTTGCGTTTTATTTTTCCATATAAAGTCTAGGAAAGTTTTTGTTGATATCCTTGCTGGTTTGATCAGCTACAAATAGGGATAGCAGGGTAGACAAAGCGTGACAGACCTTCTGCTTTGGACAATAAAACCATTCTAATAATACGTTGGAGCCAGTTATAATAATAATAATAATAATAATAATAATATTAAAGGTGGATTTTGTTTACTTTAATCTCTGAGCGAAATTGAGATGTTGACGGACAATATGGTGTTTCACCATGTACACCCCTAAATATTTCACATTGTCTTTCACTGCAATATTCTCAACAGATTGGTAATTTGAGTCATGCAGGGACAATATTTCGCATTATTTAAGATCCAGATCAGATCAGAAGAGAATGATTTCATAATATTAAGTGCAATAGCAACTTGATCCTTGTCTTTTAGAAACAGAGCTGTATCATCTGCTAATTTTGTATTAGTTATTTTTCAAATTATGAAATACCTTATAATTCAGGGTTGTTTAAAATGTTAGATATTTATTTTAGTTGTAGAATTACTATAAGTGCTGAAATGGGGCAACCCTGGCGTACACTGGTGAATATTAAATATTTGAGATGTGTTACGATTAATCATAATGGAACTATTCATATCTTTATAAAACATTGATAACAGAGACAAAGTTAGTCCCGAACATGTTGAATACTGGTCCCTCTAAATGTTCCCAAAAGTGTCAATAAAATTCCACAGAAAGACCATCTGTTCCAGGTGCCCTTCATAGATTTAAGAGCATCTCTAAATCTCTACAATCGAAAACTCCTAGGTGGAGATCTATCTAAAGAGTATCAGGTGTTTCGTTAAAGTCTCCAGCTATTATAAGCCATGCATTTTGTATTCTTGTTTTGCAGCTCAGTAAGCTTATCAGCAAGATCCAAAAAGAAAGTCTTATATGAGGAGGAAGAGTTTTACCCATATACAGTTGAAGTCGAAAGAATACATACACCTTAGCCAAATACATTTAAACTCAGTTTTTCACAATTGCTGACATTTTAATCCGAGTAAACATACCCTGTCTTAGGTCAGTTAGGATCACCATTTTATTTTAAGAATGTGAAATGTCAGAATAATAGTAAGAGTGACTTATTTCAGCTTTTATTTTTTTCATCACATTTCCAGTAGGTCAGAAGTTTACATACACTCAATTAGTATTTGGTAGCATTGCCTTTAAATTGTTTCACTTGGGTCAAATGTTGCTGGTAGCCTTCCACAACCTTCCCACCATAAGTTGGATGAATTGTGGCCCATTCCTCCTGACAGAGCTGGGATAACTGAGTCAGGTTTTGAAGGCCTCCTTGCTGGCACACACTTTTTCAGTCCTGCCCACACATGTTCTATAGGATTGAGGTCAGGGCTTTGTGATGGCCACTCCAATACCTTGACTTTGTTGTCCTTAAGCAATTTTGCCACAACTTTAGAAGTATGCTTAGGGTCATTGTCCATCCAGAACCATTTGCCACCAAGCTTTAACTTCCTGACTCATGTCTTGAGATGTTGCTTCAATATATCCACATCATTTCCCCTTCTCATGATGCCATCTATTTTGAGAAGTGCACCAGTCCCTCCTGCAGCAAAGCATCCCCACAACATGATGCTGCCACCCCTCACGGTTGGAATGGTGTTCTTCGGCTTACAAGCCCCCCTTTTCCTCCAAACACAACGATGGTCGTTATGGCCAAACGGTTCTATTTTTGTTTCATCAGACCAGAGGCCATTTCTCCAAAAAGTACGATCTTTGTCCCCATGTGCAGTTGTAAAAGGTAGTCTGGCTTTTTCATGGCGGTTTTGGAGCAGTGGCTTCTTCCTTGCTGAGTGGCATCTCAGGTTATGTCGATAAAGGACTTGTTTTTACTGTGGATATAGATACTTTTGTACCCGTTTCCTCCAGCATCTTCACACGGTCCTTTGCTGTTGTTCTGGGATTGATTTGCACTTTTCGCACCAAAGTACATTCATTTCTAGGAGACAGAACGCGTGTAATTCCTGTGCGGTATGACGGCTGCGTGGTCCCATGGTGTTTATACTTGCGTACTATTGTTTATACAAATAAACGTGGTACCTTCAGGTGTTTGGAAATTGCTCCCAAGGATGAAACAGACCTGTGGAGGTCTACAATTATTTTTTGGAGATCTTGGCTGATTTTTTTCGGTTTTCCCATGATGTCAAGCAAAGAGGCACTAAGTTTGAAGGTAGACCTTGAAATACATCCACAGGTACACCTCCAATTGACTCAAATTATGTCAATTAGCCTATCAGAACCTTTTAAAGTCATGACATAATTTTCTGGAATTTTCCAAACTGTTTAAAGGCACAGTCAACTTAACTTAATGACCCACTGGAATTTTGATACAGTGAGTTATAAGTGATATAATCTGTCTGCAATCAACTGTTGGAAAATGTATTGTCATGCACAAAGTAGATGTCTTATCCGACAGTGGTTGAAAATCGAGTTTTAATGACTCCACCCTAAGTGTATGTAAACTTCTGACTTCAACTGTACATTGCATATAATGAAACAAGCATTGTCTAGTTTTGAAATCAATATAACCCATCTCCCATCTTTGGACGTACATGACTCTGAAATATCACCTCTAAACTTATGAAGCAGTATCATAGTACCAGCTGTGTGGTTAGACCCGTGACTATAATAAACAGTGCTTCCCCATTGTGATTTCCAAACACTAGAATCTGAATCACAATTCTCCTGGAGTAGAATGAAATCTGCATTTAGTTTTTACAAAGTAAAAAGTGATTTTCTTTTAGTTATGTTTCGTAAACCCCTGGCATTTAGAGGGACAATATTTAGTGCATTTTATTCAAAACATTACCTGACTAAAATAAAATAAAACAAATAGTTTTGTGAAAATAATAACTGGTTGAACTAGTAAGCTAGGTAGCTAGTAAGGAAACCTGAGCTTAGAGAAAGAACTGGACTACCCTAAACCGAGGTAGTTATGATCAATATGGTGAACCTGTATTCATTGACAAACCAGGTGATATAAAACGGGGTGAATGTAAAAATGTCAATTTACCTAACTCAGTCATTTAGCTAACGTTTTCATTTGACTTAGAAAGAATAGGACATCAATTTTGAGTTAGTGTAGCTATATCCCTGAGCAGTGTTTACAAAACATTCATATTCACTTGACGTCCTGACAATCGATCTTCTTTCCATCGATAAATGCAAAAGGCTCTCTAACCTTCTTCTCTAGCCTTTTTTACCACTGGCCAAAGTTTTTCCATTGCAACAGCATCTCCTGGAGTGAGAGCCTCTCGATGCGTAGTTTATTCTCCATAAGAAACCTGGACTCCTTGGCTTCTTCCAATACGACATCTCTGCAGATTCTCATTTTTTTATTATATTTAGCTTTTATTTAACTAGGCAAGTCAGTTAAACAGTGGGTTAGCTGCCTTGTTTCAAGGCAGAACGACAGATTTTTACCTTGTCAGCTCGGGGATTCGATCTTGCAACCTTCCGGTTACTAGTCCAACGCTCTAACCGTTAGGCTACCTGCCGCCCCACATTGTAAACCACATGATGGTTGTCCACAGAGATCCGTCATCTCTTTGCTTTCCCAGGCGGTGCACCACGTCGATGACATCTGGGAGCTTGTCTCGAATCCTGGGTGCTACTGTCCCGAGGATGTCAATGGTAACGCTCCGTATGCTCTCCCAGTCCTCTTCTCGCATCCCATGCAGTTTCAGGTTCCATCTCCGGCTGTGGCGCTGGACTTCGATGATATGATATTCTGTCGTATTTGGAGATTCACCTGTTGCAGTTTCTGTATTTCAGCTTCAATGGTCAATATTTTTTTGCTTTGGGTTGACACCTGGTTGAGATGTTGCTGCACAGTGGCTGAGAGAGACTATTGATTTGGAGGTAGTCTCTGTTGTTTTTTTCAATGATGGCCAGTTTCTCAAAGATGGCTTTGGGAATGTCAGGGTTGGTAGAACCATTTTTGACTGCTCTGTATTTGGCTGGAGGGCTCAGCCAGTAGCCAGTACTGTAGGTGGCAGTAGTGAGAATAATTAGAAATTTTGCCTTGAGTTCTGGAAAGTCTTCACGTGGACTGCTAGCATCTGAGGTGATAAGCATCTATTCAGCCATGCCTTGTCCTTTTCGGTTTCTTCTGCCCATGTAGTCGTGTGATCACCGTCTTTTCCAGTCACCTTCTGTTACTTCATATAGGCAAGGTTCAGATTACCCCCCCCAAAAAATATTAAATCTTCGAATATTGATCATAATCTTCCTGGTTTATCGAGACATTCGTTCAAATACACCCGCTCTTGGACTCCCTCTTGTTAGCATGGTCTGTGTTACCATGGAGAAGTGGCAACAACATAGGTGATGTTGGCATGGAAACGACACAGGAGTGAGTGATAAGACAATGGGGGACGCGCCATCACAGACGATCCCACTCCACTACACCGTGCTTCTGGGAGTAGGGTGAAGTTGCCCCTAAATGCTGATCTTGGGTAATTTCCCCCATGAGGCCTAATGGTTAAGTTTATTATTGGGGAAAGGCAAGCTTATCCTAGATCTGTACCTAGGGGAAACTTAATCCCAGAGCACTTTACTGCAGGGTCCTTCTCTGACCCTGACACAGTGCTATGAACCAGGACAGCCTCACCTTATCAGTTTCCCCTTTAGACCTAGTCATCTTTTTTTTTCAATTTGAGGTCATAGAGATCCTATAATAAATGTTCTACATGTAATTCTACATTTAAGGTCTACAATATGTGAAGAACATATCCTATTTAACTCATTGGTCAAAAATATGGTTTATTATATTCTTCTTTCCACGTGATTTTGATTGGATGTTTTCTGAGAGATGACTCATGACACTATATGAGTGGATGTTATGTCTTCTGTGTGGGTGTCGGAGTAGGTAGTTTACGGCTCATCTGAGTGTGGGTAGTGTGTGGTTTTGTGATGTCATGATTACCGGAGTAGTTTCCGACGAGGCTGTCAATGAAAGTGCTTTGGTAGAATTGGCATAGTGTGGCTGGCACACCCCTACTCTAGTCTCATCCAAAGCTTGTGTTTGTCAGTTAGGATAATTCAATGCCTTAACGTGGTGACATTTACCATAAAACTCTGGCCTTTAGTGTCAATAGCTCTGGGGAGGAAAAAAATAACTAGGCTACTCATGACTCCTATTTCATCACCACCTTAAGTGGGATCCCACAATACCCTCACAGCCTTTTTATAACTGCCTTTCGCCACATTATCTACTACTTCCTATCTACAGTTTGATTTTGCTCTTGTTCTCACTTCATCACACTCTCTCTCTCTTGATCCCTTTCTTTCCTTCTCCTCCCCCACAACCTCTTTCATAAGTGTTTTTATATTGAGTACTGGCACCCTCTCTCTCTCCCTCTAGGAGATGTTGGGGCCCAGGCCCTGTTCTCAGTGCCACGGAGGCCTGGCTTTGGCACCATGGGGAAGCCTATCAAGCTGCTGGCCAACTGCTTCCAGGTGGATATCCCCAAGATGGACGTCTACCTCTATGAAGTAGACATCAAGCCCGAGAAGTGCCCACGTCGCGTCAACAGGTAAACAGCTGTCCATCAGTCAGCGTCAATATTCTCAAACCCACACAAACTGGCTGCAGATCTTTCTTGTGATCTCATGAACTGTACTCTGCATCACTTTACCCACTTAAAAGACCAGGGTTATGGAGCAGTGTTGGAGAGTTGATATATTTGTCTCTCTGGTGCCCCTATAGGGAGGTGGTGGACTCCATGGTGAAGCACTTCAAGGTGACCATCTTTGGGGACCGAAGGCCAGTCTACGATGGGAAGAGGAGCCTCTACACAGCCAACCCCCTACCAGTCGCCACAGCGGGGGTGAGTTGCGCGCGCACAGAAGATACACATGATAACATTTCTAGTGTAATTTACAATGTTGAATGTCAGATGGGTGTGCTAGTGATACATTGAGTTGCTTGAGCTCCCATATATATTCTCCTCAGGTGGATCTGGATGTCACCCTGCCAGGGGAGGGGGGTAAGGATCGCCCCTTCAAAGTGTCCATCAAGTTTGTGTCGCTAGTCAGCTGGCACCTGCTGCACGAGGTGCTGATGGGGCGCACCATGCCTGAGCCCTTGGAGCTGGACAAGCCCATCAGCACCAACCCTGTACACGCAGTGGATGTGGTGCTGCGACACCTGCCTTCCATGAAGTGAGTGACTGCTGCCACCCTAGTGGACAGCACTGGCATACAGATTTATCGATGGTCTGAGGGCCAAGGCGTGTCCACGTACTGTAGAACTGCTATAAAGCTCTATGCTGTGTTTAAAAAAGAAAAATTTGATGTGGAACAAGCTATTCTGTTTGGTGTGCAGTTTAAGAGTATATATGTATTTCTATTAGAGGTCGACCGATTAATCGGAATGGCCGATTAATTAGGGACTATTTCAAGTTTTCCTAACAATCGGAAATCGGTATTTTTGCACGACGATTTTGCCTATTTAAAAAAATAAAAAATAATGTACAACTTTATTTAACAAGCCAAGTCAGTTAAGAACACATTCTTATTTTCAATGACGGCCTAGGAACGGTGGGTTAATAACTGCCTTTTTCAGGGGCAGAACGACAGAATTTTACCTTGTCAGCTCAGGGATTCAATCTTGCAACCTTACTTTTAACTAACATGGTTAGATGATATTACTAGTTCATTTAGTTCATACTAGTTCATCTAGCGTGTCCTGTGTTGCATATAATCAATGCGGTGCGCAATCGCGAAAAAGGACTCATTGATCCAACGTGTACCTAACCATAAACATAAATGCCTTTCTTAAAATCAATACACAGAAGTATATATTTTTAAACCTGCATATTTAGCTAAAAGAAAGGTTTGCAGGCAATATTAACCAGGTGAAATTGTGCAATTTTTCTTGCGTTCATTGCACGCAGAGTCAGGGAACAGTTTGGGCCGCCTGGCTCATTGCGAACTAATTTGCCAGAATTTTACGTAATTATGACATACCATTGAAGGTTGTGCAATGTAACAGCAATATTTAGACTTAGGGATGCCATCCGTTAGATAAAATACGGAACGCTTCCGTATTTCACTGAAAGAATAAACGTTTTGTTTTTGAAATTATAGTTTCCGGATTCGACCATATTAATGACCTAAGGCTTGTATTTCTGTGTGTTATTATGTTATAATTAAGTCTATGATTTGATAGAGCAGTTTGACTGAGCGATGGTAGGCACCAGCAGGCTTGTAAGCATTCATTCAAACAGCACATTCGTGCATTTGCCTGCAGCTCTTCGCAATGCTTCAAGCATTGCGCTGTTTATTACTTCAAGCCTATCAACTCCTGAGATTAGGCTGGTGTAACCGATGTGAAATGGCTAGCTAGTTAGCGGGGTGCGCGCTAATAGTATTTCAAACGTCACTCGCTCTGAGATTTGGAGTAGTTGTTCCCCTTGCTCTGCATGGGTAACGCTGCTTCGAGGGTGGCTGTTGTCGATGTGTTCCTGGTTCGAGCCCAGGTAGCGGCGAGGAGAGGGACGGAAGCTATACTTTTACACTGGCAATACTAAAGTGCCTATAAGAACATCCGATAGTCAAAGGTATATGATATACACATCGTATAGAGAGAAATAGTCCTATAATTCCTATAATAACTACAATTTAAAACTTCTTACCTGGGAATATTGAAGACTCATGTTAAAAAGAACCACCAGCTTTCATATGTTCTCGTGTTCTGAGCAAGGAACTTAAACGTTAGCTTTCTTACGTGGCACATATTGCACTTTACTTTCTTCTCCAACACTTTGTTTTTGCATTATTTAAACCAAATTGAACATATTTCATTATTTATTTGAGGCGAAATTGATTTTATTGATGTATGATATTAAGTTCATTCAGTATTGTTGTAATTGTCATTATTACAAATATAAAAAATTATTGCCCGCTTAATTGGTATCAGCTTTTTTTGGTCCTCCAATAATCGGTATCGTTATCGGCATGAAAAATCATAATCGGTCGACCTCTAATTTATATACCCTTATAGTCCTGAATATACTAGTAGTCTACAATGTATATACATTGCTCAAAAAAATAAAGGGAACACTTAAACAACACAATGTAACTCCAAGTCAATCACACTTCTGAGAAATCAAACTGTCCACTTAGGAAGCAACACTGATTGACAATAAATTTCACATGCTGTTGTGCAAATGGAATAGACAACAGGTGGAAATTATAGGCATTTAGCAAGACACCCCCAATAAAGGAGTGGTTCTGCAGGTGGTGACCAGGCCACTTCTCAGTTCCTATGCTTCCTGGTTGATGTTTTGGTCACTTTTGAATGCTGGCGGTGCTTTCACTCTAGTTGTTAGCATGAGACGGAGTCTACAACCCACACAAGTGGCTCAGGTAGTGCAGCTCATCCAGGATGGGACATCAATGCGAGCTGTGGCAAGAAGGTTTGCTGTGTCTGTCAGCGTAGTGTCCAGAGCATGGAGGCGCTACCAGGAGACAGGCCAGTACATCAGGAGACGTGGAGGAGGCCATAGGAGGGCAACAACCCAGCAGCAGGACCGCTACCTCCGCCTTTATGCAAGGAGGAGCAGGAGGAGCACTGCCAGAGCCCTGCAAAATGACCTCCAGCAGGCCACAAATGTGCATGTGTCTGCTCAAATGATCAGAAACAGACTCCATGAGGGTGGTATGAGGGCCCGACATCCACAGGTGGGGGTTGTGCTTACAGCCCAACACCGTGCAGGACGTTTGGCATTTGCCAGACAACACCAAGATTGGCAAATTCGCCACTGGCGCCCTGTGCTCTTCACAGGTGAAAGCAGGTTCACACTGAGCACATGTGACAGACGTGACAGAGTCTGGAGACGCCGTGGAGAACGTTCTGCTGCCTGCAACATCCTCCAGCATGACCGGTTTGACGGTGGGTCAGTCATGGTGTGGGGTGGCATTACTTTGGGGGGCCGCACAGCCCTCCATGTGCTCGCCAGAGGTAGCCTGACTGCCATTAGGTACCGAGGTGAGATCCTCAGACCCCTTGTGAGACCATATGCTGGTGCGGTTGGCCCTGGGTTCCTCCTATTGCAAGACAATGCTAGACCTCATGTGGCTGGAGTGTGTCAGCAGTTCCTGCAAGAGGAAGGCATTGATGCTATGGATTGGCACGCCCGTTCCCCAGACCTGAATCCAATTGAGCACATCTGGGACATCATGTCTCGCTACATCCACCAACGCCACATTGCACCACAGACTGTCCAGGAGTTGGCGGATGCTTTAGTCCAGGTCTGGGAGGAGATCCCTCAGGAGACCATCCGCTACCTCATCAGGAGCATGCCCAGGCGTTGTAGGGAGGTCATACAGGCACGTGGAGGCCACACACATTACTGAGCCTCATTTTGACTTGTTTTAAGGACATTACATCAAAGTTGGATCAGCCTGTAGTGTGGTTTTCCACTTTAATTTTGAGTGTGACTCCAAATCCAGACCTCCATGGGTTGATAAATTTGATTTCCATTGATAATTTTTGTGTGATTTTTGTTGTCAGCACATTCAACTATGTAAAGAGAAAAGTAGTTAATAAGAATATTTCATTCATTCAGATCTAGGATGTGTTATTTTAGTGTTCCCTTTATTTTTTTGAGCAGTGTATTATATATCTATAGAATAGATTATTTCATTTACATTACATTTAAGTCATTTAGCAGACGCTCTTATCCAGAGCGACTTACAAATTGGTGCATTCACCTTATGACATCCAGTGGAACAGCCACTTTACAATAGTGCATCTAAATCTTTTAAGGGGGGTGAGAAGGATTACTTTATCCTGTCCTAGGTATTCCTTAAAGAGGTGGGGTTTCAGGTGTCTCCGGAAGGTGGTGATTGACTCCGCTGTCCTGGCGTCGTGAGGGAGTGTGTTCCACCATTGGGGAGCCAGAGCAGCGAACAGTTTTGACTGGGCTGAGCGGGAACTGTACTTCCTCAGTGGTAGGGAGGCGAGCAGGCCAGAGGTGGATGAACGCAGTGCCCTTGTTTGGGTGTAGGGCCTGATCAGAGCCTGGAGGTACTGAGGTGCCGTTCCCCTCACAGCTCCGTAGGCAAGCACCATGGTCTTGTAGCGGATGCGAGCTTAAACTGGAAGCCAGTGGAGAGAGCGGAGGAGCGGGGTGACGTGAGAGAACTTGGGAAGGTTGAACACCAGACGGGCTGCGGCGTTCTGGATGAGTTGTAGGGGTTTAATGGCACAGGCAGGGAGCCCAGCCAACAGCGAGTTGCAGTAATCCAGACGGGAGATGACAAGTGCCTGGATTAGGACCTGCGCCGCTTCCTGTGTGAGGCAGGGTCGTACTCTGCGGATGTTGTAGAGCATGAACCTACAGGAACGGGCCACCGCCTTGATGTTAGTTGAGAACGACAGGGTGTTGTCCAGGATCACGCCAAGGTTCTTGGCGCTCTGGGAGGAGGACACAATGGAGTTGTCAACCGTGATGGCGAGATCATGGAACGGGCAGTCCTTCCCCGGGAGGAAGAGCAGCTCCGTCTTGCCGAGGTTCAGCTTGAGGTGGTGATCCGTCATCCACACTGATATGTCTGCCAGACATGCAGAGATGCGATTCGCCACCTGGTCATCAGAAGGGGAAAGGAGAAGATTAATTGTGTGTCGTCTGCATAGCAATGATAGGAGAGACCATGTGAGGTTATGACAGAGCCAAGTGACTTGGTGTATAGCGAGAATAGGAGAGGGCCTAGAACAGAGCCCTGGGGACACCAGTGGTGAGAGCGCGTGGTGAGGAGACAGATTCTCGCCACGCCACCTGGTAGGAGCGACCTGTCAGGTAGGACGCAATCCAAGCGTGGGCCGCGCCGGAGATGCCCAACTCGGAGAGGGTGGAGAGGAGGATCTGATGGTTCACAGTATCGAAGGCAGCCGATAGGTCTAGAAGGATGAGAGCAGAGGAGAGAGAGTTAGCTTTAGCAGTGCGGAGCGCCTCCGTGATACAGAGAAGAGCAGTCTCAGTTGAATGACTAGTCTTGAAACCTGACTGATTTGGATCAAGAAGGTCATTCTGAGAGAGATAGCGGGAGAGCTGGCCAAGGACGGCACGTTCAAGAGTTTTGAAACATGATTAGTAGAGTAATTAAATTCATTTTCTGTCTGTGAAAGGTGACCCTCTTTCTTCTCCCCAGGTACACCCCAGTGGGGCGCTCCTTCTTCTCCGCCCCAGAGGGTTACGACCACCCCCTGGGCGGGGGTAGGGAGGTGTGGTTCGGCTTCCACCAATCGGTGCGGCCCGCCATGTGGAAGATGATGCTCAACATTGACGGTGAGGGCCCTTGACTGTGAAGAACATGGACAATGATTAAAAAATATATTCTTTACTGTTGGCAGGGACTTGTTTCCTTCCATGTTGTCTGGATGATGATGTAGTAGCTGTGTAGCGTCTCACTCAGTCTGTGAGGTCTCAATCAATCAAATGTATTTCTAAAGCCCTTTTTACATCAGCAGTTGTCACAAAGTGCTTATTCAGAAATCAAATTTAAAACCCCAGAGAGCAAGAATTGCAGATGTAGAAGCACGGTGGCTAGGAAAAACACCCTAGAAAGGCAGAAACCTAGAGGGGAACCAGGCTGTGGTGGATATTATAGGAGTACATGGCCATTTAAGTCCAGATCGTTCTTTAAGATGTTCATAGATGGCTAGCAGGGTCAAATAATAATCACAGTGGTTGTAGAGGGTGCAACTGGTCAGAACCACAGGAGTAAATGTCAGTTGGCTTTTCAAAGCTGAACATTCAGAGGTTAAGACAGCAGGACAACAGGTCAGGGTTCCATAGCCGCAGGCAGAACAACAGGTCAGGGTTCCATAGCCGCAGGCAGAACAGCAGAAACTATTAGCAGCACGACCAGGTGGACTGGGGACGGCAACAGCCAAGAGTCATCAGGTCAGGTAGTCCTGAGGCATGGTCCTATGGCTCAGATCCTCCAGGAGGGGAGAGACATATACTGTCTTGATGGGGAAAACTGAGCTGACTACAATGACTGTGCTATGGGCAGACTCCACTAAGCTGGAAATGACTAGGGTTTTAAATTTGTCAGAGCTAATGGTGGGAGGCTTCGGCCGCTCAGACCCCGTAAACGGGTGGAGGACGGACCTGAGAATGCTCGGGCTCTGACTCCGACTTGCTGCTTAGTGGGGAAAACCGGTTGAAAGTCACTGTTGACTGAATGAGCGACACTGGTTAAGACTGCCGGCAGCATTTATTTCCAGAAGCTGTGGAAAAAATGCCCTGCTGCGGGAACTGTGGGGGGGATTTCACACTACTACCTGTACTTACTGGTGGCACAGAATTGCCCTTGCCTAACGATTTGCGTCTCGCAACTTGGCTGTCCTCACCATAAGGCGATAGTTCTCCTGCATATTATGAGTAGGTCTATAGCGACTGCAATTCAAAGACTTGTTAAATACAGAGTTTGATTTAATAGTTATTAAAAGTGTTTGGCTCCTGCCAAGTAGCATCAAACAGCACAGAGGCAGCGTGGAAGTGTCTGAGTTGCATCCTGTTTACTTATGTCTTTGATTAGTCCAATTGGAATAGAATTCAGCCTATCCCTCATTTTTTCTTTGGTTGTAAAGCTATCAGAATTGGGTTCCTTAGCTACATTGAAGTCTCTGATTTCGAATGAACCTAATCTTACTCTTACTCTTTGGATTTGGTTGTAGACTATCATAACTTGGATCCTTCCGCATTGAAGTAACTTATTTTCATTTGACCACTTCTCATCTATAGTATCAGCCACGGCGTTCTACAAGGCCCAGCCGGTGATCCAGTTCATGTGCGAGGTCCTGGACATCCACAACATAGACGAGCAGCCCCGGCCCCTCACCGACTCCCACAGGGTCAAGTTCACCAAAGAGATCAAAGGTATGCAGAGTGACGTCACCACCACCCCAGGCTCGGGAGTGCTAGCACTGCTAGGCTCCTTGCATCACTGTTGAACTCCAGGGCTAATGTTTTTGTCATTCTGACTTTGTTTTGGTTGTAGGGATATTGGTAATTGTGTTACTACCTACCAAATTGTACACACCACATGATAATGTGTTTGCATTGGGCATTGGAAGCCCCTCAAACTATATAATTATAGTTGGATAGTTCCTCTCACACATATTCCCCTCCTTCCTTTTGTTGTGTCCAGGTCTGAAGGTGGAAGTGACCCACTGCGGGACGATGCGGAGGAAGTACAGAGTGTGTAACGTGACTCGTCGTCCTGCCAGCCACCAGACGTGAGTACCTACACAGAGTGACTGGGGATATGTGTAGTTTAACTCTGACACATTCTCCATTGAGATGAAGTTTATTCCTGGAATAAAAAGCAATCTGTGTCCAGGAAGCCACCCCAAAGAGTTAAACATGAGAACTAGATGAGCACAAAGTCACAAAAACATCAACTCCATGTCCCTCTTCCCCGAACCCCCAGGTTCCCCCTGCAGCTGGAGAATGGTCAGACAGTGGAGCGCACGGTGGCCCAGTACTTCAGAGAGAAGTACAGCCTGCAGTTGAAGTACCCCCACCTCCCCTGCCTACAGGTGGGCCAGGAGCAGAAACACACCTACCTGCCCCTGGAGGTGAGTACCACTGGCTCTTTGTACTTTTGACCAATTATCAACCTCTTTGATTATGTGCATTATTGCTTTGTTTATGGGAGTTTGCGCTCAGCAGCCGTGATCTTAGTCAGCATAAGAAGAGACCTGAGTTATTGTCTTTCATGTGGTCAGGATCAACTCAGGGCCCTAAGCATAAAACTGTACCAGTTCTGCTCTACTGTATTAAGTTACTTTAACTCACATTCCTATGTGTCTCCTTGCAGGTGTGCAACATAGTAGCTGGCCAGCGCTGTATTAAAAAACTCACTGATAACCAGACGTCCACCATGATCAAAGCCACGGCCCGCTCTGCCCCAGACAGACAGGAGGAGATCAGCAGGCTGGTGAGTACTATCTATAGCGCCCTTGAATGACTGCGAGGTGTTACGACTACTGAGTGACATGTCTTTATTATTCATCTTACTAATTGATATAGCACTTTTCCAGATACTCAAATTACTTACATACTGTAGTAAGGGGGAAACTCGTCTCAGCCACCACCAATGTGATGCACCTGCTTAAGTTATCATCTCACTCCAAACTCTGTCCTACCCCTCTATCCTCCTCTTCTCTCATTCACTCCAACTCTGTATCCAGGTGCGGAGTGCGAACTATGAGGCGGACCCGTTCGTCCAGGAGTTTCAGTTCCGCGTGCGTGACGAGATGGCTCAGGTGACGGGCCGTGTGCTGCCGGCCCCCGGGCTGCAGTACGGCGGCAGGGCAAGCTTGGAACACTTCATGGTACCTACCCTTTAAATCATCCTTCATCCGCATGTCTCTGTAATTTAGCTTCCCCGTCTCTCTCTTTCTTGCCCCTGGCTCTTTCATTTAGTCACTTTTGACATTTACGTCATTTAGCAGACGCTCTTACCCAGAGCAACTTACAGGAGAAATTAGGGTTAAGTGTCTTGCTCAAGAGGACATAGAAAGATTTTTCACCTAGTCAGCTCGGGGATTCGAACCAGCAACCTTTCGGTTACTGGTCCAACGCTCTTAACTGCTAGGCGACCTGCCGCCAATTGTCAATCTCTACCACCCTCTCTCTTTCACCCACCTCTGTTTTTTTTCTCTGAAAATAATGATTACGACTTTACTTATGTGAAGGCTATGACAAATGGCATGACAATGTTTTTGGATTCATTAAATGACCATTTCGAAGAAAATACAAACAACATTTTCTCAATCTTTTAGAACCAATTGGTCTCTCCACCTCTCTGTCTGTCTGTACTGTCTGTCTGTATTTATGTATGTGTGTGTGTGTGTGTGGGTGGCAGTCCCAGCAGATGAACCCTGCGGTGTCATTGCAGAACCGCACGGTGGCCACGCCCAGCCACGGCGTGTGGGACATGAGGGGCAAACAGTTCCACACTGGGGTGGAGATCAAGATGTGGGCCATCGCTTGCTTTGCCACACAGAGGCAGTGTCGTGAGGAGATCCTCAAGTGAGTGCTGTCTGTCTTATACAAACATACATCATAAACACACACACAGGTCTCTTTTTAAACAGATAAATACTCAACCCAATGCAATAACATTATAATCAACTAAAAAATTGCATTATTAGCATATCTATTATGTTATCACATTTCTTAGTTTCTTTTGGTTGGTGTCTGCAACACAAACAGTACCAGTCAAAAGTTTGGACACACCTACTCATTCAAAGGGTTTTCTTTAAAAAAAAAACTATTTTCAACATTGTAGAATAATAGTGAAGACAAACTATGCAGTAACACATAAGGAATCATGTAGTAACCAAAAAAGTGTTAAATAAAAATATATTTTAGATTCTTCAATGTAGCCACCATTTGACCTTAATAACAGCTTTACACAATCTTGGCATTCTCTCATCTAGCTTCGTGAGGAATGCTTTTCCAACAGTCTTGAAGGAGTTCCCACATATATGGGGTGGCAGGGTAGCCTAGTGGTTAGTGCGGAAGGTTGCAAGACCGAATCCCCGAGCTGACAAGGTAAAAATCTGTCGTTCTGCCCCTGAACAAGGCAGTTAACCCACGGAAGGTGACTACCTCATGAAGCTGGTTGAGAGAATGCCAAGAGTATGCAAAGCTGTCATCAAGGCAAAGGGTGGCTACTTTGGATATCTAAAATATAAATATATTTGGTTACTGCATAATTCCATGTGTTATTTCATAGTTTTGATGTCTTCACTATTATTCTATGTCAGAAATAGTAAAAATAAAGAAAAACCCTTGAATGAGTAGGTGTCTAAACTTTTGACTGGTACTGTACGTCTCTGTAACTGTCTCTTTGGGTCTCCTCATCCTCCCTCTTTCTCATTATTGCTCTTTTTCTCATCCTCTCTCTCTCTTTCCCTTACATCTCTACAGAGGTTTTACTGACCAGCTGCGTAAGATCTCTAAGGATGCTGGGATGCCCATCCAGGGCCAGCCATGTTTCTGTAAGTACGCTCAGGGATCAGACAGCGTAGAGCCCATGTTCAGGCACCTGAAGAACACCTACGCTGGCCTGCAGCTCATCATCGTCATCCTACCTGGAAAGACCCCAGTCTATGGTACAGACTAGACACAGTTTAATTTTGTTTTACATTTGATGATTTTGTTTTTTTACTTTTATTTTCTAAAAACTCTATTCACATACTATTTATTTGTATGTGATTTCCATAGCCTGAGTATATACAGTACCAGTCCAAATTTTGTACACACCAGGGTGTTAGTCTAAATAAACAATTTTTATATTGTAGAATAATAGTGAAGACATCAAAACTATGAATTAACTAACACATGAAATCATGTAGTAACCAAAAACGTGTTAAATCTAAATATATTTAATATTTTAGATTCTTCACCCTTTGCCTTGATGATAGCTTTGCACACTCTTGGCATTCTCTCAACCAGCTTCATTAGGTAGTCACCTGGAGTGCATTTGAATTAACAGGAGTGCCTTAAGTTCATTTGTGGAATTTCTTTCCTTCTTCATGCATTTGCGCCAATCAGTTGTGTTGTGAAAAGGTAGGGGTGGTATACAGAAGATAGCCCTATTTGGTAAAAAACCAAGTCCATATTATGGCAAGAATAGCTCAAATAAGCAAAGAGAAATGACAGTCCATCATTACTTTAAGACATGAAGGATAGTCAATCTGGAAAATTTCAAGAAATTTGAAAGTTTCTTCAAGTGCAGTTGCAAAAACCATCAAGCGCTATGATGAATCTGGCTCTCATGAGGACCGCCACATGAAAAACCCAGAGTTACCTCTGCCGCAGACGATAAGTTCATTAGAGTTAACTGCACCTCAGATTGCAGCCCAAATAATTGCTTCACAGAGTTCAAGTAACAGACACATCTCAACATCAACTGTTCAGAGGAAACTGTGTGAATCAGGCGTTCATTGTCAAATTGCTACAAAGAAACCACTACTAACGTACACCGGTAAGAAGAAGACACTTGTTTGGACCAAGAAACACGAGCAAAGGACATTAGACTGGTGGAAATCTGTCCTTTGGTCTGATGAGTCCAAATTTGAGATTTTTGGTTCCAAACACCGTGTCTTTGTGAGATGCAGAGTAGGTGAACGGATGATCTCTATGTGTGGTTCCCACCGTGACGCGTGGAGGAGGAGGAGGTGTGATGGTGTGGGGTTGCTTTACTGGTGACACTGTCCTTGATTTATTTAGAATTCAAGGCACACTTAACCATCACAGCATTCGGCAGTGTTACGCCATCCCATCTGGCTTGCGCTTAGTGGGAATATAATTTGTTTTTCAACAGGACAATGACTTTAAACACACCTCCAGGCTGTGTAAGGGCTATTTTACCAAGGAGAGTGCTGCATCAAATGACCTGGCCTCCACAATCATCCGACCTCAACCCAATTGAGATAGTTCAGGGAGAGTTGGACTGCAGAGTGAAGGAAAAGCAGCCAACAAGTGCTCAGCCGATGTGGGAACTCCTTCAAGACTGTTGGAAAAGCTGTTCAGAGAATGCCAAGAGTGTGCAAAGCTGTTATCAAGGCAAAAGGGTGGCTTCTTTGAAGAATCTCAAATAAAAATGTATGTTGATTTGTTTAACACTTTTTTTTTGGTTACTACATGATTCCATATGTGTTATTTCATAGTTTTCATGTCTTCACTATTATTCTACAATGTAGAAAATAGTACAAATAAAGAAAAACCCTTGAATGAGTATGTGTTTTCAAACTTTTGACTGGTACTGTATGTGCCATGTACAAGATGGTATCAGGTGTAAAATGGTTACCTGTGTCCTACAATATGGCAACAGCTGTAAAAATGGTTCCCTCTTTCCCACAGCTGAGGTGAAGCGGGTTGGAGACACCCTCCTGGGCATGGCCACTCAGTGTGTCCAGGTGAAGAACGTGGTAAAGACATCCCCTCAGACCCTCTCCAACCTCTGCCTCAAGATCAACGTCAAACTGGGGGGCATCAACAACATCCTGGTGCCACACCAACGGTAAAGCACAGAGTGAAAGAGTGTGTTTCCACTGGCAGAAAACCCCTATTTGGGTGATTTGAAAACACTTATGTGCTATTTTCAGCAGAGATACATACACTAAGTATACTTCCTAATATTGAGCCCCCCCCCCCATTTGTAGGGGGATGGACTCTGACACCTACATTTTACCTTGTAAAAGCATTCCACATGGATGCTGGCTGGCCCATGTTGACTCGATGCTTCCCACAGTTGTCAAGTTGGCTGGATGTCCTTTGGGTGGTGGACTAATCTTGATACAAATAAAATGTCACATGCGCCGGATACAGCAGGTGTAAGCCTTTCAGTGAAATGTTTACTTACAAGCTCTAAGCCAAAAAGTGTTAAAGTATTTGGAGATTATAACAGAACATGGCCAAGATGTTCAAATGTTCATAAATGACCAGCATGGTCAAATAATAATAATAATCACAGTTGTCGAGGGCTTTTCATTTGGCTTTTCATAGCCGATCATTGAGTGTAACTCTACCGCTACTGCTGTCTCTAGAGAGTTGAAAACACCAGGTCTGGGACAGGTAGCACGACCGGTGAACAGGTCAGGGTTCCATAGCCGCAGGCAGAACAGTTGAAACTGGAGCAGCGGCACAGCCAGGTGGACTGGGGACAGCAAGGTGTCATCCTGCCGGGTAGTCCTGAGGCATGGTCCTAGGGCTCAGGTCCTCCGAGAGAGAGAATTAGAGAGAGCCTACTTAAATTCACACAGGACACCGGATAAGACCGGAGAAGTACTCCAGATATAACAGACTGACCTTAGCCCCCGACACACAATCTACTGCAGCATAAATACTGGAGGCTGAGACAGGAGGGGTCAGGAGACACTGTGGCCCCATCCGATGATACCCCCGGACAGAGCCAACCACCCAGGATATAACCCCCACCCACTTTGCCAAAGCACAGCTCCCACACCACTAGAGGGATATCTTCAATCACCAACTTACCATCCTGAGAAAAGGCAGAGTGTAGCCCACAAAGATCTCCGCCACGGCACAACCCAAGGTTAGTTGAGGTAATTAAGGTAATATGTACAGTTGTAGTCGGAAGTTTACATACACTTAGGTTGGAGTCATTAAAAATAATTTTTCAACCACTCCACAAATTTCTTGTTTAATAAACTATATTTTTGGCAAGTTGGTTAGCACATCTACTTCGTGCATGATACAAGTAATTTTTCCAACCATTGTTTACAGACAGATTATTTCACTTATAATTCATTGTATCACAATTCCAGTGGGTCAGAAGTTTACATACACTAAGTTGACTGTGCCTTTAAACAGCTTGGAAAATTCCAGAAAATGTAATGGCTTTAGATGTTTCTGATGGGCCAATTGACATAATTTGAGTCAATTGGAGGTGTACCTGTGGATGTATTTCAAGGCCTACCTTCAAACTCAGGGCCTCCTTGCTTGGCATCATTGGAAAATTAAAAGAAATCAGCCAAGACTTCAGAAAAAATATGTGTAGATCTCCACAAGTCTGTTTCATCCTTGGGAGCTATTTCCAAACACCTGAAGGTACCACGTTCATCTGTACAAACAATAGTATGTATGGTATAAACACCATGGGACCACGCAGCCGTCGTACCACTCAAGAATTTGACTCGTTCTGTCTCCTTGAGATGAACGTACTTTGGTTCCAAAAGTGCAAATCAATCCCAGAACAACAGCAAAGGACCTTGCGAAGATGCTGGAGGAAACCGGTACAAACGTATTTATCCACAGTAAAACGAGTCCTTTATCGATATAACCTGAATGGCCACTCAGCAAGGAGGAAGCCACTACTCTAAAACCGCCATTAAAAAAAGCCAGACTACGGTTTGCAACTGCACATTGGGACAAAGATCGTACTTTTTGGTGAAATGTCTTCTGGTCTGATGAAAAAATAATAGAACTGTTTGGCCATAATGACCATCGTTATATTTGGAGGAAAAAGGGGGGGGCTTGCAAGCCAAAGAACATGATCCCAATCGTGAAGCACAGGGGTGGCAGCATCATGTTGTGGGGGTGCTTTGCTGCAGGAGGGACTGGTGCACTTCACAAAATAGATGGCATCACGAGGAAGGAAAACTGTGAATGTATTGAAGCAACATCTCAAGACATCAGTCAGGAAGTTAAAGCTTGGTCGCAAATGGGTCTTCCAAATGGACAATGAACCCAAGCATACTTCCAAAGTTGTGGCAAAATGGCTTAATGACGAAAACAGTCAAGGAATTGGAGTGGCCATCACAAAGGCCTGACCTCAATCCTATAGAAACTTTGTGGGCTGAACTGAAAAAGTGTGTGTGAGCAAGGAGGCCTACAAACCTGACTCAGTTACACCAGCTCTGTCAAGTGGAATGGGCCAAAATTCACTCAACTACCAAATACTAATTGAGTGTATGTAAACTTCTTACCCACTGGGAATGTGATGAATTAAATAATAGCTGAAATAAATCATTCTCTCTACTATTATTCTGACATTTCCCATTAAAATAAAGTGGTGATCCTAACTGACTTAAAACAGGGAACAGTCCAGAATGGCAGGAAGCTTAGCCCCAGTGATGTACTGGGCCGTACGAACTACCCTCTGTAGTGCCTTGCAGGCTGAGGCAGAGCAGTTGCCATACCAGGCGGTGGTGCAACCAGTCACGATGCTTTTGATGGTGCAGCTGTAGAACTTTTAGTAGACCTGAGGACCCATGCCAAATCCTTTCAGTCTCCTGAGGGGGAAGAGGCATTTTCATGCCCTCTTCACGACTGTCTTGGTGTGTTTGGACCATTATAGTTGGTTGGTGAGGTGGACACCAAGGAACTTGAAGCTCTCAACCTGCTCCACTACAGCCCCGTCGATGAGAATGGGGGCGTGCTCAGTCCTCTTTTTCCTGTTGTCCACAATCTTCTCCTTTGTCTTGATCACGTTGAGGGAGAGGTTGTCATCCTGGCACCACACTGCCAGGTCTCTGACCTCCTGTCTATAGGCTGTCTCATCGTTGTCGGTGATCAGGCCTACCACTGTTATCGTCGGCAACCTTAATGATGGTGTTGGAGTTAGGATTTATGTGCCTTGTGTTTGTCGCTCTCTCCACCCAGTCCCTCAGTGTTCCAGCAGCCTGTTATCTTCCTGGGGGCCGACGTCACTCATCCTCCAGCCGGAGACGGAAAGAAGCCATCCATCGCAGCGGTCAGTTTCTTCCTGTCATTCTAGTTTCCATTGCCACTTTCCTCACAAACACTGCCTTGTCTGTCTATCTAGTTGTCGTGGGGTCTGAGGCATCTAGTACATTGGTAATCTACTCGTTTGTTTTGTTACCCAGACCCCTACAATAGCATTCTGAAACATAAATATAATAATAATAATAATAATAATAATATAATAATATAATTATATATATATATTATTATTATTATTCTGAAACATGGTGTCAGAAGTCATGTTTCTGACCATCTCCCTCTCTCTGGCCCTATCCAGGTGGTGGGCAGTATGGACGCCCACCCCAGCAGGTACTGTGCCACAGTGAGGGTCCAGAGACCCAGACAGGAGGTGATCCAGGACCTGGCCTCCATGGTGCGGGAGCTCCTCATCCAGTTCTACAAGTCTACCCGCTACAAACCAACCAGAATCATATTTTATAGGGATGGTGTGTCAGAGGGACAGTTCAGACAGGTTAGTTAAAATACTTATGTCCCCCTTCAATCTCTCATTTAAAGTTTACAGCCAAGCCAAAGGATGTCCCTATGTTGAAATGCATTTATTACAAATAGCAATGTCCTTCATAGTTTGTTCTTCATAGTTTATGAAGTTTAAACTTGAGTCTTAATCTTAAATCTTTAGCTATTGGTCATCAACCCTAAATTCTTCACTGCTCGCCACTCTTTGCTCATGTGTTGACTTCTCTCTGTGTGGCAGGTGCTGTACTATGAGCTGCTGGCCATCAGAGAAGCCTGTATCATGTTGGAGAAAGAGTACCAGCCGGGCATCACCTACATTGTAGTGCAGAAGCGCCATCACACACGACTCTTCTGTGCTGACCGGAACGAGCGGGTAAGGGGTGCTATGGATCTCTCGTTGTACATTAACGATTTACTTTGGTAGATTGGTTGTTGAACTGCTTTTAAATGGAGTGTTTATTTGGCAGGTTGGACGGAGTGGTAACATTCCTGCAGGCACCACTGTGGACACAGATATAACCCACCCCTATGAGTTTGACTTTTACCTCTGCAGCCATGCAGGAATACAGGTGTGTGTCAAGACTCATACCAGGGTTGTGTTCAATAGCATTTTATTAAACTAAGTCAGCATTCTTATTGGACAAGTTCAGGTAGTATCTCCTGCTTATTTCTCCCTAATGTTGACTCTTGCTGTCATATTTTCTCAGAGGTTTATCGGCTTCTATTAATTTCCACTGAACTTCATTGTCAGTGTTGAATCAATGCTGGTATTCTCTCCATGGAACCTGCATTGTCCCTGTGGTATTACTGACTTCGCCTACTCCCTCCAGGGTACCAGCAGACCTTCCCACTACCATGTTCTGTGGGACGACAACTGCTTCACGGCTGACGAGTTCCAGCTGCTCACCTACCAGCTGTGCCACACCTACGTCCGCTGCACCCGCTC
The DNA here is from genome assembly GCF_023373465.1 of Oncorhynchus keta. Taxonomy (NCBI): domain Eukaryota; kingdom Metazoa; phylum Chordata; class Actinopteri; order Salmoniformes; family Salmonidae; genus Oncorhynchus; species Oncorhynchus keta. The sequence goes on from NC_068439.1 coordinate 44,373,597, forward strand.
AGTCTCCATCCCCGCGCCAGCCTACTACGCCCACCTGGTGGCCTTCCGCGCCCGCTACCACCTGGTGGACAAAGAACATGACAGGTGGGGGGATTCATTTAATTGTGATCAGTATACTTTTCTGTAGGGCTAAAATCAATGTCTTGCTGTTTATCAGGTAAAAAGAAACTGGAGGTCGATATCATGTATTGATTTTAAAATGTTCATTCAAGATAAAGGCTCTCTCCCTCCCTTTCTGTCCTTTTCTCGTTTCCCCACTTCCTTCTCTTGAACACACGCAGTGCGGAGGGCAGCCATGTCTCGGGGCAGAGTAATGGCCGAGACCCCACAGCCCTCGCCAAGGCTGTTCAGATTCATCACGACACACTGAGGACCATGTACTTCGCCTGAGAGTGGGGTGTTGGGAGGGGTATTCTGTCAGCCTTGTCAATCTCACATTGGACCCTGGGCTGGCACAGCTCTGGTCCTGACAAGGGGATGCCAAGCTGCTAAAGGCAACAACAACTACAACAGCCAGAGTGGAGTACAGAAACGTTATGCAATACGAAACCAGCCAATCCTCTCCTGGCTTGTTCTCTTCTGCTGTGTTTTTAATTGATTATGGATTGTCTCTGATATTGCTCCTTGAGCTGTGCAAGTCATGTCCTCGCCTGACAGGTTTGACAGCAGCTCAACTTTTGCTTTGTGTTACTTTCAAAATGCCAGAGTGTAGAAGACAAGACAGGGGAATTGATAAGGATGGTTTCAGGGTGTGGGGGCATAGCAGGTCCAGTGAGGATCAGTCTTGTTTCCTCAACAAAGTGATGAATGATATGCTGACTTGTCTATCCAAGGGGTTCAATTGTATAAGTTGTCCTCTTTACATGTCTCCGTCAGCTTGTTGTTGTATGTGCGTCTTCTTATGTTCTGTAGAAGTCTGATTGCCATGATGATGCCCGTTTGTCAAGAACGCTCGTGAATCACAGCTATGCCATTTTTCATACGGCAAGCGCTCTCCTAGTTACTCTCCTCTCTCTAAGCCAATGGTGACTTACTTGTAGACATTGCGACAGTCAAAGTTTAACACTGCATTCTCTATCAATATCAACAGAGTTGTTGTTTTTTACATACAGCCACAGCCATTGTTTTAGGGATTACCTGTTAAGTACTGTTAGAATATCAACCCTAGCCACATCATGGACCTACTCAGAACCTTTACAGAGTTCACTGTGGTAGCTACAGATTTCACTTTTCCTTAGTTTTACTCCTGCTATTTTAAGAGATTAGTCTTATTTAACATTCATTTTCAGCAATAGAACACCATTAGTTTGTCTGTCAATGGCCGAAGAGGTTTTTCACATTTTTAACTAAGGAACTGATGATGTCATGCAATCCTTAAGTGCAATATGTCGTTAATGCAGAAAACCGGTCCAATGGTTAACATGCCAATTTGATATTTTTGGGCCATTATAATCGGACATGGGCAAGTTATAACGGATAAAGAATGTAAACCGGGCCAAGAATTGATGCCATAAAATTGTTGTGGGGGTGACTAATGACAAAGCTTTTTTGTAAATTGGGTAAATGAGTGCCTGTTTTGGGGGTGAAGAAGAATTTGAAAGACAAAGGGTGTATTTCTTTTCGTTAGAGCTCCTGTGAGATAAGTTAGTTTGTTTAGTTATACAGTCATATTATTTCATCCAAGCATTACTGTAAGCATGATATGTTGTCCAGGACTGTCTGGGGTTAGAGAGCAGAGCGGGTGTGGCTGCATTGATTCAGTTTCATGATTTTAGTTTTTAATGTGAATTATTATTGAGTATGTAGACTGACCAATTGAAGGTGGGGACAGTTAGCTAACGGATCTGTCTCATTCATTTTAACACTGGTGGTAGGATTCATTTTGCACTGTTAAAAGTAAGCATTCATATTTCAGAGTTTTATCAAGCCATTTTGTCACATTGTATTTGAAGGGCATTGTCTCTCCATTTGCCTTGCTGTGAAGTATCCTCCAGGTGAGGCTTTTGAGTTTCATCTCGTTCCACTTGGACCAAACCAACGTGCCTGGGGTCATCTGCTTGGGGAATGGATTGTATGGGCCTTGTCTGACTGGGATACAGTTGATCCCTGCTCTCACTGCCTTTGCAAAAGAAGCAGCCGCGTTGTAGCATGGCCGATGTTTTGCCACACTCATTGTCCTATAGCCACGTGTTACCAGAACAAAACTAGCTGCTATACTACATTTTTATTTTATTCATATATATTTGTACAAAGAGACTATAAGAATGACAATTTACTGCACTTAAAGATGCATGTGTTTCAGGTGAGACACATGCCCTGGTGCTGAGAGATGCAGTTTGTTGTGGGGGGGGGGTTTAGTAGACAGACTGTTTATTGTAGTCAAGAGATTGAGATTCATTGGGTGTTTTTCAAGGATCAGGAGTAACAATAGAGAGTACTCTCTCACTATGATACAGGGGACATACTTTAATTCCCAGAGGGTACGATTGTTTAGTAACATGGTTTACACCGGTTTATGGACATCAATACAATACAGCTCCGCCCCTGGGGTTTGTGCGAATTGTCACAGCTAAAATTGTTACTTTCTTGCAAGATGTCAGACATTACCAGCATTTGATTTTACTTGAACAGCATAGGTAGGATCTGATCAACTGAAACTGTGGGCTAATGTGTAACTGCCCTGCTTGTGTGAATAATTTAAGTCTGTACAGCAGTAGTACAGGAAGAATTCACTCTACACTCACGTTGCCACGGAATCGACCTCTAGAGCCAGTGGGTCGGGTTTTGCATCTAGGAGGCAGAGCATTGGGAGCTTGTGCTGTGTTCGTAACCAAGTGGAAGTTTGGAATTTATCAGTTGTGAAGTTATAAATACCATTTGGAGGCATTCGCACATTTTTGTCTAATGTCCAACAAGCTGCGTAAACCATAAACTAAAAGTACAGCTACACTACATTACCAAAATTATGTGGACACCAGATCGTCGAACATCTCTTTCCAAAATCATGGGCATTAATATGGAGTTCGCCCTCCCTTTGCTGCCATAACAGCCTCCACTCTTCTGGGAAGGCTTTCCACCTAATGTTGGAACATTGCTGCGGGGACTTGCTTCCATTCAGCCACTAGCATTAGTGAAGTATGCATTAGTGAAGTCGGGCACTGATGTTGTGCGATTAGGCCTGGCTCACAGTCGGCCTTCCAATTCATCCCAAAGGTGTTTGATTGGGTTGAGGTCAGATTCGTCCGTTGGACTGCTAGATGGTGAAGAGCGATTCATCACTCCAGAGAACGCGTTTCCACTGCTCCAGAGTCCAATGGCGGCGAGCTTTACACCACTCCAGCAGACGCTTGGCATTGAGCATGGTGATCTTAGGGTTGTGTGCGGCTGCTCGGCCATGGAAACCCATTTCATGAAGCTCCTGACGAACAGTTCTTGTGCTTCCAGAGGCCGTTTGGAACTCGGTAGTGAGTGTTGCAATCGAGGACAGACTATTTTTACACGCTACGCACTTCAGCACTTGGTTGTCCCTTTCTGTGCTCTTTTGTGGCCTACCACTTCATGGCTGAGCCGTTTCCACTTCACAATAATAGCCCTTATAGTAGCTCTAGCAGGGCAGAAATGTTATGAACTGACTTGTTGGAAAGGTGGCATCTTATGACAGTGCCACATTGAAAGTCACTGAGCTTTTCAGTAAGGCCATTCTACTGCCAATGTTTGTCTATGGAGATTGCATGGCGGTGTGCTTGATTTTATACACCTGTCAGCAACTGGTGTGGCTGAAATATCCAAATCCACTCATTTGAAGGGGTGGCCACATACCTTTTATGTATATATAATGGATCATGGTTGCAATCAAATTAGTGTTAAAAAACCATATTAATAGATACATGTTTTGTTTTATGTTTTGTTGCACAGGTAATTTCCTTAGGTGATGTCAGAGGTCACCATGTGTGAGATCGGCTTGATAGACGAGTTTCACACTAGTAATTACTAGTTGGAGGGCCATACCAGTGGATTTTCCCCAGTCGTATGTGGTAAATTCCCACTTGGTTACGAACGCAGCATCATTCTGAGGCAGGGGGGTAATACATGGCTATATAATGCACTACTTTTGACCAGGACCCATAGGCCTCTTGGCAAAAGTAGTGCACTATAGGGAAGTAGGGTTGCATTTGAGGTTGAACCAGGCTCCTTCATGTGTTGCCCCCCACCACTAAAAGCTGGACATCAGATGCCTTCTTTTGTTATTCTAATGCATTTTTAATTCCGAAATGGAGATATATTTGTATATTCAAAATATGGAATAATATAATGAGCCACTTATTTTTGCTAATAAATTCTAGAAAAGTAGAACAATAATGACGATAATAATGAAATAAAGACCATAGTGATATAGTCACTGATAATAATCCAAATGTAATAATTCAATAGACTGTTGTTTATTTCCTGGTTGTTAAAATTCTAGTAGTTCCCCTATTTTGCTAATGAATTCTAGAAAAGTAGAACAATGATGACGATAATAATGAAATAAAGACCATAGTGATATAGTCACTGATAATAATCAAAATGTCAGTTATTCAATAGACTGTTGTTTATTTCCTGGTTGTTAAAATTCTAGTAGTTCTCCTAATTTCAGTTTGTGACAAAACAAAACATTGTACCATCTAAACTGCTGTGAAATATCTTTTTAATAACCAAAAAAATTGGCTTTTTGGCTTTTTTAAGCTGGTGTACAAACCGAAAGTAAACCCGAAACTTAAGAACGGGAAGCCTAGAAAAAGTGCACATAGAATAGATCAACCGCTTTTTAGACTTGCTTTAAATGACTGACAGATCTATAACTCACATTTCTATGTGCATTTGGTCAGTCGCCAATGAAGTTACATATTGCAGCTTTTAAAGCAAAGCGTGTCATATCGAAGCTACATCTGCTGCATTTAAATGACCTACTGTGTGTGTGGGGGGGGGGGGGCTTGTTTTTTTTGTGGCAGCTGTTGTCTTGTGACTGATTGGATGAACCTCCTGCTATTTCCCATCACCCTCCTCTCTGTTCAATGAACTAACTATCTCTGGAGAGTAGCCTAGCTTCCATTCAGTAGGTTCCAGTCATCTCACAGAGCCTGGTCTTCTAGAACCTGTAGTGAATGTGACCTACATTTTGATTGATTTCCTCCAACATTTGACTGTGCATCCCTCAAAGTTTTTCTTGTGGAAGGAGTGAAGGTTTTATCCTTGGACAGAATAGTCTGTAGACTGTGCCTTTTCCTGATGGTGCTGAAAACAAGTAAATCAAAGAGATCTTACTTTCAAAATGTTGAGGGCAATATGCCTATGTCTACATTGATACGTATATATTGATACATGACAATTTTGTGTGGGTGCCTGGGTGTCTGTTTGACACTGACATACAGTATAAGAACACAATAATATGCAGAACCAACCAGTTTTGAGGTGTCAGGACCAAAAATGCTTATGGGGATGGTAAGGTAGGCAGGCACTCGCATGGCACAACCAAAAAAGTTGCATTTAATAACTGGGCATGACACTATAGTGGATATTTTAGACTGCCACCCTCCTCAGGTGGAAAATAGTTTTCTGTAATGCATGGGATTTCCAACCCTGGTTCCCTTTGTTTAAACCTTTAGTAGATAGATGTTCAGTGATGGTGTTCTACCCAAAGTGAACAGCAATAAACAAAGTGATCTTTAGGCTCTGAGCAACTAGCTGTTGGGGTTACACCAGGGGGTGCTTCCCAAATGGCACCATATTCCTTATATAGTGCACTACTTTTGACCAGAGTACCTCTTCTCTTGAATTACCACTTTGCATACCATATGCCACATGTTGATGCTAAATTCTTTCAAACACCTTTTGTTCTGTCCCAAATAGCACCCTATTCTCTTTTATAGTGCACTAATATTGGCTCTGATCAAAAGTAGTGCACTATATAGATGGATGGAATAGTGCCATTTGGGAAGTAACTCTGGTGAACCCAACCATTTATTCCAGGCCTTAACAAAAATGCATTCTATTTGTTTAGAACCACTGCTCTTGCATGTATACATTTCTTCTCAATATCTTACAGCTAGAGGTTTACAGACAGAGAACAACATGCAATTTTGCCACAAGAATGCCTGCTTGCCTAGGAAAGAATTCCTCCGAAAATCTCCAAACCCTGCACCTCTTCTTGTGGTTGGCTGCATATCGTACTTATTAATAAGATGCAAATGACACATTCATTTGGTAACAATATGCAAAGAAAATAATTGCAAATACCTTTGTCTGTCTGATGCTGTTTAGCCTTTTTATTTGGTTGTCATATGTAATTGTTTTAATTAAAACTATGTATGAAATCTGTTGGTGTATTCATTGAGGCGAATGGATAAGTGATGCATGTTGACTCTTGCAGTTTTTTCTGCTTCATTCCTAGCCAGACTGAGATACTGTAGCTACGGTATTCAACTGTGATGGGGTGTTACACTTAAGTGTACGATTATATTATGCATTTCTTCATTTAAATGACTTAGTTGTAATTCTAGAACTAGAGTAAGACCATAGTTGGCTTCACAGAAAAGAAAAGCATATAGGGGAGCACTAATGGCCCAGGATACAGCATACATTTATTTCTCCAAATTGGAGACTAATCTGTCGCCAACTATTCTATTTGGGTACATTTTTGCATCAGCTGACAGTCATAGAGCTCCACATTATGATGTAGGCTACAGTGTTGCGTCATCTGACAGTCAAAGATTGTCAATCGCTAAAGCCCCTCATAGGGATATTTGTTTAACGTTGCCATGGCATTTTAATTATTTAGTCGTTGCGTCTGTGCGTTACCTGGAGACAGTCTACAAGAGTTGGTGAGGGACAGTTTATGAAACACCGGTGCAGACACTCCAGGATTTCCGCAAATTCGAGAACTTTGGGTAAGTCAATATAGTTCTAAAGTTCCATTATGTAACAATTTAGCTTGTGCCATAATACCAAAGCCATGTTGAATGGATAAAGGTTGTCTACTTATAGGTTCAATATCAAATGAACACCAATTTATTAGACTAACTATCAAAACAGCCACCATAAAAACAAGACTGCAGGTATTTTCCATTATTCAAACACCTGATGTTAATGCCAGTAGCATTGTCTGTGTGCTGAATTAAGCATAGGCTGCGGAGAAACCGTATCTAGTTTAAATTTGAATAGGCCTAGTCTCTTTTCTGAGGAAAAGTTGCAGGTGTTTCTCAAAATGCATACTACCATGCCAAACATGTGTATAACTAAACCAAGATAGGGAACAAATTAGTCATAGTTGGCAGAACAAGCAAGGACCTGGGCAGAGGCCAAGCAGGAGCTTGCGAGATCCTATTGGAGCGTTGTAAGCATATCTTTTCATGTTTCTGTTAGGGAACGCCGACTCAAAAGTGGCTAAATTCGCCTTTGCACTCCTAAACAATGCACGTTTTTTCTTACTTTACTAAGGGGTAAACCTACAAAATTTTGTCACGCTGTTCGAAACAGAAAACTGTTAATGAGATCAAATGTTTCATCGATGAGAAACTGCAGAATATCAGCCAAATCCATCTCGTTCCTGCTTCTCCAACTGCCGGACACTTGGCTTCCCCACTACGAGTGGAAACGCCAAGTGGATGCTTCACATTTATATATCCGGTGAAATGTCTGTCTCGTCGTTCTCTCTGACCATGCCCCGACCAATGCAAATTGGAGCACGGGAGAAACGGAGTACGAGTCCAAATCAAATTATGCGAAACGAGGGGCACTTCGCGAATGCCTACTCCGTGAATGCCTACTCCGTTTGTACATATTTTGAAGCATGGCTCGATGCAAGCTTCAAAATAAATTATGCAAACACTATTTGGCCAGACAAAATGCACTCCGAATTCGGATTGAAATGTTGCCTATTCACATCTCATATGTTGCCTGACTACAATATTTAAACTTCATAGGTTAATAAATACATGCGGAGTTAATTTTGGCATGTTTACCTGCCTACGTACTGTATATAGCGATCACATAAGTCAATAGGGCTAACTGGCTAGCTACCAGTATTGTTAGCGAGCCAGATAACCACGAATAAAGCATGAGGTGCTACAGTTGAGTGTGAGTGCTTCTCAAATGTGTTGTTTTATCCATTCTCCACAGTCTTGTCCTCACAAGAATGTACTCAAGAGAACGTGGTCAGAGAATGCACTCAGAGCATGAGAGTGTAGAGCACTGTAGTGCCAAGCCTGGGCTCAGGTACAGTGTGTCTGACTGGGACACCAGTAACAAGCAGATATCTGACACAGCAGAATACAGGAGACACATGTCACACATGACAAGGCAGGAAGGGAGGGCCTTACGCAATGAGACAACAAGCAAGGTAAGATTTACACTTCTGTAGCTCAGTTGGTAGAGCATGGCGCTTGTAACGCCAGGGTAGTGGGTTCGATCCCCGGGACCACCCATACGTAGAATGTATGCACACATGACTGACTGTAAGTCGCTTTGGATAAAAGCGTCTGCTAAATGGCATATATTATTATTATTATATTACATTTACATTTTGTGACTATGTAATGAAACAACCAATTCAGTAAGGGCTTGCTTGACTTTGTGACTGTACAGACAAAGCCTTATAAATGAGTTAATACAAATTGTCATGGACTATTATTTATTATCATCACAGTTATTCATGCCATCTCTCTCTATACTCTCCCTCTTTCTCCCCCTCACTCTCAATCTCTCTCCCTCCTCTTTCTCTCTACCTCATCTCCCACAGACTAACTGGGATAAGAGTGACAGCTCTCGCAGACTGAGTGATAGGATCTGGGATATCTCCCGCTGGAGAGAGACTTTGGAATCATGCATACAGGAAGTGGAGAAAGAGATGGATGCCTTAACCCTGGTGAGATTTCAGATTAGTATTAATCTGGCATGCAATTGTTTCAACGTAAAAACAAAGTGTGAAGTACCTGGTAAAACGAAACATTCAGGCAGCTTTCTACATTTATTAGACTTAGCAATAAACCAGGTTGTAGGGTGATGTATTGACGTGCTAGTACAGTGTAGGTGAGTTTGGCTGCTCTGCCTCTGTGTCTCAGGGGAAGGAGGAGACTGAGCGGGCTCTGACAGCCACTGCAGTGCCTCTAGAGGTCACGGTGGAGTGCCTGACCCTGAGGGAGGGTCGCCGCGGCAACGAGCTGGTCAGCGACCCAGTGGAGGCCCAGCTGAAGAAGGAAGTGGAGATGATCGACGGAGCACAGCGGGTGCTCCAGCAGAGCATCGACAAGGCGTTCGAGCAGCTGTGGTAAGAAACCGTTTGACCAATGTTGTGTCCCATAAACACAAATCCTACCATCACCCTTGGTGAGACAAAACCGTGACTCGTCGATGAAGAGCACTTTTTGCCAGTCCGGTCTGGTCCAGCGACGGGGGGTTTGTGCCCATAGGCAACGTTGTTGCCAGTGATGTGTGGTGAGGACCTGCCTTACAACAGGCCTACAAGCCCTCAGTCCAGCCTCTCTCAGCCTATTGCAGACAGTCTGAGCACTGATGGAGGGATTGTGCGTTCCTGGTGTAACTCGGGCAGTTGCTGTTGCCATCCTGTACATGTCCCACAGGTGTGATGTTCGGATGTACTGATCCTGTGCAGATGGTGTTACACCTGGTCTGCCACTGCGAGGAGGCCATCATGTCTCCCTGTAAGCGCTGTCTTAGGTGTCTCACAGTGCGGACACTGCAATTTATTGCCCTGGCCACATCTGCAGTCCTCCTGACTCCTTGCAGCATCCCTAAGGCACGTTCACGCAGATGAGCAGGGACCCTGGGTATCTTTCTTTTGGTGTTTTTCAGAGTCAGTAGAAAGTCCTCTTTTTAGTGTCCTAAGTTTTCATAACTGTGACCTTAATTGCCTACTATCTGTAAGCTGTTAGTGTCTTAACAAAAGTTCCACAGGTACATGTTCATTAATTGTTTATGGTTCGTTGAACAAGCATGGGAAACAGTGTTTAAACCCTTTACAATGAAGATCTGTGAAATATATTTGGATTTTTACTAATTATCTTTGAAAGACAGGGTCCTGAAAAAGGGACGTTTCTTTTTTTTGCAGAGTTTACCTGTATTTACTCATGGCATTGATGCTGTATCATTATTTTCTACATTTAAATTGCCCTTGCCTAACAAATGTGTCTAAAGCCGAGCTTGCAACTCGCCTATTCTCACTATATAAGGCGATATATTATGACTAGAGCGACTGCCATGAGAAGGCATAATGTTACTTCACTTTTTTGGCTGAAGGATCCTGCAGATCCATGTGCAGATAAAGCGTCCGGGGAGGAAAAAGTTTAATTAAAAGTGATATGTGAGGACAAAACTAAGACGTTTCTAAACTTGTTAAATACAGAGTTTTATTAAATGGTTATTAAGAGTAAAAGTGAGTTTGGTAGGTAGCCAAGTAGCGACAAACTGCACAGCAGCACGGAGACCATGCGGAAGTACGATGCGCCACCATGTAAATCATACTATAGATATCATGTTTCACGTTGAATTTATGAACTACAAAAAGGTAAGACATGTTTTGATTTAAACTCTGGTGCCGCTCTATCACATATTTTGCGGTTTCAGTACTTGTCAATGGCTGTTCTCTCCAGTCTTCTTCAGGTGTCCCGGCAGCAGCTGACCCATGACCTTCAGAACAAGATTGAGGCCCAGGACATTGACCTCTCCTGCTTGTCTATCACTGTTACATCACCTAAGACCTCCCTGAAGCCCAACCCCCTGCGCATACCCATAGGGTGAGCTGGAATGAGGGTGTACAGTGCAATACAAAGAAATACTAGGCCTTCTGAAATTTATCAGGATCTCTAGATCAAACCTACTTATCTTTTGTTGTCAATGAGCACCTCGTACAATTGCCATTCTTACATGCATATGCATGTCTAACTAGCTACAATATTAATTTACCAGGCTCTCAACTCATCCAATGATTTTCTGCAAAGCCACCACTTGCCTTTCAAATTATTTAAATGTACATAGAGTTTTTTACTCCAAGAGAGAGAAAGACAATAGTTTAACAGTTTTGAACAAATTAACGTCCTAAAATTAAGGAGAAGCAAGAGGAAGAGAGACCTGGCTATATTTGGTTGTCATTTTTTAAACTTTCACTTAGCTAGTGAATGCAGCAAGCTAGTTTAGCCTACTCAAACACCCAGCTCAAACTTACTCACTTACTCATTCAAAGGTTTTTCTTTATTTTTTATATTTTCTATATTGTAGAATAGTGAAGACATCAAAACTATGAAGTAACACATATGGAATCATGTAGTAACCAAAAAAGTGTTAAACAAATCAAAATATATTTGGTGAGATTCTTCAAAAGTGTCATGGGAATTTTAATCAATAATGAGGAGAGACAATCACCAATCAGGATATTACTTTATTCAAAATGTATTAATAACATAGATTAATTATTGCAATAATGAAGCTGGTTGAAGAAGCACCCCAAGATGATTAGTTGAGAGCCAACGAGCTGATTTTAGCCACACTATTTTATAGCAAAGTACATCCTCCTGAATGTTCATGACAAACAACATATGTATGGAATGGGTCACAAGGTTAGGATTTGTATGAAAGATACTAATAATTCACAGCGGACAGTATCTGCTGTAAAGACTGCTCTCATTATGTAGAAACCAGGGTCTGGCCCCCAAAACAAAGTTCCTATCATCGTTATCCATACCGGAGCCATCTCCACCCTGGTAACTCGCGGCACACAAACACCAACTCATTCTATGGAATGTGGGCTCCGAGAGAGGACAAGACCATCATAAATCAGTTGCTCGAGTTAAATCTCTGAAGCTCCTCTCAGTCAATCAGCTTCATGAGGAATGCTTTTCCAACAGTCTTGAAGGAATACCACAAGAAATTCCACAAATTAACAAGACACACCTGTTAATTGAAATGTACTGCAAGTGACTACCTCATGAACCTGGTTGAGAGGATGCCAAGAATGTGCAAAGCTGTCATCAAGGCAAAGGGTGGATATTTGAAGAATCTCAAATATAAAATATATTTTGATTTGTTTAACACTTTGTTTGGTTACTACATGTGTTATTTCATATTTTTTTGTCTTCAATATTATTCTACAATGTAGAAAATAGTAACAATCAAGAAAAACCCTTGAATGATCCACAGAGACAAACTGTTACAGTTGATGTCGGAAGTTTACATACACCTTAGCCAAATATCAGTTTTTCACAATTAATGACATTTACAGTTATCCTAGAAAAATTCCCTGTCTTAGGTCAGTTAGGATCACCACTTTTTTTTAAGAATGAAATGTCAGAATAATAGTAGAGTGATTTATTTCAGCTTTTATTTCTTTCATCACATTCCCAGTGGGTCAGACCTTTACATACACTCTTAGTATTTGGTAGCATTGCCTTTAAATTGTTTAACTTGGGTCAAATGTTTCAGGTAGCCTTCCACAAGCTTCCCACAATAAGTTGGGTGAATTTTGGCCCATTCCTCCTGACAGAGCTGGTCTAACTGAGTCAGGTTTGTAGGCCTCCTTTGCTCGCACACGCTTTTTCAGTTCTGCCCACACATTTTCTATAGGATTGAGGTCTTGTGATGGCCACTCCAATACCTTGACTTTGTAGTCCTTAAGCCATTTTCCACAACTTTGGAAGTATGCTTGGGGTCATTGTCTATTTTGACTGATGTGTTGAGATGTTGCTTCAATATATCCACATAATTTTCCTGTCTCATGATGCCATCTATTTTGTGAAGTGCACCAGTCCCTCCTGCAGCAAAGCACCCCCACAACATGATGCTGCCACCCCCGTGCTTCACGGGGGGATTGGTGTTTTTCGGCTTGCAAGCCTCCCCCTTTTTCCTCAAAACATTACATTGGTCCATTATGGCCAAACAGATTTTTGTTTCATCAGACCAGAGGACATTTCTCCAAAAAGTACAATCCCCATGTGCAGTTTCAAACCGTAGTCTGGCTTTTTTTTACTGTGGATATAAATACTTTTGTACCTGTTTCCTCCAGCATCTTCACAAGGTCCTTGTTGTTCTGGGATTGATTTGCACTTTTGGCACCAAAGTATGTTCATCTCTAGGAGACAGAACACATCTCCTTCTTGAGCGGCATGACGGATGCCCATGGTGTTTATACTTGCGTACTATTGTTTTGTACAGATGAACGTGGTGCCTTCAGGCATTTGGAAATTCATCCACAGGTAAACCTCCAATTGACTCAAATGATGTCAATTATCCTATCAGAAGTTTCTAAAGCCATGACATAATTTCTGGAATTTCCCAAGCTGTTTAAAGGCACAGTCAACTTAGTGCATGTAAACTTCTGACCCACTGGAATTGTGATACAGTGTCAAATAATATAAGTCAAATAATCTGTCTGTAAACAATTGTTGGAAACATTTATTGTGTCATGCACAAAGTAGATGTCCTAACCGACTTGCCAAAACTATGGTTTGTTAACCATTGACTTGTGGAGTGGTTGAAAAATGAGTTTTAATGACTCCAACCTAAGTGTATGTAAACTTCCGACTTCAACTGTAAATTTATGTGTATACATACATACATACATACATACATACATACATACATACATACATACATACATACATACATACATACAGTGGCAAAAAAGTATTTAGTCAGCCACCAACACCAACACACAAAGACACCTGTCCACAACCTCAAACAGTCACACTCCAAACTCCACTATGGCCAAGACCAAAGAGCTGTCAAAGGACACCAGAAACAAAATTGTAGACCTGCACCAGGCTGGGAAGACTGAATCTGCAATAGGTAAGCAGCTTGGTTTGAAGAAATCAACTGTGGGAGCAATTATTGGAAAATGGAAGACATACAAGACCACTGATAATCTCCCTCGATCTGGGGCTCCACGTAAGATCTCACCCCGTGGGGTCAAAATGATCACAAGAACGGTGAGCAAAAATCCCAGAACCACACGGGGGGACCTAGTGAATGACCTGCAGAGAGCTGGGACCAAAGTAACAAAGCCTACCATCAGTAACACACTACGCCGCCAGGGACTCAAATCCTGTAGTGCCAGACGTGTCCCCCTGCTTAAGCCAGTACATGTCCAGGCCCGTCTGAAGTTTGCTAGAGAGCATTTGGATGATCCAGAAGAAGATTGGGAGAATGTCATATGATCAGATGAAACCAAAATATAACTTTTTGGTAAAAACTCAACTCGTCGTGTTTGGAGGACAAAGAATGCTGAGTTGCATCCAAAGAACACCATACCTACTGTGAAGCATGTGGGTGGAAAAATCATGCTTTGGGGCTGTTTTTCTGCGAAGGGACCAGGACGACTGATCCGTGTAAAGGAAAGAATGAATGGGGCCATGTATCGTGAGATTCTGTGTGAAAACCTCCTTCCATCAGCAAAGACCATCAGCAAAGATGAAATGTGGCTCGGTCTTTCAGCATGACAATGATCCCAAACACACCGCCCGGGCAACAAAGGAGTGGCTTCGTAAGAAGCATTTCAACATCCTGGAATGGCCTAGCCGGTCTCCAGATCTCAACCCCATAGAAAATCTTTGGAATGATTTTAAAGTCCGTGTTGCCCAGCAACAGCCCCAAAACATCACTGCTCTAGAGGAGATCTGCATGGAGGAATGGGCCAAAATACCAGCAACAGTATGTGAAAACTTTGAAGACTTACAGAAAACGTTTGACCTCTGTCATTGTCAACAAAGGGTATATAACAAAGTATTGAGAAACTTTTGTTATTGACTAAATACTTATTTTCCACCAATATTTGCTAATTAAATTCATTAAAAAATCCTACAATGTGATTTTCTGGATTTTTTTCCCTTATTTTGTCTGTCATAGTTGAAGTGTACCTATGATAAATTACAGGCCTCATCTTTTTAAGTGGGAGAACTTGCACAATTGGTGGCTGACTAAATACTTTTTGCCCCACTGTACATACATACATACATACATACATACATACATACATACATACATACATACATACATACATACATACATAAATACATACATACAACAACATACATAAATTATCATTCATTTAAAAAGATAAAACCTACACAAATAGCTAGCTAGAACAAAGTGTTAATAAGATAAATTCATTTAAAAAGATTAAAAGCAATACAATACATACATACATACATACATACATACATACATACATACATACATACATACATACATACATACATACATACATACGAGCAAAGTGATCGTGCTGTTTTTATGTGGCTGCTATGAACGTGAACTGTGTTTGCGTGTGTTCAGAGGTGTATTCATCCCGCTGTTTCTGTTGAAAAAAAAAATCATAATCGGAATTAAGCAAAACAAGGATAGACATACCTGTAAAAACTCACATTTTCAATAGTTTGACTAATGATTATACTGTAGAGCAGTTAGATGCAGGCAATAGTGTGCACGGCGGTATTGAACGTATCAATGTCTGTCACCTTGATTACTGAAAATTCTCTCACCCTGTGCACTTATGTTGTAAACTTTCATTCATAGTTTGTAGCAACCTTGTGATGGGTACAGGGAAATTGAGTATCATACAGTAGCCTAAACCTATCAATGTTAAATTGAGCTTGGTTAATGGAATATGAATGACAGTCATCCAATATGCTGTAATAGAAATAAGGCCATGCTCATAGAAAGAAAAAAAAAATCCTCCCTTACTTTAGCCACTGCTGTAAAATACCTGTACCTGAATGTGTAAAATGTGCTGTTTGCAGTTCCACCACCCCCCAGCAGTGGGAGCAGTTCAGCCAGTACAACGTGGCCCGAGCTCAGGAGGAGATGCAGGCATCACTGCAGCTGAGGGAGGACATGAATATCACCAGGGCACAGGTGTGAAATGGGGCCTGGGGTAGGGAGAGAGGAGTGTAGCGTTACCATGTGGCCAGCCCTATATCAATATCACTTTTCTGTATTGGCGCCTATAAAACAACACTGTCTCTTTTTGCGTCTCAAAAGTCACCCTATTGCCTTACTTTTGACCAGGGCCCAAAGGGTCAAAAGTAGTGCACTACATAGGGAATAGGGTGCCATTTGGGATGCACTCACTGCTTTCACATGGCTCTCTGTTGTTGTGTGTGGTATTTGGGGACCACCCATACGTAGAATGTATGCACACATGACTGTAAGTCGCTTTGGATAAAAGCGTCTGCTAAATGGCATATATTATTTGATTGGGTCTGTTTCATAAATATTGCTAGAATGTGTCCGTGTAAGACTAGTGAGAGTTAGGTAAAGATGTGTGTTATATCTGGGTTGTCATCCCTCAGTTGCAGAATGAGCTGGATGCTCAGCGAATCGCCACAGTGTTTGCCATCCGTAAACGCACTCACCACCTGGAGCAGGCTCACGATGAGACGCAGTGGCAGATGAAGAGCGTGAGTAGTCAACCTTTCTCCACAGTGCCAAAATGATTTTATCAATGTTGAAGACATACAAGGCGTGAACTTGCAGAATTAGGCACAATGCTTTAGGCTGCAGGTCAAAATTAACTGTGGCTTGGCCATGTTTAGAAGAGTGGCCAGGATTAGGGCTGTTACGGTGACCGTATTACCGCCACACCGGCGGTCACGAGACATAATGTCAGTTAAATTTCATGTGACCATTTAGTCACGGTAATTAGGCTTCAAGCTCTGATGCTGCTCATGGTCATTAGTAGCCTCCAAACTTGCTAACTGCCTGTTACTCAACACTATTGTCCCTCTAATCACTCCGACATCAATGCAAATGTAATCAAAAATCTAATCAATCACTTCATGAGAGCTCATGTTGCGCAACATTTCTATAGGCTATGTAATTGCATGAAAACAGAGTGATGGCCTCTATTAAAAAGAAGATCCCATCAGCTTTCTATAGGCTAGGCCTACTATATTTATTAACTGTCCTAATATTACACACATTGCATCTCTTTACAACAGGCTGGCATGAAAATGAACCACGGGAAAAGCGTCCCCCATTTTCCCCTGTCCCTGGTTTCGAGACATGATAATGGTCCATTCCAAATCAAAACAAATTTCACACATATATTATTTACTATATGTAAAGACAAGATTAAATCAATAATAGTCTGATTTTATAAACAGTGCATACCTTCTTTTTTTTTCGGCTTTTAAATCATAGTTGCACACCATGTAGCCTAGCCCATAGGCCTATATGTTTTGATAAGGTTTGTATCACAACAGAAGTGACCAAATAACTTCTTAAAATGAAGCACATTAATCAGCTTTACATACAACAGGTGTAGAGCCTAACTGGCATACGTACGCAGCGCGTGAGTTTCAAGTTTGGGGAGGATAATTTTCACCATAAAAATGCACCTTTTACCATAAAAGCATTACATTCATAATCATATTTTCGGTCACTTTTGAGAATGGTGTTTTCCTGCTAATAGGAACATTTGCGCTATAATGTGAAGAATTAGTCTAATAGTTTATCAACATTTTAAGCTAAACATTCTGATCTGTTCCATTGACCTCATTGCTTAAAAACATTTTTTTAATGCTAAGTGGTTGCATTAATTTGGGATCTATCGCATCCCACAACTTTCCCAGACTATGTTTGGAATATTTATTTCTCACACAGAATAGGTCAACTTTTGTACTATGGGGGATTGTAGAGAGTCATGTGAGTTAGTGGTGCTTCGGAGCATGCAGCTGGGAGAAGCGCTGAATATAATAATTATAATTCCCAAGGGCACAATGGCCACTGAAAGGGGATTCAAGTCATCATTAGAGTCGCATCATGCAGCCTTAGAATGTATTCAAAATCAAAAGAAATATCCTTTGTATCACAACTAAAGTTACATAAATAACTCTAAATTAAGCATATAGGAGAACCTGTTTCTTTGTTATCCGCTCAACACAAAGTCAGTCAATCAAATGTATTTATAAAGCCCTTTTTTACATCAGCCGATGTCACAAAGTGCTGTACAGAAAACCAGCCTAAAACCCCAAACATCAAGAAATGCAGATGTAGAAGCACGCTGGCTAGGAAAAACTCCCTAGAAAAGCAGGAAACTAGGAAGAAACCTGGCTCTGAGGGGTGGCCCGTCCTCTTCTGGCTGTGCCGGGTGGAGATAACAGTACATGGCCAAGATGTTCACACGTTCATAGACACTGTGGCCCCGTCCGACGACACCCCCGGACAAGGCCAACCAGGCAGGATACAACCCAACCCACTTTGCCAAAGTAATAACCGCATGTGTGCACTCTCTTAAATGGTTTGGAGAAAATATCCTTTCTATTTTATTCAGCTATGTTCAATTGTATTCTTCATACTATAAAATAGGAAATAATGCCACTGAATTCTAAGCAAATCTTGTCTGCTAAAATGAACCTGTGTAGCCCACAGCCATATGGCTTCACCAGATCAGGGCCTAATATAATGACAATTCAGAGTATGCTATTTGGTTCTTCTGAAATAGACTACATTTTCTTCATATCATGTTTCTTTAGACCTGTCTAAAATAAATAATGGATTTATTGGGATGGTGTAGGCTATATTACATGGATTTTAAAATGTAGCTCCAAACGTCTGCATCAGTGGCATGTAGGCTATCCGTGGAAGCCAGGAGATGCTAAATGTGTTTGTTAATTAACATAGTCAATTACGTGAGACCGGCTGTTATTTGCTTGACCATCACCGGCTGACAAAATCCCTAGGCGGAATCATATGGACGTCTTTTTTGTTAGTCCCAGGATGAGATCTCAGATATGGAAAGGGACATCC
Organism: Oncorhynchus keta; assembly: GCF_023373465.1. Lineage (NCBI taxonomy): Eukaryota > Metazoa > Chordata > Actinopteri > Salmoniformes > Salmonidae > Oncorhynchus > Oncorhynchus keta. The sequence continues at coordinate 44,392,389 of NC_068439.1, forward strand.
GTAGTCTAGAGGATGATCTCCAGGCTAAGATGGGCCCACTAAAGCTGGTCCACACCCGGCTGGAGAACAGGACCAAGAGGCCTGGAGTCGATCTCTGTAGGGATGAGGTAGGCTACACTTGGACGGGCACTGGTTCATTTACTGCCATTTTCAATAGGTTTTGTGGTCGTGAAAATACTGTACTGTAAAAATGAACAGGAATGTTGAATTGGAGAGGTCAACAGATTTAAAACGGGACTTTATCAGCTTGTTGTGTTTGAACCAGGTTCAGTATGGGCTTGTGGATGAAGCCAATCAGCTGGAGGCCACCATTCTGGCTCTGAAACAGAAACTGGCCCAGGCTCAGTGAGTGTAATGTAGACTATTGATTCTTATGAACAAAATGAGAATGAACCATCCCATGCCAATAACATGTCCCATGTATATCTTCCTCCTTTCTCCTCCTCTCCAGGTATGCCCTCCAGGCTCTCCAGCTGCACCAGGCCCATATGGGGGAGGATCTGTCCCGTAAGAAGGACGCCCTCTCTCTAGAGCAGCGCAGCCTTGAGACACGCAGCCGCCTCGCCTCCGCTGCTTTCACTGACGTGTCCTCTGGCGCCATGGTCCCCCTCACCATCTCCAGCGGGAGACACAACCTGGAGCTGGCCTAGGCTCACCAATTCATCTCTCACACAACCTTAGGGTTCTCTGACCGTAACCTTATTTCCCTCAATTTATTAACCATACCATAAATATGCACATTCGCATCTCAATTGTGTTTTTGGGTCTATGTTTATCTTTTAGGCCCCTGTGTTTTCTGTGCGTTTTACAGCAGTCATAGTCTTACACCTATCTTCTGTAAGTTCCGTTATGTGTTATCAATTGAATATAGTGTATCAAAAAAGATCGGCATCATATTAAAACTGCAATATGTAACTTTTTGGGCGACCTGACCAGTTTTACATAGAAATATGAATTATAGATATGTCATTTTCTTTGAAAGCAAGTCTAAGAATCAGTAGGTCTGTTCTATGTGCCTTATTTCGATGCTTCCCGTTCTAAAGTTGTTTGTGTCTTTCGGTTTTGTTTCAAAACAGCTGAAAATACAATATTATTGGTTATAGAAAATATATTAGTGGGTTAGGTGGTACAATGATTCTCTACACTATACTTGCTTGTTTTGTCACAAACTGAAATTAGGCAATACTTTCTTGTTTTGTCACATGAACTGAAATTAGGCGAACTTTTAGAAGTTTAGCAGCCAGGAAATGGTGGAGCAATTTCTGCACAGTGCATCATTAAGTAAACTGTTCAATGTAAGTAATTCTCCTAAGAGTTCATTCAGTTCAACTGTATCATCAACATTTGTAAAGATATTGATATCAATAGACTGGGATGCTATTGATGTAAATTACATTATCATTTTCTGAATAATCTGAAAATAATTTTCCAATTGACAGGTTGGCCTATCTAGTTTCTCAGGGAAGCAGATTATCTCTGAATGTGATTTAATTCAAGAAACATGACTAATTTGCACATATATTAAGAAATCAGCTAGCTTGCCTACTGACACCTCTTCACTTGCTAATTCTAGGAGTCCTAGGCCTAGTTAATTAGTCTGTTACCTGATTTATTGTGTGCATTTATGTGAGATGTCAGAGTATGCAGACTGTGTTGTATGCATGTGCCCCAAGAGATGGCAACCTTACCAGGGTCCAGGGCCAGTTCTGTCTTGACTCTTGGTCAGCCAGCCCAAAAGGATTATTGTGTTTTCAGTTTATGGTGACTAAAATAAATACATGCAAAAAGTAAACGAAATGGCCATCAAACTCCAGCAGACTCACGGCTCTGCAAGCAGCCACACCCTCTAATTGCCACATCTGTGCACAATCAAGACTTCCTGGCAGAGTACAGCAACTGACTGGTTGCTGCTGCCACCTTGTGATGGAGTGTGGAAGTGGTAGAGTAGGGTCTAATTGTGCTCCTAAGAACTAAACTACCTAACCTATTCCATAACACATGTTTAAGGTAATCTATGTTCATTGAGCATTAGCATTAATGACCCTGTTTATACTCCATCTATCCACACATTGTTTGGCCAAGACTTGATCCCAAATGGCATCCTATGTAGTGCATTACTTTTGATCAGATAATGGGGCTCTGGTCAAAATTTGGGAAGAGTGCATTCGGAAAGTATAAAGACCCATTCCCTTTTTCCACATTTTGTTACATCACAGCCTTATTTTAAAATGTATTAAATTGTATTTTTTCCTCGTCGATATACATACAATACCCCATCTGGACAAAGCAAAAAAAGGTTGTTAATGTATAAAACATCTTATTTACATAAGTATTCACACCCTTTGCTATGAGACTCGAAATTGAGCTCAGGTGCATCCTGTTTCCATTGATCATCCTTGAGATGTTTATACAACTTGATTGGAGTCCACCTGTGGTAAATTAAATTGATTGGACATGATTTAGAAAGGCACACACCTGTCTATATAAGGTCCCACAGTTGACAGTGCATGTCAGAGCAAAAACCATGCCATGAGGTCGAAAGAATTGTACGTAGAGTTCCGAGACAGGATTGTGTCAAGGCACAGCTCTGGGGAAGGGTAGCAAAAAAAATATGCAGCATTGAAGGTCCCCAAGAACACAGTGGGCCCCCATAATTCTTAAATGGAAGAAGTTTGGAACCACCAAGACTTCCTAGAGCTATCCACCCTGCCAAACTGAGCAATCGAGGGAGAAGGGCCTTGGTCAGGTAGGTGACCAAGAACCTGATGGTCACTCTGACAGAGCTCCAGGTGGGAGAAACTTCCAGAAGGACAACCATCTCTTCAGCACTCCAGCAATCAGGCCTTTATGGTAGAGTGGCCAGATGGAAGCCACTCCTCAGTAAAAGGTACATGACAGCCCACTTGGATGTAGCCTAAAGGCACCTAAAGGACTCTCAGACCATGAGAAACAAGATTCTCTGGTCTGACGAAACCAACATTTAACACTTTAACCTGAATGCCAAGCATCAAATCTGGAGGAAATATTTTGTATTGCTTTTAATCTTTTTAATGAATTTATCTTATTAACACTTTGTTCTTGCTAGCTATTTGTGTAGGTAGCTATCAAGTAAACGCAATGATAGCACAATCCCTACAGTGAAGCATGGCGGTGGCAGCATCATGCTGTGGGGATGTTTTTCAGCGGCAGGGATGGGGAGACTACTCAAGACCGAAGGAAATATGAATGGAGTAAAGTACAGAGAGATCCTTAATGAAAACCTGCTCTAGAGCATTCAGGACCTCAGATTGGACAACGACCCTAAGCACACAGCCAACATAACGCAGGAGTGGCTTCGGGACACGTCTCTGAATGTCTTTGAGTGGCCCAGCCAGACTTGAACCTGATCGAACATCTCTGGAGAGATCTGAAAATAGCTGTGCAGCGACGCTCCCCGTCTAACCTGACAGACCTTGAGAGGATATGTAGAGAAGAATGGGAGAAACTCCCCAAACACAGTTGTGCCAAGCTTGTAGAATCCTATCCAAGAAGACGTGAGGCTGTAATCGCTTTCAAAGGTGTTTCAACAAAGTACTGAGTAAAGGGTCTGAATACATATCTATGTCTTAGTGTTTTATTTTTTTTATAAATTAGCAGAATTTTCTAAAAACCTGTTATGGGGTACTGTTATGGGGTATTAAAACCATTATGGGGTATTGTGTGTAGATGGATGTGGAAAATAAATGATTTAATTTTAAAATAAGGCTGTAACGTAACAAAATGATGAAAAAGTCAAGGGGTCCTCTTTTGGGATGCAACCCAAAAGAGGTTGTTTTGATCCAGAGTCCTGGGCTTGGTGGTTATTAGGCCGTGACCTTTGTCTCATACTAGGAGGTAGCTTGATAAAAACAAAATAAATACACACAGGAAAGAGAATCATTGATAATAAAGCCTCCCGAACTACCTGTCGTAATTTCTCCAAATGTGGTCATGTCAGATAGTATTTTAAAGAGGAGGAAGGTGACAGATATTTTTAAGAATTTGTTTTTCATAATATTTGTTTTTTCATACAATTGGAGTCGGAAGTTTACATACACTTAGGTTGGAGTCAATTAAAACTCGTTTTTCAACCACTCCACAATTTTATTGTTAACAAACTATAGTTTTGGCAAGTCGGTTAGGATATCTACTTTGTGCATGACACAAGTAATTTTTCCAACAACTGTTTACAGATAGATTATTTAACTTAGAATTCACTGTGTCACAATTCCAGTGGGTCAGAAGATTACATACACTAAGTTGACTTTGCTTTTAAACAGCTTGGACAATTCCAGAAAATTATGGCATGGCTTTAGAAGCTTCTGATAGACTAATTGACATCATTTGAGTCAATTGGAGGTGTACCTGTGGATGTATTTCAAGGCCTACCTTCAAACTCAGTGCCTCTTCGCTTGACATCATGGGAAAATCAAAAGAAATCAATCAAGACCTCAGACAAAAAAATTGTCTGTTTCATCCTTGGGAACAAGTTCCAAACGCCTGAAGGTACCACGTTCATCTGTACAAACAATAGTACGCAAGTATAAACACCATGGGACCACGCAGCCGTCATACCGCTCAGAAAGGAGAGGTATGAGCTGAATGGCCGCTCAGCAAGGAAGAAGCCACTGCTCCAAAACCCCCATTAAAAAAGCCAGACTACAGTTTAAAACTGCACATGGGGACAAAGATCGTACTTTTTGGAGAAATGTCCCCTGGTCTGATGAAACAAAAACAGAACTGTTTGGCCATAATGACCATTGTTGTGTTTGGAGGAAAAGGGAGAAGCTTGCAAGCCGAAGAACACCATCCCAACCGTGAAGCACAGGGGTGGCAGCATCCTGTGGGGGTGCTTTGCTGCATGAGGGACTGGTGCACTTCACAAAATAGATGGCGTCATGTGGATGGAACATTTTGTGGATATATTGAAGGAACATCTCAAGACATCAGTCAGGAAGTTAAAGTTTGGTCACATATGGGTCTTCCAAATGGACAATGACCCCAAGCATACTTCCAAAGTTGTGGCAAAATGGCTTAAGGACAACAAAGTCAAGGTATTGTTGTCACAAAGCCCTGACCTCAATCCTATAGAAAATGTTTTGGCAGAACTGAAAAAGTGTGTGCGAGCAAGGAGGCCTTACAATCCTGACTCAGTTAGACCAGCTCTGTCAGGATATGTATGTACGTAAACTTCTGACCCACTGGGAATGTGATGAAAGAAATAAAAGCTGAAATAAATCATTATCTCTACTATTATTCTGACATTTCACATTCTTAAAATAATAATGAACTTATCCTCTCTTATCCTCTGTTTTCATCAAGGCAAAGGGTGGCTATTTGAAGAATCTCAAATATAAAATATATTTTGATTTAATTCTTTTTTGGTTACTACATTATTCCATATGTATTATTTTATAGTTTTGTTGTCTTCACTATTATTCTACAATGTAGAAAATAGTAAAAATCAAGAAAAACCCTGGAATAAGTAGGTGTCCAAACCTTTGACTGGTACTGTAAATCATGAGGCTCATTCGAATTTGTCAACAACAACAGAGTGATCAAATTAAGATACTATATCTGTACACACACATCGCACAATTAACAGATCACATTGCACACATCACACTGCACATATCATACTGCACCTGCACAGATCACATTGCACACTTCAGGTGAAGGATGGTTTTGCTTTTAAGTAAAAATGGACTTCCTCTGCTCTCTATCACACCTGTGTGTGTCAATGTGTCAGTGATGTAGAAACCAAACCAACAGCAATGATATTTAATTATTATTTGCGTTTCATTGAATAATGAAAATAAAGGCTATTCTAAATACCAATTCAGAGATGAAAGCTACCTCAAATTGACAAGTAAAACGTAAAAGGCAGGTGTCCCAGACATATATCAAGCTTAGTCCTGTACTAAAAATATATTTAAATGGAGATTCTCCATTGACCTTGCTTTCTAGTCCAGGACTAGGCTTTAATCGGTGTCTGGGAAACTATCCCATGGTGATGGAGGAATAAATGTAATACTTGGAGATAAGGGTAGCTGTCTTTTCAGGTTTCTCTCTTTGAACAAAGCTGCACACTGAGGGGGGGTATTGTTTTTGTAATGATAGAACTCACAAGTCATCCTTTATTTTCTCACATCCTTTATTTTCTCACATATTTCTCACATATCATATATCAGTAATATGTTTTTGTAATAATAGAACTCACAAGTCATCCTTTATTTTCTCACATATCACTCATATATCAGTTATCCTCTTCTCTTCGAAGATATGACTTTTTTTTTGCACACACAACCATCCAACCTCTGAATGGTTTGTCCTCTGTGGTTCGCCTGCTGCATAAGTTCTGTTATACTCACAGACATGATTCAAACAGTTTTAGAAACTTCAGTGTTTTCTATCCAAATCTACTAATGCATATATTTTCTTCTGGGGATGAGTAGCAGGCAGTTGAATTTGGGCATGCTTTTCATCCAAAATTCCAAATGCTGCCCCCTATCCTAGAGAAGACAGGCTGGTTGCTCCTAAATGCTTGAAAGGGCACCTTCCCTTATCTGTCTACCTGTCATGCTGCACCCTGCCCCTTCATGCCCACACACACAAACACACGCCAGTATTACCCCACTTCTGCTCTCTATACTACCGTCACCAAAGAGTTGATTCTGCCTAACTGCTCTATCTGGCTCAGTGCCAAGTCTGTGTGTGGAGGAGATAGGGGTTTGCTCAAGAGCATGTGCTTGCACGGTGGGAAACTGTACTATTGATGCGCGTTGACTTCACAAGAGGAATGCTGTCCACACATTGAAGCTAGAGGACTGATTAACAGGAGAGGATCTGTGAGTATTTACCATACGTGCTTTGGAATTTGTTTTCAACCGAGTTGCTTCAAGAGAGCTTATATTTTAACATCCATTACGTCTGCCACAGGGCAGATGGGTTTTTTCTACCCATCTCAAATGATTTTACTTGCAGAAATGGAGCGTTGCAGAATCAGAATCTACCTCAGCATCGCCTTTCCAATCAGCTACAAGCTGTACCGGCAGGGCTGCATCTTCTACTTCATCAGCGCCGCCCTGTGGGCTGTGATGCTGTTGGACCTGAGTCTGGGTCTGGTGGCAGAAGGCGGGGTGGCTTTGTGTCCACCTCCAGCCGTAACACGTCAGTCTGCTTTGAGAACTTCATCCAGGACCGGCTAGACCTGCTGCTGCTGCTGCGCTTGGAGGTGGCACTCCTCCTCTTCTGGCTGCCACTGGTTGTGACCACCTTCTACACGCTACGCTGAGTGGCTCTGGTGTGGCGGTCCTGCCCACCATAGGAAAGAATCGCAACCTGGCCACAGCTATCTCCACACTGGCTGAGTTTGTGGTGTGCTACACACCCTACAACGCCTCACACATTGTGGGCTTTGTGCTGCAGTTGAAAGTCCACTAGAGGACTGAGACCATGCTGTCCAGCGCCTGTAACGTCTTCCTGGAGCCTGTGGTCATGCTGATGCGGTCTCCGGCAACGCCCCACGACCTCATGGGAAGGCTCTGTGGAAGGCCCAGCGGATACACCCGGACAAAAGGGTGCCACCGCCATGGTAGCAAATGGACCCTCTGGCAAATGTGTGGGGAGTGGCGTCGCTGACCGACAGTCAGACCGGAGAAGTTAAGTCAGGAATAATCTGCACAAACAAGACATGCAAGATGTGGGACTGGGAAATAGTTAAGGACAAAATTATACTCTATGCTTTCTATGCTCTGAAATAGCTTGCTTTAGAAAGCTCTTGATAACAAACCACAGTGATCATATGAAGAACCTTTTGTTGCTTATGAGAGGTGGAAAAATTTTTACAGGTGGAAAGGACATTTACCAAAAGTGTTCTGAGATGAGCCAGTGTTGAGCCCTCTACTGTGATGGTCTGGTCTGGATTGCGCCACCAAGAGTGAGGGCAGGAGGACTATTATCAGCTGAGTGACTAATTACAATGGAGACGTTGTTTAAAAAGTCAGATTCATAAAAATAGTTTGAATGTATTCCAGTATATTTTTCCATTTACTGTAAGAAACTGGGTATTTTTCTTTTTTTCTTTTTTTCTTTTAATTTTACCCCTTATTCGTAGCCATTATCCATTTCCTTTGTACAGGTGTTGTAACGGTCGTCGTATGAAGGAGAGGACCATAGCGCAGCGTGGTAAGTGTTCATCTTGATTTTTAATTTTTGAATGAACACTGAAACAAAAACAATTAAACGACAAACGGACAGTCCTGAACGGTGAAATAAAACACCGGACAGAAAATAAACACCCACGAAACACAAGTGGGAAAAGGCTACCTTAAGTATGATTCTCAATCAGACACAACTAACGACACCTGCCTCTGATTGAGAACCATACCAGGCCAAACGCAAACACAATATAGAACATAGACAACCCACCCAACTCACGCCCTGACCATACTAAAACAAAGACATTATAAAATAACTAAGGTCAGAACGTGACAGGTGTTCCTGAAAATAATCTTCAAACACTTCCGTGCTTCTACACCTGCATTGCTTGCTGTTTGGGGTTTTAGGCTGGGTTTCTGTACAGCACTTTGAGATATCAGCTGATGTACGAAGGGCTATATAAATAAATTTGATTTGATTTGACTTCAATAGAAATGAAAGAAGTAGCAGAACTTTGTAATTATAAATCTACCATGTAATATCTTAGTTTGGAGTCATGACAGGAAGTGAATGAGACAGCAATGTCAGCTGAGATGTTAATTGAATAATTCCGTTCAGATAGCTGTCTCCAAACAGTTTTGTGTTGAAACGTCAGTATATCATTATGCTCTCCTCTCTCTTGTAATGACTGCAGCGCTAACAGTACCTGCCAATATAATGCCAGCAGATCACATTCCATGCGGCTTTGCACTGTTCGTCCACATCACCATCTTCCAGATCGAGGTACCTGCCAAAACCCATCGAGATTCTGCTACCCAACCTGACCATCTCCGATCTCATCTTCCTCGCCTTCCTGCCCTTCAAGATGAAGGAGGCTGTTGATGATTTGAACTGGACCCTCCCTTACTTCCTGTGTCCAGACACTCCACTATCTATAACAGCACTCTCCTCCTGACCCCGGCAAGTGTGGAGCACTTCCTCAGTGTGGCGTATCCCGTAAGATTTAGAGCACCAGGTAGGGTTGTCCACACACAGTGGGCCTGTGTAGTTTTGTGGATCCTTTCCCTTGCCCACTGCAGATGCCAACAACACAACCTGCTATGGGAATTTCACAGATGTCCATCTTATTACCTGTCTGCCGGTACATTTAGAGATGTCCCTGGTTCTCTTTTTATTTATTTAACCTTTATTTAACTAGGCAAGTCAGATAAGAACAAATTCTTATTTACAATGACGGCCTACCCTGGACAAACCCTAATCCGGACGGCACTTTGCCAATTGTGCGCCATCCTATGGGACTCCCAATCACGTCCTTTATGATACAACTTGGAATCAAACCAGGGTCTGCAGGGACGCCTCTAGCACTGAGATGTATTTTCTTAGACCGCTGCGTCACTTGGGAGCTCTTCTGTGTCCACTCCCTGATCAGCAACTTCTGCTACGTCGACTTCATCCGTATTATGTCTTGGTTGCGCAACATCGGCCGGAAACCGGCACCTGCGTGCCATCGGGCCGGCGTTGAGGACTCTGATGGTTTTTGCCTTCTTCTTTGGGTCATACAACACGTCCCATGTAGTGGAGATCATGCAGAAAAAAGTCTCTATTTGGCACAACAAGGCCATCCTGCTCACCACCTTCAATGCCTGTCTGGACCCCATTTTGTTCTACTCCTCAGCTGTTACGAGCAGCCTCTACCTGAAGAGAATCAAGGCTAAGATCAATCCGAATGCCACAGCCGTCCATGCTGGTAATACACCAGACCCTATGGACACCACCCACTCGTCCAGCCAGAGGTTTGACGCTGCTGCTGCAAAGGGGTCAAATGACACCTCACAGTGAATAGTAAATCAGTGTTGTCCATCTGTACAATGTAAACATGAAGCATTGACATTGTGCATTTTCACAATGTGATATAGAATTCTGATATCATTATTCAAATAAAATAAAATAAAATAAATGTATAAAGCCCTTCTTACATCAGCTGATATTTCATAGTGCTGTACAGAAACCCAGCTTAAAACACCAAACAACAAGCAATGCAGCTGTAGGAGCATGGTGGCTAGGAAAAACTCCCTAGAAAGGCCAGAACCTAGGAAGAAACCTAGAAAGGAACCAGGCTATGAGTGGTGGCCAGTCCTCTTCTGGCTGTGCCGGGTAGAGATTATAACAGAACATGGCCAAGATGTTAAAATGTTCATAGATGACCAGCAGGGTCAAATAATAATAATCACAGTGGTTGTTGAGGGTGCAACAGGTCAGCACCTCAGGAGTAAATGTCAGTTGGCTTTTCATAGCCAATCATTGAGAGTATCTCTACCGCTCCTGCTGTCTCTAGAGAATTGAAAACAGCAGGTCTGGGACAGGTAGCACGTCCTGTGAACAGGTCAGGGTTCATAGCCGCAGGCAGAATAGTTGAAACTGGAGCAGCAGCACGGCCAGGTGGACTGGGGACAGCAAGGCGTCATCATGCCAGGTAGTCCTGAGGCAATGTCCTAAGGCTCAAGTCCCCCGAGAGAGAGAAAGAAAGAATTAGAGAGAGCATACTTAAATTCACACAGGATAAGACAGGAGAAATACCCCAGATATAACAGACTGACCTTAGCCCCCGACACATAAACTACTGCAGCATAAATACTGGCTGAGACAGGAGGGGTCGGGAGACATTGTGGCCCCATCCGACAATACCACCAGACAGGACCAAACAGGCATGATATAACCCCACCCACTCTGCCAAAGCACAGCCCCCACACGACTAGAGGGATATCTTCAACCACCATATTACCATCCTGAGACAAGGCCGAGTATAGCCCACAAAGATCTCCGCCACGGCACAACCCAAGGGGGGCGCCAACCCAGACAGGAAGATCACATCAGTGACTTAACCCCCTCAAGTGACGCACCCCTCCGTGGGACGGCATGGAAGAGCGCCAGTGACTCAGCCCCTGTAATAGGGTTAGAGGCAGAGAATCCCAGTGGAGAGAGGGGAACCGGCCAGGCAGAGACAGCAAGGGCGGTTCGTTGCTCCAGTGCCTTTCCGTTCACCTTCACACTCCTGGGCCAGACTACACTCAATCATAGGACCTACTGAAGAGATGAGTCTTCAATAAAGACTTAAACGTTGAGACAGAGTCTGTGTCTCTCACATGGGTAGGCAGACCATTCCATAAAAATTGAGCTCTATAGGAGAAAGCCCTGCCTCCAGCTGTTTGCTTAGAAATTCTAGGGACAGTTAGGAGGCCTGCGTCTTGTGACCGTAGCGTACGTGTAGGTATGTACAGCAGGACCAACATGGAAAGATTTGTGTAGAGAGGCTAGCACTGGAGTAATATTATCAGTTTTTGGGGTTCTAGTCAAGATTCTAGCAGCCGTGTTTAGCACTAACTGAAGTTTATGTAGTGCTTTGTGCAGGTATCTGGAAAGTAGAGCATTGCAGTAGTCTAACCTAGAAGTGACAACAGCATCGATTCATTTTTCTGCATCATTTTTGGACAGAAAGTTTCAGATTTTTTTCAATATTACGTAGATGGAAAAAAGCTGTCCTTGAAACAGTCTTGATATGTTCGTCAAAAGAGAGATCACGATCCAGAGTAACGCCGATGTCCTTCAGTTTTATTTGAGACGACTGACGATTGTCAGTTTCTTGGGACCTAGAACAAGCATCTCTGTTTTGTTCGAGTTTAATAATAGAACATTTGCAGCCATCCACTTCCTTATGTCTGAAACACAGGCTTCCAGCGAGGGCAATTTCGGTGTTTCACCATGTTTCATCGAAATGTACAGCTGTGTGTCATCTGAATAGCAGTGAAAGTTAACATTATGTTTCCGAATGACATCACCAAGTGGTAAAATATATAGTGAAAACAATAGTGGTCCTAAAACAGAACCTTGAGGTACACCAAAATTTAGGAGGACAAACCATCCACAGAGACAAACTGATATCTATCCGACAGATAAGATCTAAACCAGGCCAGAACTTGTCCATGTTGACCAATTTGGGTTTTCAATCTCTCCAAAAGAATGTGGTGATCGATGGTATCAAAAGCAGCACTGATGTCTAGGAGCACGAGGACAGATGCAGAGCCTCGGTCTGACGCAATTAAAAGATCATTTACTACCTTCACAAGTGCAGTCTCAGTGCTCTGATGGGGTCTAAAACCAGACAGAAGCGTTTTGTATACATTGTTTGTCTTCAGGAAGGCAGAGAGTTGCTGCGCAACAGCTTTTTCAAAATTCTTTGAGAGGAATGGGAGATTTGATATAGGCCGATTGTTTTTTATATTTTCTGGGTCAAGGTTTGACTTTTTCAAGAGAGGCTTTATTACTGCCACTTTTAGTGAGTTTGGTACACATCCGGTGTATAGATATCCATTTATTATGTTCAACATTTCATTTGATCTGATTGTCTGGTTACCATAATGTCTTAGTGACCCTGGGATACTGAATAGGTGACTTTGAAGAAAATTGTGAAAGGGACTGTATCCTGTCTAATTATTGATACCTCAGGTTAGTATATTCAGAATGTTGTGTTTGAGTATTCTAATGACAAACTCACCTCCATGGATCTTAAGTATATATAGCCACAAAGACCCCAAAGTCATCCGACTGATCCTCAAACGTACTGGCAGCACAAAGTGATGCTGATAGTCAGACTGACAAATGCCTGTGATGTGGTATGCGGTGAAATACTTATTAAGACTTATAAATATCATTATGTAATTTCATTGCTTTTCTCTATTGTCATTAGTTGAAAATGCTGGTTCCAATCATTTATGAGCCTGTATAGTGAATGCAGTGTAAATGTGATTGACCCCCATCACCAACCCTTTGTTATTAATAGCCAGTTAGTCACTTAGAATATCATCAGGACTAGAGCATGCGAGACTTGACTCTTTAAAAACATTTATTCATGGGAGTTTTTAAAAAATGTTGTAGTGTGAATGAGAGACATTTGTCTTCACAAAATGTAACAAACTCACATTTTTGTGTCTCGTGTTTTCTTTTAAGCATACCACATGATCAAATGAGTCCCTAACATTGGTGCAACTCTTTAACTATTGACTCTGTCATCTGGTGGGCAGAAACGGATGATTCCCAAATTATTTCTATATCTAATATTTTCACAATCAAGTCACAATGATTTAATGGCTGACCAACTGTATCTGCCATGTCTTTTTTATACTGATCTTAAGGATCCACCCCTTTAAAAAAATATAATCGCCTAAAATGACATACCCAAATCTAACAGGACCTGAAGCAAGGATATGCATATTATTGATACCATTTGAAAGGATATGCTTTGAAGTTTGTGGAAATGTGAAATTAATGTAGGAGAATATAAAACATTAGATCTGGTAAAAGATAATACAAAGAAAAAAACATGTTTTTTTTTTTTGTCCATCTTTGAAATGCAAGAGAAAGGCCATAATATATTATTCCAGCCCAGGTGCAATTTAGACTTTGACCAGCAGAGCAGTGTATGCACAGCAGTGTATGTGCAAAGTTGTAGACTGATTAAACTATCAACGGGACATTAAAAACTTTAACATCTTATGCTTCAAGGAGTCGTGGCTGAACGACAACAATATCAACATATAACTGGCTGCTTATATGATGTACCGGCAGGATAGAACAGCGGTTTCTAGTAAGACAAGTGGCGGCAGTCTATGTATTTTTGTCAACAACAGCTGGTGCACGATATCTAAGGAAGTCTCGAGCCATTGCTCGTCTGAGGTAGAGATTCTCATGATAAGCTGCAGACCACATTATCTCATCTATATTCTTTGTAGCTGTTTACATACCACCACAGTCAGAGGCTGGCACCAAGATAACATTTAATGAGCTGTATTCCACCATAAGCAAACAAGAAAACGTTCACCCAGAGGCGACACTCCTAGTGGCCGGAGACTTTAATGCAGGAAAACTTAATTTGACCTAATTTGTATCATCAATATGTTAAATGTGCAAACATAGGGAAAAGTACTCTGGACCACCTATACTTCACACACAGAGATGCATACAAAGCTCTCCCTCACCCTCCATTTGGCAAATCTGACCATAATTCCATCCTCTTGATTCCTGTTTACAATCAAAAACTAAAGCAGAAAGCACCAGTGACTAGATCAATAAAAAAGTGGTCAGATGAAGCAGATGCTAAGCTACAGGATTGTTTTGCTAGCACAGCCTGGAATATGTTCTCTAATGGCATTGAGGAGTACACCACATCTGTCATTGTGTTCATTAATAAGTGCATCGATGACGTCGTCCCCACAGTGACCTTATGTACATACCCCAACCAGAAACCATGGACTACAGGCAGCATCCGCACTGAGGTAAAGGCAAGAGCTGCCGCTTTCAAGGAGTGGGACTCTAACCCGAAAGCTTATAAGAAATCCCGCTATGCCTTCCGACGAACCATCAAACAGGCAAGCGTCAATACAGGACTAAGTTTGAGTCATACTACACCAGCTCTGACACTCGTCGGATGTGGCTGGGCCTGTAAACCATTACAGACTACAAAGGGAAGCACAGCCGAGAGCTGCCCAGTGACACGAGCCTACCGGACGAGCTAAACTACTTGTATGCTCACTTCGAGGCAAATAACACTGAAACATGCATGAGAGCACCAGCTGTACCAGAAGACTGTGTGATTAATCTCTCCACAACCGATGTGAGTAAGACCTTTAGACAGGTCAACATTCACAAGGCCGCAGGGCCAGACTGATTACCAAGACGTGTACAGTGAGCATGCGCTGACCAACCACGTGTCTTCACTAACATTTTCAACCTCTCCCTGACCGACTCTGTTGTACCAACATGCTTAAGCAGACCACCATAGTGCCTGTGCCCAAGAACACTAAGGTAACCTGCCTAAATGACTACCGACCCGTAGCACTCACGTCTGTAGCCATGAGGTGCTTTGAAAGGCTGGTCATGGCTCACATCAACACCATCATCCCAGAAACCCTAGACCCACACCAATTTGCATAGCGCCACAACAGATCCACAGATGACGTAGTCCCTATTACACTCCACAATCCCTTTTCACACCTTGACAAAACGAATACCTACAGTTGAAGTTGAAAGTTTATAAATATTTTCTGGAATTTTCCAAGCTGTTTAAAGGCACAGTCAACTTAGTGTATGTAAACTTCTGACCCACTGGAATTGTGATACAGGGAATTATACGTGAAATCATCTGTCTGTAAACAATTGTTGGAAAAATTACTTGTGTCATGCACAAAGTAGGTGTCGTAACCGACTTGCCAAAACTATAGTTTGTTAACAAGAAATTTGTGGAGTCGTTGAAAAATGAGTTTAATGAGTCTAACCTCAGTGTATGTAAACTTCTGACTTAAACTGTATGTGAGAATGCTATTAATTTACTACACCTCAGCGTTCAACACCATAGTGCCCCTCAAGCTCATAAATAAGCTAAGGACCCTGGGACTAAACACCTCCCTTTGCAACTGGATCCTGGACTTCCTGACGGGCCGATCCCAGGTGGTAAGGGTCGGTAACAACACATCCGCCACGCTGATCCTCAACACAGGGGCCCCTCAGGGGTGCGTGCTCAGCCCCCTCCTGTACTCCCTGTTCACTCATGACTGCATGGCCAGGCACGACTCCAACACCATCATTAAATTTGCCGATGACAACAGTGGTAGGCCTGATCACCGACAACAACGAGACAGCCTATAGGGAGGAGGACAGAGACCTGGCCGTGTGGTGCCAGGACAACATCCTCTTCCTCAACGTGATCAAGACAAAGGAGATGATTGTGGACTACAGGAAAAAGAGGACCGAGCACGCCCCCATTCTCATTGACGGGGCTGCAGTGGAGAAGGTTGAGAGCTTGCAGTTTCTTGGTGTCCACAGAACCAACAAACTAACATGGTCCAAGCACACCATGACAGTTGTGAAGCGGGCACGACAAACTCCCTCACGACGCCAGGACAGCGGAGTCAATCACCACCTTCCGGAGACACCTGAAACCCCACCTCTTTAAGGAATACCTAGGATAGGATAAAGTAATCCTTCTCACCCCCCCCCCCCTTAAAAGATTTAGATGCACTATTGTAAAGTGGCTGTTCCACTGGATGTCATAAGGTGAATGCACCAATTTGTAAGTCGCTCTGGATAAGAGCGTCTGCTAAATGACTTAAATGTAATGTAAATGTAAAACCTATTCCCCCTCAGGAGACTGAAAAGATTTGGAATGGGTCCTCAGATTCTCAAATGGTTATACAGCTGCACCATTGAGTGCATCCTGACTGGTTGCATCACTGCCTGGTATGGCAACTGCTCGGCCTCCGACCACAAGAGACTACAGAGTGTAGTGCGAATGGCCCAGTACATCACTGGGGCCAAGCTTCCTGCCATCCAGGACTTCTATACCAGGTGGTGTCAGAGGTAGGCCCTTTTAATTGTCAAAGACTCAAGCCACCCTAGTCATAGACTATTCTCTCTGCTACCACACGGCAAGTGGTACTGGAGCGCCAAGTCTCGATCCAAGAGGCTTCTAAACAGCTTCTACCCCCGAAGCCATAAGACTCTTGAACATCTAGTCAAATGGCTACCCAGACTATTCACATTGCCCCTCCCCCCCACTCCCCTCTCCACACCACTGCCACTCTATGTTGTCATCTACGCATACTCACTGTAATTAACTCTACCTACATGTACATACTACCTCAACTAACCGGTGCCCCCGCACATTGATTCTGTACTGGCACCCCCTGTATATATTGTTATTTTTTACTGCTCCTTTTTAATTACTTGTTACCTTTATCTCTTATTCTTATCCATATTTTTTTAAACTGCACTGTTAGGGGCTGGTAACTAAGGATTTCCTTGTACACCTGTTGTATTCGGCGCATGTGACGAATAAAATTTGATTTGATGTGGTACTAGAGTAGGGGCCTTGGCAGCAGCTAATTGCGGATCCATAATAAATAAAAAATACACTGAGGATGAATATTGCTGTAGGGACTTGTTATGCAACCTAGGAAAGATGATTTTTAAGCGCTACATGCTTTAGCACCCGGCGGTCGTGTTCTGTGAGCTTGCGTGTCCTACCACTTCGAAGCTGAGCCATTGTTACTCCTAGACTTTTCCACTTCACAATGACAGCACTTAAAGTTGACCGGGACATCTCTAGCAGTGCAGAAATTTGAGGTGGCATCATGGAAAAGGTGGCATCGTATGACAGTGCCATGTTGAAAGTCACTGAGCTCTTCAGTATAGCCATTGCCAATGTTTGTCTATGCATGACTGTGTGCTTGGTTTTATACACCTGTTAGCAATGGGCGTGGCTGAAATAGCCTCATTTGAAGGGGTGTCCACACTTTTAATTACAGTGCATTCAGAAAGTATTCAAACCCCTTAACGTTTTCTACATTTTGTGACGTTACAGCCTTATTCTAAAATGTATTAAATAGTTATTTTTCCTTCATCAATCTACACACAATACTCCATAATAACAAAGCAAAAACATGATTTTAGAAATGTTTGCAAATGTATTAAAAATACAAAAATGAAATATTACATTTACATAAGTTTTCAGAACCTTTACTCAGTACTTTGTTGAAGCACCTTTGGCATTGATTACAGCCTTGAGTCTTCTTGGGTATGATGCTACAAGCTAGGCACACTTGTATTTGGGGAGTTTCTCCCATTCTTCTCTGCATATCCTCTCAAGCTCTGTCAGGTTGGAATGGGAGTGCCGCTACATAGCTATTTTCAGGTCTCTTCAGAGATTTCCGATCGGGTTTAAGTCCGAGCTCTGGCTGGGCCACTCAAGGACATTCAGAGACTTGTCCCGAAGCCACTCCTGCGTCCTCCTGTGTACTTAGGGTTGTTGTCCTGTTGGAAGGTGAACTCTCACCCCAGTCTGAGGTCCTGAGTGCTCTGGAGCAGGTTTTCATCAAGGATCTCTTTACTTTGCTCCATTCATCTTTCCCTCGATCCTGACTAGTCTCCCAGTCACTGCCACTGAAAAACAGCATGATTCTGCCACCACCATGCTTAACCATAGGGATGGTGTTAGGTTTCATCCAGATGTGACGGTTAGCATTCAGGCCAAAAAGTTTAATCTTGGTTTCATCAGACCAGAGAATCATGTTCTATTGGTGCCTTTTGGAAAACTCCAAGAAGGTTGTCATGTGCCCTTTTACTGAGGACTGTCTTCTGTCTGGCCACTGTACAACAAAGGCCTGATTTGGTGGAGTGCTGCAGAGATGGTTGTCCTTCTGGAAGGTTCTCCCATCTCCACAGAGGAACTCTGGAGCTCTGTCAGAGTGACCATTGTGTTGTTGGTCACCTCCCTGACCAAAGCCTTGCTCAGTTTGGCCAGACCGACAGCTCTAGGAAGAGTCTTGGTGGTTCCAAACTTCTTTCATTTAAGAATGATGGAGGCCACTATGTTCTTGGGGACCTTCAATGGTGCAGACCTTTATTGGTATCCTTCCTCAAATCTGTGCCTCGACACAATCCTGTCTCGGAGCTCTACGGATAATTATTTAGACCTCATGGCCTGGTTTTTGCTCTGACATGCACTGCCAACTGTGGGCCCTTGTATAGACTGGTGTGTGCTTTTCCAAATCATGTAAAATCAATTGAATTTACCACAGATGGACTCCAATTGTCACACCCTGACCATAGAGAGCCCTTGTTTCTCTATGGTGTAGTAGGTGTGTCTAGGGGGTATTCTAGTTTATAATTTCTGTGTTCTAGTTAAATTTTTCTATGTTGGTGTTTTGTATGATTCTCAATTAGAGGCAGCTGATAATCATTGTCTCTAATTGGGGATCGTATTTAAGTAGCTATTTTTCCCACCTGTGTTTGTGGGATATTGTTTTGTGTTTGTGCCTGTGCACCACGTAGTCACGTTTAGTTTCACTTTTCAATAAATATGTGGAACTCAACATCCGCTGCGCCTTGGTCCCGTTCTTACGACAACCGTGACACCAATCAAGTTGCAGAAACATCTTAAGGATGATCAATGGAAACCGGATGCACCTAAGCTCAATTTCGACGGTCATAGCAAAGGGTCTGAATACTTATGCAAATAAGGTATTTCTAAAAAACTGTTTTTGCTTTGAATCAGTACAAAAGAGGGGTTATTCATAAAACTTCACCACAACAGACAATACACTGCTCTTTCCATGACATGGACTGACCAGGTGAATCCAGATGAAAGCTATGATCCCTTATTGATGTCACTTGTTAAATCCACTTCATTCACTGTAAATGAAGGGGAGGAGACAGGTTAAATAAGGATTTTCAAATCAAATCAAATCAAATTTATTTATATAGCCCTTCGTACATCAGCTGATATCTCAAAGTGCTGTACAGAAACCCAGCCTAAAACCCCAAACAGCAAGCAATGCAGGTGTAGAAGCATTTTAAAGCCTTGAGACAATTGAGACATGGATTGTGTGGGTAAGACAAAAGATGTAAGTTCCTTTGAACGGGTTATGGTAGTAGGTGCCAGGCAGACCAGTTTTAGTTTGTCAAGAACTGCAACGTTGCTGGGTTTTTAATGCTCAACAGTTTCCTGTGTGTCTCAAGAATGGTCCACCACCCAAAAGACATCCAGCCAACTTGACATAACTGTGGGAAGCACTGGAGTCAACATAGGCCAGCATCCCTGTGGAATACTTTTGACACCTTGTAGAGTCCATGCCCTGACAAATTTAGGCTGTTCTGAGAGTAAAAGGGGGTGAAACTCTATATTAGGAAGGTGTTCATAATGTTTTGTTTTGTTTATTTATTTATTTAGTATATTGTTAACATTGAGTTAATTCTGAATTTATGCATCAATCCAATCTCTACTAATGATTTTACTTATTCACAACATAGGTAATACATTTACATGAACTAAAGTTTTATAAAAAGTCAAGTTGAGGCTTATATTTTTATACAGGTGAACAATCAAACACAAAATCAGACAAAAATATGGCTAACGAGTAGTGTTACCTACTGAAATGCTGACAGATAATGTCTGAAAATTTGTATCTCATGGGACATCACATGGGATATTGTTATGGGACATCTGTTTGGTAACACATTACTGCAACAGTCCCAAAAGAGATATTACACATTCCAACTCAACACTCAGCTGTGTTGAGTCTCCAAGTGTCAATAACTGATGGAGTAGGCTAATCGCCATGCCAATCATTCATCTGTTGCTGTCCGTTTACATTGTCACCTTCCTGATTGGAGTACCTGCCAACATTATGGCATTCTGCAACTTTTGCCAAAAACATGCACCGCAAACCTGCCTACATTGACATCCTGCTACTCAACTTGACCATCTTGGACCTCATCTTCCTGCCCTTCAAGATGATATGAACTGGAACCTCCCCTTCATCCTGTGTCGTCACTAGTTTCCTGTTCTACTCCACCATCTATGACAGCACCCTCCTCCAGACTGCGGTGAGTGTGGCCTTCCTATCAGCATCATGAACATTGTACTATGCTCCCAGTGGATATACAATAATGGATAATCCCCAGACAACGTTCTACCTGAACTTCACCCAAGACCAGCTCAGCATGGTGTTTGCCCTCTGCTTTGAACCCTACAACATTTCCCATGTGGTGGGGTT
Organism: Oncorhynchus keta; assembly: GCF_023373465.1. NCBI lineage: Eukaryota > Metazoa > Chordata > Actinopteri > Salmoniformes > Salmonidae > Oncorhynchus > Oncorhynchus keta. The sequence continues at coordinate 44,413,172 of NC_068439.1, forward strand.
CGTTCGGAAAGAGAGCGAGAGTTGGAGTGATGTAGCGTTGCTCTCCAGTACCATCAATGCCTGCCTGGACCCCATCATCTTCTACTTCTCTGCGTCTGTCAGAGGCATGCTCAGTCACAGCTTCAGGAGCTTCACTGCTGCCCCCCATTGGTAGCCTCCAAGACTGATAAATACAGAGAAACATGACCCCCTTGAGTGTGTGTGAAGGTTTATGTATGTTTTTAGTGCAATTATGAATTCTATGCTGTATGTATTAGGTGTATTCTGTTATGTTATGAAACTGTTTGAAAATTTTGCGAAGATAATTAATGTTATCAAAGTTCCTACCTATGATTGATTACGCTACCAAACGGAGTGCCACAATTATGGTACAACCATTACCCACGCCTCAACAAACCACTGTATGTACAGTTCGAATAAATCGATCTCCCTTATCACTTAAATTTTGCTCTGACCAGTAGGCAACACCCATAAAAAAATATACTTGCTCTATGGGGCTTGGAATAAATAAATTAGAACCAGAGGCTGTAAGAGCCCAGAGGTGGGTGTGAAAGATGTCTAATATTGAGTTAATTTCATGTAACAAGCATGTAAAGCAGGATGTGCAAACATGGGGAGATTATACAGCAGTGTCACAGTGTACCAGGCTCCCCTTTCCAGTGATATGAACTGTAAACAAGACAGGGGTTCAGTGATGCAAAAGAACTGATGAGGACCATTTGACATCCATTCAGCAATCATGAGCTCCCTCTCCAAACTGTAATCCACGCCAATAGACACCTGCACTCCTATGTGCTGGTCTAGATAAATACAGATAAATGCTCTTTTTGAGTCCTGTATATTCAGTGAACTATGTGTTGGTTATTAGTTTACCAGTTGTACATTCTAACATTATAGATACAATGGGATTGAATTCAGTTTAGTGCCTTGTTTGATACAGCAGATTGGCAATTAGGGCTGACCCCATTTAATCAGTCAAATGGTCAATAGGCTGTTGGTCGGCAGATCATTTTTTGGTTGAGCTGTCGCGTATTTATATTTTCTTCACGGCACACCCGTCTGATTCGTTCGTGCCTGTCTCAGTGGACCAATCCACTGTGATGGAGTGTGCCATCTTAGTGTGATGTCAACATCCATACAGTGCCTTCAGAAAGTATTCACACTCCTTGACTTTTTCCACATTTTGTGACTGGCCTACACACAATACCCTATGTGAAAGTGAATGATGTGTTTCAAAACGTTTACATTAAAAGCTGAAATGCCTTGAGTCAGTAAGTATTCAACCCCTTTGTTATGGTAAACCTAAATAAGTTCAGGAGTAAAGATGTGTTGAACAAGTCACATATTAACATGCAAGGATTCACTCTGTGCAATAGTGTTTAACATGATTTTTGAATGACTACCTCATCTCTGTACCCCACACATACAGATCATTTTAAGGTCCCTCAGTCGAGCAGTGAATTTCAAACACAGATTCAACCAAAGGGAGGTTTTCCAATGCTTTGCAAAGAAGGGCACTTATTGGTAAATGGGTAAAAATAATAAAAGCAGACATTGAATATCCCTTTGAGCATAGTGAAGTTATTAATTACACTTTAGATGGTGCATGAATACACCCAGTCACTACAAAGATATAGGCGTCCATCCTAATTCAGTTGCCGGAGAGGAAGGAAACCAGTCAGAGTTTTCACCATGAGGCCAATGGTGACTTAAAAAACAGTTACAGAGTTTAATGGCTGTAATAGGAGAAAACTGAGGATGGATCAACAACATTGTAGTAACTACACAATACTAACCTAATTGACAGAGTGAAAAGAAGGAAGCCTGCAGAGAATACACATATTCCAAAATATGCATCCTGTTTGCAACAAAGCACTACAGTAATACAGCAAAACAATGTGGCAAAGTAATTCACTTTTTGTCGAGAATACAAAGGGTTATGCTTGGGGCAAATCCAATACAACACATTACTGAGTACCACACTCAGTATTTTCAAAAATAGTGGTGGCGACATCATGTTATGTGTATGCTTGTAATCGTTAAGGACTGGTGAGTTTTTTAGGATAAAAAAATACAGAATGGAGCTAAGCAAAGGACAAATTCTAGAGGAAAACCTGGTTCAGTCTGCTTTCCACCAGATACTGGGAGATGTATTCATCTCTCAGCAGGACGATAACCTAAAACACAAGGCTGGCCTCCAGATCTACACTGGAGTTGCTTATCAAGAAGACAGTGAGTGTACGAATTACAGTTGACTTAAATCTACTTGAAAACCTATGGCAAATCCTGAAAATGGCAATTATCAAGAACCAATTTGACAAAGTATGAAGACATTTGAAAATAATATATGGGAAAATGTTGCACAATCCAGGTGTGGAAAGCTCTTAGAGACTTACCCAGAAAGACACACAGCTGTAATTTCTGCCATAGGTGCTTCTACAAAGTATTGACTTAGGGGTGTGAATACTTATGTCAATGAGATATTTCTGTATTTAATTTAATACATTTACAAACATTTCTAAAATCATAGATTTCATTTTTTCATAATGGGGTAGTGTGTAGATTGGTGAAAAAAGTCATAGAGTTTGAATTCAGCCTTTAACACAACAAAATGTGTAATAAGTCAAGGGTTATGAATACTTTCTGAAGACACTAATTGTGCTACTGAAATTGTATATGGTTAAGTTATGTAAGAACAATGGTGTAACACTAGTACAAATATTTTATAACAAATGTGTTTTCCTGAATTGTATGGTGTATTACTAATAACATATATGCCAAACATCCCCTTTCATTCAACTGTGTATCCGGCAGATTCTTTCCAGACGGCACAAGCAAATGAGCCTAATCATAGCCTAAGATTTACCTACCGGTACATACAGTGTCTACGGCCTACTTAAGACAAATAAAAAGTAGAATGCAAATAGTGCAAACAGCGGTTTGCTCATAGTTCAATAACGAATATGACATACCACTTGAAAACAGTAAGTTAGAATGCAACTACAGAGTAGGCTGAAACATTGACAGGTTTTATATGCTTGACAGCGGCCGCTGCAGTGGCACTCCCCAAGGTGCTTAACTGAATCTTCAGTGAGAGCTTTCTCCAGCGTTTTACTTGGCCTTCTTTTTGGTTATCTTTATCTCTGGCTCCCTCGAGTCATTTGTGTCTTAAAGCATCAGACATGCTCAATGCATATAGTATAATTTATTAAAACACATTGGGTGTGTCTATATATGGAAAAATACATGTTTAAAAATGTTTGACCAATCGATTGGTCGAAAGAACAGCTGACTCTTGGTGGACCAAGAGTTTTCTTCAGTCGGGGACAGCCCTATTGGCAATACAAATTGACCTACAAGTTCAAAATTACATGGCAACTATATTCTCCCTGCTAGCTCATGCTAATGAAACTAAAGTACGTTGTCCATATTTGTTTCAGTTATATAGTATATTGTTGTCAATCTGTCTAAAAGGACCACTCTTTTTCATGGTACTTCGAGCCAGATAGGGATAATTATTGTGAGCAGTAAACATTAGGTTAGCCACTCCCCTGGATAAGGTGTTTTAAACAGACAAGATGCCCCCACATTTTTTTTATATAAGGGGGTAAAGGATTGCTTCACCATGTCCGAACAAATATTTTTTTTTAAATGTAAATAGTATGTTATATAAGTGTCCACTTTAACGATTTCACTTGGTTTTGAGAAACTTAGACCACTCAAAATAGACATTCTCATTGCTCGTTCTGCAGTATAGGAGCTACGGAAATATACATCATTTTAGAAATGGCCACACTCTCAGTATAGTGATGCAGGTCTTTAGATGTTGTACACTTCGGAATAACACAATTTCAACTTTATCCGCAACATTATATTCCATTTGATTCGACTCAAGCCATTTCCCCTACCAGCTCTGCTGAGCGGGCTACACGGAGAAGCAGCATACTGCAGAACGAGCAATGAGGAAGTCTATTGCAGGTGGTCCCAAGTTTCTCAAAACCAAGTGAAATCGCTAGCATGTCTGGACCCCTCTATAACATGCCCTTTACATCAAAACATATTTGGTAAAGGATTGGTTCAGAAATTCTTTAAGACTGCAGCTCAATTCCAAACCCACCTCCTGCCTCTATCCCCAAGGCACCAGTGTAGGCGTAAAAGTATATGATGTAAGCAATGCGGAAAATGTCACCTAGCCAATCAGAATGCAAGGTGGCGCAAACACCACATTGCTTACCTATCCAATCCAAGTGTAGGGCCTAGGGATCGACTTGGAATTGGGCATATAGCTCTTGAAAATGCACCTCCACCTTATTACAGAACCAATCCAATGATTGTGTCAATGCTATGGTATAACATTGAAATGTTATTGTACAATTGGAATAAATATTGCCAGTGGTTAGAATGCCATGCTGTGATTGCTTTCAGTGGAGATAAAACAAGGATGCTGACAACCTTCACTCACAAACAATTCCTTAAAGCACTGCTGACCTGGGATGTGCTACAATTATCCTTCATAGCACTGGTTCCCAAACATATACATTACTGGAGGACATGGTGAAATTCCATAATAGACAACTCTCCCTCAGATCCTCAATATTTAGTTGAGTTACCCAGTGTCCCAAATTTGAATTGAATGCCTGTAAATGAACATCCCCTATCATAGAGACTCGGGGATATTTATCATCTTATACATGGCAACACTGACACATGCTCCAATTAATGTATTGAATTCCAGTAAGTGACCCATCACAAGCAGATACATACCATGATTTCATGCCCAATATGCATCATTACCATATAGTGAGATTGATATTCAGATTAAATTATTTACTGTGCACCAGATGGGACAATAAAAGAGATAAGAGGAATTAAAGCAAGGAAGAGGGGACTGATATTCATTTGGGAACCAATATTATATATTGTCCGAATGAACTTAGCTATGCTATCACCTACTGCCCTGATCGTCTGCGATGTCAGGCCTAGTGTTTATACAACAACCATACCTTTACATCGCAGGCCTTTAAAACAGCTGAAATCAATAGTATCTTATCTATCTCCACTTGACAATGAAACAACCCTTTGAAATGGTGTGCATCAAAGGATGAAGGTGCCTGATGTCTACCATGGTTTGTAATCTCTAAGGGAAAATGGAACAGCAAAATTCAGCCCTATATTTGCACTATGATTATAAACTAATACATTAAATGACAAACAAAAGGATTCATTCATGTCAGACACGGTAGTATAGCTCACAACAAATGCCAAAAAAGTCATGGAAAACTGCAGCAGGTTAAAACAGAATAAATGTGAATTGTCATTGTCCATAACAAAAACAGAGTTAGGTGAATGCACAACCTTTGAAGAGTTGGCTATTCTTTGAGCAGAAGTGGGGAACTAATTTAGTTACAGAGTCATGAATTTCAGCTTTCAGCCTTGGAAGAGTGGGGGGGTTGGAGGGGGCTTGATCAGTCGGCAGTCCACTTCTTCCTCTCAAGCCCTCTGTTCTGTGTGTATGCGTGGCAATTTCTGATGATGCATACACGTGAGCATGTGTACTTTCATGCATTCTATAAGTATTTGTATTTTACCAGTGTTCCAGTGAGTAAGTAAGTGTGTGTGTGTCCAGTAGATCACTGTGGTGTCGTATCTCCATTGATCTCTATGCCGTGCTGTTGTAGCTGAGCTCGAAGCAATGCATTGTCATTCTTCATCTCCTCAATCTATAACATGACAGAACGTCGCAATTAAACAATTAAACAAAAAACAACCAAATGCCAACACTACCAAATGTGAGAAGACTCTTCAATGTAGGCCTCTTATAAGACCTTCATAGGCATGAAAAATTACCAAACAAATGCAAACAGGCTGAAAAGTTGAGGGACTAAAATAAATTTAAGCAATTATCTTTTTCATTGCAACATTTTTCTGTTGTAAAATGTTTTGCTACAATGTGAACCAATGAATACACCCGACGTGTTGACGAAACAGACAGCATAGTGGAATGTGCGAGTTACACATATAAGTGTGTACCTGTTGTTTGAGTAGCTCGTTGTCTGCCTGAACTCTCAACACCTCTTTGAAGCTGTCCTGCAATCTCTGGTTATTCTGTCTCAGCTCCCGGATGTAGTCACACGCTTTCGACAGGATCCCTCCTTTACTCTGGAGAGAAGAGGTTGCACATTACTTCTATTATAAGAAACCGTGATTTTGAACAATCTGCCATTGCGGATCAGATTCTCAGACACAGATCAAGCCTAGTTTTGGACTAAAAACCTATTTCAATGGAGAGTTTCCATTGAGCATGTTTTCTAGTCCAGAACTAGGCTTAATCTGTGTCCTGATAAAGTTGGTTCTATGGGACTTAATCTCTATAGACAAATTGACCACACTCACTGCTCCAGTCTTGGTACTGTCTATGTTGCAGTCTGGGATGATCTTTGAGAGGGTGACAATCCAGTTGTTGATCTTGTCTCTTCTCCGTCTTTCCACTGCAAACATAATAATCCCATATTTTAGTTGTCAAAGCTACAGAATGAGTCATACTCCTGTGGTGGTAGAATTTGGGGTGAGCTGTTGTAACTTCAAGGGATACAGTGCATTCGGAAAGTATTCAGACCCCTTGACTTTTTCCATATTTTGTCATGTTACAGGCTTATTCTAGACTCTTCCTAGAGCTGACTGCCCGGGCAAACTGAGCAATCGGGGGAGAATGGCCTTGATCAGGGAGGTGAACAAGAACTCATTCTGACAGAGCTCCAGAGTTCCTCTGTGGAGATGGGAGAACCTTCCGGAAGGACAACCATTTCTGCAGCACTCCACCATTCAGGCATTTATGGTAGTGGACAGATGGAAGCCACTCCTCAGTAAAAGGCACATGACAGCCTGCTCTGAGTTTGACAAAAGGCACCTAAAGGACTCTCAGACCATGAGAAACAGTATTCTCTGGTCTGATGAAACCCAGATTTAATTCTTTGGCCTGAATGCCAAGCGTCACGTCTGGAAGAAAAATGGCACCATCCCTGCGGTGAAGCATGGTGGTGGCAGCATCATGCTGTGGGGATGTTTTTCAGAGACTAGATGAACCTGCTCCAGAGCGCTCAGGACAACAACCCTAAAGCACACAGCCAAGACAATGCAGGAGTGGCTTCGGGACAAGTCTCTGAATGTCCTTGAGTGGCCCAGCCAGAGCCTGGACACGATCAAATATTTCTGGAGAGATCTGAAAATAGCTCTGCAGTGACACTCTCCACCCAACCTGACAGAGCTTGAGAGGATTTGCAGGGAAGAATGTGAGAAACTCCCCAAATACAGGTGTGCCAAGTTTGTACCCAAGAAGACTCAAGGCTGTAATCGCTGTCACTGAGTTAAGTAAGTGCTGAGTAAAGAGAGTAAAGGGTCTGAAAACTTATGTAAAATGTAAATTTCCATTTTTTTGTGTGGAAGATTGACGAAGGGGAAAAAAACAATGTAATCCATTTAAGAATGGCTGTAACATAACAAAATGTGGAACAAGTCGAGGGGTCTGAATAGTTCCCGAATGCACTGTAAGTGAGAAGGTTGAGGTAATTACAGGAAGTTAACGAATTATTAGATTGGTAATAAATAAAAAGTTAGTTGTGATACTGTATGTATTAGCAGGAATCAGATAGCCTACATTGAATACACATAGTTTAGACTACTTTACAGCAGGAATCGGTTGGACTGCATTGAAGGTACGGTTAATGAAGTTGGTAGAATTGTGTCGGTTGAGAGGTGGTTGGATAAAGATAGATTAAATTGTATGCGTGTATAATTGGTTACTAGAGATTTTATAAAGTAAAAAATGAAACAAAAAAAACAGGAGAAAACAATACAACAATATACACTTGTGCACCCACACCTGGACGTACGTAGGTGGTGTAAAAAGTATTTGGAGAAATGTTCAGTGGCCCCTTTACGGATCATTTGATAATGATAAGGTTAAAGCACTGTATGACAGTCTAAAGGGTCTGTGAAATAAAGTCTTAAACAAAGGTTGGAGCATGTTCTATGCTTTTTAAACAGCTTCCAGTGACAATTGGAATTAAAGAAATACCACCCTGGTAATACATTCTGAAACAAAACCCATGCCCTGTTCAATAGGACCATTGAATGTTGAAAATGATTTTCTGTATTCACCCACGCAACCTTTTAACTTGATAGGTAGACTTGTTTAACTTATGGCTACAATTTATTGTACTCCTGATGGGAGTTTTCGTTGATATCCCCAGCAATGAAGTTCTATACCAATCTGCGAGTAGGCTAAATTGAACCACTCCACAAGACGGAGTGGGAAACTGGCTCGGTCTCTCAGTCGATTCTGTCTCAGGTACCAGAAACCTTATGGACAGAGCACTTCTTTGACAGTGGACTGTTAGGCAGTGCTAGCCCAGTTATAATAAATGTTGATCCCAGATAGAAACTCAAGTCTCAAGAGTTACCTTAAATAATGTCTCTCCATTTCTGAATTGGCCGATGTATTTTATCATTTCGGTCATATTAAATCTCAAAATAATAGAGAGTTAATGAGTGTGAGGCAGAAAGTGAATATCCAACAGAAATTGGTAATAAATATATAGAGTAACATTGCTAAGGTAGACTAAAATGTAAAAGGGGGACAATGGCATCATCCCCCATCCATTACACCTTACAATAGGGGTAAAAGCAAAACATTGTTCGAGAGTGATCCGTAGTGGTTGACAGGGTTTTTCTATCGGGAAGAGTATAAGGATCCTAGTTGAAGGAAATAGATATGGAGACTACCGAAACTAACAAAGACAGTGATAAAATTGAAAGATTGATGGTACTCGTGGTTTATCAGTCGATGCTAAATGTAATGAGTGTTGACAGTATGTGAATGATGTTATTAGTGGCTTTCAGATAGCACTCTAATAATGCCATATCTTAATAATTTGAAGGCGCTAAGGTTCCAATACAAGATCACATAACGAACAGAGGGATTAAGCCTCGGGTCAACACCATTTACACGATGGCGGCATAAGAATGGCACAACAATTGTCCTCAGGATCTCGTCATGGCATCTCTCTGTGCATTAAAATTGCAATCGATAAAATGCAATTGTGTTTGTTGTCCGTAGCTTATGCCTGCCCACACCATAACCGCACAGCCACCATGGGGCACTCTGTTCACAACGTTGATATCAGAAAACCGCTCACCCACACGACACCATACACGGGGGGGGGGGGTCTGCCATCTGCCCAGTACAGTTGAAACATGGGATTCATCCGTGAAGAGCACACATCTCTAGCTTGCCAGTGGCCATCGAAAGAGATCATTTGCCCACTGAAGTCTGTTATGATGCTGAACTGCAGTCAGATCAAGACCCTGGTGAGGATGACGAGCACGCAGATGAACTTTCCGAGGCGGTTTCTGACAGTTTGTGCATAAATTCTTCAGAAACCCACAGTTTTACCAGCTGTCCAGGTGGCTGGTCTCAGACAATCCTGCAGGTTAAGAAGCTGGATGTAGAAGTCCTGGGCTGGCATGGTTACACGTGGTCTGCGGTTGTGAGGCCGGTTGAATGTACTGATAAACTCTCTAAAACGATGTTGGAGGCGGTTTGTGGTAGAAATTAACACTCAATTATCTGGCAACAGCACTGGTGGACATTCCTGCAGTCAGCATGCCAATTGCAAGCACCCTCAAAACTTGAGCCATCTGTGGTATTTCTTTTGTGAGAAAGCTGCACATTTTAGAGTGGCCTTTTATTGTACCCAGCACAAAGCGCACCTCTGTAATGATCATGTTGTTTAATCTGTTTCTTGATCAGCCGCACAGGGATGTAAAGGAATGTGTGCACATTTTAGAGAAATACGCTTTTTGTGCGCATGGAACATTTCTAGGGCCTTTTATTTCAGCTCATGAAACATGGGACCAAAACTTCACATGTTTGCATTTGTAATTTTGTTCAGTGTTATTATACAAAAAATGTTTTTCTTAATGCTCCTCCTTTTTCTCTCTATGCCCATGGTAAATCTGAACTTTTACTTTCAAGTTTCCATTTGCCAGATAAATACTTTCTGTAATCAGTTTACCTTCATTGTGTTGTGCTCTCCTTCTCTCATCCCTAGGTGCCCGTGGACCATCCATCTTCCTGCAAAGAGACAAAGACAAATAAATGATAACATTATGTCCCCATTAAGCACTGTAAAATACACACTCATAAAAACAAACAAATTGACTGTGTATTCATATACATTACGCAAATGTAATAATTTAGTCAATCATTTAGCAGACGCTCTTATCCATAGCGACTTACAGTAGTGAGTGCATACATTTTCATACTTTTTTTGTACTGGCCCCCTATGGGAATTGAACCAACAACTCTGGCATTGCAAGTGCCAGGCTCTAGCAACTGAGCCACACGGGACCTGCATGAATCCATCATACTATCATCAAATTATCTATTGATAAGCAACTGCTTGTTAATGTTGGGGCTATGGTTAAAGTAAGTCTTAAGTTTAGGGTTAGGATAAGGGCTAGAGTTAGTAGATTGTGATCTGAAATGTTACTGACTGCAGAGTATCTATGGATGGACTATCCAAATAAAGTATTCCCGAGACGTTTCCTCGCCCCATTGAAGAGGACTCCTTCAGTGAACCTATAACCCAAAGCTATATACACACACACACACACACACTATACATCACGTTCCCCTGACAGGTACACTAAGACATATGATTCATCACGACTTGTGGATTCACCACACATCTGCCAAGGATGGGAGGATAGGGGGTTAGTTTTAGAGGATGCGAGCGAAAGTTGTCCTCACCAGTTTGAACTGCCATGCTGGAGCATCTCATTTTCAGCGTGGTCTCTGGGGATGGCAGGCAAGTGGGACAGTTTTTGTTTTCTCACGTTTTGATTTCTTTTGAATGTTTTCTCATGATACACACAATCACAAACCAATCATGCCAAAATTGGCAGGTAAATACTGAAGGTTTAGCTAGGGAAAGTCCATTCCAATGTGGAGTTGGGAGGGAGAAGTGAGATGAACCACATAGATGGAGGAGCATTGGGGTGTGATGAATGTGTATGGAACACTAAACTGTGTGGCAAGTGAAGCCGTACTCACGTGGTGTAGGTTTGTGTGCGAGGGGCAATGGTCCTTGGCGTGCCAGCTTGCAACACATCAGGTGGGCTCATCATCACATAGAACTGACCTAGTGTCAGAGGTAATATAAATCAGGGATTTATAGGATTCCCAAGACTATTGTGACTTAATGTCTCTGGCCCTATTGAGATAAAGGCAATAGTCAAAACTATATTCAGTCAAATACATGAATTTTTACAGACAATTATTTACTGTTGCATGTGGGACATATTTTGGAGATAGACCATCACAAGGCAACAGTTAGACACGCGAGAGAGTGAAGGGAGGACCACCCTGTGAACTCCGTGTGCTAGCAAGACGGCTATTTCATTGTTTTAGCTATTGCTTTAAAAAGCTGTTGTAATGCGGTAAACCAAAGTGATGAACTCTTAGCTAGTCCCGCATCATATATCAATGATGTTGCTCTTGCTGCGGGCGATTCCCTGATCCACCTCTACGCAGACGACACCATTGTATACACTTTCGGCCCGTCATTGGACACTGTGCTATCTAACCTCCAATCGAGCTTCAATGCCATACAACACTCCTTCCGTGGCCTCCAACTGCTCTTAAACACTAGTAAAACCAAATGCATGCTTTTCAACCGATCGCTGCCTGCACCCGCATGCCCGACTAGCATCACCACACTGGATGGTTCCGACCTTGAATATGTGGACACCTATAAGTACCTAGGTGTCTGGCTCATCAAACTCTCCTTCCAGACCCATATCAAACATCTCAATCGAAAATCAAATCAAGCATCGGCTTTCTATTCCGCAACAAAGCCTCCTTCACTCACGCTGCCACTTACCCTAGTAAAACTGACTATCCTAATTCTCTGGCCCGTATCTACAAATAAACACTCTTCTCAGCACACTGGTCAAAACAGTGCCATCCGTTTTGTCACTAAAGCACCTTATACTACCCACCACTGCGACTTGTATGCTCTAGTCGGCTGGCCCTCGCTACATATTCGTCGCCAGACCCACTGGCTTCAGGTCATCTACAAGGCCATGCTAGGCAAAGCTCCGCCTTATCTCAGCTCACTGGTCACGATGGCAACACCCATCCGTAGCACGCGCTCCAGCAGGTGTGTATCTCATTGATCATCCCTAAAGCCAACACCTCATTCGGCCGCCTTTCGTTCCAGTACTCTGCTGCCTGTGACTGGAACGAATTGCAAAAATCGCTGAAGTTGGAGACTTTTATCTCCCTCACCAACTTCAAACATCAGCTAGCTGAGCAGCTAACCGACCGCTGCAGCTGTACATAATCTATTGGTAAATAGCACACCCATTTTCACCTACCTCATCCCCACAGTTTTTATTTATTTACTTTTCTGCTCTTTTGCACACCAATATCTCTACCTGTACATGATCATCTGATCATTTATCACTCCAGTGTTAATCTGCAATATTGTAATTATTCGCCTACCTCCTCATGCCTTTTGCACACATTGTATATAGACTCCCCTTTTTTCTCTGTGTTACTGACTTGTTAATTGTTTACTCCATGTGTAACTCTGTTGTCTGTTCACACTGCTATGCTTTATCTTGGCCAGGTCGCAGTTGCAAATGAGAACCTGTTCTCAACTAGCCTACCTGGTTAAATAAAGGTGAAATAAAAAAATAAAATAAAAAATCCCAGACCACCGTGAGGACAGCATTGGATTTGTTTTTGGTTCAACTATCATTGGATGATTTCTGCTTTTTCTCTCCGCTCAGAGGCTTAACAGACAGATGCTATGAGAGACTGAGCTCTGGGTGATTTTAGTAATGTTATCTACTGGTTGTGGTAAAACAAGCGATGAACTGTAGCTATATAATTAGCTACATTGGGATCAGTCTCCATTATTCGAGGAGTACTGTGTTTTTATCCTTTTCAGAAGAGGGACATTGGCCCGTTCGCTTCTCATCAGTCACAATCTGGATTTAGGGCTGTGAGTATCAGGTCCTTACTAATTAAGTGTACATAGATGTAATTAAAATGATGTTAATCATTTTTGGTTAATAACTTGATTCAAGCTTGAGTTTTGGATTGAAACTGAATTGATACGTCTAGACTTTAATAATAAAGAATGACTACATCTTGTTTGTTGTGATCATTCTTTATCATAGTTCAAGGGCATATATATTTGTGCTTTTTTCCCCTGTAAATATATATCTTTAGGGTTACATTACTTATTATTTGGAGGCACTGCACTACATTATTTATGGTTATACACACATTAACCTTCACATTATGACTACAGACCACATACCCAAACACCAAGATACTAGGTTAAAAATGAAGAGAGGGTTACAAATTAATGTATACAGTATATCTTTGTTCAATACCATAACATTAAGTGAGCTGCACTAGTGAATGGGTACACTATATGTGGGTTTCATACTGGGATTGGTGGCTACTCACCTCCGGCCTGTGTGAGTGTTGGGTCAGCCTGCACCGACACTGCTGTGGCTGCCCCATCACTGACACTGACTGTGGCAGCAGGGAAATAGGCAAAACGCGTTTCCCCACCCACTGTCTCCCCCGCTGGACTACCCCCATTACTGAAGGGGTTCTGAATGACAGCCTAGAGAGAGAGAGAGCGAGAGAAAAAGCTAATTAGACAGCACTACTCCCCTAAGATGTTAGGGTATGCCATGCCAACACACACACACCTGTGCCACTGCTTGCTGTACTCCAGTAAATGCAGCAGTGGAAACCACACTGACTGCCCCAGTCCCGTCGCCTGCTGCCTCTAGCTGGTCATCTGTCACTTGGACCACACGATAGGTCACCTGGAGTGAAGAAAGTCAAGGGGAGAGGTCCGGACAGGAGTATGGCAAACATTTCAGATATATGGTTTATTCTGATTCTTCGCTAAGTACATTTGACATGTACCAGGAATTTGACATGGAGAAATGGTGCTGACAACAATAAACAGAATATACAGACAAAATAATTTACACAATCTACAGATTCTTCTTGTCATTTGTTCATCCAGACATGGGGGATTTTGTGTTACTGTGGTAGTAAGAACTGTGTGTGTTCAAAATGAGCTAGGTCATTGATTGAGCTCACCTGTCCTCCACTGTTCTCTGTGCGGAACTGGTATTGAACATTATGATCCGCAAAAGCTGCGGCCTGCTGTACACTCTCTATGGTAGCTGTAGTCTGCTCCTCCGTCCCCACACCTTTTGAGAAAAACACACTAGCACGTTAGAACTCACACTTAAGCTCTCTCTCACACACACACACACGCAAATTCCATAATTATCCGTTTGAACTGAGTAAATTTCACACACCCCGATACCTACCTTCCAGTTGGAGAATCTCCTCTGTTTCCTGTTTCTCGTGACTGACGGAAAGAGAAGGGATTTTTTTGTTATAACACTCATATTCAATTGATCAGCTGTGTGCAATAGGCTAATTAATAATAGTCCAGCAGATAAGAACGTAATATACCAAGATCGTTCCACTTTATGATACAAGTATCAAACTTGATACACTAATACTAAATACCTTAACGAACATTTTAAAGATTGGAGGCAGTCTGGGAAGCATGTCAGTCACCCAGTGCGGCCATTTTAATAAATGGCTGCCAATCGGATTTCCTGTTAAAAGAGAATAGGGTAAAATCACTCCAAACAATGTTTTAATCTGCCCACTATATAAACCCCACAGATAATAAAGACAATAATTCTGATCATAAAATAGCTTTAAGACCTTCATGGGGGTCATATTAAGGTTATTTTGATCATAGTCCAGTGTCTACGGGACAAACGGTGGACTTTGTGATACAGCCACTAAAATACACACACAGCTGGGAAGTATTTTTGGCTAGAGCCATCATATATTTTGTCCATTACCCCCTGGCGACCAAAGGCCACCAGGACATAATACATTGCCATGGGATTTTACATAAAGAGTGACGTGTACAGGGAAGGTTTGCTGTAGTTTTTCTTAAAATTTACACAAAACATAATATTATATTATAGTGCCTTCAGAAAGTACTCATACCCCTTGACTTATTACAGATTTTATTGTTGCTTAACTCCATTCGGTTTATTTTTTATCCTGAAAAACTCCAATCCTTAACGTTTCCGAGCATACAAATTATGATTGAAAATATGGAGTGGTAGTCACTAATGTGTTGTATTGGATTTTGAATTGAGGACAGAAAGTGAATTGCTTTGCCACATTTTTTACAGTATTACTACTTTAGTGCCTGCATGTTTTGGAATATTTATTTTATTCTGTACAGGCGTCCTTCTTTTCACTCTGTCAAATTAGGTTAGTATTGTGAAGTAACTACACTACAGGTCAAAAGTTTTAGAACACCTACTCATTCAAGTGTTTTCTTTATTTTTACTATTTTTCTACATTGTCGAATAATAATGAAGACATCACAATTATGAAATAACACATATGGATTCATGTAGTAACCCAAAAAGTGTTAAACACGTCAAAATCTATTTTATATTTGAGATTCTTCAAAATAGCCACCCTTTGCCTCAATGGCAGCTTTGCACACACAGCTTTGCATTCTCTCAACCAGCTTCACCTGGAATGCTTTTCCAACAGTCTTAATGGAGGTCGGGGGATTGTGGAGGCCAGGTCATCTGATGTAGCACTCCATCACTCTCCTTCTTGGTCAAATAGCCCTTACACAGCATGGAGGTGTGTTAGGTCATTGTCCTGTTAAAAAACAAATGATAGTCTCACTAAGCCCAAACCAGATGGGATGGTGTATCGCTGCAGAACGCTGTGATAGCCATACTGGTTAAGTGTGCCTTGAATTCTAAATAAATCAGACAGTGTCACCAGCAAAGCACCCCCACACCATAACACCTCCTCCTCCATGCTTCACTGTGGGAAATACACATACGGAGATCATCTGTTCACACACACCGCGTCTCACAAAGACACGGCGGTTGGAACCAAAAATCTCACATTTGGACTCATCAGACCAAAGGAGAAATTTCCACCAGTCTAATGTCCATTGCTTGTGTTTCTTGGCCCAAGCAAGACTCTTCTTATTATTTGTGTCCTTTAGTAGCGGTTTCTTTGCAGCAATTCAACCATGAAGAACTGATTCACACGGTCTCCTTTGAACAGTTCATGTTGAGAAGTGTCTGTTTCTTGAACTTTGTGAAGAAATTATTTGGGCTGCAATTTCTGAGGCTGGTAACTCTAATGCACTTATCCTCTGCCGCAGAGGTAACTCTGGGTCTTCCATTCCTGTGGCGATCTTCACGAGAGCCAGTTTAATCATAGTGCTTGATGGGTTTTGCAACTACACTTGAAGAAACTTTCAAAGTTCTTGACATTTTCTGTATTCACTGATAAAGTAATAAAAGTAATGACGGACTGTCGTTGCTTATTTGAGCTGTTCTTGCCATAAAATGGACTTGGTCCAAATAGGGCTATCTTCTGTGTATACCCCACCCCCCCCAGTTGGAAAGAAGGAAAGAAATTCCACAAATTAACTTAAGAAAACACACATGTTAATTGAAATGCATTCCAGGTGACTACCCCATGAAGCTGGTTGAGAGAATGCCAAAGTAGCTATTAGAAGAATCTCAAATATAAAATATATTTATACACTTTTTTGGTTACTACATGATTCCATATGGATGTGTTATTTCATAGTTTGATGTCTTCACTATTATTCTACAATGAAGAAAACAGTAAAAAATAAAGAAAAACCCTTGAATGAGTAGTTGTTAAAAAACTTATGACCGGTAGTGTACAATTTTACTGACCCATCCTGGGTTGTTTTCTCCTATCACAGCCATTACAATCTAACTGTTGGCCTCATGGTGAAATCCCTGAGTGGCTTCCTTCCTCTCCGGCAACTAAATTAGGAAGGACCACTGTATCTTTGCAGAGACTGGGTGCATTCGTACACCATCCAAAGTGTAATTAATACACCATCCTCAAAGGGATATTCAATGTCTGCTTCTATTATTTTTACCCATCTACCAATAGGTGCCCTTCTTTGCGAGGCATTGGAAACCTCCCTGCTCTTTGAGGTTGAATCTGCGTTTGAAATTAACTGCTCGACTGAGGGACCTTACAGATAATCTTATGTGTGGACTACAGCGATGAGGTAGTCATTCAAAAATCATGTATAGCACTATTATTGCACAGAGTCCATGCAACTTATTATGTGACTGGTTAAGCAAATTTTTACTCCTGAACTTATTTAGGCTTGCCATAACAAAGGGGTTGAATACTTGTTGACTCAAGGCCTTTCAGCTTCACATTTTTTTATTAAACATACAAAAAAATCTCAATGTAATCCATTTTAAATTCAGACTGTAACACAGCAAAATGTCAAAGGTTTTTAATACATTCTAAAGGAACTGTATATAGTTGAAGTCGGAAGTTTACATACACTTAGGTTGAAGTCATTAAAACTCATTTTTCAACCACTCCACAAATTTCTTGTTAAAACAAACTATAGTTTTGGCAAGTCTGATAGGAAATCTTCTTTGTGTTGACTGTGCCATTAAACCGCTTGGAAAAATCCAGAAAATTATGTCATGGCTTTAGAAGCTTCTGATAGGCTAATTTACATAATTTGAGGCAATTAGAGGTGTACCTGTGGATGTATTTCAAGGCCTACCTTAAAACTCAGTGCCTCTTCGCTTGACATCATTGGAAAATCAAAAGAAATCAGCCAAGACCTCAAAAAAAAAAATGTAGACCTCCACAAGTCTGGTTCATCCTTGGGAACAATTTCCAAACGCCTGAAGGTACCACGTTCATCTGTACAAACAATGGTAGGTAACACCATGGGACCGGACCATGCATCCTTCCTACCGCTCAGGAAGGAGACCCGTTCTGTCTCCTAGAGATGAACATAATTTGGTGCCAAAAGTGCAAATTAATCCCAGAACAACAGCAAATGACCTTGTGAAGACGCTGGAGGAAACAGGTACAAAATTATCTATATCCACAGTAAGACAAGTACTATATTGACATAACCTGAAAACGCCACTCAGCAAGGAAAAAGCCATTGCTCCAAAACTGCCATAAAGAAGCCAGACTACGGTTTGCAACTGCACAGGGGGACAAAGATCGTACTTTTTGGAGAAATGTCCCCTGGTTTGATGAAACCAAAGTAGAACTGTTTGGCCATCATTGGAACTAATGACCATCATTGTTAGAAGTAAAAAGGGGGATGCTTGCAAGCTTAAGACCATCCCACCCGTGAAGCACAGGGGATGCAGCATCATGTTGTGAGGGTGCTTTGCTGCAGGAGGGACTGGTGCACTTCACAAAATAGATGGCATCATGATGGAGGAAAATTATGTGGATATAATGAAGAAACATCTTAAGACAGAAAGTTAAAGCTTGGTCACAAATGGGTCTTCCAAATGGACAATGACCCCAAGCATACTTCCAAAGTTGTGGCAAAATGGCTTAAGGACAACAAAGGTATTGGAGTGGCCATCACAAAGCTCTGACTTCTATTGCATAGAAAATTTGTGAGCAATGAGGGAACAAACCTGACTCGGTTACACCAGCTCGGTCAGGAGGAATGGGCCAAAATTCACCCAACTTATTATGGGAGGCTACCCGTAACGTTTGACCCAAGTTAAACAATTTAAAGGCAATGCTACCAAACACTAATTGAGCGTATGTAAACTTATGATCCACTGGGAATATGAAATAAATAAAAGCTGAATGATATAATTCTCTCTACTATTATTCTGACATTTCACATTCTTAATTAAAAGTGGTGATCCTAACTGACCTAAGACAGGGAATTTTTACTTGATTTAAATGTCAGGAATTGTGGAAAAACTGAGTTTAAATGTATTTGGCTAAGGTATTTGTAAACTTCCGACTTCAACTGTATCATTGCAATCAATAAGTTTCAGCGAACACCCATATTACTTTTTAAAAAGTGTTTACATGTCAACTACTACAACTAGCCAATTTGTTTTGCACACATTTTCACCACTTTTCTACAAAAAAATGTAAGGATATGTATATATGGCATCTTATTTTGTTTTCCAGACCCCCCTCAAACATTTTAAGCTGAATTTTTTGGGCTGTATATACCAATTATTTTAGGAGATGTGAATCGTGATTGGAGCAGCATACTACTGAAATGTACTTGATCAGCCAAGTTGATTTCACCTGTTGACTCTCTCTCAATGCCACACACTTGTCACATTATAAGGCCTGCCCTGATAAACCCCCCCCCCCAAAAAAAGTTAGGAGCCCAAGTCATAACATTATGATGTCATAATTTCCTTATTTGAGATACGGTGCATTCGGAAAGTATTCAGACCTCTTGATTTTGTCAGGTTGGATGGGGAGCGTCGCTGCACAACTATTTTCAGGTCTCTCCAGAGATGGTTGATCAGTTAAGTGCCTGCCTGGGACACTCAAGGACATTCAGAGACTTGTTCCAAAGCCACGCCTACGTTGTCTTGGCTGTGTGCTCAGTGCGTTGTCCTTTTGGAAGGTGAACCTTTGCTCCAGTCGGAGGTCCTGAGCGCTCTGGAGCAGGTTTTCATCAAGGATCTCTCTGTGTGCCTTTCCAAATCATATCCAATCAATTGCATTTGGTCTTCATTATGGGGTATTGCGTATAGATCGATGACGGAATTAAAAAAATATATATTTTAGAATAAGGCTGTAACGTAACAAAATGTGGAAAAAGTCAAGGCATGGTGCCTTTGGTTTAATAGATTCGTTCTTATCACCTTCACATTATGTAATGCAACCTGCTTATAATGTCTCCTTTGTTGCAGAACCACAAACAAATCCATCACCATGTCCAACCACATGTCCTTAATACATATTGGAACATTGTTGTCTGCTTGCTCCCTGACATTATCAGAGCATCCCTGGTGAAATCTATCCAAAAAATTCCCCCATCTTGGGTGTCTTTGCCTATTTTTCAGCGGCCACATTAGAAATGACCGCCAGGGGGGTAAAGGACAAAATCTGTGATGGCACTTTAGCCCAAAATACTTATTTAGACATGCCCTAGGTGTGTGTGAAATTTGGTGGCTCTATATAACCGCTGGTCTATGGTCAAAACGAACTTGATGTGAGCTCCATGAAGGCCTTAAGAGTACTTTATGATGATAATTATTGTCTATATTACCTTACCGGTTTATATAGTAGGTAGATTACATTACAAAATCCATTTTTATATTGTTTGGAATGACTACCCTATTTCTTTGAACAGGACATCCAGATTAACTGACAAGCTTCCCATACTGCCTCCAATCTTTAAAAATGTTCCTTAATGTATCTAGTAGTAATGTCCCAAGTCTGATACTTTTATCATACAATTGAACAATTATTTCACCTATTCGCTGGACTATAAGTGACTGTGTGTACTAGTGGTACATGAGTCAGCCATTTGTTCTCCTGCCCGCAGTTGCTAATAAGCCATCCGCAACCGGCAGACTATATATGAAAAAGTGAAAATCGGCAGCCCGCACCCGACCCTAACCCGTTAATATAGAAAATGCACTGTAGGAAAGGCAGAACTATTTTTTTGACGGGGGTGAAGGATTTGTTGTGACTGATTTTGATATGTTTCTGCATATAATTTCAACCAATTTAGTAGGCTATTTGTTACATTAACCTCTCGTCATTATATATTTTTTTTACACCCCTTTTCCTCCCCAATTTAAATCTTGTCTCATCGCTGCAACTCCCCAACAGGCTCGGAAGGCAAAGGTTTTGTCATGCATCCTCCGAAACATGACCCGCCAAACCGCGCTTCTTAACACCCGCACGCTTAACCCGGAAGCCAGTCGCACCAATGTGTCAGAGGAAACACAGTTCAACTGACATCAGGCTCCAGGCTCCCAGCCCACCAGAAGAACTCGCTAGAGCACAATGATCCAAGTAAAGCCCCCCTGGCCAAACCCGGACGACGCTGGGCCAATTGTGCGCCACCCTATGGGACTCCCGATTACGGACGGTTGTGAAACAGCCCAGGATCAAACCCAGGTCTGTAGTGACACCTCTAGCACTGCGATGCAGTGCCTTAGATTGCTGCGTCACTTGGGAGGCCCCATTTCTGTCATTACGCTGCCCTAGATAACTAAATAAACCTTTGCTCACCAGAATAATGTCATAAATGATTGAAGCATTCAATCTATCTAGTTGACATTGGTAAAGTTACATCATTTCTGGTTCTTTTGTGGAGCAAAGATGCTTTGGGACTGGGATGAAAATTTGAGCTATGACGTCTTGAGGTTACATAATTGGCCAGGCCAATGTACACGGTCACCAACAACTGTTCGGGGATGGGGAAAATAAAAAAAAATCATGTTTGTAC
This sequence comes from Oncorhynchus keta, assembly GCF_023373465.1. Classification (NCBI taxonomy): domain Eukaryota; kingdom Metazoa; phylum Chordata; class Actinopteri; order Salmoniformes; family Salmonidae; genus Oncorhynchus; species Oncorhynchus keta. The sequence continues at coordinate 44,434,612 of NC_068439.1, forward strand.
ACTTGTTTACATAGATATGCTTCTTAATAAAACCTATTTGAAACAAGCCAATACACTTTGAATTATCATGGCGTTTCATTATTCAGGTTATTAAAAATCAACAAATTAAAGAAGTGCCAGGTTGGAGAGAATCTGCACATTTTCGTATTGACAACATTAACAGAGTCAAAACAAAGACATATCAAATCAAATGTATTTGTCACAAACACATGGTGAGCAGATGTTATTGCGAGTGTAGCGAAATGCTTGTGCTTTTAGTTCCGACCATGCAGTAATATCTAACAAGTAATATAACCTAACAATTTCACAACAACTACCTTATACACACACACAAGTATAAAGGAATGAACACGAATATGTACATAAAAATATATGAATGAGCGATGGCCGAACGGCATAGGCAAGATGCAGTAGATGGTATAGAGTACAGTACAGTGGGGCAAAAAAGTATTTAGTCAGCCACCAATTGTGCAAGTTCTCCCACTTGAAAAGATGAGGCCTTTAATTTTCATCATAGGTTGGCTTTTCTGTATATAAAAAAAATAAATGCAGATCCTATTTCGACGCACAAAACCATTCAAACAAATTCTGATGGGCTTCCTCCCACTTTTCCCCGAAATATTTACATAACATCACAAACCCTGTTGCTGTCATTTGATGGCATTGGCATATGTTCTTCAAAGAGAGGACACCGTAATCAGAGAAATAATGTAGCCTAAGCTCCTAAAAATTGGTATTCAACAATATTAAATCAGGACAGGAGCATTTCCTTTTTAATAAAGAGATGGTGTCCAGACAAGATACTTAAGGAAACTTTCTAAATGGACATATAGGCCTATAGAGTCAGCAAACTCACACACCCACCCCTGTAAAAGCACACGTCAATCAAAGCCACCAATGTCAGACTCAAGAGCAAATATTTTGCCTTTCCTTAAATGTATTAAAAAACCTAGGTCTACCAAAAGTAGGCTAGAAGATAATTAATTGACAAGGAAAGTATGAAGGGGACAGCTATGCTATAGCATGAAGATGACATTGACAATCATTAAAAGAAACAAATACACGCAACAGCATATTTATCAGCGATACTGATTATCAAAGGGGAGAGTGTTGGAAAGAATGCATGTAAAATATAATTATTATAGAAAATTGTTAAAATGACAGAAGCCCAACTGGGCACTTTCCTACATTTGACATTTACGTTAAGCGGGCCAGCTACTTTTATGTGTGCTCAGGACTTGCGTGCCATCAACACTAACAGGATAGAGAAACCAGACACATACTCATATTGCTCTCACATGGAGCGTGTAAATTATGGTATGAAATAAACCAAAACTTGTTTCTCACAAGTGTTGCAGGTTGTGAGCTCTGCAAACAACATTTCCACTCTGACAATGAGATGGGTATATTACTGTAATTAATACATTGCATTAACAGAAATGTATGTAACCAAATGACAGGGATTAACGGTATTCTACTTTGTGGGGATATGTGGGTGACATTTTTTTTTGTCTCGTCTAGGGTGGTATATTGGCCAGTCTATCAATTAAGAAAATATTCTGTATCAAATAATACCATGTCAGGTTGGAGAGGATGGCACGTGTCCACTTGACACAAAATTTGAGCATTTTAAGCCAGAACAATCTTGTCGACTGCTGTTGAATAATTAATTAACTTAAAAAATATATATTTTTAAAAAAGTTTGTCTAAAGGCCGATTTATTTACTAGCAAGCAATGAAAATGTGCATTGAATAAAAGAACGTTTTGTTTTTTGCTTATAGTGCTCTTACATCCCGCACATCTAGGGATGAGCTGCTCAAGCATCAAAGGAAAGTTGGAAAGAGGAGACATAGTACGTTTACTAGCCAAACTAAGTTAGCAAAACAATTGCTTTTGTCATAAGTCAACACTCCCACTATTAGGTCATGTTTATCTACATGAAAATGGAGTTGACATAAAATAAATCCCCAAATGCATGTAGACCTATTTAAACAGTTTTGACGGTTATTTTATTTTCATGGCGGGCTTCATCCATAACCGTCAGATACACGGTTATTCAATTACTGTCACATCCCTAATGAAAATGCAACAACCCGCCCCCCAAAAAATAACAGGAAATATTTTCTTTGCAAAATGTCCATATTACATCAGTTTCACCGGTTGTAAGGAAAGAGAAATCTGTGAAAATGACCCAAAATGTATCTGATAAGATTTATGTTTGGCTTGGATGAATAACCTATTTTAGGTGGTTGGAATACTATCACTTCTTGCAGTCTCTGATTAACATAGCACCTTCACAGACGGTATAACTGTGCATTCACATTCTTTCAAGATGCTAAAATAAATATGGTTGTAGTTGGAAGTTTACATACACCTTAGCCAAATACTTTTAAACTCAGTTTTTCACAATGCCTGACATTTAATCCTAGGAAAAATTCCCTATCTTAGGTCAGTTAGGATCACCACTTTATTTTAAGAATGTGAAGTGTCAGAATAATAGAGTGATTTATTTCATCTTCTATTTAATTCATTACATTCCCAGTGGGTCAGAAGTTCACAAATCTCATGTGAGTGCATTCCATCTATTGGCACAATGGACAGTTAACATCTCGTTTTATGATTCACACACTCAATTAGTATTTGGTAGTATTGCCTTTAAATTGTTTAACTTGGGTCAAACGTTACAGGTAGCCTTCCACAAGCTTCCCACAATAAGTTGGGTGAATTTTGGCCCATTCCTCCTGACAGACCTGGTGTAACTGAGTCAGGTGTTTAAGTATCCTTGTTCGCACACACTTTTTCTGTTCTTCCCACAAATTTTCTATAGGATTGAGCTCAGGGCTTTGTGATGGCCACTCCAATACCTTGACTTTGTTGTCCTTAAGCCATTTTGTCACAACTTTGGAAGTATGCCTGGTCTCATTGTCCATTTGGAAAACCCATTTGCGACCAAGCTTTAACTGATGTCTTGAGATGTTGCCTAAATATATCCATATAATTTTCCTTCCTTGTAATGCCATCTATTTTGTGAAGTGCACCAGTCACTACCGGAAGCAAAGCACCCCCACAACATGATGCTGCCACCCCCGTGCTTCATAATATATGCCATTTAGCAGACGCTTTTATCCAAAGGTTGGGATTGTGTTCTTCGGCTTGCAAGCTTCCCCCTTTTTCCTCCTTCATCAGACGAGAGGACATTTCTCAAGAAAGTACGATCTCTGTCCCCATGTGCAGTTAAAAACCGTAGTCTGGCTTTTTTTATGGCAGTTTTGGAGCAGTGGCTTCTTACTTGCTGAGCAGCCTTTCAGGTTGTCTATATAGGACTTGTTTAATTGTGGATATAGATACTTTTGCACCTGTTTCCTCCAGCATCTTTACAAGGTCCTTTACTGTTGTTCTGGGATTGATTTGGGGCGGCAGCGTGGCCTAGTGGTTAGAGCGTTGGACTAATAACCGGAAGGTTGCGAGTTCAAACCCCCGAGCTGACAAGGTACAAATCTGTTCTGCCCCTGAACAGGCAGTTAACCCACTGTTCCCAGGCCGTCATTGAAAATAAGAATGTGTTCTTAACTGACTTGCCTGGTTAAATAAAGGTAAAATAAAAAAAATAAAAAATGTGCACTTTCCACACTAAAGTACGTTCATCTCTAGGAGCGGTATGATGGCTGCGTGGTCCCATGGTGTTTAAACTTGCGTACAGATGAAAGTACCTTCAGGCATTTGGGATTTGCTCCCAAGGATGAACCAGACTTGGAGGTCTACCATTTTTTTTTTCCTAAGGTCTTGGCTGATTTCTTTTAATTTCCTCATGACGTCAAGCGAAGAGGCACTGAGTTTGAAGGTAGGCCTTGAAATACATCCACAGATACACATCCAATTGACTCAAATTATGTCAATTAGCCTAACAGAAGCTTCTCAAGCCATGACATCATTTTCTGGATTTTTTTTAACTGTTTAAAGGCAGTCAACTTGGTGTATGTAAACTTCTGACCCACTGGAATTGTGATACAGTGAATTGTAAGTGAAATAATCTGTCTGTAAACAATTGTTGGAAAAATTACTTGTGTCATGCACAAAGTAGATGTCCCAACCGACTTGCCAAAACTATAGTTTGTTAACAAGAAATTTGTGGAGTGGTTGAAAAGTTTTAATGACTTCAACCTAAAGTATGCAAATTTCCGACTTCAACTGTACATTAATTATTCATTTTGGTTGCCTATCCTGACGTGAAGTTTGTTCTATAGATAGTATTTGACTCTGATGTGTGCCACAGAAAGTATCTGACTCTAGCCACAAAATTAAGGAAATTATTAGGGGGAGATTTCAGCAGGCAAGAAAATTGCCTTTCTAATTTCCTTAATTTTGTGGCTGGAGTCAAATACTTTCTGTTGCACACATCATAGTCAAATAGTTTCTATAGAACAAACTTCACATCAGGATAGGCAAACGAAATGTATAATTTATATATGTGTGTTATATTAAACATAGAGGAGGGAGTAAAATGTAGGCAAGCAATAAACATTTCAGAACAACTACTAGTTGAATAAGACATGGGAGAGATGGCAAATTTTGTCAAAGAGATTTATTTATAGACTCATACACTAGAAACAAATAGCAAACCAAAAATTGCAGACATTACCAGTGCCTCCCCCGCGATCAAACCGACATAGAAAAATCTAATGAAACGCAGCCTAACATGATTAGAAATCTCAACTAGCAAAGAAGTCGCAGCAATGAAGTGAGTGCGCAAAGAGGGGGGTTTCTGGCATGGGGGAGATTTGGCACAACACCGGCAATGGTTTCATCCTCTTTAACCACTTCAACAAATATTTCCCAAACATTACTTTACTTGCCCTCCCTCTTATTTTCCACTCTACATTTCACAGCTTTTTAATATTGAATTAAACTCAGACATTCTGCTTTTTGCCTCCAAAAATCAGCATTACCTTTTTCTGCCCGTTCCCAAAAGTATTTGGGGATTGGCGTGTTGGGTATTTAGCATGCGTAGTTAGGCCCTAAAGTTTAGGCTTACGCACCAATAGCCAAACATAATTAAAGAAAAACCCCAAGGTAGCCTATAGATATAAATGACATAATATTATACCTTTATGGACTTTATTTATGTATCGTTTTCTCTTTATTCAACCCGCCTGCCCTTCATCCACACAACATTTAGCCTAACGACCCTAAAACAGTCAGCCCTGCGGATATAACAGGAGACTGCGGGTTAGGAGTCAATCCGTGCATTACTGTGTACTTCTTATACCCTGACTATACCGCTCGCGTTGCAAAATATATTTAGGAATATTTGTTATTCAATTATTGCACCCACACTGCTTGTGCACGTCTGCTTTGCCAAGGGCTAAAATAGAAGTAATTCCTATTTCTGAAGCAGATTGCGCTGCAAGTCCTGCCTCTCCCATCTCCTCATTGGTTTATAGAAGCAGGTACCGACATGCCATCTCCTCATTGGTTATACCCACGTGGGTGATTGAAAGATGAACTGCTTTGCCGGTTGTCATGGTAATACTATGAAAGTGTAGATGCCAATCACCATATAAGTTCAAAGATGAAAAAGCTTGGAAGGGGACGAGACTAGAAACGATAGAAACGATTCGGTTGACCGTTTGATGTGTGGATTAATTGTCAGAATAGAAGACCTTGTACATTTCAGGTAAAATAGCAACTCAATGTTTATATCCCAGGACAAATTAGCTAGCAACAGCAACCTACCTAAATAGGACAAATTAGCTTGCAAGTGCAAGCTAACTAGCCAAACATGTTTAATGCTTTTCGACCTATCCCCAAATTAATGTTCAGAGTTTGTTTTGATATTTTAACCTGCGTGTCGTGATCGCGTTTGGTGTAGGGGGGCAAAATAAATGTATTCACGTTAGCGCACGAACGCAGCCGGTTTGTGTTCCGTGTTACTGTGCACTGATATAAGTAGCAAGAGTGCCCCTGGCGTTGTGTTAGCGAAAAGAAGGTGACATTCGAAAAGTGGACTCATCACCATACTAGACTGCTAAAGTTGAATTAGTCAAATTGACGCATATTGGCTGACAGTTTTTTGTAATCAGACTTGCATGCATCAGCAGGTCAACACTAGACTTTCCCCCCACTTCGAAAACGTTGACAAATTGGTAACGGACACTTTTAATCCTTCGAACTGAAGGCACAGCTCAAGACCGTGCTGTTCAGAAAAGCTTTCTAAGGATGCGCCTTGGGTGTGAGAACGCGCTTTACAAATTAGATAAATTATTATTAAACCAAAAGTGGCATATTGCACAATAATATAATGGAATCATTGAAACAAATGCATTATTCAAATATAGTCAGTTTCATGTAACCCATAATGATATTATCATTGCTGTTCATCATGGGTTGCAAAACAAACAAATCACAGGAGGATAATGTACATTTGTCTACTGACGTAACACGGAGAAGTACATCGTGCATTATTATGAATCTTATTTTGATGCATTTCTCAAAACAAAAAAAAGCGACATCATACACTTTCTAATCACATCACTGACATTAAAACGGTTATAATAATTTGACAGTTACAGCTACACAATTGACCTACACGACTGTCGCTGGTCTCGGTTGACTGAGTCGAGTAAATAAACATAGCAATAATAACTGAATGCAAAGCACGATATATTAGACAAACACGTTAAAAGATATTGGTCTTATGCATTGGATTTACAAAACGAAATATATTGCAGGAAATAAAACATTTGTTCATATAGCTAGCGCTAATGTGTTGCAAAGATGGTGCCTAGGCCTGTGAAGCTATCGTGAGCGTATAATGCGTTTTCTTACCCTGTAGAGCTGTCCAAACTCTGTTCATTCATATCCATGAAGGTTACAGTTTAAACATGTGATATTCAGCGACACTGAAAAACGGAGTTGGAAGTACTGATCACGGGGACAAACAAGGGTCATGTGAGAAAGACCGTCCAGAACACGTGAGGTACCGACTGGGCAAACAGTTAAAATGGAGACCGCTGCAAAGCTGGAAGGGTGGTTTCGTTCTCTGTGTTCTTTAGACTCTTTACGTCCCCCTCTTCTTGGAAAATGCGAGATTCGGGTGTCAGAATTGGCTACTGTAAAAGCTTCGAACGAGATTTACCGTCGGATTTATAGATGGGAATTTAGTAGATATTTCCGTGATTAACTGGTTTATTTCTATAAATGTTTTATTTATTGTTCCCTGGTTGGGCTATTTGCACTCGTAGTGGTGTTAAAAATGTATCCATCCGCAAGGCTGCGTCTAAAGTTGCCTTGTCGTTGTGGATAATAAAGTATGGAGTGGAGTCTATTCTAAACACGGGTTGACTCTTGATTCCGCTGAACTTGTGAAATTAAAGTATTGTATCCGAATAGTTCTAGCTCAGCCTTGAACAAAAGTTTGTGTCGTCAGTGCTGGAATGACTGAAATAGGTTCCGGTATTCATGTTGGGTCTATGTACTGTTTATATTTAGGTGCAGGAGCTCCACAATACTTTTGAGCTAATATTCTATAAGAGAAACAGAAGCTCAAGGAGTATAACATTTGGGGTGCTGGTACTCAGCTCCGGTGAGCTCATGGCAGAGTCAAGCACAGTGTCTAGTGCAATTGAAATCAGCAGCCTAACTTTACTAATGTGCATGTTGTGCACATGCACTGGGACCCCTGAGCTCCACAGCCCCACATTACCAAAAAAGTTTATGTCAAATAAATACCATACCGTGTCTAAAATACGTTTTTTTTTACTGCAGTAATTTTGCTGTGTAACTGCAGTCAGAGTGCAGTATAATTACAGAACGCTGCAGTTATTCCACAATTACTCTGTCCACAATACCACAGTCGACTGTAGTTACTGCACTTTTATTGCAGTTTTAAAACTGCTATATTTTTTTGTAAGAGCCAACAGACATTGTTTGGGGGGGGTTGTTGGTCATCCTGGAGGTTGTGGGCCTGTCATGCCAAATAATGGCCCCCAGCCAAAAAGTGTCCCACCTTCACTTTCATTGCTGTATCAATGGTATGATGATGATCTAATGATTTGAGTTGTGGAGATCATTACAGTCTAAATTATGTTATTTTCGTCCCTGCTATGCAAATAAGGCTGATTTCCGCAAAAATGTAGCTGTTTAAACAAGTTGTGTTCAGCTAATAAAATGAAAACATGACTTCTAACTACTTTTGGGCATCTTGTTAACATTACAACAACATAATATCCATGTCTTAAAACATAAAACATTTAAACGTGTTAACCCTCACAAGGCTGCCGGCCCAGACGGCATTCCCAGCCGCGTCCTCAGGAAGGGTCCATTGTAAAATCACAATCTGGGTAAGGTGGGCATCATTTGAAAGATTGTTTTATTAACAACATGACTAGTGAAGTTATAAAATACGATATTGGTGTTAGGCTTTCACAATACATTTCAGGGAAACGGATCACAATTTTGGTGCTACTAGAAGGAGTCATTATGAGTGCATTCAGGTGTGTGTGCCATGGTGAATTTTCTTCACAATAGACAAACACACTGATTCTGTTCAGAATAACCCAGGGTATGGTGCCATGTCATCTTCATGTCATTCTCACCCCCCTTAAAAGATTTAGATGCACTATTGTAAAGTGGCTGTTCCACTGGATGTCATAAGGTGAATGCACCAATTTGTAAGTCGCTCTGGATAAGAGCGTCTGCTAAATGACTTAAATGTAATGTAAATGTAATCTTGTAATTGTACATCAAACATAGTGATCATAAACGTTGAGACTGTATATGACGAGTTTTATGAAATGGAAATGTGCACATTTGGACTCACAGGTGTTTTGCTTGCTTGTATGCCATCAGTGGTATTTATAATGTCATCTTTCAAAACATAAATGTTCAGCATATCCCTCACTCAGACAACAAAACATTAGCAAAGGTTGCTGGGTACGATTGTACAGGGCTACATAACAATATCCTGTATTTTATTGCAGCAATGCCTTCAGGAACGTCTGGGATCGGAATGAATGGAGCCAGGCTCAGACAGATTCTGACAACTGGAGTCTTTGTTTGCTCCGGAAGCCATCGCTCTATTTAAATACGCAGCCTGTGATCCAGGTTCTGAACCAAGGGTCTGAATGAAGATGTTCAACTCAATCATATTGTTGCTTATGTAGATGGCAGAACTCACGGCCTTGTGGTGGAGACACGGGATCTCGATGAGTCAGCATTGTGGCATCTTCGTTGATACCATGCTGCGTCTCTGGCAGAGTATGTGGTGACGACGATGACATATGACAGGTATGTAATTGGAGTCCACCTCGTACTTGATGCATAATTTTGCTATTGGAATACAACATTTGATCAATAAAAAATGACCTTTATTACTTGGTATTTTCCAGAACACTTGCTCTCCACCGCCACTTCGGCGTTGATGCCCTCATGACAAAGACATTGAGACAATTTTCTTGTCTGAAGAAATTGATTGTCTTGATGAGTCTCTCAACTACAATTTGCATGACTAACAGTACCCTTTCACTTAACTATTATATTGCATACCGAGAGCTTTCCCTACAGCACAGTCACAAATGACTGGATGAGCAAGTGGCTGGATCCTTCAGGATGAGACAAGAAGGGTCCAAGTTTGCTCATCCTGCAGTCTCCAAGTGCCAAGAGGCCCTCCCTCATAAGGAATATATACAGAGTCATCGCATGGCAAGGACTTTGACGCAGGCACCTACTACTTCATCACAACAGTTATGTTCTGTGAGGTAATGAAATGTGCTATTGGATGTTTCTGTGTGTTATAAGTGTACATTTTGCAGCCAAATCACCATCTCTGTGTGCATTATCTTACAGGTCCCAGTATGGATTCTGTAGAAGGGGTTAAGTTGGGCAAAGCACATATTGCAACCCCATAACTTTTGAACATTTTATTTCACTATTTTGTTGCATCTGCATGTTCATTTGAGAGGCAGAATCTAAGGGGTTAAGTGGCCATAACGGAGCTAGCCAAAGTTCCCTGCCTCAACAGATGTACATTGTGTTCAACTGTAATCATCCTTAGTGTGGTTAGGTAGGTTTACCCTAAAAAGTATCGTTCCTGTATTGTATCGAAGCCCATGTACCCGATATATGTATCGATGTAACACCAGCACATTGTTCTTACAGTACGTCTCGCTCATGTCAAACCAATCTCGTCAATGTGTTATAGTTGCACATAGGTTTTCCTCACTTTTGTTTTTTTTAAAGATATCCTATATTTCTTATTGTCCTATTACTGTTTAGGGGTCTGCTTCTTGTTACTTTGTTAGTACTTATTCTTAGCTCAAAGTCGGCTACTGCTTTTTTAACTCCTGTAATCAGACACACACTGTACAGTATACTCTAATCATTCAATGCACTAATTTGATTTGCTTTTAAGTGTCAAACACCTGATATAAGACAGCATATCGCTGAGATGTGATAAAACCTGCATATATTTATGATTATCCGATTATGAATTATCTAATAATTTAGGTCTGATATCTGCCAGGGGGAGAATGATGGTTTTCTTTTGGATAGCCTGTAATGTCTCTTCCCCTTTATACCCTGAAATAAGATGTTCACTCAAATATTTATCTGTCAATTTCTGTTATCAACTTACGAATTAAGCATTTGGCCATACATGACAAAGGACTTCTCCTTGTTCTCGCAAAACAGTCATGTCTTCAGTTCCACATTATGACAATAGAGGCCACTCAAGTGACAAAAGACAGCAAAAACAGATTCATTGGAGAAATTAGAGTCCCTTGGGTTAGTTATATAAATATTTGGTAGTAGTGTTACTTGATTTGGCTTCACCACAAATTAGCATTGCATTTATTTGCAGTGCTGCCATTTACTTTTCACTCAAGGATTGCTCCAGCTGAGCCTACAGTACCACTGTACTGTTGGCTTTGGGTAATGTGAGAGGCAGTTGATAAAGCTTTTTTTGTGTGTTTTTTAAAATAAATTTACAAGCTAACTAGTTGTGGACACAAGCTAGTTGTGCTAGTGCAGCCTATTATGTAATGCCCAGAATGGCAGATTGCTAGCTCAATACATTTGTTTATCAAAAGTAACAAGAGGATTTGTGAAACAGTTGTTTATACTTTTGCTCAAATCTAGCTTTGGAAAGTATTGAGACCCCTTGACTTTTTCTAAATGGTAAGTTACACCCCCCCTAATCATTATGTTCTGTAATGGTGTAGCAAACAAAACCACATAATGACAAAGAAAACAGGTTTTATAAGTTTTTGCTAATTTCCTGTTGGAAGGTGAACCTTCACCCCAGTTTGAGGTCCTGAGCGCTATTGAGCAGGTTTTCATCAAGGATCTCTGTACTTTGCTCCGTTCATCGATCCTGATAAGTCTCCCAGTCCCTGCCGCTGAAAAACATCCCCACAGAATGATGCTGCCACCACCATGCTTCACAGTAGGGATGGTGCCCGGTTTCCTCCAGATGTGACGCTTGGAATTCAGGCCAAAGAGTTCAATCTTGGTTTCATCAGACCAGAGAATCTTGTTTCTCATGGTCTGAGAGTCTTTACGTGCCTTTTGGCAAACTCCAAGCAGGCCATAATGTGCCTTTTACTGAGGAGTTGCTCTGTCTGGCCACTCTACCACGAAGGCCTGATTGGTGGAGTGCTGCATGAGATTGCATATGACTCAGTTTCCCTACCAGAAAACATTCGATACTGTAAAGTGTTGTCTATTCGCATACGCAAATTCAGTTGGAAACTGAAGAGCCGATGGCTTGACAGCGAGCTGATGGCTTGAGTGTCGGCTGACATGATCGAAGTTTATGACTGCACTAGGTTTTGGAGAAAACCACACGAGTACATGCATCCATCAAGCCGCATGTCAACATTGCAGGCTGGTTGTGGTGGTGTGATGATGATGTTCTGTAGTCCCGTAATACAGACAGCTCCTGGTGTTCAGTCTGCGTAAACGTTCATCTGGAGACAATCGAGCCCTTCCCAGTAGCTTGGGCTCTGGAGGAGGCGGGTTGTCCGCCCTCTGCAATTCTCGTGAGCACTTGGGTGACATCGGAGTTTCTCAGGAACTGCCTTCTGGGTTTTCTGGGAGTCCGGGAGTCAAGGTGGGAATCGAGTGTGAGTGAAAGCGACGCAACAGATTTCCTCTCCCTCCTACGTTCTCGTAGCCGCCCATCGATCCAGATGGCCAAGGCTATGGGGGAGTTGAGGTCCATGGGCAACTCCCAGGCTGTGAGCTCATCTTTGATCACCTCCGATAATCTGTGAAGCACATGTCGAACAATGCTTCCGGGTTCCAGGCACTCTCAGCCGTCAACGTGTGAAAATCCACCGTCTAGTCTGCCACACTATGGGAGTCTTGTGCTGGAGCAATTTATGAGCAGCCTCTCTCCCAGACAACGGAGACTTGAACACCTTCCATACTTCTGCCACAAACTCCTACAGACTGAGGCAGACGGCAGACTGTTGCTTCCACACTGCCGTAGCCCAGGCAAGTGCCCTCCCGGACATCAGCGTTATGATGCACGCTATCATCGAGCGGTCCGAGGGGAACAAAGAAGGCTGCAGCTCCCCGTTGCCAGGGAGCACTGGGAGAGAAAGGCCCGGCAGGTTCCAGAATCTCCAGCGTAATGCTCCAGATGATGTAAGCAGGGATCTCAGGACACTGGAGTAGGCTGGTAGCGGGCCTGCTGAAAGTCTGGAGAAATAATGGTGTGGCTTGCTGCCTTGTAGAGAATCCGCTGAATTTCTCCATCAATGTATCGAACACCTGGTCATGGCATTCCGCCAGGGTCAGGAGTCCCACTACAAGGCATTGCAGTAACTCCTCGTGTCTTCCATTGGTGGCTCCTTTCTGGGAGACAACATTGTGGAGCGGGTCTACCTGCTGAGTCTTATCATGGCCAGTTCGTACTATCAGAACTCAGGATAAGACCCAGATGCAGATAGTTAGAATCACATATGTTTATTGGCCCAAACAGGGGGCAGGCAAAAGACAGGTCAAGGTCAGGAATAGGTCCATCAATAATGTACAGAACAACAGGCAGGCTCTGGGTCAGGGCAGGCAGAGGTTCGTAATTGGGTCAGAGTCAAGCAGGTACAGAACGACAGGCAGACTCAAGGTCAGGGCAGGAAGAATGGTCAGAACCGGGGAAACTAGGAAACAAACTTGAGAAAGCAGGAAGACGTGAAACACACTGTTATTAAGACACGCCTCTTATGAACTGGCAACAGACAAACAGACAACACAAGTATAAATGCACAGGCGAAAATGGGGGAGATGGGCGACACCTGGATGGGGTTGGAGACGAGCACAAAGACCGGTAAAACTGATCAGGGTGTGACAGTTTGGATAATGTGCTATTCATTTTTTTGCTAATCTGCTGCTGCGCATATGTATTTTGTGGAGTTGTATGTGTGACATTGGGGATGTTTTTGTCATTTCCCGGTTCTTGGCATTAGTTTTTTTCAGGAAATGTTACGTTTTCCCAGGACAGTCCCAGGATCCTAGTTATCCATGTTAATCCCTAGTGTCCTGCCCAGTCACTAGATCTCATTCCAATTGAGCATCCGTGGGAGGAAATTGAACAAGCTATTTGAAGTAGAGATCCACTACCAGCCAACTTGGAGTCAACATGGGCCAGCATACCTGTGGAACGCTTTTGACATCTTGCCCTGACGAATTGAGGCTGTTCTGAGGTTAAAAGGGGGGTAACTCAATATTAGGAGGGTGTTAGGTGTGCCTAATGTTTTGTACACTCAGTGTATGTCTATGATTCTGTAAGATCATAGTACACCAAGCCTACGTCCTCCATTTATTAGAACACAAATTAGTCTACAATATAGGCCTAGAATTCTGAAACAATCTGAAACAAAAATGGTTCAAAGATGGCGTAGCAGTCGGATGTGTGTCTTGTCCTGTCCCATGCAAATATCGTTTTCCTCGTTTTTTTAAAATATATATTTCGTATATATTTTAATCTCATTTTCCATCTACACACTGAATATACTCTCCTGCAACCCGTCTCACCCAATGTGGTACGGATCTGCTATTTTTATACTTTAGAACCGGAACCCCCATCACAAGCTAGCCAGCTAACTAGCTACTAGCTAGTAGTCAGTTAGCCACTGCTAGCGGTCTTCACCGTTAACTCGGACACCAGCCAGTCTCAGCTCGGTCAATACCTGCCAGTCTGCACAGCGCGATATCAACCCAGAGCATATTGGACTGCTTTTTCTCTACCACATCTCCGGAAGCCTACCGCAAGCTCTGAACCTTTACGCTGGATCATCGCAGCTAGCTAGCTGCAATCCGAGTGGCTACTCCTGGCTAACATCTCTGTCCCGAAGCAAGCACCAGTTAGCCTTGATCTAGCCTCGAGCTAAGCCCATCTCCTGGCTAGCCGAAGAGGTCCACCAGCCAATTCTTGGGCTACAATACCTCTTTTGCCAACTGGCCTGGACCCTTTACTGCCGACACGGATCCCTGCAGATCCATCACGACTGGTCTGCTGACGTAATCGTCCGAGGTGGTCTCAACAGTCTCTTCCGTTACGACATCGCCGAAGGCCCATCTGCTAGGCCCGGCCCGCTAGTTGTCTGAATCGCCGTGTCTCCAGCTTGCCTAGTGTAGTAGTGACTACTGAATCGGCTCCCTGACTCACCTATTGCTACTCATTGGATGATGATCACTCGGCTTCACATGCCTCTCCCTAATGTCAATATGCCATGTCTATTGCTGTTTTGATTAGTGATTGTTGTCTTATTTCAATGTAGAGCCCCCAGCCCTGCCCAATATGCCTTAGATAGCCCTCTTGTCCCACCCCTCACACATGCGGCAATCTCACCTGGTTTAACTGGTGCCTCTAGAGACAAAACCTCTCATCGTCACTCAATGCCTAGGTTTACCTCCACTGTACTCACATGCTACCATACTCTTGTCTGTACATTATGCCTTGAATCTACTCTTCCACGCCCAGAAATCTGCTCCTTTTACTCTCTGTTCCGAACGCACTAGACGACCAGTTCTTATAGCTTTTAGCCGTACCCTTATCCTACTCATCCTCTGTTCCTCTAGTTGTGTAGAGGTTAACCCAGGTCCTGCAGCCCCCAGCACCACTCCCATTCCCCAGGAGCTCTAATTTGTTGATTTCTGTAACTGTAAAAGCCTTGGTTTCATGCATGTTAACATCAGAAGCCTCCTCCCTAAATGTGTTTTATTCACTGCCTTAGCACACTCCGCCAACCCTGATGTCCTAGCCATGTCTGAATCCTGGCTTAGGAAGGCCACCAAAAATCCTGAAATTTCCATACCCAACTACAACATTTTCCAACAAGATAGAACTGCCAAAGGTGGCGGAGTTGCAATCTACTGCAGAGAGAGCCTGCAGAGTTTCTTCATACTATCCAGGTCTGTGCCCAAACAATTTGAGCTTCTACTTTTAAAAATCCACCTTTCCAGAAACAAGTATGTCACCGTTGCCGCTTGTTATAGACCCCCCTCAGCCCCAGCTGTGCCCTGGACACCATAAGTGAATTGATTGCCCTCCATCTATCTTCAGAGTTCGAACTGTTAGGTGACCTAAACTGGGATATACTTAACACCCCGGCCGTCCTACAATCTAAGATAGATGCCCTCAATCTCACAAAAATTATCAAGGAACCTACCAGGTACAACCCCAAATCCATAACCATGGGCACCCTCTTAGAAATCATCCTGACCGACTCGCCCTCTAAATACACCTCTGCTGTCTTCAATCAGGATCTCAGCAATCACTGCTTCATTGCCTGCATCCGTAATGGGTCCGTGGTCAAACGAACACCCCTCATCACTGTCAAATGCACTCTAAAACACTACAGCGAGCAGGCCTTTCTAATCGACCTGGCCTGGGTATCCTGGAAGGATATTGACCTCATCCGGTCAGTAGAGGATGCCTGGTTGCTCTTTAAAAGTGCATTCCTAACCATCTTAAAGAAGCATGCCCCATTCAAAAAATGTAGAACTAAGAACAGATATAGTCCTTGGTTCACCCCAGACTTGACTGCCCTTCACCAGCACAAAAACATCCTGTGGCGTTCTGCATTAGCATCGAATAGCCCCCACGATATGCAACTTTTCAGGCAAGTCAGGAACCAATATACACAGTCAGTGTCACGACTTCTGCCGAAGTTGACTCCCCTGCCTCTTCGGGCGGTGCTCGGCAGTCGACGTCACAGTCCTACTAGCCACTACCGATCCCTTTTTCGTTTGTCTGTTGGTTTTGTCTAATTAGCGTCCTTATATATAGTAGGTTGTCCCGCCCTTGTTTTGTGCAGGATTGTTTTTTGTTACTCTGTTGTATGGTGGTTTTTCGTGTGTTTATTCTCCGGACTATTTTGGTCCTGTGTTTGGGCTGGTCAATTGTATGCGCCCTGGCGTGACCGTTTTTGTGCGCCGGAGAATAAATTGACAATCTACTGAACCCTACTCTCTGCGCCTGATTCCACCCACCACTCCTAGTAAATCGTGACAGTCAGTTAGGAAAGCTAAGGCTTGCTTTTTCAAACAGAAATTTGCATCCTGTAGCATTCATTCCAAAAAGTTTTGGGACGTTGAAGAATAAGATCACCTCCTCCCAGCTGCCCACTGCTTCTCCTTCACCCAAATCCAGACAGCTGATGTTCTGAGAAATCTGGATCTCTACAAATCAGCTGGGCTCACAACAATCTGGACCATCTCTTCCTAAAATTATCCGCCAAAATTGTTGCAACCCCTATTACTAGTCTGTTCAACCTCTCTTTCGTATCGTCTGACATCCCCAAAGATTGGAAATCTGCCACGGTCATCCCCCTCTTCAAAGAGGGAGACACTCTAGACCCAAACTGTTAGAGACCTATATCCACCCTGCCCTGCCCTTCTAAAGTCTTCGAAAGCCAAGTTAACAAACAGATCACCAACCATTTCAAATCCCACCGTACCTTCTCCACTATGCAATCTGGTTTCCGAGCTGGTCATGGGTGCACCTCAGTCACGCTCAAGGTCCTAAACGATATCAAAACCGCCATTGATAAAAGACAGTACTGTGCAGCCATCTTCATCGACCTGGCCAAGGCTTTCAAACTCTGTCAATCATCGCATTCTTATTGGCAGACTCAACAGCCTTGCTTTCTCAAATGACTGCTTCGCCTGGTTCACCAACTACCTCTCAGATAGAGTTCAGTGTGTCAAATCGGAGGGCCTGTTGTCCGGACCTCTGACAGTCTCTATGGGGGTGCCACAAGGTTAAATTCTCGTGCAAATACTTTTCTCTGTATATATATCAATGATGTCGCTCTTGCTGCTGGTTATCCACCTCTACGCAGACGTCACCATTCTGTATACATCTGGCCCTTCTTTGGACACTGTGTTAACAAACCTCCAAACGATCTTCAATGCCATACAACACTCCTTCCGTGGCCTCCAACTGATTGTAAATGCTAGTAAAACTAAATGCATGCTCTTCAACCGATTGCTGCCCGCACCCGCCCGCCCGACTAGCATCACTACTCTGGACAGTTCTGACTTGTGGACAACTACTAATGCTGGTTAGTATCTGGTTAGACTGTAAACTCTCCTTCCAGACTCACATTAAGCATCTCCAATCCAAAAGTAAATCAAGAATCGGCTTCCTATTTTGCAACAAAGCCTCCTTCACTCATGCTGCCAAACATACCCTCGTAAAACTGACTATCCTACCGATCCTTGACTTCGGCGATGTCATTTACAAAATAGCCTCCAACACTTTACTCAGCAAACTGGATGTAGTCTATCACAGTGCCATCCGTTTTGTCACCAAAGCCCTATATACTACCCACCACTTCGACCTGTATGCTCTCGTTGTCTGGCCCTCGCTACATATTCGTCGACCAACCCACTGGCTCCAGGTCACCTATAAGTCTATGCTAGGTAAAGCCCCGCCTTATCCCAGCTCACTGGACACCATAGCAACACCCACCAGTAGCACTCCAGCAGGAATATTTCACTGGTCATCCCCAAAGCCAACACTTAATTTGGCTGCCTTTCCTTCCAGTTCTCTGCTGCCAATGACTGGAACGAATTGTAAAAATCACTGAAGCTGGAGACTTATATCTCCCTCACTAACTTTAAGCATCAGCTGTCAGAGCAGCTTACCGATCACTGTACCTGTACACAGCCAATCTGTAAATAGCACACCCAACTACCTCATCCCCATATTGTTATTTATATTCTTGCTCTTTTGCACCCCAGTATCTCTACTTGCACATCATAATCTGCACATTTATCACCCAGTGTTATTGCTAAATTGTAATTATTTCGCCTATATGGCCTATTTATTGCCTTACCTTCCTACTCTTCTACATTTGCACACAATGTACATAAATGTTTCTATTGTGTTATTGACTGTACATTTGTTTATGTGTAACTCTGTGTTGTTTTTGTCACACTGCCTTGCTTTATCTTGGCCAGGTCGCAGTTGTAAATGAGAACTTGCTCTCAACTGCCCTACCTGGTTAAATGAATGTGAAATAAAATAAACATTCAGTGTGCAATCTTTCTCACGATTTGATTACATACACTAGTTTATTAAAACACATATCTTTATTGGTTTCCAAGTGATTGCTTTGCTTCCCTTGCTTGTAGCACTAGGGAGGACTAGGCTACTTCTTTCCTCTTGTCTATGAGTCATAGCTACAGTTGCTCTCCACCACAGTCTGCAGAATTCCATTGCCTAGTTATTATGGCTTTACTGGAACTAAATATTGTCTTGAAATAATCATCAATGTAAATACCCATTTGTGTTTTTAATCACATTGTTTGTGAGGGATTATTTTGGGTTTATATTGAAGTGTTCAGCTGCCATGAATAGGGATGACTTCTGACTGCATAGCCTACCATCAAATATTAAATGTTTTCTATAACCTCATAGTTGATATACTCATGTAGAGGCAAAAGCTGTACACAAATGAAATAAAAGAAGCATGGAATTTAATGCTGACAAACCATGTTTACATTAGCCCTTTTAGTGTTGAGCAATTGTTTTGCAATTTAAATGTAGCATCATGAATTTACTTGGGCAATTCAACATTCATCCCTAAAGTTAACACACACCCAGTGAATGAAGAGAGGGGAAGATAGGCGGAGCATTGAGGAAATCTCTCTCTCTCTCTCTCTCTCTCTCTCTCTCTCTCTCTCTCTCTCTCTCTCTCTCTCTCTCTCTCTCTCTCTCTCTCTCTCTCTCTCTCTCTCTCTCTCTCTCTCTCTCTCTCTCTCTCTCTCTCTCTCTCTCTCTCTCTCTCTCTCTCTCTCTCTCTCTCTCTCTCTCTCTCTCTCTCTCTCTCTCTCTCTCTCTCTCTCTCTCTCTCTCTCTCTCTCTCTCTCTCTCTCTCTCTCTCTCTCTCTCTCTCTCTCTCTCTCTCTCTCTCTCTCTCTCTCTCTCTCTCTCTCTCTCTCTCTCTCTCTCTCTCTCTCTCTCTCTCTCTCTCTCTCTCTCTCTCTCTCTCTCTCTCTCTCTCTCTCTCTCTCTCTCTCTCTCTCTCTCTCTCTCTCTCTCTCTCTCTCTCTCTCTCTCTCTCTCTCTCTCTCTCTCTCTCTCTCTCTCTCTCTCTCTCTCTCTCTCTCTCTCTCTCTCTCTCTCTCTCTCTCTCTCTCTCTCTCTCTCTCTCTCTCTCTCTCTCTCTCTCTCTCTCTCTCTCTCTCTCTCTCTCTCTCTCTCTCTCTCTCTCTCTCTCTCTCTCTCTCTCTCTCTCTCTCTCTCTCTCTCTCTCTCTCTCTCTCTCTCTCTCTCTCTCTCTCTCTCTCTCTCTCTCTCTCTCTCTCTCTCTCTCTCTCTCTCTCTCTCTCTCTCTCTCTCTCTCTCTCTCTCTCTCTCTCTCTCTCTCTCTCTCTCTCTCTCTCTCTCTCTCTCTCTCTCTCTCTCTCTCTCTCTCTCTCTCTCTCTGGTCAACTATATGGGCACTAACAGATTGATTCTCAGACAGTGTTCCTAGGCTGGTAATTCATTTACAGAACATACACTGACAACTGGAGCTATTTTCACAGTCAGAAAGACAAGTTGACCATCAGACAAACGCTGATTTACATTTTCCCCCTCCTTTCAAGGTAAGACTCATTGGAAGATTGTCCTATGAAATAGAGACACAACTTGTGTTTTTGTTTGAGTTGATCATCCAATTACATAAAGACTAGCCAACAGATAATATATTTTTAAAAATGTAATTAAATTAAATTATGATTAGACTTTCTATGGCCAAAGTTTTGAATGACTAGACTCAGTTGTTTTCAAATTCCAGCAGCAGGACTTTCTTTTGGAATGTTAGCTAACATTTTTCAATTTTTGCATGTCTAGCCAGCAAATTCCGACCGTACCATTATGCTTGTTAACACTGAGCTGCACTGGGGTCGGAACAATCATGGTTAGATTAAGAGACTGCAGAGCCGGCACGAGATATGGGTTGGAAAAAGTGACTCAATGCAGGGATGGGATGTTCCACTGTACCCCAACTTTTACCTATATCCAAACTGATACATCGAAAACTGCAATTTTTGTCCACACACTAGCTAGCAGTTGCCACAACAGCCGCTCACTGTAAAGAAGAGTAACGGTAGGGTTGGAATCTACTGTCTAGAAAGGCCTATGGCAACAGTGCTGAGATTTATGATTATATGAAGTTCATGATTATTTGAGTGTTTGTGGTATTCATATGCAAATGACAAGTTAATTGACTTTGATATAGGCCTTGTTCTGAAATTCTGACAAGGATCTTTATCTCCCTGTACAGACTAGGCTACCTTCACCTATCATGACGACACCTAACCAGAATCGAACCCCCCGCGGCGTGGGCACCCCGCTCTCCCCCAACCGCATCACGCGGCTGCAGGAGAAGGATGACCTGTGCAACCTCAATGACCGCCTGGCTGTCTACATCGACAAGGTGCGCTCGCTGGAATCTGAGAATGCGGGGCTGCGGCTGCGCATTACTGAATCGGAGACCGAGATTAGCCGGGAGATGAAGGGCATGAAGGCTGCTTATGAGGCCGAGCTTGCTGACGCCAGGCAGACTCTTGACTCGGTGGCCAAAGAGCGTGCACGCCTGCAGCTGGAACTAGGCAAGGTGCGTGAGGACTACAAGGAGCTCAAGGCCAGGTACCTACAGCATCGGTGTATATTCCAATATAAAAACCATGTTTTTATCCTATAAGCCCCACCATGCAATTGATAAAGCCCTCAATTAAGAAAGATAATCTGCCATATAGCTATTGCGCACTTCCCTGTAAAGACCGCAACACATTCATACTGTAATGTCCTGGTGTGTGTGTGTGTTTGTGTGTCTGTGTGTCATTAGAGTGCAGGGAGAGCGGTGGAGCATTGATGTGCCATTCAGTTGAACTGAGTTTAGTATTATTAGACTATTAATATTAATTAGAGTAAGAATGTCTGATTACATCATTCTGTGACAGCCAGAAAAGTTAGGCACATTTTGCACAGGTTTACAGAGTCAGTTGAAACTTATGAAAGTGTGTGTGATGGTTAAGCGTTGGATTCAAACTTTCCATGCCTACTGTTTCCATTCTGGAGTAGTTTGGGTTCTCTGACTCACCCAAATAGGTTTAAGATGTAAACGTTATACTGCCACAATGTCTCCAGTGGTTATATAACAACCACTGGGGAACCAACTCAAGAGCATGCATTGACCACGTGAACGACTATGTCTGAGGTTTCAACGGAAATTTTGTCTCTCTGATTAAAAATGTATGCAAATTTCCTAAGATCTGAACAGATCCAGATGTTTTGTATTACATCTCCATTCTTGTGGGCACTGGGATGCTTGAATGCCTTTTGAAGAAGTTCTGATTCTGATCAAAAGCTTGTTTGCCTTTGACCTCAAATACAATTTAATCAGGCTTTAAGATAATTTGGATTAGCCTAAAATGTATCACTTATCATGCATGAAAGGATTTGAAATGAAGTATGCTGTTTCTGTGCTTATCAGTAGCATATACACTCACCGGGCAGTTATTTAGGTACTAATCTAGTACCGGGTCAGAGCCCCCTTTGCCTCCAGAACAGACTGATTTCTTCAGGACATTCTACAAGGCGTCGGAAACATTCCACAGGGATGTTGGTCAATGCTGATGCGATGGCATCACGCAGTTGCTTCAGATTGGAAGGCGGTACATTTATGCTGCAAACAGCCCGTTCCATCCCATCCCAAAGATGCTCTATTGCAGTGCTCATCAACCGGCATTCCTAGTCAATGGCCAAACATTTCTGTAAAAAACCCAACGATAAGCCTTGCGATCCTAATTTGTTTTATTAGTCTCACGCTGTTGTCGGTAGCTGCACTCAATTCAGCTTCCCTACACGCCAGGTAGGCGACGTGTTCCCATTTTGAACCATTTCATATATCTGAAGGTACGAACTGCCATCCCTAGTACTGGGTCGGTGCCCCCTTTGTCTCCAGAACAGGCCCAGGAGGAGCAAATCAAGTGCATTGGCCTACCAATGGCCAATCAGATGGCTCAGATTACCGTGTCTGCAGTAATATAGCAGGTGTTGATACTGTGAGATTTCTACACTTGTAAAACCATGACTAGAGACAGACTGTCAATGAATACAGCAAAGAGCTGCTATTTTTATGAGCGAGTTCATGTCAAAGTTTTTACTCAGCACTGTCAACACTTTCTATTTAACACTTTTATAAGTCATAAAATGTGCGTTCTCCCTACTTAATAAGTTTTAATACCGAGGAATATTTCACTTTCTCTGGTCATAGGAGTAACAACATTAATTTGTGCATAAGGCAGACAAAATATGGTGCGATTCGAGTTTCACCTTCAGCTGGATGATGCTGTCCATTTCAGTCATTGTCAGCGGAGGAAAGGGAGAGTGGAGGAACATTAAGAGGTGGACCGTCTGCTGCCCTCTCCCTCTGCTGAGCTCAGACTGACTATCAGATGCAAACTCCATCAGCCCACTAAAAAAGCAAATTATTCAAATTTATGCTCACTCAGCTGTGCCTCACAAGTAATACAACAACTGATCTATTAGCGTGATCATATAGCCTATCTCAAAAAATTGTCTGAGAAGAACAACAATGCATTGGCAGGGGAATTGAAAGCAAAGCCAATAGGCGGTGATAATATTTTGGGCCTATAGCCCACTGCACAAACCTCATTACTACAGTACTGTTTTGTGCATAGGGCGGCCGTTTCTGAGATATTGGAACCATCGTGGCTGGCACTGATGATTGTATCACACTCAAAGTCGCTTAGGTCACAAGTTTTTCCCCATTCTAATGTTCAATCGAACAGTAACTGAATGCCCTCGATGCCTGTCTGCCTTCTTTACATAACAAGCTATGGTCACGTGACTGTAGGAGCGATCCATTTTCGTGAACAGGGTGGTGCACCAAATGAAACTGTCCGGTGACTGTAGTTTGCCTACACACACCCACTTCCTACGCCTTCTGCATGTGTCAAATGATTCCGGTTTTATTTAGCATATTCCTTCATTTTCCTCATTGCTCAATGCAGTTTGACTGCAACCATCATCCAGCCAAACAGCTTCCATCCCATCCTACTATACAGCATCCAAGCCCAGTGACTAACACTTTCCCGTTTGTGCTTTCCAGTCATCATTCTGTGTCCCAAATGGCACCCTATTTCTTACAAAGTACACAACTGTTGACCATGGCCCATATGGCTCTGGTCAAAAGTAGTGCATTGTGAAGGGAATAGAGTACCATTTGGGACACAACTTAAATGTACAATACGTGGCAGTGTTTGGAGTGTTCCACTCCCCACTTCCATTATTTTTTCATAAATATTGAGATGGTGACAGCCTTGTGTTTGGCAAAGGCAGGCCCGGTTGCCATGGCAGTCTCTCAACCAAACAAAGACGGTTGTGGCTTGTGGCTACCATATGCGTCACAGTGGATGGATATAGATATAACTATGACTCATAGCACAGGGCTGGAAACACCCCCACCCATTCCCAGGCTTTCCCACCTTTCTCCTCCAGGCTTTCATCTCCCTAAAATAGCCACAGGATACAGCTGTATTAATGAAAAAAAGGAACTGTTGGAAAAACAGTTCTACATCTACATGATTTATTTGTTGAAGGGATAATCAGTGTACGTAATCAAGTCAGTGTAGGTACACTCTTGTCACTGACATTCTCTCTTTCTGTAGCAATTGAGATTGGAGACAGATAAAATTACATATTTTTTTATTATATTAATATAAAAATCTACTCAACACTCCAAGAGACTGCTCATCATAATTATGTTCATACAAACCAGTGATTCCAGAGAATGCATGTCTCCTCAGGAACACAAAGAAGGAGTCCGACCTGGCGGGGGCACTACTCCGGCTGAAGGACCTGGAGGCTTTGTTGAACTCTAAGGATGCATCCCTGACCACTGCCCTGGGAGAGAAACGCAACCTTGAGGCAGAGGTCAGAAACCTAAAGGCCCAGCTAGCCAAGGTGAACGCACTCACAATTTGTCTGGTTCTCCAAGACACTATCAATCCCATTCACACAGCTATTGTCCAACACTATTGTTCCACTATTGCTTTTGTGAGTCACTGACTTTTTTCACTCCAGTTCATTCTGATTCAATCTCTTCATCTAGTTGACACTGTTATCTCTTCTCATTGTGTGCATGCTTGTGTGCGCTTGCCTACATGTGTGTGAATGCCATACCCTAACGTCTTATTTCTCTTTCTGACTCGATCAGCTGGAGACCAGTCTGAGCGATGCTAAGAAGCAGCTGCAGGATGAGATGCTGAGGAGAGTGGATGGAGAGAACCGCATCCAGACAGTAAAAGAAGAGCTGGAGTTCCAGAAGAACCTCTACACTGAGGTCAGACTGTCGGACATTGTCACTACTGTTACCATGATGATGATAATCATCATTTTAAGACATTTTAACTAGACCTCCATGACTAGTTTGCAGTAAAACTAGTAGTAATCATTATGGGTCAGTAATGTTTCTCGATTAAGATTAAACAGCAACTGCCACTAAAAAGCTACTTCTTGTTTTGAAAACAGCCTATGTTGCATCGATATGTGACAGAAACATTTGTTATAGTGTTAAAATAGATTACAAAGTGTAAATAGAATAATATTTGTCATAAAGTCAGTCTCGTACAAAACTCAGATTTGCGAGATAATAGGAATAAATGGTATGTCACGGAATGAAGGGTTCCATAACAGTTTTCCTTGGGTTGGGTTTATATTAATCCTGCCCTCATGCCCACAGCTGGCAGCAGCAAAGTAATCATCAATTAGGAGCGCAGCTGCACATGACCCCATCATAATGCCCATGGTCAATTTGGTTTCACATTCAATATCCTTATGGTGCTATTTAAGGACCATCAATAATTACAAAATGTACATGGAATAATATTTGAAAAGGTTAATAGCTCCAAATTTCAATGTATTAACTTCAAACCAACTATAATTTGTAGAAATCCATATTTAAATCATTTATTGAGGCAACTAAAGCTAATTTGCCAGCTAAAGGTAATTGGCTAAATTAAAAGCTTACCATATGCTTCCCAGTCGAAACAATTCGCACATACACTACCGTTAAAAAGTTAGGGGAAAGAACTTTTTTTTTTAAATTGTCCATTAAAATAACATAAAATTGATCAGAAATACAGTGAAGACATGGTTAATGTTAATGTTTTTTATGGAATATCTACATCGGCGTGCAGAGGCCCATTATCAGCAACCATCACTCCTGTGACCCAATGGCACGTTGAGTTAGCTAATCCAAGTTTATCATTTTAAAAGGCTAATTGATCATTAGAAAACCCTTTTGCAATTATGTTAGCACAGCTGAAAACTCTTGTCCTGATTAAAGAAGCAATAAAACTGGCCTTCTTTAGACTAGATGAGTATCTGGAACATCAGCATTTGTGGGTTCGATTACAGGCTCAAAATGGCCAGAAACAAATAACTTTCTTCTGAAACTCGTCAGTCTAATCTTGTTCTGAAAAACGAAGGCTATTCCATGTGATAAATTGCCAAGAAACGGAAGATCTTGTACAACGCGCAAACTGGCTGAAACCAGAATAGAAAGAGGAGTGGGAGGCCCCAGTGCACAACTGAGCAAGAGGACATGTACATTAGTGTCTAGTTTGAGAAACAGACTCCTCACAAGTCCTCAACTGGCAGCTTCATTAAATAGTACCCGCAAAACACCAGTCTCAACGTCAACAGTGAAGAGGCGACTCCGGTATGCTGGCCTTCTAGGCAGAGTTCCTCTGTCCCGTGTCTGTGTTTTTTTTGCCCATCTTAATCTTCTCTTTTTAATGGCCAGTCTGAGATATGGCTTTTTCTTTGCAACTCTGCCCAGAAGGACAGCATCCTGGAGTCGCCTCTTCCTCTTCACTCAACAAGATTACTAGTTTTCGTGCACATTTTTCACTTGAGAAATAGTTTACCAAACACCTTAACTATATGTTCTTTACTATTCTGTCATCAGATTTTTCTGTATAGCCGTCGCAAGAACCACTGGTTGATGCTAATGTACAAAGCCCTCTTAGGCCTCACTCCCCCTATCTGAGATACCTACTGCAGCCCTCATTCTCCAAATACAACACCCATTCTGGCAGTCACGTTCTGTTAAAGGTCCCCAAAGCGCACACATCCCTGGGTCGCTCCTCTTATCAGTTTGCTGCAGCTAGCGACTGGAACGAGCTGCAAAAACCACTCAAACTTGACAGTCTTATCTCCATCTCTTCATTCAAAGACTCAATCATGGACACTCTTACTGACACTTGTGGCTGTTCGTGTGATGTTTTGTTGTCTCTACCTTCTTGCCCTTTGTGCTGTTGTCTGTGCCCAATAATGTTTGTACCATGTTTTGTGCTGCTGCCATGTTGTGTTGCTACCGTGTTTTTGTCATGTCTTGCTGCCATGCTGTGTTGTTGTCTTTAGGTCTCTCTTCATGTAGTGTTGTGGTGTCTCGCTTGTTGTGTTGTGTGTTTTGTCATGTATTTACATTTTTAAGCCTCTGTCCCCGCAGGAGGCCTTTTGCCAGGCCATCATTGTAAATAAGAATATGTTCTTAACTGACTTGCCTAGCTAAATAAAGGTAAAATAAAATAAATAGACTAGACTAGATGCGTGTGCGTCCTCATGTGCCATCGCACGCATGTTGATTTGGTCCATCCACACCAGACATGATCAGGACACGTAGGTTGAAATATCAAAACAAATTCTGAACCAACGATATTGAAATGAAATATTCATTGACATTTAGCTAGCTAGCTTGCTGTTGCTAGCTAATTTGTCCTGGGATATAAACATTGGGTTGTTATTTAACCTGAAATGCAACACTGGCTGTGTGGTCAGCATGTTAGCCCTCAAAATAAATGTATTTATTTCCTGAATATTTTGTGAAAGTGTTTCTGGCTAAGTTGTTGCTACAGTGGCTCAAGAGGGACAAAAAACAGTAATATTGTCGTTTTTTCCTCGTTATTCAAGAGAAGGACTTGAGGGAATGTGGGAGCACAGGTGTTCGTTTCGCCTAGCCGAGTTCTACTCGAAGCAAACCAAACCTATGTATGCGGACGCCTTTACTGTGTACTGTTTTGGCAGAGTGAATGTACAAACACTTGCCATTGAGAATTATTTTGAATCCAGGAACAGGCTTAATTTGAGTCGGGGAAACCGGTCCTTAAGATTTAGTTTTGTTGATAAATCTCTTACAGGAGCTGAGAGAAACGAAGAGACGCCACGAGTCTTGCATGGTGGAGCTGGGTAACGGAAAACAGGAGGACTTTGAGAGCAGGCTGGCCGAGGCCCTGATAGAGATGCGCTCCCAGCACGAGCTACAGATCAAGATGTACAAGGATGACATAGAGAAAACCTATACATCTAAGGTAGCCCATCCATCAGATTTTGAGGTTGAGAAAGAGAGCTTCATGATGTGCAACGTGCCTGCTAGTAGTATATTCAGAAAGCTGCAGGCCAACATGCATGCTACCATTTGAGAGATTCGAGCACAAGTTTGATTGAAGTACATTTCATCAGCATAGCTAAGGGATGAATAGCATCAGTTTAGACGACCACTGATTCTGGTCCCATGCTCCCAAGGACTGATGCCCTTTTGTTGTTCTCTGCCAGTTGGAGAATGCCCGTCAGTCTGCTGACAGGAGCAGTCACCTGGTGGGGGCAGCCCATGAGGAGCTGCAGCAGACCAGAGTACGCATCGAGTCTATGTCCTCCCAACTCAGCCAGCTGCAAAAACAGGTATAGTATTTGTGCAGGTTTGTCAAAATAATAACACGTTATATACACATACCCAGAAGTAAAATTATCTCGCGAAAGTTTGTCATTTCATGCCATTAACAATTGTGATTACCTTTGTGGAAAGGAAGGAAGCTAAGTCTCCTCCATCGCAACTGGAAACTCTCTGCCAAACCCCTCTTTTTCGCTAATTTCACCTGTGTTTATCATGGCCAAAAAGCACATTTTTGTTAGTGGAAACCGTTTATCATCCACACACAGACTTAAAAATCACTGCACTAGTTAAACGCCGCCTTCGCACAATCCTGATTTGTCAGAAAAACCCAAACCAGGAACTACTACTGCTCATAATCACATAATTGTACGTGAGGCTTGACAGATTCTCACCGTTTCATCGCTCCACAAGAGATAGATCCAACCAGAAAAACGGAACAAATGACTAATATACACACATTGACTTGTTAATACCAGATCCACTAAACAAAATCATCAGACTACATTTATTTCCTGTATATTTTCTGTTTGCTCTGGTGTTTCATTTGGCTAGCACAGCAAATAATATCACTGGAGCTAGTGTGATGTGAAGGTAGAAAAATATCAGTTTACATTGTTAGCCAGCTAGCGAGATAAATGAATATCTCTCACGACAGCCAACAAAGTAACTATGTAGCTAGCATATAAGTTCAATGTTTGACTGCCACCACATTGTTTACCTCATAAATTAGCTAGCAGCAATAATTACCCAACAACCCCTCTCCCCCAAACCAATGTCACTCAGTTCTTCGTCTGCATCCTCCAAAACACAACTATATTTTACCCAAGTGTATTGCCCACTTACTTTTTAAAATAAACAAACTAGTCTTAATGAACCGCTAGCTTGTGCCAATCATGTATTATCAGCCTCACTTTCCAATACCTAGTTAGTGGTGTGTTTACATTAAAGCTGAACTTTACAGATGCTAGCACTGACACCTTGTGGGGATAATGTTGAACTGCATATTATCACACCAGGATGGTACATAACATTAGTTATTTCAAGCAACATATTTGGTGATGTATTTTCTGCATACAGTGATATTTGATAATAATGGTTCTCTCCTGTGCGTGTCAGGTTAACCCAGGCCCTGTTTGTCCCCAGGCGCTCTCATTTGTTGACTTCTGTAACCGTAAAAGCCTTGGGCTCATGCATGTTAAATTCATGCATGCATGTTCAATTCTCGGGCCGACTCTTTTCTCTGTGTATATCAATGATGTCGTTCTTACTGCTGGTGATTCTCTGATCCACCTCTACGCAGAAGACACCATTCTGTATACATCGGGCCCTTCTTTAGACACTGTGTTAACAAACCTCCAAACGAGCTTCAATGCCATACAACACTCCTTCCGTGGCCTCCAACTGCTCTTAAATGCTATCAAAACAAAATGCATGCTCTTCAATTGATCTCTGCCCGCACCCGCCCGCCCGCCCGACTAGCATCACTACTCTGGACGGTTCTGACTTGTGGACAACTATAAATACCTAGGTGTCTGGCTAGACTGTAAACTCTCCTTCCAGACTCATAAAATCTAGAATCGGCTTCCTTTTTCACAACAAAGCCTCCACTCTTCACCCTACCGATCCTTGACTTCGGCGATGTCATTTACTAAATAGCCTCCAACACTACTCAGCAAATTGAATGCAGTCTATCACAGTGCCATCCGTTTTGTCACCAAAGCCCCATATACTACCCACCACTGCCACTTGAATGCTCTCGTTGGCTGGTCCTCACTACATATTTGTCGCCAAACCCACAGGCTCCAGGTCATCTATAAGTCTTTGCTAGGCAAAGCTCAGCTGACTGGTCACCATAGCAACACCCACCCATAGCACACACTCCAGCAGGTATATTTCACTGGTCATCCCCAAAGCCAACACCTACTTCGGCATCCTTTTCTTCCAGTTCTCTGCTGCCAATGACTGGAACGTATTGCAAAAATCACTGAAGTTGGAGATTTATATCTCCCTCACTAACTTTTCTAAATTCAAACGACCCCACTGCAACTGGACACAGACATTATATGAGACTCATGTTTCCACGAATTGAGAACGAACATAGTACGAACATAATCAAATGACACTTGAAGTTAGCTTGCCAACCACTGGAGGACAGTGAGTGTAGCAGAATTAAGCAAATTGACGCAAAATCCTCCCGCAGCTGATATGCTTATTGTATTAAGATATAGATAAATTCATGATGGACAGGAGACACTACTTTAAGTCTCAGGGGGGGAAGACATCACAATACATTGGCTACTAGAACTCACCTCTGCTCCAGTCACACCCCTTTCACATCCTCCTACTCCGCCGAACCTGGGTGCAACTTCGGAAGTGGGGGGGGGGGGCATTATTATTTATTTTTAATCCAGTTGGATAAACTCTCCAAACAGCCTACCCGACCGCTCGGAAGTGTCCACATGGTCCTAAAGCACACCGTCCCTTGTTTTGTGTCACATTCCAATGGGGGTGCTAGATTGATTCAGTTCACACATTCTGCTCTGCTGACTGCTGAGGTTGATGCGGAGAAGGATGTGTGAGTGTGTCGCACATTAGCTAGTTGACAGGTGCTAAGCTACTTCTCAATTCATCCTTCCTCGATTCCTCTCCTCCTTCTCAAAACCCATTGGAGAAGGTCAGAAGGGTAGGGACCTTGTAGCTTCTCATCCAATACAGTTGCAATACAATACCGATGAGGAAATGGGATGTGAGGAATCAAGGAACAACAAAGTGAGACAAAATCCTAGTAACCATTGTGTGGTGATGTCACCCACCCTTAGACCTAAAGTACTGTTATCCTAGCCCAACTGGGATAATGGATGCTGATTTGTGGGTATGAAGTGCTGTTGTAGACATGGGTTGCATCCCATGTCAGCCATATAGGGATTGTTACACCGATGATCAAGGACATCAGCTGCAAATCTATGCAATATCAGACAAATTGAGAGTGAGTGACAATCAAATGAAACAGACAAACTGGGAATATTAAATCACCATAAAATACACTATACTTAATTCAAAGAATCAACACTTTATTTCATATCATACAAAGAACGCCTATGTAAATAGTTAGTGGGTTTAGACATCCATCTTACTCCAAAACAAGAGAGAATTGAATAGTTAAATGAATAGTGTCTAATACAAATAATTAGCAGAATGTCAGGTGTTAGGGCTGGGCTGCCTTACATTTATTTGGAAAATTTCTTCTCACAAGCTCTACAAGCAAGAATGTTAAACAAAATTATATTTAAACGTACTTTACCAGTTGTCTGTGCGGTTTGTCCTTTAGATAATTGCATCAACTTTTCAAAGTGCTGGTAGTGCTTTCAGATGATTTCTATCACCTGATGCATTCATACAAGATGAAAATACATGCATGAGACGCATGCCTACTTCTAGAGCGCGTGAAACGTGTTTACATGTTTCTGCAAGTTTCAGGTGATAGAAATCTGAACTCTCTTTCAGCGCTTTGAAAAGTTGACATACTTTCCTGTAAATATATTTTCTCACATTCCTACCTGGAAAAGGGCCAACCACACAGACAACCATTAAAGTAAGTTAAAATGTGATTTTATTCAAGGTCGGTAGAGGAAACCTTTCCAATTTAGGCTATTCACTGAATTGCTTCTTTGGGAAATCTTATCAAATTTAATTTTGAAAAATAGATTAGTTCCCGGTTGCAAGGAACATCCGACCCTGAGCTTGAGAAAACAACTAGACTGAGTTAGCTAGCTAGCTTAGCTGTTAAAAATGTGTATACCCTGTCAATAAGTAAGTTTTACCCATTTCATAAGAACCTTTCCACCCATTCCAGTTGGCAGCCCGTGAGGCGAAGGTGAGGGACCTGGAGGAGGCGTTGTCTCGTGAGAGGGACACCACGCGCCGTCTGCTGGGGGATAAGGAGAGAGAGATGGCTGAGATGAGACAGAGGATGCAGCAGCAGCTGGATGAGTATCAGGAGCTGCTGGATGTCAAACTGGCCCTGGACATGGAGATCTGTGCCTACCGAAAGCTACTGGAGGGAGAGGAGCAGAGGTATACTGAAGACATAGAAATATGCATTTGATAGTCACACATACAATACTTGTAAAATAGGGCAGGGTTAAACCTGTTCTGATTGCTGATTTCAATATTGAATCACTACAAGGGCTGCCGGCTAGAGCAGTATGGATGCCGTCTTAATTGGCTAGTCACCTCACCACCATGAACTACACACTGGTACTTTTTAGGGTTCTTTAATGAACAACTGTAGGATGTGGTTTTACAAGGAATAGAAAAACAAACATATTATAGGACACAATAATGTGATTATTACTATAAGATGCATACAGTATAAAGGTTTAACCAGATAAGCCTACTACAATTTGCTATGTAAATGTAATGAAATAAGGCTTCACACAGATGTGAATACAATACTGACGTAAAATGATATGGTGTATGTAATAGGCTTCCATTACATCTAAAATATAATGCAGTATAGGAGAACATGAATCACAATAGCAGAATACATCTGCAGTCTATACACTGCTACACAATACAGTTCTAGTATGCTAACATAGACGGTAAGCTATAAAGTGGCCCGCAAGGACACGTGACCACTACAAGGTGCAATAACTGTGTACTGACCATGAAAATGGTGGACAGAGCGAGAGCGCTCACTAACACAACTTAAACCTGCTATCTCTAATAAGCTGCCGCAGTAACCAGCAGGCTGTACAATGTAAACAAACTCTGACCACGATAATAAAATGACATAAATATTCTTAAATCTCAAGCATAAACATAACTGCAATGCACTGTGTGCATGATGCATAGAAAATAGTTAGCCTGGCTAACTAGCTAGTTGCCAGCAATAACGATACATAAGCAATTACAACTTGGAGGCGGTACTTACAACAAGCAGGCTAAAAAGAATGTCTCTGATTGGATATAAATGTTGTGGTGATTGACTGATGATCGGGTATTCTAACTAAAGGGACGAACTAGAAATACTACATCTGAAAGCCTTTTCTACAATACTAATGCATATTGTACATTTTTACATACTGACAAAAAACATACTTTACATGTACTTACTCACAGGGCTACAAACAGTCACATGTGGCACATACAGTATTAAAAAGTACTGTATACACAGGTCAGAAGCACAAATACATGTCAAACTCAGTCATTCACAAATTACTCTTGCTCTTCTCCCTTCTCGGTTGTTAAAACTCATGGATCAATTCTACTCCATCCAGGTTGCGACTGTCCCCCAGCCCTCCCACTACGCGAGTGACAGGAAGTGGATCAGGCACCCATACCGTCCACTGCAGTTCCTCTACCAAGAAGCGGCGTCTCAACAACACAGACAGTGAGGCCTCAGGCCTGACAGGAGGCACAGTGGCACGAACACGCATCACCCAGCAGGCTTCTGCCAGTGGACGTGTCACTGTGGATGAAGTGGACCTGGATGGGAAGTATGTGTTGCTCAGCAACAAAGCACATGAGGTGAGAGGGGCTTGTTTGGCATTTTACACATTAAAATCAGTTTGTTTTCTTATTAGGTTGATAGGATGAGGCTGAAGAGTGACATTTACAAATCCACTGCCACTGCTTTAGCACTTTAATTAGGGATTTACAGTAAATTCATCCTCTACATCACTCCCACAGGACCAGAACCTGGGAAACTGGCAGCTGAAGCGACAGATGGGCTCCGGCACCCCCGTCACCTTCAAGTTCCCCCCTAAATTCACCCTGAAGGCTGGACAGAAGGTCACGGTAAGTGTGTCTGAAAAGCTCCATTACCATTGTGGTAAACATGGTCATTTTATCTGTGAAAAAAAAGAAAATACTTCTGAATGTTCTTTTGGTGAATCAGATCTGGGCATCTGCAGCTGGCGGCAGCCACAACCCCCCATCTGACCTGGTGTGGAAGACCCAGACCTCTTGGGGCAGTGGAGACTACTTCCAGACCACTCTGATCAGTGCCAACGGAGAGGTGGGCACTCACTGTTTATTTATTTATTTGACATTTATTTAACTAGGCAAGTAAGTTTAAGAACAAATTCTTATTTTCAATGACGGCCTTCCCCACAAACATGTTCATATTATAGTTTGTGACATTGCAACGGATCTTTCTCTCTATTCAGGAAATGGCCATGAGGAAGGTGACCCGCACCCTATTTGACGAGGATGATGATGACATGGTGAGTGCAATCAAATGCCAATTGAGTATGAAAAGGGTGTGTCTTCGGACTTTGGCACGTCCATAAGGAATGCAGTAAAATTAATGTGTGGTTAATAGATAGATCTCTGACGCCCCCTGCAGATGGCCCATAGCACATGTGGAGCAGATGGTGAGTATAACCTTCGGAGCCGGTGTGGCTCCTGTGGCCTGCCCGCTGACAGCAAGTCCAGCAGCGGCTTCTCTGTGTCCTCCACCTCCCGCTCAATCCGAAGTGGGGGCATCGCTGAGGGTCTCCTCCCACACTCCTATGTTGTGAGCAGCAGCACGTCTCGTAGGGTAGGTCCTATAAGTCCCACAGACACACAACATTTCTAGTCCCTATAAGTAGGCCCATTTGAAATCTACACTTCATCTGCTGGAAAGCACACAAACCTGTTTAATGACACAGAACTCTGGTTGTGTAGTCATTGACCTATTCAACATATTAAGATATTTTGCACAAACAACAGCGTATGTTAAAAAATATATCTCATTTTTCAGAGTGGATCTAGAATGGAGAACTGTCCCATCATGTGAAGCTTTGAGTCCTAACTGGTGCACATGGACTCCATTTCATCTCATTTTTTAAAATATATATATCTTTTTTTATACTCTTTATCCAATAAAGTTTTTCTAACTTTATACATTGTAATACATTCAGACATGCACATGTATTGTATTTGATTTATGTTTAGATCCAGACAGAGCACAAATAAAGGTTAGATTAATTTGTTGGCATGAAAATTTGATTGAACCACTAGTGCCACTGTTAGCTATATATTTTCCCAATGGATCCCTGCATGTTACAGTATGCCTCCAGTCTGATTTGTAACACATATAGCTTCTATTCATGTCAAAATTAATAAAATAATAGAATAGAATAACTATGCATGGATCAATACAATTGCCTCATGTTGTTTTCATGGTGTATCTTTGTTCTTGTGGTCTCATTTTGTTATTCAATGCTGCACATTGTATTGGCTGTTTGAACAAGTATGATGGCGCTGACAGATATGGCAGCTCTGCTTCTAAGTCCCAAGCAACTTTGCAGTATTTATTTTTTGTGTGTGTTATTTCTTATATTATTAGCCCAGAAAATTATTTGTGTTATTACGTACAGCCGAAAATAAATTTGGATATCAGAGCAGCGGTAACTCACCAGCATTACGAACAGGAATATGACTTTCCCGAATTGGATTCTTTGTTCGTACCCCCCAGGGCAATTCAACTTATTCCAGAGGCTGCTCCAAAACACTTTCGGCGGAGAAGAGGTATTCGGAATGGACTTCTAGTCTGCTTCCGAGTATATTACTCGCTAATGTTCAGTCTCTGGACAATAAAGCAGACGAGCTCAGGGCGAGGATCTCCTTCCAGAGAAACATCAGGGATTGTAAACATACTCTCGCAGTACATTGTGCAGACAGGAAAAAATAACTCTCGGAAGAAGAAAGGCAGGGGTGTATGTTTCATGATTAACTACTCATGGTTTGACTGTGATAACCTACAGGAACTCAAGTCCTTTTGTTCACCTGACCCAGAATACCTCACAATCAAATGCCGACCGTATTACCTCCCAAGAGAATTCTCTTCGGTTATAGTCACAGCCGTGTATATTCCCCCTCAAGGCCTCGACGGCCTGCAAAGAACTACACTGGACAATATGCAAACAGCAAACCACATATCTTGAGGCCACATTTATTGTAGCTGGGGATTTTAACAAAGCAAATTTGAGGAAAACACGAACAAAATTCACTGTAGTACTCGGTCTGGAAAAACATTGAACCACTGCTACTCAACTTTTTGAAATGCCTATAAGGCCCTCCCCCACCTTCCCTTCGGCAAATCTGATCACGACTCCATTTTGCTCCTACCTTCCTATAGGCCGAAATTCAAACAGGAAGTACCCGTGCTAAGGGCTACTCAACGCTGGTCTGACCAATCGAAATCCATGCTTTAAGATCACACGGATAGAGATGTGTTCCAGGAAGCGTCTGAGAATAACATTGACAAATACACGGATAAGGTTACTGAGTTCATGGGAAATGTATAGGAGATGTTGTATCCACAGTGACTATTAACACCTACCCAAACTAGAAACCGTAGATAGATGGCAGATTTGAGGATAACACAGTGCCACCGATGCGGTCCGCTACCAAGGACTGTGGGCTCTTCTCCGAGCCCTGACATAAGTAAGACATTTAAGCATGTTAACCCTCGCAGGGCTGCCACCCGAGATGGCATCCCTATCCACATCAGAGCATACGTAGAGTGTGCTAGCTAGAGTGTTTGCGGACATATTCAATCTCTCCCTATCCCAGTCTGCGTCCCCACACGCTTCAAGATGTCCACCATTGTTCCTATACCCAAGAAAGCAAAGGTAACAACTAAATGACTATCGCCCCATAGCACTCACTTCTGTCATCATGGAGTGCTTTGAGAGGCCAGATAAGGATCATATCACCTCTACCTTACCTGACACCCTAGACCCAGTTCAATTTGCTTTACCACCCCAATAGATCCACAGACGATGCAATCGCCATCACACTGCACACTGCCCTATCCCATTTGGACAAGAGGAATAGCTATGTAAGAATCAAATCAAATTTATTTATATAGCCCTTCGTACATCAGCTGATATCTCAAAGTGCTGTACAGAAACCCAGCCTAAAACCCCAAACAGCAAGCAATGCAGGTGTAGAAGCACGGTGGCTAGGAAAAACTCCCTAGAAAGGCCAAAACCTAGGAAGAAACCTAGAGAGGAACCAGGCTATGTGGGGTGGCCAGTCCTCTTCTGGCTGTGCTGGGTGGAGATTATAACAGAACATGGCCAAGATGTTCAAATGTTCATAAATGACCAGCAGGGTCGAATAATAATAAGGCAGAACAGTTGAAACTGGAACAGCAGCACGGCCAGGTGGACTGGGGACAGCAAGGAGTCATGTCAGGTAGTCCTGGGGCATGGTCCTAGGGCTAAGGTTCTCCGAGAGAGAGAAAGAAAGAGAGAAGGAGAGAATTAGAGAACGCACACTTAGATTCACACAGGACACCGAATAGGACAGGAGAAGTACTCCAGATATAACAAACTGATCCTAGCCCCCCGACAGAAACTGCTGCAGCATAAATACTGGAGGCTGAGACAGGAGGGGTCAGGAGACACTGTGGACCCATCCGAGGACACCCCCGGACAGGGCCAAACAGGAAGGATATAACCCCACCCACTTTGCCAAAGCACAGCCCCCACACCACTAGAGGGATATCTTCAACCACGAACTTACCATCCTGAGACAAGGCTGAGTATAGCCTACAAAGATCTCCGCCATGGCACAACCCAAGGGGGAGGCGCCAACCCAGACAGGATGACCACATCAGTGAATCAACCCACTTAGGTGACGCACCCCTTCCAGGGACGGCATGAGAGAGCCCCAGTAAGCCAGTGACTCAGCCCCTGTAATAGGGTTAAAGGCAGAGAATCCCAGTGGAAAGAGGGGAACCGGCCAGGCAGAGACAGCAAGGGCGGTTCGTTGCTCCAGAGCCTTTCCGTTCACCTTCCCACTCCTGTGCCAGACTACACTCAATCATATGACCCACTGAAGAGATGAGTGTTCAGTAAAGACTTAAAGGTTGAGACCGAGTTTGCGTCTCTGACATGGGTAGGCAGACCGTTCCATAAAAATGGAGCTCTATAGGAGAAAGCCCTGCCTCCAGCTGTTTGCTTAGAAATTCTAGGGACAATTAGGAGGCCTGCGTCTTGTGACCGTAGCGTACATGTAGGTATGTACGGCAGGACCAAATCAGAGAGATAGGTAGGAGCAAGCCCATGTAATGCTTTGTAGGTTAGCATTAACACCTTGAAATCAGCCCTTGCTTTGACAGGAAGCCAGTGTAGGGAGGCTAGCACTGGAGTAATATGATCACATTTTTTGGTTCTAGTCAGGATTCGAGCAGCCGTATTTAGCACTAACTGGAGTTTATTTAGTGCTTTAACCGGGTAGCCGGAAAGTAGAGCATTGCAGTAGTCTAACCTAGAAGTGACAAAAGCATGGATTAATTTTTCTGCATCATTTTTGGACGAAAGTTTCTGATTTTTGCAATGTTACGTAGATGGAAAAAAGCTGTCCTTGAAATGCTCTTGATATGTTCTTCAAAAGAGAGATCAGGGTCCAGAAAAACGCAGAGGTCCTTCACAGTTTTATTTGAGACGACTGTACAACCATTAAGATTAATTGTCAGATTCAACAGAAGATCTCTTTGTTTCTTGGGACCTAGAACAAGCATCTCTGTTTTGTCCGAATTTAAAAGTAGAAAGTTTGCAGCCATCCACTTCCTTATGTCTGAAACACATGCTTCTAGCAAGGGCAATTTTGGGGCTTCACCATGTTTCATTGAAATGTACAGCTGTGTGTCATCCGCATAGCAGTGAAAATTAACATTATGTTTTCGAATAACATCCCCAAGAGGTAAAATATATAGTGAAAACAATAGTGGTCCTAAAACGGAACTTTGAGGAACACCAAAATTTACAGTTGATTTGTCAGAGGACAAACCATTCACAGAGACAAACTGATATCTTTCCGACAGATAAGATCTAAACCAGGCCAGAACTTGTCCGTGTAGACCAATTTGGGTTTCCAATCTCTCCAAAAGAATGTGGTGATCGATGGTATCAAAAGCAGCACTAAGGTCTAGGAGCACGAGGACAGATGCAGAGCCTCGGTCCGATGCCATTAAAATGTAATTTACCACCTTCACAAGTGCAGTCTCAGTGCTATGATGGGGTCTAAAACCAGACTGAAGCATTTCGTATACATTGTTTGTCTTCAGGAAGGCAGTGAGTTGAACAGCAACTGTTCATTGACTATAGCTCAGTATTCAACACTATAGTACCCTCCAAGCTCACCATTAAGCTCGGGACCCTGGGTCTGAACACCACCCTGTGCAGCTGGGTCCTGGACACCTCCACTTCGCTGATCCTCAACAAAGGGGCCCCACAAGGGTCGTGCTTAGCCCCCTCCTGTAGTCCCTGTTCACCCATGACTGCATGGCCATGCACACGTCCAACTCAATCATCAAGTTTGCAGACGACACAACAGTAGTAGGACTGCTTACCAACAATGAGGAGACAGCCCACAAGGAGGAGGTGAGGGTCCTGGGAGAGTGGTGCCAGGAAAATAACTTCTCCCGCAACATCAACAAAACAAAAGAGCTGATCGTGATCTTCAGGAAACAGCAGTGGGCGCACTCTCCTATCCACATCGATGGGAAAGCAGTGGAGTAGGTGAAAAGCTTCAAGTTCCTGAAATGGTCCACCCACACAAACAGTGTGGTGAAGAAGGCGCAACGGCCCCTCTTCAACCTCAGGAGGCTGAAGAAATTTGCCTTGGCCCCTAAAACCCTCAAACTTTTACAGATGCACAATTGAGAACATCCTGTCGGGCTGTATCACCGCCTGGTATCACCGGCAATGACAGGGCTCTCCAGAGGATGGTGTGGTGTGCCCAACGCATCAGCGGGGGTAAACTACCTACCCTCCAGGACACCTCCAGCACCCGATGTCACAGGAAGGCCAAAAAGATCATCAAAGACATCAACCACCCGAGCCACGGCCTGTTCACCCCACTATCATCCAAAAGGTGAGGTCAGTACAGTTGCATCAAAGCTAGGATTGAGAGACAGAAGCTATTTTTCAATTTCAAGACCATCAGACTGTTAAATAACCATCACGAGCCAACATCCATGGAGGCTGCTGCCCTATATACGTACATAGACTTGCAATCACTGGCCACTTTAGTAGTCACTTTAATAATGTGTACATACTGTTTTCTATTTGACTGTATTTTCGACATTGCCCTATCTACCTATCTAATATTTATACAGTACCCGTCAAAAGTTTGTACACACATACTTATTCAAAGGTATTCCTTTATTTGTACTATTTTCTACAATATAGATTAATAGTGAAGACATCAAAACTATAAAATAACACATATGGAATCTTGTAATAACCAAAAACAAATCAAACAACCAAAAACAAATCTAAATATATTTGAGATTCTTTAAAGTTGCCGCCCTTTGCCTTGATGGCAGCATTGCACACTCTTGGCATTCTCTCAACCAGCTTCATGAAGTAAATTAACAGGTGTGCCTTGTTAAAAGTTCATTTGTGGAATTTCTTTCCTACTTAATGTGTTTAGGCCAATCAGTCGTTGTGACAAGATAGGAGTGGTATACAGAAGATAGCCCTATTTGGTAAAAGACCAAGTCCATAATATTATTTTGGCAAGAACAGCTCAAATAAGAAAAGAGAAATGACAGTCCATCATTACTTTAAGACATGAATCAATCTGGAAAATGTCAAGAACTTTGAAAGTTTCTTCAAGTGCAGTCACAAAAACCAAGTGCTATGATGAAACTGGCTCTCATGAGGACCACCACAGGAAAGGAAGACCCAGAGTTACCTCTGCTCCAGAGGATAAGTTCGTTAGAGTTGCCAGCCTTAGAAACTGCTGCCCAATTAAACGCTTCACAGAGTTCACGTAATAGACACATCTCAACATCAACTGTTCAGTGGAGACTGCGTGAATCAGGTCTTCATGGTTGAATTTCTATAAAGAAACCACTACTAAAGGACACCGATTAGAAGAAGAGACTTGCTTCGGCCAAGAAACGCGAGCAATGGACATTAGACCGTTGGAAATCTGTCCTTTGAGATTTTTGGTTCCAACTGCCGTGTCTTTGTGAGACGAAGAGGAGGTGAACGGATGATCTCCGCATGTGTGGTTCCCACTGTGAAAAATGGAGGTGGAGGTGTGATGGTGTGGGGGTGCTTTGCTAGTGACACTATCTGTGCTTTATTTAGAATTGAAGGCACACTTAACCAGCATGGCTACCACAGCATTCTGCAGCAATACACCATCCCATCTGGTTTGCTCTTGGGACTATCATTTGTTTTTCAACAGGACAGTGACCTAACACAACACCATGCTGTGTAAGGGCTATTTGATCAAGAAGGAGAGTGATGGAATGCTGCATCAGATGAACTGTCCTCCACAATCACCTGACCTCAACCCAATTGAGATGGTTTGGGATAAGATGGACCGCAGAGTGAAGGAAAAGCAGCGAACAAGTGCTCAGCATATTTGGGAACTCCTTCAAGACTGTAAAACGCTCCTCGTGAAGCTGGTTGAGAGAATGCCAAGAGTGTTCAAAGCTGTCATCAAGTTTGTCCAAACTTTTGACTTGTACTGTATATTTCTTAATTACATTATTTTACTTTAGATTTTTGTGCATTGTTGGGAATTGTTAGATTGGAGCTAGGACTGTTGGAGCTAGGATCACAAGCATTTCTCTACACCCGCAATAACATCTGCTAAATATTTGTATGTGACGAATTTAAGTTTGTTTTGTACCTGTATTACTGGATACACTGTGATGTATATGTGCTTCTGCCTCCACAGAGTCATATGGTTTGTCTCAGTTGAAATATTATCTGTTCTTTTCATTCATAGGAAAAAATAAAAAATCAAATAATCAAAATGAATATGGAAAATGGCTACAAGGACATAAGGTGGTCATATAAAAAGAAAATACTGACACATAGTTTCTTCTATTATGTGTTTTTATTTGTAATAATTGTATAATGTAAAATTACATGTACATTAATTGCTACAAAAAATGAGGGTTTATGCCTTTCCACTTGCATCTGAAAATACATATTCACATAATTATTTGCTTTTACATAAATGTCCTTGGTAATTAGTTGATTATTTGAATCAGCTGTGTAGTGCTAGGGCAAAAACCAAAAGTTGTTGCCCATGGGGTCCCGAGGACCGAGTTTGGGAAACCCTGCTTAAGGTGTTTCAGATGCCAAGCTTATGATCATGTTGCATCGCAATGTAGGGGGG
Organism: Oncorhynchus keta; assembly: GCF_023373465.1. Classification (NCBI taxonomy): domain Eukaryota; kingdom Metazoa; phylum Chordata; class Actinopteri; order Salmoniformes; family Salmonidae; genus Oncorhynchus; species Oncorhynchus keta. The sequence continues at coordinate 44,477,017 of NC_068439.1, forward strand.
AGATTCCAAGATGTGAGCAGTGTGAAGGTGAGCATGGGGCAAAGGAATGTGTGGTATCAGTGGAAAAAAACTGTGCGTATCAATTGTGGATGTGCCCATGTTTTTGGGGATCAGAAGTGCCCGGTGCAAGAGAGACAGGTTGAGGTTGGAAGGGTCAGAGTAGAACAGAAGGTGTTATATGCTGAGATTAGAGAAGAGATTAGAGGATAATGGGTCAAGGGTGCTATTAGGTGTAGGCTTCCTAGTTATCAACTGTACCACAGAAATGGAATGTAAATCCAGGGAAATAGATGTTGTGTTAGCAGCTGCTGAGAGGCACTTGGGTGTAAAGGGTTTTACTGCAGAAGATTACAAGGTCTGTTGAACGAAAGAGTCTTGTCCTCTCAGGCCATCAGCATGGTGTCGAATCAGTTAAAGTAGTTGAAATGGGGGGGTGATGAAATAGTGGTATATAGGTGTAAGGTTTGTGGTGCCATTTTTTCCTTTCCTCCTTTTTTATTTTTGTATCACAAAATATAACGTGATTGAGAACACATTACCGCACAGTAGGTGGCGGCATGCACAAACAAATGTGCGAACGCGATGATACCAAAAGAAGAAGAAGAAACGGTTTCCGTTTATACAGGAAGTAAATGCTAAACAATTCGCGTGACAAACTGCACCAGACACACGGTTTTAAAGGCGATTTAAATTGTGTCATTTGATTCGTAAATTGTGCGATTTAATATTTGAAGATTAACAACCTTTTAATCTAGAAGATTGTGCATTTGGTGAGTCTTACTAATAATCTCTCAGATCACTTTGTTATGGATGTGAGCAAGTCAAACTAGTAGGCAAGTTGGAGATTTTCAGTGTTGTGCTTGCTTGGTATTAGGCATATTTCTGTTTAAAATGTTATTTAAGATGTTTTACTCCAGAACTCTTTCTTGATAACTTAAGTTATTTATATATTTTGAGTTATGAAAACCATATCTTAAAGCACATACATGCACAATAACATAAGCCAGGCCCCAGACCTGTTTGTACTCCTGTCAACTCCATTGCTCATTGTCAAATCAAACATTTTTTGGGATGACAATACCATAAGGATTTGGCAAGTGCCCAGAAACAGACTGTCACCCAGGCAATAACAATAGTATACTCATCTGTCATCTTCAGTGTCCATTACATTCAAACATGGGTCTCTCATTGAATGTGAATGTGTTCCTCCTCTTCCAGGTGTTTGAACCAACTGGATGTTGAGTGTGCGGGCTCTGTTTAGGATTGGGTTCCTTGTGACATTACGGGCAACCACAGTCCTCTCCCGCAGGAGGGCATGTCCATTGGTCAGTGTGACAAATAGTCTATATAAGGAGTGCTTCAGTGGACAAGTGTCCACCATGGCCCAGTCCATAAAATACCTTGGGTAAGGTGTGTGTGTGTGTGTGTGTGTGTGTGTGTGTGTGTGTGTGTGTGTGTGTGTGTGTGTGTGTGTGTGTGTGTGTGAGATAAATATTTATATCTGTATCCTCAGGCAGGAGGAGGCTCAACAAATTGACGAGGAGTTGTTCTCAGAGTATGGCTTCAGTGTGGACCAGCTGATGGAGCTGGCTGGGCTCAGCTGTGCTACAGCAATCACCAGGGTGAGACTCAGCATTTCCCCCAGGAGTGTCTCTTACAATGACTGGTACTACCCAAGGTGCTGTGAGATGGTGAATGCCACAGCTGTGTGCTGTTCAGCATTGGAAAATCTCAAAGCACAAGTTTATCTCAATTTAGACTGCATAGTGTAGATTAGACATTTCACAATTGGAAATCATGAGGGCTCTATTAGGCTGGTTGAAATGGTTTTAAGCTTGACATGTGCTTTAAGTGTTGCTTTTAGGCTACCTTTTTATTCACCTGTTGCCTTTCTTCTGTTCCAGGCCTACCCCACCAGCTCTCTGGTCAAAGCCAGACCCTCTTTGCTTGTGATTTGTGGCCCAGGTAACAATGGAGGAGATGGCCTGGTCTGTGCCAGACATCTCAAACTCTTTGTGAGTGTTTCATCCTTCTCATCTGCTATGTTTCCAAATATCAAGGCATGCAGCAGATATTAGAGAATTGGTTCTTGTTATAATTAACCCATTTTTCTTAAAGGCATCTATTGCTTTTGGAATCAATGCTGTGTTGTGCTTTTTCTGTAATAGTGACTTTAAATGCTTTGTGTGACTACAGGGTTATGCACCCACCGTACTGTACCCAAAGAGGCCAAACAAACTGTTGTTCCAGGGTCTGACCACCCAGTGTGAGAAGATGGACATCCCTTTCCTAACTGAAATGCCTGAGGTACTAATGACCTCTGGCTCCTGTGTTAACCTCAGAACAAAGTCTATTTGGTTGTTAGGCGTGTGTCCTGACTCCTCGGCTACCTCACATAAGTTTATCTGTGAGTGTCAGTAGTGTTGTATAAAAGGTTGTTGGTGTATTTATCTTGGAGTGTGTATGTGATGCTGTGCAGTTGTTAATTCTGACAGTGACGGAGATGATCCTCTTAGGCAATGGTGGTCGACGAGGCTTACAACCTGGTGATAGACGCCATCTTTGGCTTCAGCTTCAAGGGTGCAGTGCGGGAGCCTTTTGGCTCCATCCTGGATGTGCTGAAGAAGACAACTGTACCCATAGTTAGTATTGACATCCCCTCAGGTGGGTGGGCCCTTAACTCACTTCAATAGAATCTAGAGGGCAGATATAGATGTTTTTCACTGATAAGCTAGTTGAGTAAAAATATCCAGTCTCTACTATATCTCAATCACAAGGTAATAATTGATTTTATATAGTAGAATCTCAAAGTTGGTATAAAAACAATTTTAGCTAAATCTGGCAGTATTTGGGTGTGGTCTTCGACATCTTTAGATGATAGGCAGTACAGAAAGGTAGTATCTTGAGAAGAGGGAGCATAGATGGTACAGAGACCTTCAGACAGACAGGCCACGGAGCTCCTCAATGGGCACTTAGTCGTCTTGGATAGTCGCAGCTCCTCCTCCATAGGTAGGCTGGATCATCCACTACTGAAATGTAGCACCCACCTGGATGATGCTTCGGCAACTGGAAAAGTGGTAGTAAGACCACCCCACCCTCGGCAGTGGTCCAGAAAAGCAACAGACGGAGTGAGCCTCTGCATCCCCTCACACCACAGTCCACTTACCTCTAGGAACTGGGGCAGGGGGCTAAATAGCTAATACTGTTGATCTGGTGTTGCTGCAGTATTCAAATCATATTAGCAGGCTAGCTAGCCAAGCCAAATATAAACTGACTTGCCATTGTCAGTCCTGCATTTCTGTGGGTCACCACCAGATATTTCAATTGATCTAAAATGGCTTGATTAAAAGCCAATTTTTTTGGCAGTATTTTGTTCAGAAAACATCAGGAACGTTATTTGTTGAATCCAGAGGTTCAATACAGTGTGCCTTAAGTCTATTAGCTCGGCCAGAATGTTTCCATTGGGATGAAGATATTCTCCCCTACTGTATATGTCCTCTTCAGGTTGGGATGTGGAGCAGGGCAGCACAGATGGACTCCAGCCAGACATGCTAATCTCCCTGACTGCCCCTAAGAAGTCAGCAAAACACTTCTGTGGACGCTACCACTATCTGGGGGGACGTTTTGTGCCTCCTGCCATGGAGAAGAAGTACCAGCTCAACCTTCCTCTGTACCCCAATACTGACTGTGTGTACCAGCTGCAGTAGTGCCAACCAGGGATATGTATGTATGTATGTATGTATGTATGTATGTATGTATGTATGTATGTATGTATGTATGTATGTATGTATGTATGTATGTATGTATGTATGTATGTATGTATGTATGTATGTATGTGTAAAAAATAAAGATTGGTGGGTAAATGTTGTTCGCAGTGAGTAAAGTAATGCTCCCATGTGTTTGCTTTTACCCTCCGCTACACCACTGGTGTCAGCTGTATATGCGAAAGGCTGTGCAAGTACACTTGGGGTTTGAGAGGTTATCAACGTCAGTGGATCCATTAGGAATTGGATGAGATTTTTATGTACTGTTTGCACAAAAGGTTATATCTAAATGAATGGGTCTTTTGCTGTTTCAGTTTGATTGAAATGTTTTTGCATTCTTATAAGAGTTTGGATGGACAGCTATAATTGCAGTCTGTTATTTAAATATTAAAAATGTTGAGTTTGATATTATAAATGGTCAATCTTAAATTAATTGTATTTGTCATTATTATCACTTAACATTGTAAATTGTATGTATGTGTCTTAATAAAATGTACATCTAGCAAGACCAATCGAGCTGAGAAGACAGTTTATCATAGTCGATCACATTCTATTATAAATACCATTTGAAGTTTAGTATATTTCATGATTGTGCATAATTTATAAGACATACAACAGGGGGAGTGGATGGATGGATTGATTACAGTTTTTTTTTTTCAATCGCATTGGTGCAATTTTCAGTTATGGGGTGAATTTTAAAACTCTTAAACTGATAATACTTGTAATACCCTCTTATGTTCAAAACATTTTATTGTGCATTAATTGGGGTTTCACTCATGAGTCATTCATGCAAAATCTATGTTTTCTGTGAATTACTATGACAACATTTAGTTTTAGTCACCAATACATCAGATAATGCTAACAATTTGTTTGCTATTTTAACAACTAAAAAATACAAGATACAAATGTCAAGACTTCTTTTTGAAGTGCTGAATATAACAAATAGTAGATGGTTTCATTATTCTTATACAATGCATACAGTACCAGTCATCTTGAATTCCAGGTGAAGCTGGTTGAGAGAATGCGTAGGTGTGTCCAAACCTTTGACTGGTACTGTATAGTATGTAGGGCAAATCATCAGAAATGGGGGTATTGTAAAGCAGTTGGCTGTTGTAAAACGTATCACGATGTTGTATACCATTTCTGTCCCTTGCAAGATTGTACAAGATCACCTTTTCTATGTGACTTGTCAACTGATACAGTATCGTCTCTCTCTGCTTGAAATTCATCAGCTTACAGTGTATCAATGAAATGTGGGCTATTCTTAACATGACGCAACGCGGAGTGCCTGGATACAGCCCTTAGCCGTGGTATATTGTAAATATACCACAAACCCCCAAGGTGCCTTTTTGCTATTATAAACTGGTTACCAATGCAACTAGAGCAGTATACGGTCTGACAAACCACAACTTATAAATAGTTTTATACCATGGCATTGTTGAATACTCAAATCAAATTTTATTTGTCACATGACTCGAATACAACGGGTGTAGACCTTACCGTGAAATGCTTCCTTACAAGACCTTAACCAACAATGCAGTTCAAGAAAGAGTTAAGAAAATATTTACTAAATAAACTAAAGTAAAACATGTAATAAAAAGTAACACAATAAAATAATGACGAGGCTAAATACAGGGGATATCGGTACCGAGTCAATGTGCGGGGGTACTGGTTATATTCGAGGTAATTTGTACATGTAGGTAGCGGTAAAGTGACTATGCGTAGATAATAAACAGAGATTAGCAGCAGTGTAATAACAAAGGGTGGGAGTGTTAATGTAAATAGTCCGGGTGGCCATTTGATTAATTGTTCAGCAGTCTTATGGCTTGGGAATAGAAGCTGTTAGGGAGCCTTTTGGACCTCTATTGACTTGGGTGACTGGAGGTTTTGACAATTTTTTGGGGCCTTCCTCTGACAATGTCTAGTATATATATGTCCTGGATGTCAGGAAGTCCTGGATGTCAGTGATGTACTGGGCCATAATAGTTTTTTGGTGATGTTCGGCCCTCCTTTTCCTGTAATCCACAATCAACTCCTTTGTCTTGCTCACGCTGAGGGAAAGGTTGTTGTCTTGGCACCACACAGGTCACTGACCTCCCTATAGGCTGTCTCATCATTGTCGGTGATCAGGCCTATCACCGTTGTGTTGGCGTTGGAGTCGTGCTTGGCCACACAGTCGTGGGTGAACAGGAAGTACAGGAAGGGACTAAGTACATACCCCTGAGGGGCCCCCGTGTTGAGGATCAGCGTGGCAGATGTGTTGTTGCCTACCCTTACCAACTGGAGGGGGTCCATCAGGAAGTCCAAGATCCAGTTGCAGATGGAGGTGTTTAGTCCCATGGTCCTTAGCTTAGTGATGAGCTTTGTGGGCACTATGGTGTTGAACGCTGAGCTGTAGTCAATGAACAGCATTCTCACATAAGTGTTCCTTTTGTCCAGGTGGGAAAGGGCATTGTGGAGTGCGATTGAGATTGCGTCATCAGTGGATCTGTTGGGGCGGTATGCAAATTGGAGAGGGTCTAGCATTTCCGGCATGATGGTGTTGATGTGAGCCATGACCAGCCTTACAAAGCACTTTATGGCTACCGACGTGAGTGCTATGGGCGGTAGTCATTTAGGAAGGTTACCTTCACTTTCTTGGACATAGGGATTATGGTGGTCTGCTTGAAACATGTAGGAATTACAGACTCGGTAAAGCAGATGTTGAAAATGTCACTAAAGACACTTTCCCGTTGATACGTGCATGCTCTGAGTACATGTCCTGGTAATCCGTCTGGCCTAACGGCTTTGTGAATGGTGACGTGTTTAAAGGTCTTTCTCATATCGGCTACGGAGAGTGTGATCACACAGTCGTCTGGAACAGCTGGTGCTCTCATGCATGCTTCTGTGTTGCTTGCCTCAAAGTGAGATTAAAAGGCGTTTAGCCCGTCTGGTAGGCTCGCGTCACTGGACAGCTCGTGGCTAGGTTTCCCTTTGTAGTCCGTAATATTTTGCAAGCCCTGCCACATCTGACGAGCGTCAGAGTCAGTGTAGGTAGGATTCAATCTTAGTCCTTTGTTGACACTTTGCCTGTTTGATGGTTCTTCTGAGGGCATAGCAGGATTTCTTATAAGCATCCAGATTAGTCTCCCGCTCCTTCATGCAACTCTAGCATGCGAATGTTGCCTGTTATCTATTTCTTCTGGTTGGGATATGTACGTACGATCACTGTAGGGACTATGTCGTCGATGCACTTATTGATGAAGCTGGTGACTGAGGTGGTATACTCCTTAATGCCATTGGATGAATCCCAGAACATATTCAAGTCTGTGCTAGCAAAACAGTCCTGTAGAATACTCCTTTTTAATGAAGGGCATTCTAGAGCATCTTATTATTTCTCTACAACGCACGGTAAATTTGCATGGTAGAATTCAATGGATATTGTACATTTTTACATGTTTTGTTTGAGGTACTTTTGAAAGCAAAAGCTGAATTGAAGTATTGGTATTGTTGAATTCAGGGGCGCAACTTTTGCCCCCCCCCCCCAGTTTTATCATTGGAGTGTGTGCGTGTGCTGGTGACGGTGTGTGGTAAACCATATGGCAAAAATATTCTTTATTTAGCATGTACTACTCTTAGACACAATTCACTCCCATATGGTATTATATGATTGGTCTCTCTCCCATAACCATGTACAATTATCCTGGTACCGTTAATAGACCAATGTCCAATCAACATATGTAATAGCTGTTTCACCTTAAGAGTGTTCCTGTTAACCTTTCTAAATGTAATATTGACTTCTATCAGTCCTGAAAGCAAGAATTCTATTCAAGATACATCAGATAATACAGTATTCCATTAAGTGAAATCGACCCCATCTAAAATATACAATCCCAGAGTCCCTTTCCAGTAATCCTATCAGTTTAACCTGTTGCATTAGTTTAGTAAAATACAGAATGGTTGTTTAACAAATGTAGAACCTTCAAAAAGTTGGTGCTGCCTTGTCAGCTTGATAGCCAATACTTAATTTATTCTACTTTTATTACTGGACACTGTTCCACGTAATGGAAACAGATTATAATTTCTAGAATACATTAACTTCCTGCTCAAATTCACTGGTGTTACCTATCTATAAAAACAAACAACAGTAATGTTTCTCATACCTCTACTTCAAATATTCCACTACCTGCTTGCTTTCAACCGCAGCTAATCTTTTTTACAATCTCAAGGCAACCTTTTACAACCTTTTACTCATCATATGACCTCGTATTGAAACCTCAGTTTTTCAAATTACTAAAATATTGCATCATTAGAGTGCAATAAAAAGACACTAATAACATATTACCATTCACATACTGTCAACACTCATTACGTTTACATCAATTCTCTATATATTATATTTAGACTATATTTTTATCACTAACCACTGCTTCACACTCATTAAACATGTATTATTTTAAGATTAACCTGTAATGCGCCAAATGTAGAAAATATATCAGCCAATTCTTAAAGGAGTAACTCTCCTTTATTACCTTCCCTAGTCTACATTTCTTCCCGTAAACTGAGAAAGCTCTCTACAATCTCAACCATACTCCACCTCTCTTTTCGCTAACATTTATGTTACCAGGTGAATTTTTTATTTAAATTATAGCAATTTGAATGACTCTTATCTCTTCCTCCCTTACGTCAATTCAATGAATCTATTTTAGAATAAAACGAAATAAAGACTCACGAGTTTTAAAACTACTAAGGTTTTCTTGAGTTGCATCATTCTCGAAATCCCAAAATGTTTTCTCTTGTTTCGCCAGTAGTACTTTACCATAGCTAAAATTCCCTGTGTCCCTGCTCTACCACATAGTTTACATATAGTATCAACACAGAACCCCCAAATGTACACCCTTTAACGATTTTTTGATTGCGGAGTGATACAAAGTTTGTCTATTTTTACACATCATTCGTGCTCTCGCCAATATATACTGCCCATTTTAATATGTTACCTAATATCCACTGTCTTTGATTCTCACAAGGTTATTCAACCCAAAAATCGGCTACTGAACAGGGTTGATCCAAACATCAACTTCAATACGCTAGTATATTGAGCTTTTGATTCTGGTTTTATGTAATTGTGCCAATTCACAATTGCCTCCCTGAATTCTTTATTTGATTTGAATTCTCCGTTAGCAGGGAAATGTTGCCCAATATTATCCAGCTTGCTCAATTATTTCCATATTCGAGCCGAATTGGTATAGATTTTTTGCGCTTCTTTCAGCGACTTATTAAAATAACTATTTCCCAAGCCTCCCTATTTTCCTGTGATATTCGTATTTATTCTTGGTCTGGTTTTGTTTTATTGTGCTATTCACTTTATTTAACCACTCTATTTCTCTTGTTCTTAGATTTCTCCCTACAGGTCCAGGGCTAAACATTTTTAACGGTCTGTTTAAGCCCTGAATGACTCGACCACACCCTATTCCCTCCTATTTATATCCACATAATTTTTATTTCTCTGATTATTGTACTCGGTCTATTTGTTATTGCCCCTGTCTCTAAGTTTTTATAATTGTTCTCTTTTTGAGTATATTCTTACTTCAAATGTTTCAATTTCTATATACTCTTCTATCTTGCAACACAGTATGCAATTTTTAATGGCCTCACTGGGCAATCGCTGATGTCGTCTTGACATTTATTACTACCTTACTATAATGTTCATATATATATATATTTTTTATCCAGACTGTTCAAACTACTAGTATTTATATTACTTCAACAGTCTCTCTCATACCATTTACATCCACCTCCCCTAGTGCAGATCCAGATGCGTCCTCCCTACCAGTTACACTTTATTAAGCAACGGTTCCGGAGAGGTGCTCAATCCCTTCCCCACCAACAGCAGAGAACTTTCACACTCACTTTTATACACCTCTTACACTTTCCTACGTGATCTGATTTACAAGGGTTTTACTTGTAACAATACATTTACTCTAGGGCGGTAACCACAGATTTATTTATCTGTCTGAGCAGTCCCCTATCAAACAATTTACAAGGCGGTAACCACAGATATATATACCTGTCTGTGCAGTCCCTTATCAATGAAATTAGAAATCATGTTATTCAAGCATGCAGATAGACAGTTGCCACTTTGAACTAGATTGAACAGAACAGTCAATAGGGCAGACACACGCCGTGGCATCCCTTAAAGGAAAAGACAAACAGAAACTTAGAAATGTAAATGAGAGCAGCAAACAGCTCAAGGAAATTCAGGAAAACATAGCTAAAATGCTTTCAATGCTCACCAAAACAAAGAAACTGTTACAATCTGTTGTTAAAAAGTTGATTTGTTTGAAAAGAAAGTAGAGTCTATTGAGTCATATACAGTATGCATATACAGGGTGTGTGGATGAACAAGACAACAAAATTGGCCTTCCGGAAACAAAAGTGCAAACTTCAGAAGATGAACTGGATCAGCTAGAAAACATGAACATACTGTCTTTACCGTAGGATGAGGAAAAAGGGGACCTTTCCAGCTATGTGATCAAGCTGATATCGGAGGAGCTTGGCGTGGATGTGTCGCCGGAGGATCTGGAGAAATGCGATTGGATTGGCGTGAAACAGAATAACGCTAAATACACTTGCATGGTAATCTTTAAGATGTGGAACTTTCAGACCATAGTCAACATTCTGAGGGCACAGGGGGGGAAAGGAGATTAAGGTCCAGGACCAGTCCATTCAAATTTGTCTAGAACCTATCTGCTAGACTGAGGAAAAAACTCCAGCAATTAATTCCGATCAGACACTCACTGGAGGAAAAAGGGATCAAGTCTCAACTCAGATTCCCAGCAGTCCTATGGGTATGGGGGAACACAGAGAATGGAGTTCACAAGCACATTGATTTCATTGTATATCCCACCAGGGGCAAACCTGGTGTTTTTAGATAGCTTGAATTCTATATTAGTTCAAATCAAGGCAGGAACTATTATTTTACCTAAATCACATGTTTGATAAGATTAACAGACGTAGTAATAAAAATAATATTTAGAGAGCCTCCAAAGACACTGAAAAATGTCATCTCTATTCCCAACTACAAAATACTAGTAATTTGTTTCTCAAAGTAAGAAAAGCTATGCAAGAATTGACAAAAAAAAAATGTATTAACTGGATTCAAAAATGTTTGATATAGAAATATCAGATCATTCTCTGGCATCATGCTTAATTACACCAAGACAAAATAAATTTAGCGACAGAATTTGAGGAACAAACAGAGTGCATCTTCTGGACCCGAATTTTATTAAATATGTCAACTAAATGTTTTTATTCTTTACCTTCACAAATGTAGACATAGAAAAGCCGACCCCCGATATAATTTGGGGTGTCTTTAAGGCGAACTTTAGGGGAATGATAATCTCATCCTCTGATAGTTAAATATGATTTAGAAATAAAAAATAAACATTTTAAATAACTCACTATCTTTACAAGGCAAAGATGAACATACAATGTCTGAACTACTGCTGAAGAGAGCCATGTTAAACTCAAATAAAGCATACTACTTAATGACAAATAAACCTGGTAAATATCTCACAGCTCTCACAAAATGAATACATGCTAAACCAGTTAGAGGTAATTAGAAACCATGCGATTAATGACCATTTTAAATGTTTCTATGAACACTGACATTATATAAATCAGAATTAAACAGTGGATGGACCTTAGTCTCAACTCTGAAGCAACTTTCAGAAGACAAAATACATTATAAAAACAGAAATCACTCAAGAAATGTTAGATACTGTTAAAACATTCACACGGGGAATTCTATTCAACATTTTGGGACAAAGTAGCCACCCTATTTACACAAATGGAAACACATGTCACTTCATTCAGTACTTCATAGTTCCATGTATAAAACAGTTATTTCATTTATATTAAATCCAGGAAAATCTAGAGTCCCCTGCTTATTATAGACCCATACATGTAATAAATTGTGACAAAATAATAACAAAGCTTTTAAGCAATAGAATGGCAAAAGTATTACCAGACTTGATACATAAACAGGGTTTATTAAAAATAAAAACAATACACTTAAAAATGCCAGTTTAATACAAAAAAAAAGATTTATCAATGATGTCTGTTGATGCTGAAAAGGCTTTCGAGCGTCTTGAATGGCTTTTTCCATTTTAAACTTTGGAAGCTTTCAAATTTCCAGCTAAAATAATACAATATAACAAAATAACAAATAATAAATTATCTGATGAAATTGCTTTATAGAAGGGCACAAGACAGGGATGTCTTAAGCAGGGATGGGATGTGTAACAGTTTTCTTTAGGTGAAGTAGAGGCGGACCAAAATGCAGCGTGGTTGTTATTCATTGTCCTTTAATAAAGAAACTGTGCACGAATAAACGTGGAAAATCAAAAACAGCCCTATCTGGTGCAAAACACAGAGACAGGAACAATCACCCACCAACACAGTGAAACCCAGGCTACCTAAATATGGTTCCCAATCAGAGACAATGACTAACACCTGCCTCTGATTGAGAACCATATCAGGCCAGACATAGAAATAGACAAACAAGACATCCAACATAGAATGCCCACTCAGATCACACCCTGACCAACCAAAACATAGAAACATACAAAGCAAACTATGGTCAGGGTGTGACAGGATGTCTTAGCATTAAACATTTATGGAAATGTAGCTAATTTAGATGACAGGGATGTCTTAGAAGATCCTCTACTCCAACAGTTAATCCACACATAAAACGGTCAACCGAATTGTTTCTAGTTATTTCTCCTCCTTCCAGGCTTTTTCATCTTTGAACTTACATGGTGATTGGCATCTAAACTTTCAGAGTATTACTACGCCTACCGGCAAAACAGTTTGTCTTTCAATTACCCACATGGGTATAACCAATGAGGGGATGGCACGTGGGTACCTGCTTCAATAAACCAATGAGGAGATGGGAGAGGCAGGACTTGCTGCACGATCTGCGTCAGAAATAGAAAGGACTTCTATTTTAGCCCTTGGCAACGCAGGCACTCCTTGACGTGCACGAGTAGTGTAGGTGCAATAATTGAATAACAAAGATTCCTACATTTATTTTGCAACGCTCGCACACACGACGCGAGTGGTGTGGTCAGCCTGTTAGGCATGCTGCAAGGAGACATGAGGACTGCAGATGTGGCCAGGGCAATAAATTGCAAAGTACGTACTGTGAGACGCCTAAGATAGCGCTACAGGCAGACCATGTGTATCAACACCTGCACAGGATCGGTACATCCAATTATCACACCTGCGGGACAGGTACAGGATGGCAACAACTGCCCGAGTTACACCAGGGACGCACAATCGCTCAATCAGTGCTCAGACTGTCCGCAATAGGCTGAGAGAGGCTGGACTGAGGGCTTGTATGCCTGTCCTCACCAGACATCACCAGCAACAATGTCACCTATGGGCACAATACCACCTTTGCTGGATCAGACAGGACTGGCAAAAAGTGCTCTTCACTAACGAGTCACGGTTTTGTCTCACCAGGGGCGATGGGCAGATTTGTGTTTTATCGTTGAAGGAATGAGCATTACACTGAGGACTGTACTTTGGAGCGGGATTGATTTGGAGGTGGAGGGTCCGTCATGGTCTGGGGGGGTGTGTCACAGCATCATCGGACTGAACTTGTTGTCATTACAGGTAACCTCAACGCTGTGCGTTACAGGGAAGACATCCTCCTCCCTCATGTGGTACCATTCCTGCAGGCTCATCCTGACATGACCCTCCAGCATGACAATGCAACCAGCCATACTGCTCGTTCTGTGCATGATTTCCTGCAAGACAGGAATGTCAGTCTTCTGCCATGGCCAGCGAAGAGGCCGGCTCTCAATCTCATTGAGCACGTCTGGGACCTGTTGGATCGGAGGGTGAGGGCTAGGGCCACCCCCCCCAGAAACTTGCAGGTGCCTTGGTGGAAGAGTGGGGTAACATCTCACAGCAAGAACTGGCAAATCTGGTGCAGTACATCAGGATGAGATGCACTGCAGTACTTAATGCAGCTGGTGGCCACACCAGATACTGACTGTTACTTTTGAGCCTCCCCCCCTTTGTTCAGGGACACATTATTCAATTTCTGTTAGTCACATGTCTGTGGAACCTGTTCAGTTTATGTCTCAGTAATTGAATCTTGTTATGTTCATACAAATATTTACACATGTTAAGATGAAAATAAACGCAGTTGACAGTGAGAGGACGTTTCTTTTTTTGCTGAGTTTATATGGTTGTGGTGGGAACATGTGGGTCTGAGCAGGTGTGATGTCATTGATATTGGTTGAATTTGTGTGTCTGTTGATTGTCTTTTGTTTGAGAAAGTAAAACATTTCTTAAAAAATACACTACCAGTAAAGTTTGGACCCACTTTACCATTCAAGGAGGAATCACGTAGGAACCAAAAAAGTGTTAAACAAAGCTAAATATATTTTATATTTATATTTTTCAAAGTAGCCACCCTTTACCTTGATGACAGCTTTGCACACTCTTGGCATTCTCTCAACCAGCTTCATGAGGTATTCACCTGGAATGCATTTCAATTAACAGGTGTGCTTTGTTAAAAGTTAATATTTGTGGAATTTCTTTCCATCTTAATGCGTTTGAGCCAAACAGTGACAAGGTAGGGGTGGTATACAGAAGATAGCCATATTTGGTAAAATACACATATTTATGTCCATATTATGGCAAGAACAGCTCAAATAAGCAAAGGGAAATTACAGTCAATTATTGCTTTAAGACATGAAAAATGTCAAGAACCTTCTTCAAGTGTAGTCGCAAAAACCATCAAGCGCTATGATGAAACTGTCTCTCATGAAGACTGCCACAGAAACAGAAGACCCAGAAAAGGAAGACCCTTGCAGCTTACCTATAAAATGGGCTGATGGTGAAGTAGACATACTCGGTATTCATATCACAAAATATTGAAATAAGCTCTCCACAATGAATTTCAATAGAAAACTTGTAAAAATAGTCAAGGTCCTGCAACCATGGAGAGGTAAATACCTGTCTATTTATGGAAAAATTTCCCTGATTAACTCCTTAGTCATATCTCAGTTTACTCACTTACTTATGGCGCTGCCTACTCCTGATGATTCGTTTTTCAAATCATATGAGCAAAAAATATTTAGCTTTATCTGGGACGCTAAACCAGACAAAATAAAATGAGCCTATCTATACAATGAATATGAATTGGGTGGGTTGAGATGATTCAATATAAAAGCACTAAACCTCTCTCTAAAAGCTTCACTCATTCAAAAGTGTTTTATTTGAACCCTAAATGGTTCTCAAGTAGATTAATAAGAAAAGCTCATCCATTGTTTAAAAATGGCCTTTTTGCCATTGTGCAGATTGCCATGTCTCATTTCGATTAATTGAAAATGATACTTTTTTCAAAGTATCTGTCTTTTTCAAACAAGCATTGCAGAGCTGGCTACAATTTAAATTTCATCCCCCTGAAAAGATAGAACAAATATTACAACAAATATTATGGCTGAACTCAAATGTGCTGGTTGATAAAATACCTGTATTTATAGGAAAGATGTTTGAAAATGGTATTTCGTTCTTAAATGATATTGTAAATTGTAATGGTAGAGTTATGTCCTTCATGGAGTTATCAGAATTGTATGGGAAGGTCTGCTCAATCCAAGAGTACAACCAATTGATTACAGCATTACCCCAAAAATGGAGGAGGCAGGTGGCAGCGGGAGGGGGTAGGGAACTGGTCTGTCTGCCCAATATAAAGGATCAAAACTGTCGGATGAATAAAAAATAAAATAAATAGGAAAGTATACCAGTTTCATTTGAGGACCAGGATGTTGACAACTGTGAGATTTTTTATGTAAAATTCCATGTATGAGTTGATATATAAAACAACGCAAGATTCAAGACTTTGTGCTTTTCAGCTAAAATTATTATATAGAATTTTTGCCACCAACATTTGAATATTTGGGGCATAAAATCATCGAAGCTCTGCAGATTTTGTTGTGAGGATCAATATATATCAATATCAATATACCATTTATTTTGGTATTGCCCTCAGGTAGCCTGTTTTTGGTCTCAGATTCAGGAATGGCTGAAAATGCATAGCATTGATCTAAAATCGACCCTAGAAATAGTACTGTTAGGAGATCTGGAGAGACCGGGTCAGTCAATTACTAATATACTAATATTCTTAGTAAAATTATTTATCTTCAACACGCAATCTGTAGATTCTATTCAATTAGATAGATTGCAATTGTACGTTAACCTGTTACTCCTACCCCCTACTTTTTCGAACATTCTGTTAAAAATCGCGCAACATTTCAGCGCCCTGCTACTCATGCCAGGAATATAGTATATGCATATGATTAGTATGTGTGGATAGAAAACACTCAGACGTTTATAAAACTGGTTAAATCACTGCTGTGACTATAACAGAACGTGCGTTTCATCGAAAAGTGCAGGAAAATCTGATCACTGAAAATGGGAAAATATATCCATGCGCCACTTCAACCCATTGTTAAACGTGAACCACATTAAATGGGGCCGAGGTTGCAATACCTACAGCTCCACACGATGTCAACAGTCTTGTCATTTGCCTACGATTTGTTTCTTGGTCAAACAGACACTAGGCAGCGCAGTTCTTCCGGTCTCCGACCGGATATTTTGGTTGAGATTTACCCGGACATTATTTCCAGACGTACAGCTATAGAATATACATCGCCTCGTGATCAATTTGATCGCTTATTAACGTTTACTAATACCTAAAGTTGCATTACAAAAGTATTTTGAAGTGTTTTGTGAAAGTTTATCGTCAACTTTTTTAATTTAAAAAAATGACGTTACGTTATAAAACGCTATTTTTTTCCTTGATCACACAGACTTCATAGATCGATATCTAGGCTATATATGGACCGATTTAATCGAAAAAAAGACCCAATAGTGATGTTTATGGGACATCTAGGAGTGTCAACAAAGAAGATGGTCAAAGGTAATGAATGTTTTATATTTTATTTGTGCGTTTTGTGTAGCGCCGACTATGCTAATTATTTTGTTTACGTCCCCTGCGGGTCTTTTGGGGTGTTACATGCTATCAGATAATAGCTTCTCATGCTTTCGCCGAAAAGCATTTAAAAAATCTGACTTGTTGCCTGGATTCACAACGAGTGTAGCTTTAATTCAGTACCCTGCATGTGTATTTTAATGAACGTTTGAGTTTTAACGAGTGCTATTAGCATTTAGCGTAGCGCATTTGCATTTCCAGATGCGTGTCGGGTAAGAGCAAGAGGTTAAACATCATAGCATAGTTGAAAGATATGTGTTGCGTAGAAACACGAAGTGGGTGGCCAGCAGAGATAGATGGGATGGGCTGAGGGAAGCTGAGGGTTGGGATGTGGAATTGGAGACAAGTGGGAGTGGAGTTGCTGTGTGAGAGAGAGAATGATGGTCAAAAGATAAAGGAGAAAAAAAAGTCCAAATAAAACATAATAAAAGTACATTTTAATGACACTAAGTGGCAGTGTTTTTACAACGCCCGTTTGCCTGAGGCTGATGCCGTGCAGGTGTTTGTACACATGCATATACACACACTCTCATTAAAATAAACACATACAAGAACACGCACATACATGTAATAGTGCCAGACATGCACACAAACATATAAAGTAGGCATTGCTGTTATGATTTCAGTTGTCCTTGGTGTCCTTTGTTTTAAATGTATTAGTTTGTTTAAAAAAGTGCATTGTTGTTTGCTATTTTCTTCTGTCTTTTCCTTTGATCTCTTTAGTTGGTTGTTGGTGCATTGGGGGGTTCTTGGGGGTGGGGAATGGAATTAATTGGATTTGAAAAAAAAAATATTCTGGGTGGGGCTGTCGGAGGGGCAAAAAGACAGCTATTGGGGAACTGTGGGGGGATCTTGGAGGAATCAGTTTTCACAGGACGGTGATCGTGAAAAAGGAAACAATGACATTTTATGTCACTATCATGCACACGCACCCTCACACATAAGGATGGCTCTGTTGCGGAAAGACTGATACATGTTTGATATTGTCTTGATGTTGTATTGTTTGTCCTTCATGTTCTAATACCTTAATGTTACCTCTTCTTCGTGTCTTTTGTAATAAATAATTATAAAAAATCTCATTAAAAAAAGACCCAGTGTTACCTCTGCTAAGTTCATGAGAGTTAACTGCATCTCATAAATTGCATCCCAAAAGAATGCTTTACAGATTTCAAGTAACAGACACAACTGTTCAGAGGTATTGTGTGAATCAGGTCTTCATGGTAGAATTTCAGCAAAGAAACCACCACTAAAGGACACCAATAAGAAGAAGACTTGCTTGGGCCAAGAAACACGAGCAATGGACATTAGACTGGTGGAAATCTGTCCTTTGGTCTGATGAGTCCAAATTTGAGATTATTGCTTCCAACCGCCATGTCTTTGTGAGACGCCGAGTAGGTGAACGGATGATCTCCGCATGTGTGGTTCCCACCGTAGAGCACGGTGGTGTGATGGTGCTTTGTGGTTGACACTGTCAGTGATCTATTTAGAATTTAAAACACACTTAACCAGCATGGCTGTCACAGCATTCTGCAGCGATACGCCTTCTCATCTGTTTTGCGCTTAGTGGGACTATCATTTGTTTTTCAACAGGACAATGACCCAACACACCTCCAGGCTGTGTAAGGGCAAATTGATCAAGGAGAGTGATGGAGTGCTGCATCAGATGACCTGGCCTCCACAATCACCCGACCTCTACCCAATTGAGATGGTTTGGGATGAGTTGGACCTTAGAGTGAAGGAAAAGCAGCTGTATATTTAAGTTATGATGGGCAAGGTTGTGATTTATTTCAGCAGTTTTTGTGACAAAACCATCATAGTGTTGAAAATGCAATCAAAACCCATTTAACTTTTTCTTAAAATGTGCACTACGTCATCAGGCACAGCCTTTTATCTGCAACAAGTCTGTTTGATGGAAACACTTTTTGTGGGAAAATGTGCGTATTTTTTTTTTTTTTAAGTATTTGAATTAAAAACGTTATTTTGGTTAATTTATTCACATTATTTCATCCTTCCACTAGATATGGTCCCAACATAAATCTAGGGTTGCTACCCAAGCCGGCTGGTCGTTCATTCTGTTCGTTCGTTTGCCAGCGACGTGACCCAGTCATTCAGTCTTATTGTTCTGTATTTATGGACGCGACCCAGTCGTTCAGTCTTTTTGTTCTGTATTTATGGACGCGACCCAGTCATTCGTTCTAAATGTTCCATTGCCATACTGTCTGGCAACATTCTTATCACTTGCTTGCTAACTAGCCAACTACGGCTAACTTACAGTCACGTCAAACATTAAACAGAATAACAGGAGCTGCATTTGCATTTGTTTAAGCTGTTTTCTAGTGACAATTATTTGGATACATGCATAACAATGAGCTAATGAGGAGCGATTTCACCTGGCATTAAAACATCTGCACTGAGTCTGTAAAGAATGCAAACTAGGTGCACTTTGTTTTGTTTGACCTTTTTTCAATTTACATTTCTTTGCATATATTCATAAAAATGATGCCAGTTGATTTATGATTTCGACTGGCTTGAGAAACGCTGCCTGCCTTTCACATCCCCCTACACATTCATTACTATGGGACAGCTCGAAATTGAATTTGACAATTGAAACAACGTTGCAATTTTCGGAAAGACAGACAGCAAGGTTTAAATAAATCTCGGCTGTTGAAATCTCCAATTCGCATACCGCTCCAACAGATCTACAGATGACGCAATCTCAATCGCACTCCACACTGCCCTTTCCCACCTGGACAAAAGGAACACCTATGTGAGAATGCTGTTCATTGACTACAGCTCAGCGTTCAACACCACAGTGCCCACAAAGCTCATCACTAAGCTAAGGACCCTGGAACCAAACACCTTCCTCTGCAACTGGATCTTTGACTTCCTGACAGACCGCCCCCAGGTGTTAAGGGTAGGCAACAACACATCTGCCAACACTGGGGCCCCTCATGGGTGCTTAGTCCCCTCCTGTACTCCCTGTTCAACCACAACTGTGTGGCCAAGCAAAACTCCAACACCATCATTAAGTTTTCTGATGACACAACAGTGTCTGCTGACAGTGCCTGATCACCGACAATGATGAGAGCCTATAGGGAGGTCAGAGACCTGGCAGTGTGGTGCCAGACAACAACCTCTCCCTCAAAGTGTGCAAGACAAAGGAGATGATCGTGGACTACAGGAAAAGTGGAGACGGTTGAGAGTTTCAAGTTCCTTGGTGTCCACATCACCAACAAACAATCATGGTCCAAACACACCAAGACAGTTGTGAAGAGGGCACGACAACACCTTTCCCCCCCCAGGAGACTGAAAAGATTAGGCATGGGTCCCCAGATCCTCAAAAAGTTCTACAGCTGCACCATTGAGGGTGTCCTGACCAGTTGCATCACCAGCTGGCATGGCAACTGCTCGGCATCTGACCGTAAGGCGCTACAGAGTGTAGTGCGTACGGCCCAGTACATCACTGGGGCCAAGCTTCCTGACATCCAGGACCTATATACTAGGCGTCAGAGGAAGGCAAAGAAATTGTCAAAGACTCCAGTCACCCAAGTCATAGACTGTTCTCTCTTCTCCTGCACAGCAAGCACTACCAGAGCACCAAGTCTAGGACTAAAAGGCTCCTTAACAGCTTCTATCCCCAAGCCATAAGACTGCTAAACAACTAAACTAATCAAATGGCCACCCAGACTATTTACATTGACCCCCCTTGTTTTTACACTGCTGATACTCACTGTTTACCATCTATGCATATTCACTTTACAAATTCTCTCGACTCTGTACCAGTACCCCCTGTATATAGCCTCGTTATTGTTAAGTACATTTGTCTTACTTTTTGACTGATTCAATTTATTTTTATTTTAGTTTTTTTAGTAAATATTTTATTACCTCTATTTCTTGAACTGAATTTTTGGTTAAGGGCTTGTAAGTAAGCATTTCACGGTAAGGTCTACACAGGTTGTATTTGCCGCATGTGACAATTTAAATAAAATGTTATTCTAAAATAAATGTGAGATAATGTCTAGATGGCTGGGTTGATGAAAGTGGATTGCAGTGTCCTTGTACAGGTTGATCTACTCTGTGGCATTCTTTCCCCTATATAGTGCACTACAGTACATTTGACCTTATAGTGCACTACATAATGCATATGGTGCCATTTGGGACAGACCTAGCTGCAAACTATGAAAATAAGACATGACACCTTTTTTCTCTTGCATTTTGCAGGAGAGACCGCTTGTGTTCCCTGTATTTGCCCTGCATACACTTTCAATTAATATTCAGTAATTTCTTCCAATATTCCTGGGAAGCAAACCACCACAGTTATGGCATTATGTTAGTTATCCAATATGACCCTGATAACTTCTTGTTCAAACCATATCTGTGCAAACAGAGTTTGTGACTCAAATACATTCACAAGACAGCCCATTAGATAAATTGGCTCATTTAAATATACAAAATGTACACAGACTCACATCACATGTTTGTGCCCTCTTTTGCAATATCAATAGCATGATGGGATAGTCATTTAAATAAATAATAAACAAATGTCCCTCGTAGAATAATTGTTCACAAACAGGTACATTTACATGGATCGGAGTGTTAATGGATTACACATGGACCATTATGAGCACAATCTATTTCTCAAGTGCTGTGGGCCCTATATTCCACCTGTTTACCTCATTTCGCTTCAGCTAAACCTGTCGCTGGCTTCCTCCTTAAAGTTGTGACTAACCAGAGTCCTTGACTGAGAGCCTAACTCAGCCCCAGCCCCTAACAGCCCACTCATCCCAGACTCTGCCTCCCCCTGAAAGTCTGCCTGCTCCACTTTCACCTGCCCGCCTTGTGAGAGAAACCCCTCCCCGAACCCATAAGCATAACCATCGTCCATGTCGGCAGCCGCTCTGGTGTTACTACTGGCAGCAGCGCCATCACAACTGACGGCCAGTCTCTCACAGCGGGCCTGGTGGCGCAGGAAACTGTCCCTCCAGATTACCTTCTTCCCACACAGGCCACACTCATAAGGCCGCAGCCCACCATGGGTCTTCAGGTGCTTGGTCAGGTGGTGCTTCATCTTGAAGCTCTTGGTGCACACAGGGCAGGCGAAGGGCCGCAGGTTGAGGTGCTGCATCTTGACGTGGCGGTCACGCATGCTCTTCAGGGTGTAGGCCTTCCCACAGTGGCAGAAGTGCACTTTGCCCGTGTAAGGGGCCCCAGCAAGGGAGAGGGAGGAGGAAGAGGGGATGGGGGGTGAGGAGGAAGGCAGGAATGGAGCAGGGGATGGGGACAGGTGGCAGCTGGAGGTTGGGGTACCACCACCATGGGTCATGTCTGCCCCAGAGGGCCAGTTCAACTCTTGGGCCCCCAGGATAAAGTCATTGTCATCAGGAGAGTCAGGTACTAAGGGTCTCTGAGAAACTTGCCCGGTGCCATCCTCAATCTCATCATAGGTGCCCCTTCCAAAAGCACCATCTGCAAATCGGCCAAAGTCCACTTCCTCCTCATCTTCTTCGTCGTCGTCTTCTCTTCTGTAGTATTCCTCTCCAGCTTGCGGCCTAGCTACTTGCTGAGACCAGGGACCGGCCTGCCACTGCATCCGGGATGAGGGTGTAGGAGCTGGGCAGGATGGGCCAGGAATCACATCATCTGGATCCACAACATGGGGAGAAGTCAGGGCTAAGCTTCTCCCCAGCGGTCTCTCCTCTCCTTTCTTCTGCAGTTCCCCTGAGCTCTTTTTCCCCTCTGGCTGTCCTCCCTCTTCAACTTGGTGTACACTAGTGTGGAAGTCTCCTGGAGAAATACAAAACAGAGAGATGTACAATGTACAAAAGACATACACATAGATAATTATATAATGGTACAGGGATGTGTGCTTATCACATATTGGTGCTTATCATCTCATAAATAGGAGACAATTGTTTAAAATTATCAGCAGTTGAAACAATAAAGCATATTCCCTGCCCTGGTTTGGGTAAAAAGCTGATGGATGGGGCTAGATAAATGTAACCACTCTCAAAAAACACAACATAGCTATGGGTGCATCCATGATTTAAAATTATAGCCTCAACATGGTCCTCCTTTTTGTAGTAGTTTTAACCAAGGTACTCTTCATATAATTAATTAAAATGCCTTTATTTGTATGGCATGTTCAATAGAAACAAAGTTTTAAAAATCCAGCGTGTTTCGGCTGCATGGCCTTCGGGAGTACAAGGGAGTACAAAGAAATAATACAATGTTCTCTTTAGAACAGCTTTTCCAATTAGCCCTAGTTAGAAGAGGGAGTGGTTACACGATTGATTGGACACACCTAGTAAGCAATACTATACACATTAAAAAGTGAAATACTGTAGCTATGTTACCATACAAATACAACTCCAAGCTATAAGTATCAGAACACTTAGAGAGGTAGTTCTAAACTTAAATATGACTGGGAGAAGTGTCAAGAATAAGAAAGCAATATATTCCATAGTACACAAGAACACAGCAAAACATGAACAACAGTCTAAACACAGCTGAGGGCAAAGGAGCGAAATGTCCACTAGATGACAGCAAATGGACCCATCACGACCCTACAGGAAGGGTGATAAATCCATATCTTAATTTAAACCAGGATACTTAGTGGCCTGTAGTTTGTAAATCCAAAAATGTTCCCTTTGGTTTAACTGTTTAAGACGGTTCCCTTTTCTAATAGAGGCCGGAACATGATAAATACCCATAGCTTGTAGGGAGGCAGGGTTGCCATGGTGTAAGGACTTGTAGTGCCTTGCCATGGGGTAGTCTTCATTGCCTACAGTGCAAGTCGTTCTACATACTCTTTCTAATGGTTAAAACTACAGTTGAAGTCAGAAGTTTACATACACTTAGGTTGGAGTCATTAAAACTCCTTTTTCAACCACTCCACAAATTTCTTGTTAAACTATAGTTTTGGCCAGTCGGTTAGGACATCTACTTTGTGCTTGACACAAGTAATTTTTCCAACAATTGTTCACAGAGATTGTTTCACTTAGAATTCACTGTACAACAATTCCAGTGGGTCAGAAGTTTACATACACTAAGTTGACTGTGCCTTCAAACAGCTTGGAAAAATCCAGAAAATGATGTCATGGCTTTAGAAGTGTCTGATATGCTAATTGACATCATTTGTCTCCTGTGGATGTATTTCAAGGCCTACCTTCAAAATCAGTGCCTCTTTGCTTGACATCATGGGAAAAATCAAAAGAAATCAGCCAATACCTTAGAAAAATAATTGTAGACCTCCACAAGTCTGGTTCATCCTTGGGAGCAATTTCCAAATGCCAGAAGGTACCACGTTCATCTGTACAAACAATAGTACGCAAGTATAAACACCATGGGACCACGCAGCCATCATACCGCTCAGCAAGGAGACACATTCTGTCTCCTAGAGATAAATGTACTTTGGTGCAAAAGTGCAAATCAATCCCAGAACAGCAGCAAAGGACCTTGTGAAGATGCTGGAGGAAACCGGTACAAAAGTATCTATAACCACAGTAAAACGAGACCTATATCCTATAAGTGAGTGCTATAAGCTGAAAGGCCGCTCAGCAAGGAAGAAGCCACTGCTCCAAAACCGCCATAAAAAGCCAGACTACGGTTTGCAACTGCACATGGGGACAAAGATTGTACTTTTTGGAGAAATGTCCTCTGGTCTGATGAAACAAAAATAGAACTGTGTGGCCATAATGACCATTGTTATGTTTGGAGGAAAAAGGGGGAGGCTTGCAGGCCCAAGAACACCATCCCAACCGTGGAGCACAGGGTGGCAGCATCATGTTTTGGGGGTGCTTTTAGTTCAACTGTTACGACAGTTGAAAGCTCATGTGGCATTTATAAAGTATATTCTTCAAGAATCAAATGGCTACATATCATTAATTTATAAGTCCAAAAATTGATGTAGCAACTGCAGAATGCCCCATTGAAAGAGACTTTTATAAACACAACCAACCCAGGCATATCAATCGCCAAGTCCGGTTTACATTTCACATTCTAGGAGTACATACCAGAGTTCCCTCTCCGCTCAGGCACCTCCCTCTTGTCCTCTTCCCCCATTTCTTCATTTGCTTCAATCCCTCTTTCAGTCCCTCTCTTCTCCTGAGGCTCTTCCCCAAAGCCCCCTCCACTTCCTCTATCCCTGCCATGGAGTTTCTCAGCACTTGGTGGCACTGCCCTCTGTCTCAGTCTAGCTCTCAGTCTCAACGCCTCACCAGGAATCCCCCCATGCCTGGTGTGGCTATGCTCCAGTCCTCTCCCATCATGATGGCTTAGGGGGCTGGCTTTGCTGTGGCTGGACATCCACACCTCCTCACAGCTGGAGTAGTCACTCTCCCCAGCAGGGTGGTAGTCCAGGTGTGAGTCAGCTAGGTGCTGGGCAGGCATGGATATGACTTGCTGGGGTGAGGACCTGGGGCGGCTCCACCTGGGGAACTGCTGGGGCCTCCTCCACGTGGCCAATGGAGGCAGCGAATTCTGCTCCTGGCCATAGGGCCTCCTCTCCTTACCTTTCCCCTCTCTCTCCATGTATAGGCAGTCAGTGCTGCTTGGGGACTGCTGCCTTGAGGAGGCACCATGGTGTGTGGCAGCTGCAGCATCCCCAGGGTTGCATTCTGCTGGGGGTCGAGGTCTCTTCAGGATCTCTGTACACTTGTCAACAATATGCCACATCTGGAGGAAGCTGGCTACAGTCACGTAGTTGACAATGTCATCACGCACTATGCTCAGTTGGCCAGTGTAGGCTGAACTCAGGACACTCTCAAAGGCCACAGGGTCCATGACAGAGGGCAGAGATACTGTAGTCACATTCTTCAGCAACACCTGGTGAAAGTGATAACAAAAAATAGGATTTCACAATATAGATCTACAAGGCTCCACCTGTAGCTGAATACCTGAGACGGGATCTGAGCGGGTCCGGATCCAAGATAATGTCACGGGTCTGATAGGATTGTCACAGGTACAGTGGGGAGAACAAATATTTGAACCTGCAAAATAGGCAGTGTATTTACTACTTACAAAGCATTCTTTGGAGGGAGCTGAAAGTCCCGAAACCTGAAGGATCTGGAGAAGGTCTGTATGGAGGAGTGGGCCAAAATCCCTGTTGCAGTGTGTGCAAACCTGGTCAAGAACTACAGGAAACGTATGATCTCTGTAATTGCAAACAAAGGTTTCTGTACCAAATATTAAGTTCTGCTTTTCTGATGTATCAAATACTTATGTCATGTAATAAAATGCAAATTAATTACTTAAAATCATACAATGTGATTTTCTGGATTTTTGTTTTAGATTCCATCTCAGTTTAAGTGTACCTATGATAAAAAATTACAGACCTCTACATGCTTTGTAAGTAGGAAACACTGCCGATTTTACAGGTTATCAAATACTTGTTCTCCCCACTGTATGTGTAGTTTTAACCGACTTGTCCGGAAGAACCCATATAGATGGAACACGACTGCTGCAGTAGAGCGAGAGAGAAATATTATTTATGCTGTTGCTCTTTGCTATTCACAAGAGTGGCGAGTGGAACGTGTTGTTGGCCAATCATAAGTCATCAAAGCAACAACAGGCTACAGTCAGAGCCTTCCTGTGATGCAAAAGGAGAGAGGCTACAACGACCAAGAGCCAACAGGTAGGCTACTACTTTATATTGTGAATGGAGTTGTTTGTAACTGTGTAGGATGATAAAGCGCATGCAGCCGCCATTAGCCTAGCTAGCTTCTCCCGGTTTGCAGTCAAGACAGGTATTATGTAATCATATTCGATGATAAATAACCTAGGTAGGGCAAATAAGTCTAGTATAGCATGAGTCGCCTTGGTTAGTTGCGAGCTCTCGCCTCTCCCTCCCCCTTTGTCACTCGCTCACACTCAGTAGCGCGCACACACACACACACACACACACACACACACACACACACACACACACACACACACACACACACACATGGCCCCTGCTAGAGCTTCACCTCTATCTACCTCACTTTATTAGCTCTGGTTAATAAAGTACCTTAAAAATTGACTTTTCTGCAGCTTCCCTCCCTTGGATCTGTCCTATATGGAATGGCTCTAGTTGTCCTCAGGTCCATTTGGAACGGGTCTCTATATTGTAGAAAAGTTTATGTATATCGGGTCCGGATGGGAAATATCAGATCGATTTCGGGAAACTGGTCCAACTTCATATAAAACAACTCTCACAACAAATCACAAGTTTGTGTAGGCTTAAAATGTGGGCGGGAATTGTGCTAGGCCATCAAACGGATAAGGCAGTGACGTACGAAAGCCAGATCTCCCGATCACTGCCTTTTCCTCCATACCAAACTAACCTAGTTAACAAACAGAGGTGTAAAGCCAGAACATTGGTACATTGTGTCAACCCAAGAGAGACTACTAGTACACACACTCATTAAACCCAAACAGACAAACCTGATCGTGAAAGTATGGCGAAGAGGCAGCCAGCACACAGCGGTGGGCCCTGAACACCTGTCCCTGCACCTGGATGGAGAGGTCACAGAGCCGTCCTTCCTCCCGCTGTCGATTTAGGCTGTCCAAAACTGCTGCACGCACACCAGGGAAGCATACTTGAACCATCGGGCCAGCAGGGGCACCAGAGACTATGCTAATGCAGCCCTGATCCATTGAGCCTAAAACCAGTGAAGAAGAAAATTGTTAACAGTAAAGGTTAGTGTTATCTGGGAATCCTTGGGACATCCCTACCCAAAACCCTAACCTTAATTTGTGACGGGGGGGGGAAGAAGATACATCGATACAGTTGCATATCAGAATATTATTTTTCTGCTAGTTGGCAAATCAACTCCAGTATTTTTCCTCCATAGCTTGTTCTCCATCTTCGCTTTAAATTAGGTAGCCAATTTGTTTTCAGCACTTTTTTTCCCCATGACTCAACTTTCTCATAGCTCTTTCTTGTCCCTCTGTAGCCCGATATTGGACTAAAGGACCCTGCACGTTCCGTTTGTCTCTGGAAGCCAAAACAGCCAAACACTCAATTTAAAATGTGAATTGATTATCAATTACTGTATGGTTCTCTAATTTCATATCACACCTAAATAATTTCAACAAATGCAAAACACACACTTTACACTCTTCTCAGATGCGACCAACAGTATTTTTCAGTGACAAGTTTGTGCCATCGGTCTTCCGTTTAATAACCACAGGTAGTCCACATGGTCTTACTCTGCTTTTCATAAACAAGCGCTAGCTATAACATGGAAATATGGCCGTGTGGGAACCCTAAGCCTACTTTTTCTTCTTTGATGAGGTTTAACGACGGTTGGCATCCAATAAATGTTGGATTACTGCCACCTTCTAGATTATCCCTTTATACTTTGCTTGAAAATAAATGTTAATCAACAAAAATACCCTACCATCTAATCCACCACCCTACTCCACTATTTAAATATATCTAGTTCTACCTTAGTAGGCCAACAGTCTGAGAGGACGCGACACCACCACTTAACACACCCTGCACAACACACCCCACACCCTATCGGATGATTCTGAAGTCATGACATAATTTTCTGGTATTATCCAAGCTGTTTAAAGGCACAGCCAACTTATTGTATGTAAACTTCTGACCCACTGGAATTGTGATACAGTGAAATAATCTGTCTGTAACCAATTGTTTACATTGGTTATATCATTGTCCATTTGGAAGACCCATTTGTGACCAAGCTTTAACTTCCTGACTGATGTCTTCAGATGTTGCTTCAATATATCCACATCATTTTCCACCCTCATGATGCAATCTATTTTGTGAAGTGCACCAGTCCTTCCTGCAGCAAAGCACCCCCACAACATGATGCTGCCACCCCTGTGCTTCACGGTTGGGATGGTGTTCTTCAGCTTGCAAGCATCCCCCTTTTCCTCCAAACCTAATGATGGTCATTACGACCAAACAGTTCTATTTTTGTTTCATCAGACCAGAGGACATTTCTCCAAAAAGTATGATCTTTGTCCCCATGTGCTGTTGCAAACCGTAGCCTGGCCTTTTTATGGCGGTTTTGGAGCAGTGGCTTCTTCCTTGCTGAGAGGCCTTTCAGGTTATGTCGATATAGGACTCGCTTTACTGTGGATAGATACTTTTGTATCTGTTTCCTCCAGCATCTTCACAGGATCCTTTGCTGTTGTTCTGGGATTGATTTGCACTTTTGGTACCAAAGTATGTTCATCTCTAGGAGACAGAACATGTCTCCTTCCTGAGCAGTATGACTGCTGTGTGGTCCCATGGTGCTTATACTTGCGTACTATTGTTTGTACAGATGAACGTGGTACCTTCAGGCATTTGGAAATTGCTCCCAAGGATGAACCAGACCTGTGGTTCATGACAATTATTTTTCTGAGGTCTTGGCTGATCTCTTTTGATTTCCATCCTAGGATAGGATAAAGTAATCCTTCTCACCCCCCCCCCTTAAAAGATTTAGATGCACTATTGTAAAGTGGCTGTTCCACTGGATGTCATAAGGTGAATGCACCAATTTGTAAGTCGCTCTGGATAAGAGCGTCTGCTAAATGACTTAAATGTAAATGTAAATGTAATTTTCACACGATGTCAAGCAAAGAGGCACTGTTTAAAGGCACAGACAATTTAGTGTATGCACATTTCTGACCCACTGGAATTGTGATACAGTGAAATAATCTGTGTAAACAATTGTTTACATTGGTTATACCCACGTGGGTATCTTCTTCTACAAACCAATGAGATGGGAGAGGCAGGACTTGCACAGCGTTCTGTGTCACAATTAGAACTATTTTAGCTCTTGGCAACGCAGACACTCGTTGGCGCCTGCAAACAGTGTGGGTGCAATAATTGAATAACAAGTATGTTTAAATATATTTCGCAACGTACGCGATGCGAGCGGTGTCGTCAGCGTGTAAGGTAAAAAACAGAATGGGTTTATAGGTCTCTTTCTCCTCCCTGTGGCTGTCGGTGGCCACTTACATACACGACACCATCGTCCACGACACTATCCTCAATCTGAGGTAGCAACTGCGTCAGCTCTACAAATCAATGAGCTAGACCTATCCATTTGGTTTGCAACTCAGTGAACCTGTGCAGCATTAACTCAATTCGATGCCTACAAAATGAACAGATTGCATGCATATCTAATGACCCAGCAGCCATTTAGAAACAACAAATCTTTAAAATGGTTATTTAATAAAATAATGTATTCTGGCTGTTTAAAATCACCCACATCTTGAAAAAGAGGACATGGATATGCGTTTAGGTTTTACACATTTTTCAGAAAAAAATATACGTTAACTATGACCAGATAACGTTTGAAGGCTACGCGCCAGCCAGCCATCTCTGGCACTGTAGGTCACCACAACGTGTACACAGGCGAACTGTTAGAGCGCTCACCAAGTAGCCGTAACGTTGTTAATCATGAGTTACCCGAGGTAAGCCTACAAGGTTAAGCAGAACAATGGGACGGGAATAGATCGTTCGGAAGGCGAGATGGATCCACGGTGCACTATAGAACTCATGGGGATTGGCAGGGTGAAAAATGAACCTAAAATAAGGCGTTTTTTCGCGATTACTTAAACACTACGGCAAATAGCTGGAACAAATGGTACGAAACTGGGCTCAATGGCGGATGCAATTAACTAGTTTCTATTAGAAAAAAAAACTTTAGAAATGTCATGTGCCCAGCCTATATGCAGCTGATATAGTGAGCAATGTTTGGTACATCGAATCGCATATCGAAATCATGAGAATCACAATACATATCGCATCGGAACCTAATTAAGTATAGTGATAATATCGAGGTCCCTGGCAATTCCCAGCCCAAACATTGACCTTTTTAAATGACAACTGCAATGGGGGGTATGGACGTCCCAAGGATCCCTGATAGCAAGGACCTAGCAGTTAGCTACCTTTGCTTTTTAGCGAGTCCGCTAACTTCGAGCTAGGTATGCTGTGAATATGTAGCTGTGAATATATAGTTAGCTAGCAGTCGGACTATGGTGGTGGAGGATACATTACCCAAATATGGTATTGACCTAGTGCCTTCAATATTCCTAGGTTTACGATAATCTTAAAATGTACTGGCGATTTATCTAACTATATTAGCTAGCTAGCGACAACCAGAAAGGGTTGAAGGGCCTATATAGACGCAGCCCTAACTGTACCGCCTTTCTTTGCCAGTCTGATATTATAGCTAGGAATAGTGAACATTAGAAATACCGAAAATCGTCTAGCTAGTTAGTTTGCTTGTCCATTCATTTCAGTGCACTCAACTCGTAGTCAGTAGCTAGTCAGGCTAACAGTAGCTAAATTAGTATGAAACAACATGTGCAATTCCACAATAGCTTTAGCTAGATAATTACCTGTTTTAAGGTTCTCAAAGCGAAACGAGTCTTCAAAATATGCCAGCAATTTCAGCTAAAGCACACTATGCAGCATTGTTCTATCACCCCGTCCTCGTTTAGTAACGCACACTCGACTCGACAGTTCCATCATGGGTGTTGGGTGTGAGAGCTTGTCTGTGACTGCCCATATAGCTACCAACCATGGCTAACTCATGGAACTACTAAAATCATCTACCCCTCGTTATTTATTGTCTCCTAGATCCTTGAATGAGTAGGTGTGTACAGACGTTTGTCTGGTACTGTACGTGTGAATGTACAATACCAGTCACATATTTGGATACACCTACTCGTTCAAGGGGTTTTCTTTATTTGTACATCATAACTATGAAATAACACATGGAATCATGTAGTAACCAAAAAGGTGTTAAATCAATCAAAATATATTTTAGATACTTCAAAGTAGTCACCATTCGCCTTGATGACAGCTTTGCACACTCTTGGCATTTTCTCAACCAGCTTCACCTGGAATGCTTTTCCAACAGTCTTGAAGGAGTTCCCAAATATGCTGAGCACTTGTTGGATGTTTTTCCTTCACTCTGCGGTCCAACTCATCCCAAACCACCTCAATTGGGTTGAGGTCAGGTGATTGTGGAGGCCAGGTCATCTGATGAAGCGCTCCATCACTCTCATTGGTCAAATATCCCTTACACCGCCTGGAGGTGTGTTGGGTCATTGTCCTGTTGAAAAACAAATGATAGTCCCATTAAGCACAAACCAGATGGGATGGCGTATCGCTGCAAAATGCTGTGGTAGCCATGCTGGTTAAGTGTGCCTTGAATTCTAAATAAATCACAGACAGTGTCACCAGCAAAGCACAATCACACTTCCTCCTCCATGCTTCACATTGGGAACCACACAGAGATCATCCATTCACCTACTCTGCATCTCACAAATACACAAAGGTTGGAACCAAAAATCTCCCATTTGGCCCAAAGGACAGATTAATGTCCATTGCTTGTGTTTCTTGGCCCAAGCAAGTCTATTCTTATTGGTGTCCTTTAGTAGTGGTTTCATCATAGTGCTTGATGGTTTTTGCGATTGCACTTGAAGAAACTTCCAAAGTTCTTGTGTAAGTTTCCGGATTGACTGACCGTCATGTCTTAAAGTAATGATGGACTGTCGTTTCTCTTTAATTATTTGAGCTGTTCTTGCCATAATCTGGACTTGGTCTTTTACCAAATAGTGCTATCCTCTGTTTACCAGCCCTACTTTGTCACAACACAACTGATTGGCTCAAATGCATTAAGAAGGAAAGAAATTCCACAAATTAACATTTAACAAGGCACACCTGTTATTTGAAATGCATTCCAGGCGACTACCTAATGAAGCTGTTTGAGAGAATGCCAAGAGTGTGCAAACCTGTCATCAAGGCAAAGGGTGGCTACTTTGACGAATCTCAAATATAAAATATATCTGGATTAGTTGAACACTTTTTGGTTACTACATGATTCCATATGTGCTATTTCATAGTTTTCATGTATTCACTATTATTCTACAATGTAGAAAATAGTACAAATAAAGACAAACCCTCGAATGAGTAGGTGTGTCCAAACTTTTGACTGGTACGGTATATATTTTATTTATATATATTTTAAAAAATGTGAATGCCATACTCAAGTTCTGTTCACAAAATGATTATGACATAGCTAGCTACCTAGCTTTGTTAGCTAACATTAGCTAGCTATCTAAGTTTAGCGAGCTACAAATAGTTCGATGGGTAATGGCGCATTTTTAAGGTGTTAAACGGGGGAAAGAGTCTTAGAAGTGGTTTTATATTATATATACAGCAGCTTGTGAAAGTATACATCCCCCTTGGCATTTTTCCAATTTTGTTGCCTTACAATTTGAAATTAAAATGGATTTTGGTGGGTTTGTATCATATGATTTACACAACATGCCTACCACATTTTATTGTGAAAACAAACAAGAAATAGGACAAAAAAAACCTGAGAACTTGAGCGTGCATAACTATTCACCACCCAAAAGTCAATACTTTGTAGAGCCACCTTTAGCAGCAATTACAGCTGCAAGTCTCTTGGGCTATGTCTCTATAAGCTTGGCACATCTAGCCACTGGGATTTTTGCCCATTCTTCAAGGCAAAACTGCTCCAGCTCCTTCAAGTTGGTTGGGTTCCGCTGGTGTA
The DNA here is from genome assembly GCF_023373465.1 of Oncorhynchus keta. NCBI lineage: Eukaryota > Metazoa > Chordata > Actinopteri > Salmoniformes > Salmonidae > Oncorhynchus > Oncorhynchus keta. The sequence continues at coordinate 44,510,358 of NC_068439.1, forward strand.
CAGCAATATTTAAGTCATACCACAGATTCTCAATTGGATTGATATCTGGGCTTTGACTAGGCCATTCCAAGACATTTAAATGTTTCCCCTTAAACCACTCAAGTGTTGCTTTAGCAGTATGCTTAGGGTCATTGTCCTGCTGGAAGGTGAACCTTCATTCCAGTCTCAAATCTCTGGAAGACTGAAACAAGACTGAAACAGGTTTCCCTCAAGAATTTCTCTGTATTTAGCGCCATCCATCATTCAATTCTGACCAGTTTCCCAGTCCCTGCCGATGAAAAACATCCCCACAGCATGATGCTGGGGATGGTACTCTCGGAGTGATGAGGGGTGTTGGGTTTGCGTAACACATAGCGTTTTCCTTGATGGCCAAAAATCTCAATTTTAGTCTCATTTGACCAGAGTACCTTCTTCCATATGTTTGGGGAGTCTCCCATATGCCTTTTGGCTAACACCAAACGCGTTTGCTTATTTTTTTCTTTAAGCAATGGCTTTTTTCTGGCCACTCTTCCGTAAAGCCCAGCTCCTTGGAGTGTACAGCTTAAAGTGGTCCTATGGACAGATACTCCAATCTCCGCTGTGGAGCTTTGCAGCACCTTCAGGGTTATCTATGGTCTCTTTGTTACCTCTCTGATTAATGCCCTCCTTGCCTGGTCCGTGAGTTTTGGTGGGCGGCCCTCTCTTGACAGGTTTGTTGTGGTGCCATATTCTTTCCATTTTTTAATAATGGATTTAATGGTACTCTGTGGGATGTTCAAAGTTTCGGATGTTTTAATATAACCCAACTCTGATCTGTACTTCTCCACAACTTCGTCCCTGACCGGTTTTGAGAGCTCATTGGTCTTCATAGTGCCGCTTACTTGGTGGTGCCCCTTGCTTAGTGGTGTTGCAGACTCTCGGAACAGGTGTATATATATATACTGAGATCATGTGACAGATCATGTGACACTTAGATTGCACACAGGTGGACTTTATTTAACTAATTATGTGACTTCTGAAGTTAATTGGTTGCACCAGATCTTATTTAGGGGCTTCATAGCAAAGGGGTGAATACATTTGCACGCATAATTTTTCAGTTTTTGGGGGGGGGGGAACTGAAGTTATTTTTTAAATTTAATTTCACCAATATAGACTATTTTGTGTATGTCCATTACATGAAATTCAAATGAAAATCCACTTAAATTACAGGCTGAAATGTAACAAAATAGGAAAAATGCCAAGGGGGGTGAGTACTTTTGCAAGGCACTGTACCTCCTCCATTGTCCATACATTCACACAAACACACACACCAAAGGATTGGGATAGCCTGGTTTGGTTATTTTGTTCTATCTAGGTGTCGTCGCTCACCTCTCTCTCTGCCATTGTAAAGTGTGTGTGCCCGGGCTGTGTTCAATAGATAACATTGTCGAAAGTTCAGATATAAATTCATTGTCTAGATATTATCTTATGTGTGTTTCTGCCAGGCAGGTATAGCAAGTATTCACATCATCTCTATTCATTAAATTAGACCTATTACTATCTTCAACGTGTGCATTGTCATCCATCTGAACTCAAACCTGCTGATGCAGTTCTTTATTTATGCTCTTTATTGAAGCTGGGTTGTATTAATTAGAGCACACAACATAATAAAACCTGTTTCCAAAAAACAAAACAAAAAAAGCATTTGATATTGCACAAGTTCAGATAATATTATTACGTGTTGTGCCTTCTAAACATTACCCTGTCCTTTACTGACTTCTTCTCTGTCCGTCTCTGCAGTGGCCTGTTGTTGTATTGACGATGTTGTCTTCTGTTCTTATTTCCCCAGTGGCCTGGCTGATCTAGGCAGAGAGGCAGAAGGAGCCTGCAGTGGAGGAGTGGCTGTGGGTGTTGAGGTGCCTGTCCATGCCCGGGGTCCGGAGTAGATAGCAGCTAAAACGCTTTGCTCTGCCCTCCCAACAGACGCTGGTTGGAGGCAGCCTCAGCAACAGACTCAGGAACAGGTGAGTAATGGATGAAGGGGGAATAACAGAGAGAGAGAGAGAGAGAGAGAGAGAGACACACACACGAACGTGGCACAGTACTATAACAAGCAGGCTTAACATCCCCTCCCCAAACACACATACAGTGCATTCAGAAAGTATTCAGACCCCTTGACTTTTTCCACATTTTGTTATGTTACAACCATATTCTAAAGGGATTAAATTGTTTTTTTCCCTCGTCAAGTTACACACAATTCCCCATAATGACAAAGCAAAAAGAGTTTTATTTTATTTGCTAATTTATTAAATATGAAATATTTAAATGTCACATTTACATAAGTATTCAGACCCTTTACTCAATACTTTGCTCTGTCTGGTTGGAAGGGGAGCGTCGCTACACAGCTATTTTCAGGTCTCTCCAGAGATGTTTGATCAGGTTCATGCTCTGGCTGGACCATTCAAGGACAATCGGAGACTTGTCCCGAAGCCACTCCTGTCTTGTCTTGGCTGTGTGCTTATGGTCTTGTCCAGTTGGAAGGTGAACCTTCACCCCAGTCAGATCTTGAACGCTCTGGAGCAGGTTTTCATCAAGGATCGCTGTACTTTGCTCCATTCATCTTTCCCTCGATCCTGAACAGTCCCTGCCGCTGAAAAACATCCCCACAGCCAAAGATAAAATCACAAAAGCAGGATTAGAAATAAAATCAATCACTAACCTCTTGAAAATCTTCATCAGATGACAGTCATATGACATGTTACACAGTACATTTATGTTTTGTTCAATAATATGCATTTTTATATCCACAAATCTCGGTTTACATTGACGCTGTTGGGGTTTTCTTCTGGTGAAAGAGAGGCGGACCAAAACGCATCGTGGTTATTTATAAACATCTTTAATAAAGATGATAACGTGAACAATATACTTATACAAAACAAGAAAACGTGGAAAACCGAAAACAGTCCTAACTGGTGCAAAACAGAGACAGGAACAATCACCCACGAAATACTCAAAGAATATGGCTGCCTAAATATGGTTCCCAATCAGAGACAACGATAAACACCTGCCTCTGATTGAGAACCACTCTAGGCAACCATAGACTTTCCTAGACTACTTAACTAAACACAATCCCATAAACTACAAAACCCCTAGACAAAACAAACCACATAAATCACCCATGTCACACCCTGGCCTAACCAAAATAATAAAGAGAACACAGAATACTAAGACCAGGGGCCTGTTGCACAAAACTAGGATAAGGGATTAAGCCAGGATATCTTGGTGATCCTGGCTCAATTGATCCGTAATCCGGTTGCACTAAAGATGGATAGGGGGCAGGAGGATATGTTATGGTATAAATTACCATGGAGATTTATTCTGTGGAGCTAGCCTGCTCCAGACCAGGCTAAATTCCAGGATCTATTTAATCTCATCCCTAATGTCAGTCAGCAGTCACCACAAATGGAAACCAATAGTTATTTCACTGCTCACTATACATTGTTATCACATATAACTAGACCCACTGTCATTATTTAAACGTTTGTGATCATTAATTTCAATGATTTTGGATAAAAAATGATTTTTAGATGTTGCTATCATTAGATAATTTACAGTTTCCCATAGACTATATATAAAATGATAGAATATTAGGGCCACAGAGGGAAAAAAAAGACAAGTCATAATATTGTAACCAGTTGTTTTAAAGGAGGACAGTTGTTAAAATGACAGATGCGGGGCATTTCGTGAAATTGTACTTCAGTATGGTTTCATAAACAAAGACATGCTGATGTGCCAGAATATTAAGTATCACATTGTCATAAGTATCAAAACTGTAAAAACAATATGTAGCTTTTCTGCAGAAAGAACCAGCCTCATAAATTTATGACTATCCTTTTTCTTCAGTGTGGCCCTAGTACTCTGTCATATAAACAAATACACATTCCATATGAATATAAAAACACAATGTGTAACATTATGTTCCTTTATTGAATAAGGACAAAACAAAGCAGGTAAACCATCAGCTCCTTTCGAAACTGAAGTCACAGTGACTCTACAAGATGGAAAGCACAGAATCCAAGCATATTATACAAAATGATACATACACATTCAAAGGTCTGTATATAACACACCCTGCATGTCTGCACACTAAAATAAATGCAGGACAAATCCATACACATCAACTGAACAGACAAATGAATGGATGCAGTAGCCTCCCTGCAGCCTTGTATTATACACAGTATACCGCACAAACATCATAAGAGGCCAAATTCGTAAAAAAACGAACCCAAAAAAACCCAAATTCCTCTGCCACCGCAGGACATATTTAACCAAAATTGAAAGCACACATACTAACTAAAATAATTCAACACCTATTGGTCCCTATATTGGACCACTGTCGTCATCAGGGAAGATTGCCGGATTGTCCCAGTCCATGGCTGGTGGCACTCTGGGGGCCCTCTCCTTCCTCAGGCAGGCCACATTGTGGAGGACAGCACAAGCCACAGTAATATCACATGCCCTAACAGGGCTGACCCTTAATTTGTGAAGGCAGTGAAAGCGTGCCTTCAGGAGGCCAAAGGTCATTTCAACTCTGGCCCTGGTCCTGGCATGGGCATGGTTGTAGGCCTGCTGTGCTTCCTGGGGGTCTGTGAAAGGTGTCAAGAGAAAAGGCTGGCAGCCATACCCCCTGTCTCCCAGCAACACACCAGAGAATTCACCTGTCAACACAAAATCTCATCATTACTACCTCATAAACACAGTGATATTCTTGACACAGCCATGGTGCTCGCCTACGGAGCTGTGAGGGGAACGGCACCTCAGTACCTCCAGGCTCTGATCAGGCCCTACACCCAAACAAGGGCACTGCGTTCATCCACCTCTGGCCTGCTCGCCTCCCTACCACTGAGGAAGTACAGTTCCCGCTCAGCCCAGTCAAAACTGTTCGCTGCTCTGGCCCCCCAATGGTGGAACAAACTCCCTCACGACGCCAGGACAGCGGAGTCAATCACCACCTTCCGGAGACACCTGAAACCCCACCTCTTCAAGGAATACTTAGGATAGGGTAAGTAAGGGTAAGTAATCCTTCTCACCCCCCCAACAAGATTTAGATGCAAGTGGCTGTTCCACTGGTTGTCATAAGGTGTATGCACCAATTTGTAAGTCGCTCTGGATAAGAGCGTCTGCTAAATGACTTAAATGTAAATGTAAATGTAAATGTAATGATGGTTATAAATAGGGGTTGTGTGGCTTACCTTGTGATAGGCACTGATAGATTTCAGAGGCCCGAAAGATTCTGGAGTCATGGACTGAGCCAGGCCATTTTGCCACAACATTGCTGATCACACAGTCAGCATTGCAGACCATCTGAAATCATAAGATGAGGAATATTACACCAATCAATGCACATCACTGGCAATGCAGAGTGTTCGTCAATGGACAATATCAAAAAGTTATGTTCACCTGAACATTAATGCTGTGAAAGGATTTCCTATTCACAAAATCGGCCTCATGGGCACCTGAGGGGGCTTTTATCCTTATGTGTGTGCAGTCCACTGCACCAATGACATTGGGGAAACCTGTCACACAAAGTAATGAGTATCCTACTATGTGTTAACAGTTGTCCTGTAATTTGTAGATCCTCTTACCTGCAATCCTATAGAACTCCTCTTTGATGTCACAGAGTCTTCTGTGGCCAGGGAAGGAGATGAAGACATCTGCTAATGCTTTGATAGCCAGACACACACTCCTTATTGTGCGGCAAATTGTGGCCTTGTTCAGCTGTTCTGCATCCCCCACTGAGTACAGGAAGGCTCCACTAGCAAAAAAGCGCAAGGCCACACAAACCATTTGCTCCACACTCAGTGCATGGCTCCGTGCAGTGCGGTGCTTAATCCTGGGACCCAGTAGTCTGCATAGATACCTGATGCCATCTGCAGAAAACCTGTATCTTTCATATAGATGGTCGTCAGGGAAGGCCAGTGGGTCCAACCGGTCCCTGAAGACCCTTTCTCGCCTGAAGGCTCTCCTCAGCACAAGTGCTTCTTCATCCACCACATCTCGCACGAATGGGCATGCCATTGTCAGAGCAGAAAGGAACACACAATTTTGGGCCTTCATATAGGCTAGTGGCCACACCTGGTGCTGGGGGGGTGGGCAAAAGAGGGCGATGCCTTATAACGATGACTTGGTTGTACTGATTGCTGGGAAAATAAAAAAAACCTTAGAAAGATGCCACCGTCCTGTGTGCTCACAATAAGAGCTCATATGTCATGGCTCACTTGACTTTACGAGAATATACCTAATTTTTATTTTGAGCTGTGTCATCTTCTTGGAGCTGGGGAGGAAATACAAATAATGATTTATACATTTGTGTTACAGTTAGCATACAGTGTACATTGAAGGCATATCTCACCTCCCTCTCAAGTTTTTTTATTTCAAGGTCCAGTTTCCTAATTGTCCTCTTTTTTATTTCGGACTCCAGTGCAAGATTTTCCATCTTTTTCTTCTTGTACTGAATGTCTATGTCTGCCAGTTCTATTTGGCGCCGGAGGTGGTTGCCATACAACTTTCTGATAGCTTGTGAGCTCTGTGAACACAATACAATTAGCGCAGCTGGAATTTGGCAGGATGTGGTGTCCTTTTATTAATACGCACTATGTTGCCAGGCTGGTTTTCCCACTGTATAGCATCTGGGTCCTGTAAAAGAAATGAGATTTTTTGATTTTGATGAGGACTCCTCACCATTGTAGAGTAAATAGTACTTTCACAGTCTTACCATGATACCTCGTGCCTTCTGGAATCCAGAGAGATGGTCTCCTCCTCATCATCATCGTCTCCATCATGTGCTGTTGCTGCTGCACTGGGGCCTTCACCCTATCACATTTAATCGGATTCATATTGAAGCTAGTAGACAAGACATGCCAGGCCTACAGTATGCCTTTGATGGAGTACTCACTGGATCAGCATCGTCTGGTGCTTGTGCTGGTGGCTCTAACAGGAACACAGTGCTGCCAGACACTGCAAGGCAATAGGTAAACCAAAGTCAGACAGTCCAAATTGATTCAATATGAATGTGGTTGTATCCCATGTAGAGATGGAAGGACATACCTTGAATGAAGCGGGTGGCATCTTGGGAGGAACCTATGCTCGTCTCTTTCCCCCAGGGATCCCCTCTAAGACGGGCCTGCCTTTATTTAGCTCCAAGGCCATGTCCTCTGCTGGGGTAAGGTCAGCCTTTGGTGACCCACCACCCGTGCCTTGTCTGTGGGTATTCTTTTTCACTGCTAAAACAGTACAGACAATGTGTGAGCAGGCACCTTCTGGGTACAATATATGCTTGTGCTTTGTTAAATATTAGTCAGGGACCATACCATTCTGCAGAATGTTCTTGTATTTGATTTTGACCTGCTGCCATGTCCGTTTTGGCCCGTTCATGTTTAATCTACACACACACACACATTTAATGGAGTCACACTGCAAAAAATTACTTGGTATTTTTGTCTTGTTTTCAGTAAAAATATCAACAAAAAAAAACTTAAATAAAGATGTATTTTCTTGATTTGCTAAATGACCTAGCAAAATAAGTATAAACTTTAAGTATATGTGTGCTTAAAACAAGCAAATAAAAAATCTGTCAATATAATAAAAATTCTCTTGAAATAAGTTTACTTTTTCCATAAACACTTAATTTTAGAAAAGTTCTCGTTTCACTGGCAGATTTTTTTGCTTATTTTCCTAGGTAATTTTGCTCAAGAAAATATTCAAGATGTTTTTTAGATATTTTTTTTAACTGAAAACAAGACAAAAATACTAAGTAAGAAAGACATTTTTGCAGTGCAGTGAGCAACCGACCTTGGGTCCTTTGAAAGGCGCTATATAAATTAAAGTGATTATTATTATAGCTCATCTATTTATTCAATTAAATTTTATTTATATAGCACTTTTCACAATTGTTTCATTCTGTCAAAGCAGCTTTACATTAATGAAAGCAGGAGAAACACAAAAAAACGGTGGACAACATAAGAAGCAGAGTACAACGGCTAAGATTAAACCGCACTGAGCGTAGTAACGTTAAATAATAATGTAAGGCTTTAATAATAATTTATCATAGCTTTATACAGTGTGATGGACTTACTTTACACAATTTCACTCATATCTGCAGTGCATTTCAATTAAAAATTTAACCGTTTCATAATTACAGTACAACTGCGTTTTTGGAGATGTGAATTAAATATTTGAATTGTAATTGTGATGCTTCAGCGGAGCGGTGAGTGTGTAATTGTGCACTACTTACGCATTCAGGCGGTCTGCAATACTTTGCCACGCTTTTTCTCTTTGCTTTATCACTGTGGCGGTGTTGCCTTTCTTCTTAATTATATCTTTTACCTCCTCGTATGCCTCCATGAGGATTTGTGCTTCCGACGGGGAAAAGTACGCGGCTCTAGTTGCCATGGTAAATCAGTTAATCTGTGATCTGTGGCGGGGTCTATTTGAGTGAGCCGTGAGCGCGCACCTATCCAGGATTGGTTTCACCTGGCTTAATGAATCCGTGTCTGCTCATCCTGGCTTGGTCTTTGTGCAACCAATTAAGCCTGGACGCACATGTTTTGGCTTCATTGAGCTCAGCTGAGTCATTTATCCCGGATGTCTTAATTCTACTTTTGTGCAACAGGCCCCAGGGCGTGACAGACGCCATGTTCAGAAATTCCTCCAAAATATCCGCCAGATAACAGAAATACTCATCATAAACTTTGACAAAAGATACATGTTCTACATATAATTAAAGATACACTGGTTCTTAATGCAACCGATGTGTCAGATTTAAAAAAAAACATTAAAGCCTCACATTGCAATAATCTGAGACGGCGCTCAGGCGTAACAATATTTCTCCGCCATGTTGGAGTCAACAGAAATACAAAATTACAACATAAATATTCCCTTACCTTTGATTATCTTTCATCAGAATGTGGTGCAAGGAGTCCTAGTTCCACAATAAATCATTGTTTTGTTCCATAATGTCCAATACTAGTGTCCAAGTAGCTGCATTTGCTATCACTTTCAGCTCACGTGCCCAAAAACTGACTGCTGGTCCAAGATAACTTGCATGAAAACTTCCAAAAGATATATTCCAGGTCGAATAAACTGGTCAAACTAAGTACAAAATCAATCTCAGGATGTTATAATCATATATATCCAATAACGTTCCAACCGGATCATTCGTTTTCATCTGGGGCTGATTGGAACAGCCGTAGCACTCACAGAGAAATGCGCCACAGCATAATGGCATTCTGTTGCGACACAGACTATTTTCCCTCCCATTAGGTCAAAGTTCACAGCAAATGCTCCATTACACTTTCTATTGAACGAGGACATCTAGTGGAAGGCGGAGGAAGTGATGCCAGATCCATAACTTGTTGGGAAGGAAGGGGGCGATGACATCAAAGTTGCCCCGACTTTCAGAATTTCAAAACTTGTTTGGAAGATTGCCTGCCCTATGAGGGCAGGCAATCAACAGTAATTCAAACAGTTTTAGAAACTTCAGAGTGTTTTCTATCCAATAGTAATAATAATATGCATATATTAGCAATCTAGGACAGGGTTTGATGCAGTTCACTATGGGCACGCAATTCATCCAAAGTGAAAATACGGCCCCTATCCACAACAAGTTTTAATCATGGTCTGGGAGTCCTTTGGGTGCCTTTTGGCAAGCGGGGTGTTATGTGCCTTTTACTGAGGAGTGACTTCATTTGACCACTACCATAAATGCCTGATTGGTGGAGTGCTGCAGAGATGGGTCTCCTTCTAGAAGGTGCTCCCATCTCCACAGAGGCACTCTGGAGCTCTGACAGCGTGACCGTTGGGTTCTTTGTCACCTCCCTGACCAAGGCCCTTCTACCTCGAATACTCAGTTTAGCCAGATGGCCAGCTCTAGGAAGAGTCTTCTTCAATTTAAGAATTATGGGGGACACTGTGTTCTTGGGGACCTTTAATGCTGCAGACATTTTTTGGTATCTTTCCCCAGATCAGTGCCTCGACACAATCCTGTCTCAGCGCTCTACGGACAATTCCTTCGACCTCATGGCTTGGTTTTTGCTCTGATATGCACTGTCAACTGACCTTGTATAGAAAGGTATGTGCCTTTCCAAATCATGTCCAATCAATTGAGTTTACCACAGGTGGACATTTCAAGGATGATCTATGGAAACAGGATGCACTTGAGCTCAATTTCGAGTCTCATGACAAAGTGTCTGAATACTTATGTAAATTAGGTGTTTCTGTATTTTATTTTTAATACATTTTTACTTTGTCATTTTGTAATAAAATGTGCAAAAAGTTGTTCTAATTTTTCAGAGTAAATAACTCACGGACACTAGAGAAGCTTAACCAAGTGTCGACATAGCTGTATTCAGACGAAGGCATGTTTCCATCATTACAAGTATATATACTCCACTTTAGACACTCCTCCTTCTCTCCAATCCTTACATCTTATGGTTCGAAAGGAAGAGGATAATAGGATAATAAACCATCATTTCTCCCTTCTGGGGATCTGACCTGACCTCAACCCCTCCTTCGCCTAATCCACAGATGTCCATCCACTTCCCATATAGCAATCCTGTGACTTCCTCCCGTCCACCTAACAGATTCCAAAGTCATCTGTCTTTCTACAGAGAACCATTAACTTCTGATGTAAAAACCAGTCTCTTACACTCCTTTATATGTTCAAAGTTTACCCCGAATCCAAGTCAAGTGGTCTGAATACGTTCCGAATAAACTGTACACACACATACTTTATTTATTTACGCAAGGCTCATTCCATGGTAAATGAAATGTGTAGGCCTATTTGATGAAGTTGAATATTAGTCTGTTACTACCACAAGACGGTCAAATCTTCTTCCTTCCCATCCTGACTGACTTACATTTATATCTTTCTACATTTACACTTACATTTACACTCTCTAAGGTCAGGGCGTGACACATCTATTCCCTGCTCTTAACCAACCTCATTTACTGCCTTTAAAAAAACATAGCTGACATGGCTGACTTGCTTAAACAATTGTGGTTTCTACTGACAATTGAGATGCACAAACTATGGCATAAGGGGACGACAAGTGGATAAGAGGCAATCCGTAATTTTGATGAAGACATTAATGAGCGAGCTAGGATGGACGTAGTCAATATAACTATTTGTTCAGCACTTTTGAAATGTACAGCGACAGAATTCAGAACATGGGCCGTTCTTACAGTCAGAACCGAGGGATAAATGGAGGCATATAAGCAGACAATCAAAGCTCTTACAATATTCAATGATTACATTTCTCAAAAACAGGTTATAGGTTACATGTGCACCACCAAGTCAGTAGGTAGGTAAAATTAAGAGGTGAAAATAGACCAAATTATTAGGGTGAGGCTACTAACAGCTTACTACACAAAATACACTTAGTATTACTTTCTTAGCTACAGTATTACATATCTCCCTGGCATATTACATAATTTATTCAGCAGCATACAATACATTTTAGGACTTACCTTGTTGTGCTGTGTTCACTTGAACAGTTCCTTTGTGACCAAATTTTGTCATCAGACTTTGTCATCATTCTCTGCTTTCAAGACAACTGGGAACTCAACAAAAAAAAGGTTGAGTCATGATGATCTTAAGGTCATAGCTCTCTTTATAATTCCGAGTTGGATGAAAGTTCAAAATGTATTTTCCAGCCACTCCACTGAATAGCAGGCTAATGATTGCTTTGCAATGCTTGCAGTTAGCCACTGATTCCTTCCAAAACACTCATTGTTGAATTAGCTATTTCCAACTTGTAATGTTTATGTCTAATGACCGATGAGCACCGATACGTTTTATCTATAATTTCTCTTCATATAAAAAGGATTAAAAAGGATTTGACAGTAGACTGTCGACCTGATTCATGATGATGACTGCTAGCTAAGATTTTGAAAGTATGATGTTGACATGATCAAAGCTACTGTAGATATAATGTGATTTGACGTAATTTCATCTGTGGCCAATGACCTTGAGCCTTCTTGGATGGGCACTTAGAATATAACTCTATGGCACCACCCAAGGAGCTTGAATTTTCGATGTAGTGTCCCCATGAGTGACAGAACACTGAGCCAATCACAGTGCAACGCTCAGTATTTCCTCTTGGCATGCCCCACCACCACCACCACCACAGATAGCACTGAGCTAGGCTGAAACAAGTGCATGTTGGAGCTGCCTTACTCAAGAAAACAAAAAAGAGACCATATTCGTATGCGGCTTTATTAACTCAATTATATACACTATCGTTCAAAAGTTTGGGGTCACTTAGAAATGTCCTTTTTTAAATAAAGCACATTTTTGTTCATTAAATTAACATCAAAATTATCAGAAATACAGTGTAGACATTGTTAATGTTGTAAATGACTATTGTAGCTGGGAACGTCTGATTTTAATGGAATATCTACATAGGCGTACAGAGGCCCATCATCAGCAACCATCACTCCTGTGTTCCAATGGCGCGTTGTGTTAGCTAATCAAAGTTGATCATTTTAAAAGGCTAATTGATCATTAGAAAACCCTTTTGCAATTATGTTAGCTAATTAAAGAAGCAATAAAACTGGCGGCCTTCTTTAGACTAGTTGAGTATCTGGAGCAAATTATTATAAACACGAAATAATAAATAAATGAAGTTCCCTTCTTTAGACTAGTTGAGTATCTGGAGTACTAGCATTTGTTGGTTCAGTTAAAAGCTCAAAATGTCCAGAAACAAAAAACCTTCTTCTGAAACTCATCAGTCTATTCTTGTTCTGAGAAATGAAGGCTATTTCATGCGAGAAATTGCCGGAATAGCGAATTTCAAAAAAATATATATATATTTTGCTAATGCCTTCTATCATGTAAATAACATTTAATTCCAAGAATTCCAGCACCCCCAACTCAAAACTCTTCCCTTGGCTATGCCCTGGACTGAAGAGGCAGACAAATAGGAGAAATGTGGTGGACTAAATGAGAGACAATTACAGGAATATTGCAAAAAATTCTGATCAATGTCTCACTCGAAAATACAACCTCCCACGTTATGACATCGGTCAGTATTGAAATCTGACATGTAGGATAAACGTGTTTGCGATCCAAAAGTCATATTCCTATTAACTGAGTGGCTTTAGCCCAATGCTACATAATACCAGTTTTTGCCTGCTTAAACGGCAATAAGCTCAGTTACACATGATCCAAGATGGCGTAGCAGTCAGACGTCGTGTCGTGTCCCTTGTATATATCGTTTTTTTTCATATTTTTCTTTGCATATCTTTTAAAACATTTTGCTAAACCTCAACATCTAAATACTCTCCTGCAACCCGCCTCACCCAATGCAGCGTGGATCTGCTTTTTTCCCCTATTTATTTATATTTACTTCGGATCCGGAACCCCTCAACTGAAGCTAGCCAGCTAACTACCAGCTATCAGGCAGCAAACCGTTGCTAGTGGTCATCAGCTAACCTTTAGCTCGGAAAGCAGTTCGAACAACGCGACTCTAACCAGAGCATAACGGACCTATTATTTTTATCCCCGGATTCCCACCGCAAACGGAACATTTTAATCTGGATCTTCACAACTAGCTAACTAGCTAACCGCAACCTCGGATGATTACTCCTGGCTAGCGTTTCCATCCACTTAGCTTGAAGCTAGCCCGGCCAGAGCTCCTGTGCTACCACCAAAGCATACTCCTCCTGGGCTACAATATCCGGACCCACGACCTGTCTATCGATGTCACCGCATGAAGAGGCATAAACAGACTTAACCCCATCGCGACGTCCCCCAAAGGCTAACTTTCTAGCCCTTGCTATCTGCTTGCTTGCTAATTCGGTCTGCTAACTGCTAGCTTGTTTAGCCCCGGTCTGCTAACTGCTAGCTCGTTTAGTCCCGGCCTACTAACTGTTAGCTTGTTAGCACAGGCCTGCTAACTGTCTGAATCGCCGCGTCCCCAGCCAGCCCAACCACTCACTGGACCCATATTTACTTTCAATCTCTTTTCGATTTTTAATTTGATTATACCAATGTGATACGGAATCGCTATTATTTGTAATTTTTAGAACACATTCAAGAAGCTAACCAGCTAACTAGCTCCAAGCCATTTAGTCATTGTTAGCCACTGCTAGCGGCTTTTACCTTCTGCACAGCCAGCCAGTTATTTTAACCTGGATAATACTCGCCAGGCTAGCTTCCCTGTCCCATCCACCGGTGCCCCCTGGACACTGATCACTTGGCTACATAGCTGATGCATGCGGACTGTCCATTAATCACGGTACTCCATTCTGCTTGTTTATGTTTTTATCTGTCGGCCCCAGCCGCACTCAGGCTCTGTGTGTAGTTAATCCGACCCTCTCTGCCTAGTCAACGCCATTTTACCTGCTGTTGTTGTGCTAGCTGATTAGCTGTTGTTGTCTCACCTACTGTTTTAGCTAGCTCTCCCAATCAACACCTGTGATTACTGTATGCCTCGCTCCTCCCAGCTGCCCACTGCACTGAGGCTAGGTAACACGGTCACCACCGATAAATCCATGATTATCGAAAACTTCAACAAGCATTTCTCAACGGCTGGCCATGCCTTCCGCCTGGCTACTCCAACCTCGGCCAACAGCTCCGCCCCCCCCCCCGCAGCTACTCGCTCAAGCCTCTCCAGGTTCTCCTTTACCCAAATCCAGATAGCAGATGTTCTGAAAGAGCTGCAAAACCTGGACCCGTACAAATCAGCTGGGCTTGACAATCTGGACCCTCTTTCTGAAACTATCCGCCGCCATTGTCGCAACCCCTATTACCAGCCTGTTCAACCTCTCTTTCATATTGTCTGAAATCCCCAAGGATTGGAAAGCTGCCGCAGTCATCCCCCTCTTCAAAGGGGGAGACACCCTGGACCCAAACTGTTACAGACCAAATCCATCCTGCCCTGCCTATCTAAGGTCTTCGAAAGCCAAGTCAACAAACAGGTCACTGACCATCTCGAATCCCACCGTACCTTCTCCGCTGTGCAATCTGGTTTCCGAGCCGGTCACGGGTGCACCTCAGCCACGCTCAAGGTACTAAACGATATCATAACCGCCATCGATAAAAGACAGTACTGTGCAGCCGTCTTCATCGACCTTGCCAAGGCTTTCGACTATGTCAATCACCATATTCTTATCGGCAGACTCAGTAGCCTTGTTTTTTCTGATGACTGCCTTGCCTGGTTCACCAACTACTTTGCAGACAGAGTTGAGTGTGTCAAATCGGAGGGCATGCTGTCCGGTCCTCTGGCAGTCTCTATGGGGGTGCCACAGGGTTCAATTCTCGGGCCGACTCTTTTCTCTGTATATATCAATGATGCTGCTCTTGCTGCGGGCGATTCCCTGATCCACCTCTATGCAGACGACACCATTCTATATACTTCCGGCCCGTCCTTGGACACTGTGCTAGCTAACCTCCAAACGAGCTTCAATGCCATACAACACTACTTCCGTGGCCTCCAACTGCTCTTAAACGCTAGTAAAACCAAATGCATGCTTTTCAACCGTTCGCTGCCTGCACCCGCACGCCTGACTAGCATCACCACCCTGGATGGTTCCGACCTTGAATATGTGGACATCTATAAGTACCTAGGTGTCTGGCTGGACTGTAAACGCTCCTTCCAGACTCATATCAAACATCTCCAATCGAAAATCAAATCTAGAGTCAGCTTTCTATTCTGCAACCAAGCCTCCTTCACTCACGCCGCCAAACTTACCCTAGTAAAACGGACTATCCTACCGATCCGACTTCGGCGATGTCATCTACAAAATAGCTTCCAACACTCTACTCAGCAAACTGGATGCAGTTTATGACAGTGCCATCCGTTTTGTCACTGAAGCACCTTATACCACCCACCACTGCGACCTGTATGCTCTAGTCGGCTGGCCCTCGCTACATATTCATCGCCAGACCCACTGGCTCCAGGTCATCTACAAGTCCATGCTAGGTAAAGCTCCGCCTTATCTCAGTTCACTGGTTACGATGGCAACACACACCCGTAGCACGCGCTCCAGCAGGTGTATCTCACTGATCATCCCTTAAGCCAAGTTGGAGACTTTTATCTCCCTCACCAACATCAAACATCTGCTATCTGAGCAGCTAACTGATCGCTGCAGCTGTACATAGTCTATCGGTAAATAGCCCACCCAATTTTACCTACCTCATCCCCATACTGTTTTTATTTATTTACTTTTCTGCTCTTTTGCACACCAATATCTCTACCTGCACATGACCATCTGATCATTTATCACTCCAGTGTTAATCTGCAAAATTGTAATTATTCGCCTACCTCCTCATTCCTTTTGCACACAATGTATATAGACTCTCTTTTTTTTCTACTGTGTTATTGACTTTTTAATTGTTTACTCCATGTGTAACTGTGTTGTCTGTTCACACTGCTATGCTTTATCTTGGCCAGGTCGCAGTTGCAAATGAGAACTTGTTCTCAACTAGCCTACCTGGTTAAATAAAGGTGAAAAAAAATATATATATATAAAATGACCACAGGAATTGATAGAACATCACTCAGAGATGCACAAAAACAATATAACAATCAAATGGATGAACCTTTCATTTAACCTCTATTTAGGAAGAATAGATGAGGATCTTCTTCATCATTATTTATCGAGTCATTCATTAGCTATTATTACCATCAGAATATCCCAATTATTAAAAAGGCCAGCTTCTACATTATTGTACCTTTTTTCATTACCATTATAAGCATCTTATTGTGTCTGTAGGTTTGAGTAAATTTAGTGGAGGGTAAACGCAAAATGTAAATGTAAATGTAACACAAAATGTACCCAAAATAGTTTTTCCCATGTAGTAAAGGTGCTTTGCAGTCCACCCATAGACTTAGATAGACATCGCTCCATTGTATCTGTCTGTCCCATTATGGGGCAGGCATGCTCTTGTGGGGTCAGCATGCTCATGCTCTCTATTACGGGCAGCATACTCTTGAGGCATCTTAATTTTGAAGTAGTCAATTTTCTTCTTCTACTACTTCTATGAGATGGAATGCAAACCTGCAGTGTAAAGGTATAAAGCAAAATGTTGCAGATTTACTGCCACCTGCAGTTATGGAATGGGACTCATGAGTATAAAGACTCCTAAAATGTTCCCGTGGTTCCTCAACTTCCGAGTTAATTAAAGTTTACATGATTACTTTAATCACGTAAGGGATAATTACACATAGAGAATTGATTTGAAAAATATAATAGCCTTCACATTTAATGATAGTCACGCTACGACACATAGCTTGGGCACCATAAGCCACTTTGTTCTAGTCCAACAGGCTACTATCTCTATCTTGAGTCACACACACACCACATCTTATCTATGAATGCAGGCTCAGTCAGACCGGAGACATATGTCTCAGATGCACCACTAATCATAGAATGGAATGTGGCTGTAAAATATTTTATCACCAAGCCATCACTTAATCAGTTGCCAACTCAAACTTCAAAAGACTCCTCTCAGTTCACTCAGAATGAAAAGAAAGAGTTCTAAGAACCCTACTTTATGTCACATGGAATGACGCTGGAGAGACGAAGCAGGTACGGGGAGTCAAACATTTAATAAAGAACGGACATGGAATTAGACAGGAACAGCGTCAGCAAACAGGTAACACAAACAAAAGACAATCAATACAGTAGCGGGGAACAGAGCAAGGGAACTGACAAATATAGGGGAGGATAAACATAAACAGATGAGTGAGTCCAGGTGAGTCCAATATCGCTGATGCACGTGATGAGGGAAGGCAGGCAGGCATGCATAATGGATGGAAGGAGTGTGTGATGCTGGGCAGCCTGGTGCCCTCAAGCACCGGGGGGTAATAGCGGGAGCAGACGTGACAGTACCCCCCTCTTTGGGTGCCACCCGACGTTCCACCTGGGTGAACCGGCCGAGACATGGGTGCTGGGCAAGCCGGTTGGGGCGTGGGAGCCCAACGAACCGGCAGGAGTGTGAGAGCCTTGCGAGCCGGCTGAGGCATGGAAGCCAGACAGTCCAACTGAGTCAAGACGCCTGTCGATCCTACTGCAGCGAGGAAGCCCGATGATCCGGTGGAGAGTGATGTGGGATGGGAAGCCACTGAGGCAAGGAAACCTCTTAAGCCAGCCAGGGCGTGAAAGTCCGACGGACTTGGCTTAGGTACCCCCGGTTCCATCGGCGGCGACCCAGAGCCGATGCCACCATATCAACCGGAACACCAGTACTCCCCGATGCTTCCTGTGATGGTCTTCTGTAATTCTGTCACATGGAATGACGCTGGAGAGACGAAGCAGGTACGGGGAGTCAAGCATTTAATAAAGAACAGACATGGAATGAGACAAGAACAGCGTCAGCAAACTAATAATACAAATAAATAATTAAGCCAATTTGTATATTGCTGATTCATGATTTATGTAAGGGTTTGCGACATTCAGGAATGAGACTGATGGGGTAATAATGCATTAATAGAAGACTGTAATCGACAAGATATGAAAATATCTGAAGAGTTCATTCGGGAAATAGAGTCTTTAAATATTTTCCTGTGGTGCCCTGACTTCCTAGTTAATTAAAGTTTACATGATTAGTATATTAGTATAGTCACGTAAGGAATAATTACAGATAGAGAATTGATTTGATAATATAACAGTCTTCACATTTAATGATAGTCACGCAACGAGACAAGGCTGGGGCATCATAAGCCACTTTGGGTTCATCGTGTGGTCATCTGCCTCTGGAAGCAAGGATGAGAATAAACAATGAAATGTTTGTCCTATTCATTCAGGCTACTATCTCTATCTCGAGTCACACACACACCACATCTTATCTATGAATGCAGGCTCAGTCAGACCGGAGACATATGTCTCACAAGCACCACTAATCATAGAATGGAAATTGGCTGTAAAGTTTTTTAGCACCAAGCCATCACTTAATCATTTGCCAACCCAAGCTTCAAAATAATCCCCTCAGTTCACTCAGAATGAAGACAGAGTCCTAAGAACCCTACTCTATCGCATGAAAACAACCTTTCGGTAAAAAAACAGCATCATAACATAATCTTGTAATTTTCAAGTCAGTTCGTCAAATTTCTGCCCATCTAGAGCTGCCCCGGTCAACTGTAAGTGCTGTTATTGTGAAGTGGAAACGTCTCGCAAACAACAATAGGCCACACAAGCTTACAGAATGTAACTGCTGAGTGCTGAAGCCAGTAAAAATCATCTGTCCTTGGTTACCCCCGTGCACAAAGTGAGGTCCATACAGAAATGATTTGTTGATCCGTGTGGAAGAACTTTACTGGCCCGTGCAGAAACCCTAACCCTAACCCCATCGAACACCTTTGGGTTAATTGGAACGCCGACTGCGAGCCAGGCCTAATCGCCCAACATCAGTGCCCGTCCTCACTAATGTTCTTGTGGCTGAATGGAAGCAAGTCCATACAGCAATTTTCCAACATCTAATGGAGAGCACTGTCCACAGGCATGTGCTGAAATAACATCAAATCTTGAATCGTGCCATAGATATGCTCTCCAAGGTTGTGAATGTCTTTGCTGCGGTCCCAGGCACAACAAAGATATCATGCAGGCCACTTTAGACGTCCTTATTTACAAATAATTAGGTCTGTAGGTCTGCATTAGGCTCATGGTCATATCCCTATATATGCCATATAGTGCTGGCACATCGATAGGCAGTGCATATGAAATAATTTTACTTTTCAACCACGTTTTAGTTTTCTCCTTTCATCCAGCAGACGGATCGGCTGGTCAGAATAACACTGGCCTAGACTGAGGCTATGTTCCTATGACCATTATGGTATCCAGTAGTAGGCTACCCCCCAAATAACACACAAACATCCCCACACACCCACCCCTTCATTCTTTACATCCATCACACCCACCCCCGCCCACTAACAGGCACCACTCTCTGCCTTACTGAACAGGCCTAAAAACATCATGTCAAAGTTCACTTTTTTTTCAATCATTAAATATAAAAAATACACATTAAAACATTATGAAAATGTAATACATTTACATTTACATTTAAGTCATTTAGCAGACGCTCTTATCCAGAGCGACTTACAAATTGTAGTAATACATCATTGCATTGTAGGTGCCAATAGTACACCATGCATCACTCCCTGTCTGGTGTTATTTTTACTCCAGTGCATCTGACTGCAGCAACCAAGCTCAGTCTTTCCTGTTTCATACATCTTTAAGGGTTTGTTTGAACCATCATTAAATGTGAAGACTGTTATATTATCGAACCAATTCTCTATGTGTAATTATTCCTTACGTGATTAAACTAATCATGTAAACTTGAATTAACTAGGAAGTCAGGGGCACCATGGGAAAATGTTTAAAGAGCCTCTATTTCCCGAATGAACTCTTCAGATATTTTCATATCTTATCGATTACAGTCATCTATTAATGTATTATTACTTCATCAGTCTCATTCCTGAATGTCGCAAACCCTTGGATATCTGCACGAACCCTAAATTAAATCATGAATCAGCGATATACAAATTGGCTTATTTATTTATTAACTAACTAATCAATCACAGAATTACATAAACACACACACGATAGTTATACATTGGTTAGTCACATGATACACTGAAAAGTCCCTAGTGGGCTAAACTGAAAAGACAAAGGAAAGGGGTGGGGACAGTTCAAGAGCGGGAAACTCAGAGTAGACCCACGTACATATAGTTCACTACACTCATGGAAATGCTAATACTTTGAACATGCACAGCCGCTCATTTGAAAATAAATTGCAATTTACATATTTACGAGTGTATGCCTTTGTTGTCTCTCTCTGTGATAGCTGGATCCGTCTGCTGGAAAGTCAGTCGACAGAAAGTCTCTGGTTTATCCACCAGAGATCAAAGTCTTTCGTAGTTGTAGCTTGTTCTAATGGATACGTCAGGCATATCATTCGGTTGTTCGATCAGTTGCGTTTACCAGACTAAAGTACTTAAACAGCTGCAGACTGAATAATTGGTCTTTAGTTTGTAGATTTCTTAACCATTTCAGCGTGGGGATGATCCCCACGTTCTCTGGTCTTGTCCTTCGGTAGAGTTGTTTGCAACATCTGGCTCACACCGTAGTCTGCTTGGTCTATAGAATCAAATCAAATCAAATTTGATTTGTCACATGTGCCGAATACAACAATGCAGTTTTAAGAAAATAAACAAAAAAAAAAAAAGATAAGAATAGCAAATAATTAAAGAGCAGCAATAAATAACAATAGCGGGGCAATATACAGGGGGTAACGATACATGCGGGGGCACAGGTGTCAAGGAAATTGAGGTAATATGTACATGTATGTACAGTTATTAAAGTGACTATGCATAGATAGTAACAGAGGGTAGCAGTAGCATAGAAGGAGGGGAGGCAATCCAAATAGTCTGGGTAGCCATTTGATTATGTCACGCCTTGGTCATGGTATCTTGTGTTTTTGTTATATGTTTGGGTAGGCCAGGGTGTGACATGGGTTTATATGTTGTATTTCGTATTGGGGTTTGTATTAATTGGGAGTGTGTATTATTAGGGGTGTGTCTAGTTAGGCTTGGCTGCCTGAGGCGATTCCTAATTGGAGTCAGCTGATTCTCGTTGTCTCGGATTGGGAACCGTATTTAGGCAGCCTGAGTGCGCGTTGTAGTTCGTGGGTGATTGTACCTGTCTTAGTGTTAGTCACCAGATAGGCTGTATTAGTTTCACTCGTTTGTTGTTTTTGTATTTTCCGTTATTTCATGTACCGCTTTATCTTCATTAAAAGTCATGAGTAACCTACACGCTGCATTTCGGTCTGACTCTCTTCTAACAACAGACGAGGTTCATTACAGAATCACCCACCATTCACAGACCGAGCAGCGTGTGAACTGGCAGGATCGAAAGGAGGACGTTATGGACAACAGAAGCAAGGAATATACGATGTGGGAAGAAATCGACAGGTGGGCGGCCGACCCAGAGCGAGTGCAGGAGCCCGCCTGGGATTCCCTACAGCAGTGCGAAGAAGGCTACAGGGGAATCGATTCAAAGAAAAAGACACGCCGGAAAAAACGGAGAAGCGCTGGTTTAAACAGGCAGCGACAGCTGGAGCAGCAAAGGGAGGATGGATTATTTGGAGAATGGACATGGGAAGACGTGTTGGATGGTAAAGGTTGTTACACTTGGGAGGAGATATTGGCCGGAAGAGATCGCCTCCCATGGGAACAGGTGGAGGCACTAAGGAGAGCAGAGGCAGCGGGAGATAGGAGCCGAAGATACGAGGGAACACGGTTGGCAAGGAAACCGGAAAAGCAGCCCAAAAAAATTATTGGGGGGGAGCTAGAAGGGAGAATAGTTATGCCAGGTAGGAGACCTGATAGCCCGGTGCGGCACATACCAGCCCTTCCTATTGGCCGGGCTAGAGTGGGCATCGAGCCAGGTAAGCTTGGGCAGGCTCGGTGCTCAAGAGCTCCAGTGCGCCTGCACGGTCCGGTCTATCCAGAGCCACCTCTACACACCAGTCCTCCGGTAGCAGCTCCCCGCACCAGGCTTCCTGTGCGTGTCCTCGCGCCAGTACCACCAGTTCCAGCACCACGCACCAGGCCTCCAGTGCGCCTCGCCTGTTCAGCGCAGCCAGTGCCTTTCTCCTCTCCTGCGCTGCCGGAGTCTCCTGTCTGCCCAGCGCCGCCAGTCGGCCCAGCGTCACCAGTCTGCCAGGATCCGCCAGAAGTGCCAGTCTGCCCAGCGCCGCCAGAGCTCCCAGTCTGCCCAGCGCCGCCAGTGCCGCCAGTCTGCCCAGCGCCGCCAGTGCTCCCAGTCTGCCCAGCGCCGCCAGTGCTCCCAGTCCGCCCAGCGCCGCCAGTGCCGCCAGTCTGCCCAGCGCCGCCAGTGCTCCCAGTCTGCCCAGCGCCGCCAGTGCTCCCAGTCTGCCCAGCGCCGCCAGTGCTCCCAGTCTGCCCAGCGCCGCCAGTGCTCCCAGTCTGCCCAGCGCCGCCAGTGCTCCCAGTCTGCCCAGCGCCGCCAGTACCGCCAGTCTGCCCAGCGCCGCCAGTGCCGCCAGTCCTCCCAGCGCCGCCAGACAACCAGTCTCTTCCAGATCTGCCCGACAACCAGTCTCTTCCAGATCTGCCCGACAACCAGTCTCTTCCAGATCTGCCCGACAACCAGTCGCTTCCAGATCTGCCCGACAACCAGTCTCTTCCAGATCTGCCCGACAACCAGTCTCTTCCAGATCTGCCCGACAACCAGTCTCTTCCAGATCTGCCCGACAACCAGTCTCTGCCAGATCTGCCCGTCAACCTAGATCTTCTAGATCGGCCAGACAACCAGGATTTACCGGAGCCTACTACCTGCCTGAGCTTCCTCTCAGTACTGAGCTTCCTTTCAGTACTATGCTTCCTCTCTGTACTGGGCTCCCTCTCAGTACCGGGCTTCCCCTCTGTCCCGGGCTGCCCCTCTGTCCCGGGCTGCCCCTCTGTCCCGGGCTGCCCCTCTGTCCCGGGCTGCCCCTCTGTCCCGAGCTGCCCCTCTGTCCCGAGCTGCCCCTCTGTCCCGAGCTGCCCCTCTGTCCCGAGCTGCCCCTCTGTCCCGAGCTGCCCCTCGGTCCCGAGCTGCCCCTCGGTCCCGAGCTGCCCCTCAGTTATGTGGGGATCAGGGTGAGGAGTATTAGGCCATGGTCGGCGGAGAAGGTGGATTATCCTAGGACGCGAAGGGGAGGAACTAGGACATTTATGGAGTGGGGTCCACGTCCCGAGCCAGAACCGCCACCATGGACAGACGCCCACCCGGACCCTCCCTATGCTCTTGAGGTGCGTCCCGGAGTCCGCACCTTAGGGGGGTTCTGTCACGCCTTGGTCATGGTATCTTGTGTTTTTGTTATATGTTTGGGTAGGCCAGGGTGTGACATGGGTTTATATGTTGTATTTCGTATTGGGGTTTGTATTAATTGGGAGTGTGTATTATTAGGGGTGTGTCTAGTTAGGCTTGGCTGCCTGAGGCGATTCCTAATTGGAGTCAGCTGATTCTCGTTGTCTCGGATTGGGAACCGTATTTAGGCAGCCTGAGTGCGCGTTGTATTTCGTGGGTGATTGTACCTGTCTTAGTGTTAGTCACCAGATAGGCTGTATTAGTTTCACTCGTTTGTTGTTTTTGTATTTTCCGTTATTTCATGTACCGCTTTATCTTCATTAAAAGTCATGAGTAACCTACACGCTGCATTTCGGTCTGACTCTCTTCTAACGACAGACAAGGTTCATTACAGATTAGCTGTTCAGGAGTCTTATGGCTTGGGGGTAGAAGCTGTTCAGATGCCTCTTGGACCTAGATATGGCACTCTCTGCCCTGCGGTAGCAGAGAAAACAGTCTATGACTAGGGTGGCTGGAGTCTTTGACAATTTTTAGGGCCTTCCTCTGACACCGAATGGTATAGAGGTCCTGGATGGCCGGAAGCTTGGCCCCGATGATGTACTGGGCCGTACGCACTACCCTCTATAGTGCCTTGTGGTCGGAGGCTGAGCAGTTGCCATACCAGGCAGTGATGCAACACGTCAGGATGTGCTTGATGGTGCAGATGTAAAACAGATGTAAAACGGGGGGGGTTGAGCATGCACCCCTGATGGGCCTCCGTGTTGAGGATCAGTGTGGCCGATGTGTTGTTACCTACCCTCACCACCTGGTGGCGGCCTGTCAGGAAGTCCAGGATCCAGTTGCAGAAGGGGGTGTTTAGTCCCAGGGTCCTTAGCTTAGTGATGAGCTTTGAGGACATAAAGGTGTTGAAATCTGAGCTCTAGTCAATGAATAGCAATCTCTCATAGGTGTTCCTTTTGTCCAGGTGTGAAAGAGCAGTGTGGAATGCAATAGAGATTGCATCATCTATGGATCTGTTGGTGCAGTATGTAAATTAGAGTGGATCTAGCGTTTCTGGGATAATGGTGTTGATGTGAGCCATGACCACCTTTTCAAAGCATTTCATGGCTACAGATGTGAGAGTCCGGGTTGGTCGTCATTTAGACAGGTTACCTTAGTGTACTTGGGCACAGGGACTGTGGTCTGCTGTGAAGGGAGTAGTACACAGCGTTGTAAGAGATCTTCAGTTTCTTGGCAATTTCTCGCATGGAATAGCCTTCATTTCTCAGAACAAGAATAGACTGAAGAGTTTCAGAAAAAAAGTATTTGTTTCTGGCCATTTTGAGCCTGTAATCGAACCCACAAATGCTGATGCTCCAGATACTCAACTAGTCTAAAGAAGGCCAGTTCTATTGCTTCTTTAAGCAGCATAATAGTTTTAAGCTGTGATAACATAATTGCAAAAGAGTTTTCTAATGTTCAATTAACCTTTAAAAAGTATAAACTTAGATTAGCTAACACCATTGGAACACAGGAGTGATGGTTGCTGATAATGGGCCTCTCTACTCTACATGTAGATATTACATAAAAAATCTGTCGTTTCCATCTAAATAGTCATTTACAACATTAACAGTGTCTACACTTTATTTATTTATTTATTTATTTCAAACTTTTGAAAGGTAGTATATATATATATATATATATATATATATATAAAATAAAACCCTGGCACACCTCTTTTGGGGGAGTTTCTCCCATTCTTCTCTATAGATCCTCTCAAGCTCTGTCAGGTTGGATGGTGTGTGTTGCTGAACAGCTATTTTTTAGGTCTCCCCAGAGATGTTTGATGGGGTTCAAGTCTGAGCTCTGGCTGGGCCCCTCAAGGACATTCAGAGACTTGTCCTCAAGCCACTCATGTGTTGTCTTGGCTGTGTGCTTAGGATCATTGTACTGTTGGAAGGTGAACCGTCGCCCCAGTCTGAGGTACTAAATTGTAGAATAATAGACATCAAAACTATGAAATAACACTTATGGAATCATATAGTAACCAAAAAAGTGTTGGCAATCTCTCAACCAGCTTCATGAGGTAGTCACCTGGAATGCATTTAAATTAACAGGTGTGCCTTCTAAAAGGTTAATTTGTTGAATTTCTTTCCCTCTTAATGTGTTTGAGCCAATCAGTTGTGTTGTGACAAGGTATACAGAAGATAACCCTATTTGGTAAAAGATCAAGTCCATATTATGGCAAGAACAGCTCAAATAAGTAAAGAGAAATTACAGTCCATCATTACCTTAAGACATGAATGTTAGTCAATATGGAACATTTCAAAACCTTTGAAAGTTTCTTCAAGTGCAGTCGCAAAAACCATCATGATGAAACTGGCTCTCATGAGATACGGCCACAGGAATGGAAGACCCAGAGTTACCTCTGCTGTGAAGGATAAGTTACCAGCCTCAGAAATTGCAGCTGAAATAAATGCTTCGCAGAGCTCAAGTAACAGACACATCTCAATATCAATTGTTCAGAGGAGACTGCGTGAATCAGGCCTTCACAGTCAAATTGATGCAAAGAAACCACTACTAAAGGATACCAATAATAAGAGGAGATTTGCTTGGGCCAAGAAACACAAGCAATGGATATTAGACCGATGAAAATATGTCCTTTGGTCTGATGAGTCCAAATGTGAGATTTTGGTTCCAACCGCTGTGTCTTTGGAGACGCAGAGTTGGTGAACGGATTATCTCTGCATGTGTGGTTCCCACCGTGAAGTATGGAG
This sequence comes from Oncorhynchus keta, assembly GCF_023373465.1. Taxonomy (NCBI): domain Eukaryota; kingdom Metazoa; phylum Chordata; class Actinopteri; order Salmoniformes; family Salmonidae; genus Oncorhynchus; species Oncorhynchus keta. The sequence goes on from NC_068439.1 coordinate 44,536,949, forward strand.
CAGGAGGTGTTATGGTGTGGGGGTGCTTTGCTGGTGACACTGTCAATATGTATTTAGAATTCAAGGCACACTTAACCAGAATGGCTACCACAGCATTCTGCAGCGATTAGCCATCCCATCTGGTTTTTGCTTACTGGGACTATCATTTGTTTTTCAACAGGACAAGGACCCAAAACAACCCCAGGCTGTGTAAGGGATATTTGACCAAGAAGGAGAGTGATGGAGTGCTGCATCAGATGACTTGGCCTCTACAATCACCCGACCTCAAACCAATTGAGATCGTTTGGGATGAGTTGGACTCCAGAGTGAAGGAAAAGCAGCCAACAAGTGCTCATCATATGTGGGAACTCCTTCAAGACTTTTGGAAAAGCATTCCAGGTTAGCTTTTGTAGGGAAGCTAATTATCCATCATGCATGACATTCCTGGGAGTGTGTAAAATTGAATTTTTTATTACCATGGCATTTTTGTTTGTTCTCTATAGTCATGTCCTTGAAAATGTATAAATTGACCAATTAGGCACATTTGGCAAACTCCTGTCATTCTGAAACGTTGCACATATACTGCTGCTTGCTTGTGGACAACATCTCAATTTACACCTAGAATCCTATCTCAATGTATGGCCTTTCTCTTCCATTTCATGATGATGAAATGATGATGATTTTTTTGTTTGTTTGTATTATCTTTTACCAGATCTAATGTGTTATATTCTCCTGCATTCATTTCACATTTCCACCAACTTCAAAGTGTTTCCTTCAAATGGTATCAAGAATATGCATATCCTTGCTTCAAGTCCTGAGCTACAGGCAGTTAGATTTGGGTATGTTATTTTAGGCGGAAATACAAAAAAAGGGTCCGATCCTTGTAACCATAATATTTGTTGTAATATTTGTTCGGACTTTTCTGGTGGATTAAACTGAAATTGCAACCAACATTCTATGGCTTGTTATAAATAGCAATATTTTGTGGATGATTTCATTTTCAAATAACAGAAAGTGAGAGGCTGTAATCTGAATAAAGGGGAAAAGGCCATTCTTGAACATGGGGTGAGACATTCTTGCTAATCTGCTAGAGAACCAGTTCCGATTTAAGTATACGTTTTGAATGACTGAAGCCTTTAGTGAGAGGTCTAATGCTTCAATATTTAATCATATTCTCTGCATTCATATTCATTATATAAATTGGCAGTTTAATTTTGTCTGGCTTGCTGTTCCAAATAAAATGACATATTCTTTTACTCATATAATTTAAAAAACAAGTCGCAAAGTGTAGGCAAGGTCATAAGCAAATAGGTAAATTGGGATATGACTAAAGTGTAAGGACAAAAGCTGGGAGACGAGAAGCAAGTACAGGGAGTGAACATTTAATAAATACAGACAAGAAACAAACAAGGACAATGTCTGGACAGGGGAAACATAATGCCAATAATGCTGATACTGGGAACAAACTGAGGAACAGACAGATATAGGAGGGGAAATCAACAAAGAAAGAAGTCCAAAGACGCGCTGATGCGCGTAACAATGTTGACAGGTGTTCATAAGCAGGGGTGACAGTACCCCCCCTCTAGGGGTGCCACCCGGTGTCAAACCTTGGCGAGCTTGATGGGCCCGGACGAGATATGGGAGTTGGATGAGCCGGCTGAGGCGCGGGAGCCCAACAAGCTGGCTGAGGCTCGGGAGCCCGACGAGCCAGCTGAGGCGCGGTAGCCTGACGAGCCAGCTGAGGCGCGGTAGCCTGACGAGCCAACTGAGACGTGGTAGCCTGACGAGCCAGCTGAGACGTGGTGTGGGAGCCTGCCGAGCCAACCGAGGAAAGGAAACCTCTCGAGCCAGCTAAGGAGTGGAAGCCCGACGAGCCAGCTGTGGCACCCCCAGTTCCTTCGGCAAACTGAGGAACAGACATATATATATATATATATATATATATATATATATATATATATATATATATATATATATATATATATATATATATGTGTTCAAAATGGCGCTGAAGAACATGGCTGGCGTTTTACATTCTCCCAACAAATTGTGATATTTTGTTAATTTTATGCATTTTGTGTAACTTATTTTTTTACTTATTGTGTACATAAGGCTGCTGCTCCCATCTCTTGTGACCGAAAATAACTTTGGACGATTACTCACCACGGACTGGAAGAAACTTTTTCCTTTAACGAGTCCGATGATATCCTGCTTTCACTGGAACAGGCCCAGAACCATGCCTTTTGCGTGAAGAAAAGACGCAGGAAAAGGGGCCGCAGATCGTGCAGCCTTCTGAGAATCAGAGCGAGTAAACTCCCACTGCCATCTGTTCTTCGGGCTAACGTGCAATCATTGGAAAATAAAATTGATGACCAACAATTAAGATTATCCTACCAACGGGACATCAAAAACTGTAACATCTTATGTTTCACCGAGACGTGGCTGAGTGACGTTATGGACAATATAGAGTTAGCGGGATTTTCCATGCACCGGCAGAACAGAGATGCTACCTCTGATAAGACGAGGGGTGGGGGTGTGTTGCTATTTGTCAATAACAGCTAGTGCACAATGTCTAATTTTAAAGAAGTCTCGAGGTATTGCTCGCCTGAGGTAGAGTACCTTATGATAAGCTGTAGACCACATAATCTACCAAGAGAGTCTCATCTACATTATTCGTAACCGTCTATTTACCACCACAGAATGAAGCTGGCACTAACAGCTCTCAACCAACTCTATAAGGCCATAAGCAAAGAAGAAAATGCTCACCCAGAAGCTGCGCTCCTTGTGGCCTGGGACTTTAATGCAGGCAAATTTAAATCAGTTTTACCAGAGAAAAAACATTCCTAGACCACCTTTACTCCACAGACAGAGATGCATACAAAGCTCTCCACCGCCCTACATTTGACAAATCTGACCGTATTTCTAATCTCATGATTCCCGCTTACAAGCAAAAATCTAAGCAGGAAGTACCAGTGACTAACTCAACATGGAAGTGGTCAGATGACACAGATGCTACAATACAGGACTGTTTTGATAGCACAGACTGGAACATGTTCCGGGTTTCATCCAATGGCATTGAGGAGTATGCCACCTCAGTCATCAGCTTCATCAATAAGTGCATCGATTACGTCGTCCCAACAGTGACTGTACTTACATATCCAACCAGAAGCCATGGATTACAGGCAACATCCGCATCGGGCTAAAGTCTAGAGCTGCCGCTTTCAAGGAGCGGGAGACTAACCGGATGCATATAACAAATCCCGCTATGCCGTCAGATGAACCATCAAACAAGCAAAACGTCAATACAGGACTAAGATTGTATTCTAATCTCTGATGCTCATCGGATGTGACAGGGCTTGAAAACTATTACGGGCTACAAAGGAAACCAGCACGCGAGCTGCCCAGTGCCTACCAGACGAGCTAAATGCCTTTCATGCTCGCTTCGAGGCAAGCAACACTGAAGCATGCACGAGAACACCGGCTGTTCTGGATGACTGTGTGATAACACTCTCGGTAGCCGACGTGAACAAAACCTTTAAACAGGTCAACATTCAGAAGACTGATTGCCAGGACTTGTACTCAAAGCATGCGCGGACCAACTGTCAAGTGTCTTCACTGACATTTTCAACCTCTTCCTGGCCAAGTCTGTAATAGCTACATGTTTCAAGCAAACCACCATAGTCCCTGTGCCCAAGGAAGCGAAGGTAAGCTGCCTAAACAATTACCGCCCGTGGCACTCACATCGGTAGCCATGAAGTGCTTTGAAAGGCTGGTCATGGCTCACATCAACAGCATCCTCCCGGACACCCTAGACCCACTCCAATTCGCATACCGTCCCAACAGATCCACAGATGATGCAATCTCAATCGCACTCTACACTGCCCTTTCTCACCTGGACAAAAGGAACACCTATGTGAGAATGCTGTTCATTGACTACAGCTCAGCGTTCAACAACATCTTGCCCACGAAGCTCATCACTAAGTTAAGGACTCTGGGACTAAACAACACCTTCTGCAACTGGATCCTGGACTTCCTGTGGGCCACCCCCAGGTGGTAAGAGTAGGAAACAACACATCCGCCACACTGATCCTTAACACTTGGGTCCCTCAGGGGTGTGCACTTAGTCCCCTCCTGTATTCCCTGTTCACCCATGACTGCGTAGCCAAACACGACTCCAACACCATCATTAAGGTTGCTGACAACACAACAGTGGTAGGTCTGATCACTGACAATGATGAGACGGCCTATAGGGAGGAGGTCAGAGAACTCGCAGTGTGGTGCCAGGAAAACAACCTCTCCCTCAATGTGAGCAAGACAAAGGAGCTGATCGTGGACTACAGGAAAAGGAGGGTCGAACAAACCCCCATTAACATCGACGGGGTTGTAGTGGAGCAGGTCGAGAGTTTCAAGTTCCTTGGTGTCCACATCACCAACGAACTGTCATGGTCCAAACATACCAAGACAGTTGTGAAAAGGGCATGACAAAACATTTTCCCCCTCAGGAGACTGAAAAGATTTGCATGGGTCCCCAGATCCTCAAAAGGTTCTACAGCTGCACCATTGAGAGCATTGGCACTGGTTGCATCACCGCCTGGTATGGCCACTGCTCGGCATCTGACCGTAAGGCACCACAGAGGGTAGTGCGAATGGCCCAGTACATCACTGGGGCCAAGCTTCCTGCCATCCAGGTCCTATACAATAGTCGGTGTCAGAGGAATGCCCATAAAATTGTCAGAGAATCCAGTCACCTAAGTTATAGACTGTTTTCTCTTCTACCGCACAGCAAGCGGTAACAGAGCGCCAAGTCTAGGACCAAAATGATCCTCAACAGCTTCTACCCCCAAGCCATAAGACTGCTGAACAATTAATAAAATCATAGCTGGACAATTTATATTGACTCTCCCTCCCTTTTTTACACTGCTGCTACTCGCTGTTTATTATCTATGCATAGTCACTTCACCCCCACCTACATGTACAAATTAAGTCAATTAACCTGTAGCTCAGCACACTGACTCGGTACCGGTGCCCCATGTATATAGCCTTGTTATTTGTTATTTTCTTAACTCTTCTTGAACTGCACTGTTGGTTAAGGCCTTGTAAGTAAGCATTTCACGGTAAAGTCCACACTTCTTGTATTCGGCATATGTGACAAATAAAGTTGGATTTGATTTGATTTAGGAGCTGCAATCAACAAAGTAATGGAGTCCAGGTGAGACCAAAGACGCGCTAGTGCGCGTAACAATGATGACAGGTGTGCGTAATGATGGGCAGCCTGGCGCCATCGGGTGGCAGGGAGGGGGAGCGGGAGCAGGAGCAGGCGTGACATAAAGAGTTAATCAGAGTATTTTTTCCATAAATAGACAGGTATTTTCCTTTCCACGGTAGCAAGATCTTGTCTATTTTTGCCAACTTTCTATTAAAATGTATTGTAGTGCGATCACTTCTTTCTTTCCAGATACGAATACAGAGTATGTCTTCTTCACAACCTTCTATTAAAACGATCCTGATTGAAGATGATAGTTTCGAATACCAGCTGCCGAAGCACCAGCGCTGTGCTTGCCTCCTACTCAACATAGTATCTACAGTCGATGCCCTGAAAGAAACATCCAGTGAGGCTTACAAAAAAGTGTCCCACTCAACATTTGTCAAGTACCAAGCACTTTGGAACAAAGGTGGAAGATCCACACTTGCAGCCAAAACAGTTGAAGATGCTTGCGACCTCCAGCTGTTGCGCCCGAATGCTACAAGGTGAAACTCTAGCGTCATGGCTGTAGAAAGACTCCTACTCATCCAGCCATTGATTACTGTAGTTAAATCAGGTGAACTGGTTAGTGGGCCCCATTTGTATAGGGTTATGAAACACAGTGTTATTGTTTTGTTTTTGTCATAGGTTCAATCTCGCTGAACTTGCCTTCCTCACAGAGTATGTTGCCACCATGAGCCCAGTCGCAAAGGCCATCAACATCCTTCAGGCTGAAGCCAAAGTCCAGATGGGATGGTTACTTCAAACTATCAACCTGCTGATCACAAAACTTAACCAAATCAAGTTGTCCTTGAAGTACTGGTGGATGCGCTACAGCTGGGACTGAAGCAACGCTTCAGCCACATGTTTCAAGGACCTAAGCTGATCGCAGCTACAATCCTTCTCCTCAAATTCACAACAACTTGGACAAAGGATGAAGACACCATCAGAATGAGTAAGACAACGTGGTTAATGAACAATATTTCATTATTCATAAACAACTGTGTGCAGTGTACATGTTGACACTTCATAGATTTGAGAACCACCCATTTAAACTACAATCCTGACTTTGTGGTTCACTGTGAGTCACCTTGAGGATTGATTATAAACAACGTTTGCCATGTTTCTGTCGATATTATGGAGCTAATTTGGAATATTTTTCGGTGTTGTCGTGACCGCAATTTCCGGTCGAATTCTCAGCCAAATGTGAAGAACTAACGGAGTTATTTTGGCTACAAAAATAATATTTTGGGAAAAAAGGAACATTAGCTATCTAACTGGGAGTGTCGTGAGTGAAAACATCCGAAGCTCATCAAAGGTAACCGATTTAATTTGATTGCTTTTCTGATTTTCGTGACCAGGTAGCCTGCTGCTAGCTAGGCATAATGCTATGCTAGGCTATCGATAAACTTACTGTAAAGCATCATTTCAAAATCTGAGATGACAGGGTGATTAACAAAAGGCTAAGCTGTGTTTCAATTTATTTAACTTGTGATTTCATGAATATGAATATTTTCTAGTAATATTTTTTGTCTGTTGCGTTATGTTAATTAGTGTCAGTGGACAATTCTCCCGGATCCGGGAGAGGGAGTTCCAAGAGTTAATGCTAGCAAGCCCAAGGACAGGGATGCCTTATAAGTTTTGTTAATTTATGGTTAAAATTCCAAAGTTATAAGTGACCTTGTTAAAAAAGCATCACCTGACACACTTATTTATAATACAGTTCCATCAGTGGTGATGTCCTCCTATTCTTGCAGTGAGGTTGTTCTATACATGTACTTTTGATGAGCTAATTTCTACATTTTTCTTTGTTGATATAGGGTTTTATTATAGGATGTCTAAAGCAAAGTGACTTTGATTGTAAGCACTTACATTTACTGGCTATATTCCTTCCTTAAATCTAAGCCTATGGCGTTAGCTGCGCCTGTTCCACATCAGTTCACTCCTGACACATTGTGGGGCATGTGAAAGACCATATTGATTCAGACTATTTACCTTTCATTGCGAAGGGTTTTGTTTCTATGTTAGGAAGTAAGGACCTAGTGCCAGTGAAGATCCTGAGACACAGGTGCCTCTGAATCGTTTGTGTTGGAGTCTGTTTTACCCTTCTCCGCTGAGACGGATTCGGGGAATAGTGTTCTAATTAGCGGAATAGGTTTGAACACTGTTAGTTCCACTGCATAAACTGATGTTGGATTGTGGACTGGTGAAAGGTGAGGTTGTTGTGGGGGTGTGTCCTTCGTTGCCTATTGAGGGTATCGATGTTATCCTTGGGAATAACTTGGCTGGTGAGCGTGTGTGGCTTGTCGTGTTTCCATCTCTAGTGGTTTCCACTAAGCCGTCATTTGTAGGGATTCCTGACGCGAGTGCGCAGAGTTTCCCCAGACGTGTTCTCTGCGTGTGCAGTGACGCGTTCTATGAGCAGTGGCGAACTGGTCACTGCGCCGACTAACGAGAATACCACAAAGAAGTCTGTACTGCTTTCCCTGTTATCCCGTTATCTGTATTCCGCTCCAATCTAATCAATGTGCAACGGACTGACCCCACATTAGAAGAGTTGCGTGACCAAGTTGTACCTGTGGAACAGTTGGGAGATCTCGCCCATGGCTATTTTCTCAAAGGCGATGTCCTGATGAGAAAGTGGGTGTCTCATGGTAGTTGTAGCTTATTGTAGAAGTAGAAGTCTCATTCAAATTTCTATAGATGGTTGACATCTAGTGGAACCCCTAGGAAGTGCAAAATCATGAATTTCTCAAGGGGACTTCATTGGGAACTGGTGAATACATACCAAGCTCAGATTTCTCACTTTCTGTTTTGATTTCTCTTGCCATATGAGTTCTGTTATACTCACAGACATCATTCAAATAGTTTTAGAAACTTTAGAGTGTTTTCTATCCAATACTGCTAATAATATGCATATATTAGCAACTGAGACTGAGGAGCAGGCCGTTTACTTTGGGCAACTTATTCATCTAAGCTACTCAATACTGCCCCCCAGCCATAAGAAGTTTAACATGATGTCGTGGTCTGTGATGTTTTGAACATCAATGATCACGCGTGGAGGCATCTTTTTCTCAGCTTTACAAGAGTCTTACATAACTCAAATCCTTCTCCCCACTGATGGTTTACAGGCATCTTTTTCTCAGCTTTACAAGAGTCTTAAATAACTCATTTCCTTCTGCCCACTGTTCACTGTTATTGACAATTTGCTCAATCACACTAAAGCCAATAATGGGATGAGATAGATCTACCCTAAGTCTACCCTTCATCATGAACACTGGGATGACTAGTTATTTAATGTCAGTTGACTATGAGGCCACTTTGGTAGTCATTTCTATCCAACCTACATAGGGCATGTCATTCCATTGGCAGCTTCTATCTTTAGTGAGTCAGGTGAATCAATTCTATCTGAAACATTTTGCAGCCTAACCAGGTAAGTTTTCATAATTCCACAGTTCATCAATGGTGAACCAGTGTCCCACAAGGCTTGAGTTCTCTAGGATACAGTCAGAGACGGCAGAACAAGTTTTTGACAGGCGGTGAAGGATTTTAATATGTTTCTGCTTATAATTTCCAACATTTTGGTAGGCTGTTTGTTAGTCAACTTTACTTTAATTAGATACATGCAGCTTCTCTTCTGTCATTATGTTTTATTTGTTTGTATTTAACCTTTAGTTAATAATGCAAGTCAGTTAAGAATAAATTCATATTTACAATGACGGCCTACACCGGCCAAACCTGGACGATGCTGGGCCAATTGTGTGCCACACTATGTGACTCCCAATCACGGCCGGTTGTGATACAGCCTGGATGTTGCCCTAGAAGACAAAAAAAACCTTGCTCACCACAATGTCATACATCGATAGAATGAATGCTTCGATCTAGTAGACATCTGTAAAGTTCTCTGTGATCTCTGCTTCTTTCAAAGAGCAAAAACGCAAGAACAAAACAATGGGAAAGATTACCTGTGCAAAATTTCCAAATGACAGAGGTAAGAGCCGTAAATCCAAAATGCAAAACAGATTTTATTTGGTTTGAGCTTTCCTGAAAGGTTAGTTATTCTGAAAATTAACAGCTAGTCTTACAGATGCAATAAGTGCTCTAATGGAGAGAAAAAATGGATTCTCAAATATGCAACACTTCAAAATACATCTCTTACAGACACAATATAATTGTAATGTGGTCTGTGTGTAGCTGGTGTAGAGGAGTCAGGCGCAGGAGAGCAGATGTGAGTAAATAAACATACTTTACTCAAAATCTACAAATGTAATACAAAAAGAGAGCCCACATTAACGGGCCGTACTACATACAAACAATTACTCACAAACAGACATGGGGGAACAGAGGGTTAAATAATGAACAGGTAATTTGGGAATTGAAACCAGGTGTGTAAGACAAAGACAAAACAAATGGAAAATGAAAAGTGGATTGGCGATGGCTAGAAGGCCGGTGACGTCGACCGCCGAACGCCGCCTGAACAAGGAGGGACCGACTTCGGGGGAAGTCGTGATAATATTTACTCCTAAAATTGCTCTAACATAATCAGATCACACAGCCCTTGGAAAGTCATAACTGCAGAGGCGGAACATCAGTGATTAAACTGTGAAGATTATTCTCGCGCAAACGCAACATAAGTCTGCTTATCATCCTTTTGTAAAGTTCTAAATCGTTGGCTGTAAGCCTCAGTAACCAATTTGTAAATCTGGAACACAGCCATTTTAACCGTATCATAACTGACACTGTCGGGTACACTAAGAGCTGAATATGCCTCAAATCCTGTTTAAATCCCAGTTCCTTTACATACTTTACACAATCATGCTCTAGCTTCTCACGATCATGCTCTAGTTTCTCACGATCATGTTCTAGCTGTAACAGAAGCAGTTCTTTCTGCTGTTCAAAAAGAAGACTACTAGGACTAACCGATGGAGCGGTCATTGTGACGTTACGGGGAGACGGCAAGTCCTCAGCAGAGGCTGCCCCAGTGGTAACTTCAAGAATACCACTCTCCATCAAATTTGCCTTCAATATCAACCTAATAGAATTGTAGACTTTTATCACTAATTTCAACCTTGTAGTGTTCAGCAACCTTCAACAGCTGTTCTTTAGTACATAATTCTAACAGTTCCTCTCTACGTAAGACACCATATTCACAAGAAAAAAAAATCTCGCTCTTCTCCTCTGCTGAGCTCACCAGACCACAACCAGAGAAATGACAATCGCACTGGGCACCACAGAAACCTACAGTAACTCAACCCTAGTCTTTGTGCGGATTTGTGATGGGTAATTACACACTGTAGCCCGCTGGCAAGGAAATAAACCCCCCAGCACGCTGGCAGATTCCCCCAAGCCACAGATGTGCCCCCGAGACCACTGCTCAGTCCAGACACCACACAAAAATAACAAACAAAATAACCATGCCCAACGTATTCCAAAGTGAAACACGTCGCTAAGCCTAATAGAGGATTTTTTTTTATATAGCTCCGGGTAGCTAGTGTCACTACCCTACCCAAATCTCCCACTGAGGTACACAGCCGATTGTACTCACCTCCTCGGACCGATGTCCCAACAGCGAGTAGAGCAAGAGTCTCCAGCCTCCAATATACTTTCTCCAATGCAGCACACAACGAACTATCCACTGCAGTGGCAAGTTTAACAAACAAACAAAACCAGTACTGGGCACCAAACATTACAATTCAAACAAGCTGTAACAAAAGATGCAAACAAAGCACCTACAGAGTTTAACATTAACTCCACATTTTCTCCCAAACACAACACACATACTAGTAAGTCAAATGACACTAGTATTAGTCCTTCATAATGCAACAAAGTACTATATGCCAAAATGTCTAGGAACCAATCTTATGATCCCGGACGAGCCCCCACTTGTCACGAACCGGCTCAAAGCCCATAACAAAAAGGGAGACAATGTGGAGATAAAGAATAACAAAATATATTTATTTAAACACAATTAACAATGCTGTGTGTTTAGTGGTCGCGTGTATACATGTGATAATGAGGGGTGTTGAAAGGTGCCAACGCAAACAAACCAAATAGCCACAAAAATGCCACAATCAAATTCTGTCTGCGTCTGCATGGAGAGAGTCTCCTCTGTGAATGGGGAAGTGATGTATTTATCCTAGGACACACCTGAGCCCAGATGTGTCCCATTTCTCTGACGACCCTCCCGGCTCCGCCCACCGACATCCTGATAAAAAGGAAAACAAGAGCAAAGAGACAGAATCCGGCAGACAGAGTGGGAGGGTGTAGATCGCACAACTTTGCTGATATGAGACAGGTTCTTGTGGCCGTACATGCAAAGAGAGATAGAGCATCGTGTCATGAGAAGCTGCCTGAAAGAGAAAAAACCTAGTGGGCTAAGCAGCAGCATTAGCAATGTCTTTCAAAATGAGACAACTCACAAATGTCGAAACTTAATGACAATGATTCTGAATATGTCAGTGACAGTGAGGATCTGTCCCCAAACCTTGTGACCATTGAGAACCCTGAATCTGAGGACCCCTTACCTACCGACGAACTCCCAGATCCCTCTGAAGATACTGGTAGTGATGTAGGCAGACCAACAGTTGGTGAAGTACAGTAGGTCTGTAGAAGAAGGAAGTCCTTCAGCCATTTCAGCCTTCCTGGCGCTGATGTTGGCTTTGATGAGTCCCAGTCTGGACTGCAAAGCTCCTTTTTTTGTAATTGGACATAGAGTTCACATACAAATCAAATACGAACAGCGTTATGCAATTATATTGACAACATCTCACCCACCTCAAATCTCCCTCAGAGTTAATTTCTGCAAATGTATATAGTTATGATATTTAAGAATAGGAAGTTAGGATAGCCTAAACATGTGAAAGTTGGTTCGGTGTCTCTAGCAAGAATGGTTCAATAGTTACTGTTGGTGAGTTAATTTATGCACATTTATATAATTGTAGTTTATAAAAATAAAAAAAATTGGAAGTTGGGATTGCCTGAACTTGTGAATTTGTGAATTTGTCTCTAGCTTAAATAGGTTCAAGAGATACTGTGGGTTGGTTATTTTATGCTAATTTAAGCAAAATTATATAATTATAGTTAATTTATGTAGTTATAGTTGTTAAAAGTATTTAAGAATTGGAAGTTCGGATAGACTGAACATGAGAATGTTGGTTTGGTGTCTCTAACTTGAAGAGTTCAAGATTTACTGGGAAATGCTGGGATGTGTTTTTCTACTAAAATGATGTTTAATGTAATTATGATGCAACTACGATGGTGATACGATATGGATTACAATTATTATGCTGAATATTAAGGCCATATTAACTTCATGTTACAAACATACACACTCAACCATGCAAATTGGCTTGGTAATTATTTATTTGGACATCACACATATAATCGTACTCTTATCCAGAAATCATACACACATCCAATATCACACACGTAGTATCCTGACCCATATTTTTTGTTTTACATCTGTGGCACTGGCTCACAGGCAAACAGGCAAGGGAATAAAAAAATATCAAAAATAACAAAAATAGTTGTGTTTCCAGCAAACTGACTTTTTGTGGATAAAAGGCTGTGCGTGATGACGTAGTGCACATACAAAATACTTTTACCATTAAATTCCCATGAATGAAAAATACAAGTTAAATGGGTTTCCATATTTCCATCTCTACTGATGGTTTGTCACAAAAACTGTGCCCACTCTGGTCTTGGAATGATGTGTAACAATATTACACATCATGAAATGGTTGGATGGGAACGTGGTTTGTAGCTACGCCAAGTGATTTTTTGTCGACATTTCGTTCACATAGAAAACAGAATCGAAAATTGCCTGCTAGGGTGTGTTTCTATTTATGCCTAACTGTCTTGTGTCAATAAAAAAAGAGCTGGACATAATGATGTCACACCTAGGAAAAAGAACAGCTTAAGCAAAAACCTACAGTGTCAAATAAAAATGCAGTTGTTGAAGTGTTTCCATTAGGCCTACCCATTTAGACAAATTGCGCATTATTAAATTGGCGACAGCCTGTATGCCCTCCCACCTATCTGTTTCAAGTCTTAGGTAGCCCGCAAAAGCCAGCATGGATAGAATGCAATAATTGGCTAATATTTGCAATATTCTAATAATTATCATGTGCCAACATATCGCCAAGGTCCATGCCATTGTGAAACTTTCACTCCTGTAGATCTAGAATAATTGGATTGTGAAACTTGCCAGCCACCAAGACAAGCAGGGAAGCAATTCAGACATTTTTGAAAGGCAGGACAATTGTTGTCCTGCAAAGAAACGTCATTTTTATAGTTGACATTTTTTATTTTGCTATAGCAGTAGGCATTTAGAATTAAATGGGGAGTGGAGTTTATAGTTACGTGATTACATCATGTGCCCTGCGTACCTTCAAATGTATTCGGCAATCATAATTCGTTAGAAAAACACATTTTCGCCATAATTTGCCTCAGTAAAAAAGTTTGACAAAATAAAAATTCACACTTGTCAAATGGATTAAAATGTTTTCGATCTTTAGAAAATGTCTCCTATATCTTTGTTTCCGTTACAAGTCGCAATGATTCATTTTGGGGGGATCAATCGGTCAATGGAAACCTGCCTGCAGCTTCCATCCGATTGGCGATAGATTTTCATGTGAATACTTTAGAATCCGCATAAAGAAAATATGAGCATTTCCAACCGTTGGTATTTCCAAAAAATTGACTTGTTGTGGATAAAAATCAGTGAGTGATGACATAGCACACACAAAATGTAGCCTATTTTTTCGCTGAAGTATTCATGTACCGAATAAAAATCTAATGTTCAATGGGTTTTCATCGCATTTTCAACTCTACAATAGTTTTGTCATAAAAACTGTTGTGTTAAATAGAAAATGTGCCTACTCTGGTTTTGGAACCTGCGCTCTAACTAACAGCTCACAGATACAGTGCGGTGTGGTTAGGCTGTGAAGGTTGTCTAGTCTACATTATGAGATTATTATGGATAAGAGTGATAATATTTGTATTTGTCAAACAGCAGTCAAGACAGAATAAGACCCCAGAATAAGACCCTCCATATTTATTGATTAAGGTATTCACTTTCTGTACAATAGAAGATGTTTAGACCCAGACAGCTTTTAGGGAAACACTTGTGACCTCTCTTTGAGTTAAACCCTGGAAGAAGAGTAGCTAGCTGCAGTGGCGGCCTGGGCCGGTGGGGCTATTGAGCCCCACATTTAGGGGCAAAATATATATATATAATGATACTTTTATGGGGGGCTTGCTTATTTTGGCATAAAAAATATATATATCAATGAGTTACTAAAGCCGCATACACTCTTTTTTTGTTTTCTTGAGTAAGGCAGCTCCAAAATGCCGGTGTTTTAGCCTAGCTCAGTGCTTTCTGTGGTGGTGGGGCGAGCCAGCAAAAAATAGGAGCGCTGCGCCGTGATTGGCTCTGTGTTCTGTCACTCATGGGGACACTATGTCATTGCGAAGTTAATGTCCTTAGTAAGGGTAGACATCTTTGGGTCCTGCCATAGAGTTGTATTACAAGTGCCCTTACAAGAAGCTTCAAGGTCATTGGCCACAGATAAAATGACATCAAATCGCATTATATGTACAGTAGCTTTGATTGGACTGATCATGTCAACATCTTACTTAGCTAGCAGTCATCATGCATGTTTGACAATCTACTGTCAAATAATTTTTAATCCTCGTCATATGAAGAGAAACAATGAAGAGAAACGATAGATAAAAGGTATCGGTGCTCATCGACCATTGGACATAAAGATTACCCAACAAGTTGGAAATTGCAAATTCAACAATGAGCGGTTTGGAAGGAATCAGTGGCTAACTGCAGTCAGTGCAAAGCAACCGGTAGCCTGCTATTCAATGGAATTTTTTTCTTCAGAGTTCCCCCCCATAAATCGAGAGAATGCCAGACTTTGATGACAAAGTTTGATCACAAAACCCCCAAGTCAGAACAGTAGGCAAAATGAATAGATGAAAATAGACCAAATTATTAGGGTGAGGCACATGGGCTACTAACAGTTTACTACGGTATACATATCTCCCTGGCATATTATATAATTTATACTGCAGCATACAATACATTTTTTAACTCACCTTGTTGTGCTGTGCTCACTTGAACAGGACGGTGACGCGGCATATTATGTTTTTAAAGTCAGTAAAAGAGGCTGTATGAACTGTTTCGCTGCCAGACCAGGCTCCGCTGATACCCTGTTGTAGCAGTGGTACGGTGTTGGGACAGCTGGGACTTTTCTTGTGAAGGCGAACCTCATTCAACTATTGTGGCTATTCCTTGTGGCGAGCTTCACACAGTTGTCCTGCTCAGTTTGGAAGATGCTGCAGTCAGATGCACTGCGGTAAAAAATAACGCCAGACAGGGAGGGAGAAAGAAGTCTGTATTATTCGCAATGCCAGCCCGTGAGAAATATCCAGGGTCCTTTGATGCGTGGGATAATTTTTGCCACTCAAAAGAACAGCGCTTCATTAAATAATTTGTTGATCCTTCAGAAGGAAAGGATAGCCCACATTTTTCCCCGGAGAACGGACAAATCGGGATAAGGAGGCTATTTTTTTCAGAAGGGACAACGTGAGGGCAGTAAAATGTGAGACAATGCTAAATATGATTATTTAAACCAAATAGTGCAATAAAACATTTACAGTGTTCCTAAAAAAATGTAGATATATAATTGGTATGTAGCTTATGTAGCCTAGGTCGTCTTTCATATGGCATGCAATTAATTATTCATGTAGCCTATTCTGTGGCATGCGATTTTACATTAGGCTATTTAGCCATAGACCTACAGTATCGACAGATTATTCAAATAAGCATAATATATAAACTAATTTCAAAGCTATGCCATCTTTAGTGGTGCACTGCCTTTATAACCATGTGAATATCATTTAGAACTAGGCCTATTATTCTAATAGAACATCAGACTACAGTTGGTATAAATAGCCTGTAAAGATAATAATAGCTCAGTGTAATTGATATTAAGACTTCAGGGAACTGATAATCCCAGGCCAGGGTGTAGATTTGTAATCACTTTGTGTCAACAAAGATCTGGAACAATAGAAAAATATGACCATAATCACAGCTATAGTTTAGCGATACACTGAGCTCCAAAAGTATTGGGACAGTGACTCATTTTTTGGTTGTTTTGGCTTTGTAGTCCAGCACTTTGGATTTGAAATGATACAATGACTATGAGGTTAAAGTGCAGACTGTCAGGGGTATTTTCATCCAGTCAGTTCTTAGCCTATTGGCGTTTAATAGTTTACACTTTATTAGAGTGAGTAATCATCCACTCAAAGGAACATTATTTAATTAAAATCAACAAGCTCCAGAGTCTTCCAATAACACTTTTGTAAACACTAATTGTAAACAAATATTCATGATAATACTTGCATGTATCCTCACTGTGCATGGAAACAGTAGCCTATGTAACAAAGTAAATTAATTAATGCAATAGTCTTTGATGAAAAGTTTTTTTCCCATTTAAAGAGAAGCGCATGGCGCTAAGAGCATGGCACCAAGAGCATGGCACCAAGAACATGGCACCAAGAGCATGGCACCAAGAGCATAGCACCAAGAGCATAGCACCAAGAGCATAGCACTTGCAATGCCAGGATGGTGGGTTCCATTCCCGGGACCACCAGTGAGTAAAATGTATGCATGCATGTCTGTAAATTGCTTTGGATAAAAGCATCTGCTTGATGACAAATATTTTGATTATTATTATATTAAGTGTTAGTTTAAGTATTTTATCATGTCAAATGTAGTATTGAAGGTGTTGGGACTTCTATTGTTGTTATTTCTAAGGTAATTCTGGAGGAAGCAATTTCAGTCCCTACCATTTCTCAAACAACGTCTTCCTGGATAACATCTCAAAGGAATATCTTACAATCAAGTGTTCAAAGAAGAGCCTTTTTTAGGCTTCTCAGCCCTAGGATCTGTACTTTCATTGCTACATTACACTTAAGGACATGTCTGCTGTGCGACTGCTGTTCCTGTTTCTGCTTTGTTCCCATTTTGGTAAGTGGAGTTGACCACCGTTGTGGATTGACCATTTGTGTATAGTCACATCTTTCAGTATATGGATATTCTTCAGTGTACTATTGAATTATGAATCTACCCATTTCTACAACCAAAATGTTAAGCACTAATAACATGTCTTCTCTCTTCTGTATCAAGTGTCCCTGTGCCATGGGGCCTGTTCAGAGGTGGACTCGGACACTGAGGCCGTTGCAGGCAAAGGGTTCAAACTGGGCTGCATCTCCTGTAAGATGAGGCCTGAGGTGGAGGCTTCTGCCACGGTCAACTGGTATTTCAAGGCCAAAGGGGAAGCTGAATTTGCTCATGTGAGTATCTGAGATGGATTATGATTGCTATAGTAGTTCAAATTGCTGCCACAGCAGTAGATTGTAGGATTACGCTTCAATCACACCGACAGTGTCATTGCAGATTGGTTTACGTTGTCCTTTAGACAAACCTGTCTTACTCCGTATGGTCCAGAGCCCATCCTTAAGCCCACAACCACAAGGCACAACACACAAAGGTTTGCACGCTTACATGCACATGCACACACGCACGCACATACCACAATGGCCAACCACATAATATGGCAGAGTGCTGCGTGCATTTCAGATAGAATCAATCTGGATGACATTTTAGATCTCAGAGATCACTAGGGCCACTGGGACAGCCGATAGGCAGATACAGTGCATTCGGAAAGTATTCAGACCCCTTGACATATTCCACATTTTGTTACAGCCTCGTTCTAAAATGTATAAAATATTTTTCCCCCCTCATCAATCTACACACAATACCCCATAATGATAAAGCAAAAACAGGTTTAGAATATTTTTTGCAAATGTATAAAAATGTTTACATTAATGACTTATTTATTCAGACCCTTTGCTATGAGACTCGAAAATGAGATCAGGCACATCCTGTTTCCATTGATCGTCGTTGAGATGTTTCTACAACTTGATTGGAGTCCACCTGCGGTAAATTCAATTGCTTGGACATGATTTGGAAAGGCACAAAACTGTCTATATAAGGTTGACAGTGGATGTCAGAGCAAAAACCAAGCTATGAGGTTGAAGGAATTGTCCATAGAGCAAAACACCAGTCTCAACGTCAATAGTGAAGAGGCGACTCCAGGATGCAGGCATTCTAGGCAGAGCTCCTCTGTCCAGTGTCTGTGTTCCTTTGCCCATCTTAATATTTCATTTTTATTGGCCAGTCTGAGATATGGCTTTTTCTTTGCAATTCTGCCTAGAAGGCCAGCATCCCTGAGTCACCTCTTGACGTTGAGACTGGTGTTTTGCGGATACTATTTAATGAAGCTGCCAGTTAAAAAAAGAATAATGTATTTCACCTTTATTTAACCAGGTAGGCTAGTTGAGAACAAGTTCTCATTTACAACTGCAACCTGGCCAAGATAAAGCAAAGCAGTGCGACACAAACAACAACAGAGTTACGCATGGAATAAACAAGCGTACAGTCAATAACAAAATAGAAAAATAAGTCTATATACAGTGTGTGCAAATGGAGTGAGGAGGAAAGGCAATAAATAGGCCATTACAATTTAGCAAATTAACACAGGAGTGATAGATGAGCAGATGGTGATGTGCAAGTGGAAATACTGGTGTGCAAAAGAGCAGAAAAGTAAATAAAACAATATGGGGATGAGGTAGTGAGATTGGGTGGGCTATGTACAGCTGCAGCGATCGGTTAGCTGCTCAGATAGCTGATGTTTAAAGTTAGTGAGGGAGATTTAAGTCTCCAGCTTCAGTGATTTTTGCATTTCGTTCCAGTCATTGGCAGCAGAGAACTTGAAGGAAAGGCGGCCAAAGGAAGTGTTGGCTTTGGGGATGACCAGTGAGATATACCTGCTGGAGCGTGTGCTATGGGTGGGTGTTGTTATCATGACCAGTGAGCTGAGATAAGGAGGAGCTTTAGATGACCTGGAGCCAGCGGGTCTGTCGACGAATATGGAGCGAGGGCCAGCCGACTAGAGCATACAGGTTGCAGTGGTGGGTGGTATAAGGGGCTTTGGTAACAAACCGGATGGCACTGTGATAGACTGCATCCAGTTTGCTAAGTAGAGTATTGGAAGCTATTTTGTAAATTACATCGCTGAAGTCGAGGATCGGTAGGATAGTCAGTTTTACGAGTGTATGTTTGGCAGCGTGAGTGAAGGAGGCTTTGTTGCGAAATAGGAAGCCGATTCTAGATGTCATTTTGGATTGGAGATGTTTGATATGAGTCTTGAAGGAGAGTTTTACAGTCTAGCCAGACACCTAGGTATTTGTAGTTGTCCACATATTCTAAGTCAGAACTGTTCAGAGGAGTGATGCTAGTCAGGCAGGCGGGTGCGGGCAGCGAACGGTTGAAAAGCATGTATTTGGTTTTACTAGCATTTAAGAGCAGTTGGAGGCCATGGAAGGAGGGTTGTAATGAAGCTCATTTGGAGGTTAGTTCAAATCAAATCTAATTTTATTTGTCACATACACATGGTTAGCAGATGTTAATGCGAGTGTAGCGAAATGCTTGTGCTTCTCGTTCCGACAATGCAGTAATAACCAACAAGTAATCTAACTAACAATTACAAAACTACTGTCTTATACACACAAGTGTAGGGGGATAAAGAATATGTACATAAAGATATATGAATGAGTGATGGTACAGAGCGGCAGAGGCAAGAGTACAGTATATACATATGAGATGAGTATGTAAACAAAGTGGCATAGTTAAAGTGGCTAGTGATACATGTATTACATAAAGATGCAGTAGATGATATAGAGTACAGTATATACGTATACATATGAGATGAATAATGTAGGGTGTGTAAACATTATATTAGGTAGCATTTTTTAAAGTGGCTAGTGATATATTTGACATAATTTCCCATCAATTCCCATTATTAAAGTGGCTGGAGTTGAGTGTTGGCAGCAGTCTGATGGCCTTTAGATCGAAGCTGTTTTTCAGTCTCTCGGTCCCAGCTTTGATGCACCTGTACTGACCTCGCCTTCTGGATGATAGCGGGGTGAACAGGCAGTGGCTCGGGTGGTTGTTGTCCTTGATGATCTTTATGGCCTTCCTGTAACATCGGGTAGTGTAGGTGTCCTGGAGGGCAGGTAGTTTGCCCCCGGTGATGCGTTTTGCAGACCTCACTACCCTCTGGAGAGCCTTACGGTTGTGGGCGGAGCAGTTGCCGTACCAGGCGGTGATACAGCCCGCCAGGATGCTCTCGATTGTGCATCTGTAGAAGTTTGTGAGTGTCCAAAGAAGGGCCAGATGTATACAGAATGGTGTCGTCTGCTTAGAAGTGGATCAGGGAATCACCCGCAGCAAGAGCGACATCGTTGAGATATACAGAGAAAAGAGTCGGCCTGAGAATTAAACCCATGTGGTACCCCCATAGAGACTGCCAGAGGTCTATTTTTGTTTCATCAGACCAGACAACATTTCTCCAAAAAGTACGATCTTTGTCCCCATGTGCAGTTGCAAACCATAGGCTGGCTTTTTTATGGCGGTTTTGGAGCAGTGGCTCTTTCCTTGCTGAGCGGCCTTTCAGGTTATGTCGATATAGGACTCGCTTTACTGGGATATAGGAAACTGCCTGTTTCCTCCAGCATCTTCATAAGGTCCTTTGCTGTTGTTCTGGGATTGATTTGCACTTTTCACACCAAAGTACGTTCATCTCTAGGAGACAGAACGCGTCTCCTTCCTGAGCGGTATGACGGCTGCGCGGTCCCATGGTGTTTATACTTGCGTGCTATTGTTTGTACAGATGAACGTGATACCTTCAGGCGTTTGGAAATGGCTCCCAAGGATGAATCAGACTTGTGGAGGTGTCCACTTTTTTTCTGAGGTCTTGGCTGATTTCTTTTAATTTTCCCATGCTGTCAAGCAAAGAGGCACTGAGTTTGTAGGTAGGTCTTGAAGTACATCCACTGGTACCCCTCCAATTGACTCCAATGATGTCAATTAGCCTATCAAAAGCTTCTAAAGCCATAACATAATTTTCTGGAATTTTCCAAGCTGTTTAAAGGCACTGTCAACGTAGTGTATGTAAACTTCTGACCCACTGGAATTGTGATACAGTGGATTATAAGTGAAATAATCTGCCTGTAAACAATTGTTGGAAAAATTACTTGTGTCATGCACAAGGTAGAGGTCTTAAACAACTTGCCAAAACTATAGTTTGTTAACAAGAAATGTGTGGAGTGGTTGAAAAACTAGTTTTAATAATGACTCCAACCTAAGTGTATGTAAACTTCTGACTTCAACTGTAGGTAAACAATTAACCATAATCCCAACTCATGACGTTACTACTCTGCATGAATTTACAGGTAGCTAACCATCCAGGTTCAATGTTAGCTACCTATAAATAGCAAGTAAATTGCTCAGAGATACAAATAATAAGATTATGCATGTAATGTTATTGAGTGAACCAGCTAATGTTAACTAGTCAGTTAAGAACAAATTCCTACCCTGGCCAAACCCAGACAACTTTGGCCAATTGTGCACCACCCTATGGGACTCCCAATCATAGCTGGTTCTGATACAGCCTGGGATTGAACCAGGGCCTGTAATAATGCCTCTAGCATTGAGATACAGTGCCTTAGTCCGCTGCGCCACTGGTTGCCCTTAGTTTGAAGATGTAATCCGGAGACAGGTGTTTCCTCCATCTCCTTAGCTATCATACTCTAATTCCACTGATTTCAAAACTCAGTCCTCCAGAAAGTGGAGTGCCATACTTATGCAGTTCTACTACGCAATATATATATATTTTTAAGCCTCGTTAGACAGGATTACCAACACATACTGATCAGCTCAAATAGACAGAAACATGCTATGTTGCAGACCAATCTGAACTCATCTCTCGGCATGTCCAGCCCACTCATTATCTCAGCCAATCATGGTTGCTGTCTTTTTCTGTGACTAAACCAACTAGACTCGTAATTTAACAATGTTATTCTTATTTACAGATGGCATACAACTTTGTTTTTAAGGCACATGAAAGTTTACATGTTCCAGAAAGCATTTCTCCAAAAAAATGCATTTTGATAAAATCAAAAAGTTGACATTCAAATGACTCTCCTGTGAAGTAGTGACCCTTCAACATATCCCTAGTTTCCTGAAACGAGTCGCAAATGTGCAAACTTTTCTAAAAACCTGTTTTGCTTTGTCATTAAGGTGTATTGTGTGTAGATTGATGATATATATATTTTTTAAATACATTTTTGAATAAGGCTGTAACAAAATGTGGAAAAAGTCTAGGGGTCTGAATACTTTCCGAATGCTCACAGCTACTGTATGTAACTTTGGGTATACTTTCCTAATCAAGGGACCTCTCTCAAAACACAGCTGTATCCTTTGGATGTTGCCAGGTATGGGTGGGGATCTAGGAAGTGAACCGAGAGATCTTCAGTGCCAGGGGAACAACCCAGATTTCATTGTGTCATTAGATATATAATTACGATGAGGAGGGCCCCCACATTGTGGATGAGCGCTTTGAGGAGCGCGTCGACTGGAACGGCAGTAAGAGGAGCCAAGACATACAGGATGCATCCATCTACCTCTTCAATGTCACCTTCAATGACTCGGGCACCTACAGTTGCCACTTCCACCGGCTCTTGACGTATGAGTTCTACGAATACCAGACTGTTGTCAGCAAGCTTGTGCACCTGAAAGTTGTGGCTAAAGGTTCAGTATTACAATACAGACATGCTTTTTGTAAGCAATTTGAATTCCGATGTCAATTATCCCGATTGTTAGGAAACATTTAGGACTTGAAATGAAGCTTGTAAGTGTTTTGTAAGTGCTAAGAGCCTATGTGGTGCCTACTGAGTGCTTTGACTCCCCCCTCTTTCTCCCATTCTCTCCCTCTCTCTCTAGCCACCAGAGGGACAGCCTCCATAGTCTCTGAGGTGATGATGTATGTGTCCATCATCGGGCTACAGGCTTGGCTCTACATAGAGATGGTATACTGCTTCAGAAAGATCTCAGCTGCAGGAGAGGAAGCATTAAGAGAAAGCGCGTGAGTAACACTGTAACCCTACTTCCTCTCCTGCAGCTGTATCCTTTCGTTTTAGGTCCTCTATTACGGTCTCCCTATGTAAAATCTCACTGCCCTTGTCTGTTATGAACCTGTCCATCCTGTTGATTTGTGTTCTCTCCTCTCTCTTCCATAGTGCTGAGTAGTGCAATTCCTCTGTTCCTCCTTGTTCAATATTCTCTCCCTGTACTCTTGTCTGTCTTTCTCTCGATCTTCGTCTTCCTTGCCACTCCCATTCTCTCTCATTCTTTCCATCTCTGTGTCTCACAATCATCACATTTTCCACTCTCTAGAAAAGCCAAAGAAGGTACTTTTCCTGAAAAACGTTTGCTTGCTTGCTTCAGCAGTCTAGAAGTATGTTTAAATAGCTTAAAAGCTCATGTAAAATTCAAGTTGAAAAGAAGTTGGAGTTAAATATAGTTGTGTCAGGAGGGGAACTCATGTATTCCGTTGACATCACATTTCATTGAACATAAAATGTGTATGATACTACATTTGGCCTTGGTGTTTAGGCTGTGCTCTGTGGGGTGCTGCCAACGTGGGAAAAGTGCTCAATTAATGTATACAATCAAAAGCAAGCTATAGGTAGGGAGCAGAGTATCTGCCATGCCCCGCATAGATAGAATAACAGAACCAAAAGCGGGTGGAGGCTGGGGAGCTGGATGGCAAAAGCACAGCAGTTGCAAGCGATGGTGCTTGCTGAATGGCGAAACTGAATAAGCTGCCATTTAAATAAATGATATTCAGTCTCTGATTGAATGTTAGCTCAGTCGACACTGCTTGCTTCGCTTTGCTACATTAAAGTAATACATCTGGTTACTTAAGTTGGATGCACGGTTGCTTGATGGAAGGATAAAGAAAGTTATTATGGATGGATGGAGTGATGAAAGAAGGTTAGACGTGTTGTTGTACGGATAGAGAGGTTAGAGGAGTACGTGGATTGATAGCGGATATGAATGATTAGATGAAAAAGAGTGGAATTAGACATAGGAATAGTAGGAGATATGCAGTGTAGTTTAACTTATTGAAATGCTTTAAGTAATGAGAGTGGTTTGAATGGTTATAGATGGATAGATGGAGGGCTGAATGATTAAGGTTAGGATGAAAACATAGAGATAGTTAGGATGCAACATGTTATCTGTCCCACTATGAGTTAATAAACAAACTGAAAGGGTGGAGTGTGTTTGTTGTTTGAACAGTTATAGAGCAAAGCCTAGCGATTTAATGCCACCTGTAGTTATGGAATGTTTTCTCACACGTATAATTCATTGGCTGATCCCTCCTGATGACCTGCATGGAATTATGTGATCCTTCCTTAATCCATAGGATGTTGACTATGTCAAAATGGTGTAAGTCCTTAATGGCTCTGCCTATGCTAATACAGGTATTTGGGCACTAGAGTCCTCTATCAATCTCCATGAGATGAAATATCAGGTTTTTAGGTAATAAGCGGATGATGATATTCTAACCATTTCTATCTTTCTCCTTTCTTTCCAGGAATGCAGAATATTTAGCTATAGCCTCAGAGAGTAAAGATAACTGTGCAGGGGTGCAAGTGGCAGAATAACCCAGGTATGTCATGAAAAAAACTGCTATCAGCAAGTAAAAAGATAAGTAAACTCAAAGTATAAACAATGTAAATGCAGCACAGCACATAGTAGCCTACACAATTAAACTATCAGATTCATGCACATTGAGAGGCATTTTCATCTAACAGAGTTCAACTCTCCTTGACCTCTCTCTTGGCGCAGGATACAGTGCCTTCAGAAAGTATTCATACCCCTTATTCCACATTTTGTTGTGTTACAGCCTGAATTCAAAACTGATTAAATAGATTTGTTTTGTCACCCATCTACACACAAAATGACAATGTGAAATGTATATATATATATATATATATTTTTTTTTTTAGCAAATGTAATGGAAATTAAATACAGAAATATCTCATTTAGATAAGTATTAACGGTAGCTCACTCCAGTAACCACGATCACAGCTGTTCCCTGGTGGCTTTATTCTGTAGTTTTAGTCAGAATTATCACCCTCCGTGAGAACAATAAAGTCAATGAAAATACAGTTAAGCACACTCTTACAACTTTCTTGTCTTACCAGTGACTTATTAGCTTGATATAACTCTGAAGTGCTTACACACAAACAGCTTAGCCGGAGCTATAACAGTATCAGATTAAACACATGAATAAAGGAAAAATACCTCACTGTCTGCTTATTGCAGAAGGGAGGAAATCAAAAACGTATTATTCCTGGCATGAATTCACGCTTCATGCTTAATTATTATAACGTTACCGTCTTAACATACACACTTCAACCTTTACTAGCTTTACTACCCCCGAAGACATGGACACTTAGCTAACACAGCGCAGGATTGCCTTCAACGATAATAATCCCCGTTACAACAGTTCTTAGCCACGTAGTTCCACTTGTCTTATCATTTTCCCCGCATAGCGAACACGTAAACAATTCAAACAAAAAAACAACGACTTAGACTTAGCGGTTAAACTGTTAGTTACATTAACACCCCTGAGTCAATACATTTTCAAATCAAATCAAATTTTAGTTGTCACATGCGCCGAATACAACAAGTGTTGGCTCATTGTCCTGTGGAAAAACAAATGATAGTCCCACTAAGCCCAAACCAGATGGGATGGTGTATCACCATGGGATGCTGTGGTAGCCATGCTGATTATTTGTGCCTTGATTTCTAAATAAATCACAGACAGTGTCACCAGCAAAGCACCCCTACACCATAACACCTCCTCCTCCATGCTTTACAGTGGGAAATACACATTCCAGAGATAATATAATAATAATAATAATATATGCCATTTAGCTGACGCTTTTATCCAAAGCGACTTACAGTCATGTGTGCATACATTCTACGTATGGGTGGTCCCGGGAATCGAACCCACTACCCTGGCGTTACAAGCGCCATGCTCTACCAACTGAGCCACAGAAGGACCACTAGATAATCTGTTCACCCACACCGCGCCTCACAAAGACATGGCGGTTGGAACCAAAAATCTACAATTTGGACTCTAGACTAAAGGACAAATTTCCACTGGTCTAATGTCCATTGGTCGTGTTTCTTGGCCCAAGCAAGTCTCTTCTTCTAATTTGTGTCCTTCAGTAGTGGTTTCCTTGCAGCAATTCAACAATGAATGCCTGATTCATACAGTTTCTTCTGAACAGTTGACGTTGAGATGTGTCTGTTACTTGAACTCTGTGAAGCATTTATTTGGGCTGCAATTTCTGACACTGATAACTCTAATGAACATTCTCTGCAGCAGAGGTAACTCTGGGTCTTCCATTCCTGTACCGTTCCTCATGCGATCCAGTTTCATCATAGCGCTTGATGGTTTTTGCGACTGCACTTGAACTTTCAAAGTTCTTGAAATGTTCCATATTGACTGAACTTCATGACTTAAAGTAATAATGGACTGTCGTTTCTCTTTGCTTATTTGAGATGTTCTTACTATAAGTTAGGGAGAACGACTTTATCTTTGTAGTGACTGTGTGTATTGATACCCATACACTGCTCAAAAAAATAAAGGGAACACTAAAATAACACATCCTAGATCTGAATGAAGAAATATTCTTAATAAATAGTTTTTTCTTTACATAGTTAAATGTGCTGACAACAAAAGCACACAAAAATGATCAATGGAAATCAAATGTATCAACCCACGGAGGTCTGGATTTGGAGTCACACTCAAAATTAAAGTGGAAAACCACACTACAGGCTGATCCAACTTTGATGTAATGTCCTTAAAACAAGTCAAAATGAGGCTCAGTAGTGTGTGTGGCCTCCACGTGTCTGTATGACCTCCCATCAATACCTGTGCATGCTCCTGATAAGGTGGCGGATGGTCTCCTGAGGGATCTCCTCCCAGACCTGGACTAAAGCATCCGCCAACTCCTGGACAGTCTGTGGTGCAACGTGGCGGACGTTGGTGGATTGAGCGAGACATGATGTCCCAGATGTGCTCAATTGGATTCAGGTCTGGGGAACGGGCGGGCCAGTCCATAGCATCAATGCCTTCCTCTTGCAGGAACTGCTGACACACTCCAGCCACATGAGGTCTAGCATTGTCTTGCATTAGGAGGAACCCAGGGCCAACCGCACCAGCATATGGTCTCACAAGGGGTCTGAGGATCTCATCTCGGTACCTAATGGCAGTCAGGCTACCTCTGGCGAGCACATGGAGGGCTGTGCGGCCCCCCAAAGAAATGCCACCCCACACCATGACTGACCCACCGCCAAACCGGTCATGCGGTAGGATGTTGCAGGCAGCAGAATGTTCTCCACGGCGTCTCCAGACTGTCACGTCTGTCACATGTCTGTCACATGTGAACCTACTTTCATCTGTGAAGAGCACAGGGCGCCAGTGGCAAATTTGCCAATCTTGGTGTTCTCTGGCAAATGCCAAACATCCTGCACAGTGTTGGGCTGTAAGCACAACCCCCACCTGTGGAAGTCGGGCCCTCATACCACCCTCATGGAGTCTGTTTCTGACCGTTTGAGCAGACACATGCACATTTGTGGCCTGCTGGAGGTCATTTTGCAGGGCTCTTGCAGTGCTCCTCCTGCTCCTCCTTGCACAAAGGCAGAGGTAGCGGTCCTGCTGCTGGGTTGTTGCCCTCCTATGGCCTCCTCCACGTCTCCTGATGTAATGGCCTGTCTCCTGGTAGCGCCTCCATGCTCTGGACACTACGCTGACAGACACAGCAAACCTTCTTGCCACAACTCGCATTGATGTGCCATCCTGGATGAGCTGCACTACCTGAGCCACTTGTGTGGGTTGTAGACTCCGTCTCATGCTACCACTAGAGTGAAAGCACCGCCAGCATTCAAAAGTGACCAAAACATCAGCCAGGAAGCATAGGAACTGAGAATTGCTCTGTGGTTATCACCTGCAGAACCACTCCTTTATTGGGGGTGTCTTGCTAATTGCCTATAATTTCCACCTGTTGTCTATTCCATTTGCACAGCAGCATGTGAAATTTATTGTCAATCGCTGTTGCTTCCTAAGTGGACAGTTTGATTTCACAGAAGTGTGATTGACTTGGAGTTACATTGTGTTATTTAAGTGTTCCCTTTATTTTTTTGAGCAGTGTACATTGGGATAGTCAATCTACCAATAGGTGCCCTTCTTTGTGAGACATTGGAAAACCTCCCTGGTCTTTGTGGTTGAATCTGTGTTTGAAATTCACTACTCGACTGAGGGACCATACAGATAATTGAAGTAGTCAAAAAAATATATGTTTAACAGTATTATTGAGAGTGAGTGAGTTCATGGAGATTATTATGTGACTTTTTATCCTGACCTTTTTTGGTTGATTATTCACTCAAGACATCACTTCAATATGTTAATGTTGCCTTTAATTTGACACTACAGTATATGGTCTTCCACACATACAGTAACGGAACTTGACATTCATTGATTTAAATTATTTTTAAATCTATATTTCTACAGGCCTATAGTACGTTGATGTGCTCTTTTTTATTAATTTGTAAACATTTCTAAAAACAGAACTCCATTATGCGGCATTGTGTGTAGGCCAGTGACACAAAATGTTAGTTTACTCAATTTTAAATTCAGGCTGTAACACAACACAATTTGGAAAAAGTCAATGGGTGCGAATACTTTCTGAAGGCACTGTATGCCATGTGTAATCTATTGATGTTTGCTTCTGCTTTCAGGAATGCAAAGGGATTCGATCTATGTACTGGCCGCATCAGCTATACGACCCCTTGGATCGCATGAAGACATCCTGAAGATGCACAGTATCTACACTTTCTGAGTCTTTATTACTTTTCCTGTTACGTTAATGGATAAATGTGATATGATGACATCATTACTTTGAAAGTAGCATGATATCAGCACCTCTGTATGTATTACACACAAAAGCATGTAACTAATTCAACTAATGAATCCTTATGTGTATGAATCCTTCATCAAGGTATTTTTTGGGTTGTATCGATCTCTCTCTAAAGTGAATGTACATTTATATTAAGAGTTATTGTGAGAGAATTAATCTGATTAAATGGTTATCAAGAGAGCTTTATCACACACTGTATTTAAGTTTTCATTGACTTTTGTGCAATTTTCACGAGTACAATATGTGGTACATTTTCACAACTCTAACCACAAAAATCAAAACAGATCATCAAAATGGCTCATGTTTCAAAACTAAGTACATTTTCAATTGACTGAGTACAACAAACACAAATTCACAAAGCCACTTGTAACACTGCACCAAATCGCTCTTTTAATTTGAATATATATTCAATTTAAGTATCTGTTCTTCAAAATGCAATATTCACTTTACTTTGATATGATTTTCTTGTCATTTTTTAACAATACAATTAACTATCACTTAATCAAACTGCTCAAAACTACTTAACCAAAATTATGTAGTGCCTAGTTAACGTATACAGTTGAAGTTGGAAGTTTACATACACTTAGGTTGGAGTCATTAAAACTCGTTTTTAAACCACTCCACAAATATCTTGAAACTCTGGGGGCGGTATTTTATTTTTGGATAAAAGACGTTCCCGTTTTAAACTGGATATTTTGTCACGACAAGATGCTCGACTATGCATATAATTGACAGCTTTGGATAGAAAACACTCTAACGTTTCCAAAACTGCAAAGATATTGTCTGTGAGTGCAACAGATGTTACAGGCGAAACCCAGATAAAAATCCAATATGGAAGTGCCCCATATTTTGAAAGCGCTGCATGCCAATGACTCCTTATATGGCTGTGAATGAGCTTACGCTTTCTACGTATTCCCCAAGGTGTCTACAGCATTGTGACGTATTCTTACGCATTGGGCATTTTACCACCTTGCCTGGGAGATGAATGACTCGTAGGGAGGCCAGATGTGGTAGGGCCCATATCAAGAGTTGTTGTGCCACCTGTAGGGACCATACAGACCTCGTTCCCCCTTGATGGTTGATGTGGAACACTGCCAATGTATTGTCTGATCGTATCAGGACATGTTTATGTTTGAGAACCGGCAGAAAGTGATTCAGGGCTAGGTAAACTGAAGTTCTAGTACGTTGATGTGCTCTTTCCTACAGCGGGGGCACCTCTCTTCCCGTACAGACCTGTGTTACCACACTGCTCCCCAGCCTGCTAGTGAAGCTCCGGTCGTCACTACTTCCCGCCTTGCTGGAATCTGAGAGGGACACCTGCAGTCAGGTAACTCTCTTCCTCTACGGCACGAAGAGTAGGGTAGCATGACCTTGTAACCCATATTTTGGTATTTCTGTCCCGCTTGGAGTCCGAGCATGCCCATCAGTTGTTGGAACTTTCGTACCTTCACCAATGCACTCAACTGGAATTGTTGCAAAAGAAGAAGAATGCTATCCATGCACTGGGGTGTTATACATGCCCTAATAGTGTGGGATTTCAGAGACATGTCAAAAAAGTAGACCTTTTGGCTTGGTGTGAAGTTGTTCTTTTTGTTGTTCACAATAAGACCCAGTGCAGTGACGTGGGTCAGTGTCAGCGCTGTGCACTTGGCCGCACGCTCGTGAGAGAGGATGCAGATGAGCCAGTCGTTGAGGTAAGGAGGGATCTTGATTCACTGTAGGTGGCGGGAGTTCAGGGCTGCGCTCACACATCTTGTGAAGACACGAAGAGCCAGGGAGAGACCGAAGGGTATGCCTGACCATGAAAGGTGAACCGTAGAAAATGCCTGTGTTCCAGTAACACAGGAACGTGAAAGTAAGCATCCTTTAAGTCAAGGGACGTGAACCATTAACCTGTGGCTACGGTCTGGGGAACGTGTGAAAGGGGAGAACTTTTAGGAAAACATTGAACCATTTTAAATCCAGAACTGGACCGAAGCATCCGTCTTTCTTCAGAACCAGGAAATTGGATGAGTAAAAGCCGGTCTGAAGCTCCGTAAGAAAAGCCGGTCAAGGTGGCACACTGAACAGTGTAGCTGCCCGGGCCTTCTTAAAGAACAGGTTAGCTGCAGGGGCTGTGGCCATCAAGCTCTAGCCTACCTAAGGCTGCTCGCAGGACAGCGCGTAGTCAGGCAGAGCTCTCTTCTGACTCCGTGTGATCAGAGCCTGGGAATGATTCCTCTAACCCATCTTTAGCATTGAGACTGAATGGGTCCACAACACTAGTTGGCACCTCCTTCACCATGTTGAGGTGAAGGAGGTTACATCCTGGTAACTGAAGTGGTGGTTGGATGCCCGAGTGGAGAGCAGGTCATCATGACTATCTGAGTCGCACTTCCCTTACCTTCACAGGCAGGATGGCGCAGTAATAGCAGGGGTAAGAAAGGGCCTCAGGCAGTTGCCCAATGCCTAGGCAGGCGGGGCACAGGTCATGATAATCTTCTACTTGTAGTTCCGATCCATAAGAGGAGCAGCCATGCATGCCCAGCATCATGGTGATGCAGTGTTCTCTCAGCTCAGAATGTGAAGAAAAGTATTTCTTATGCAATATAGTGACTCATCAAATTAACTAATGTAATAGTAACCGGAGACTGTATACAACAGCTACCACAGGGCTGGAGCAGGAGCAGGAGAGATATTATTTTTAAATGTAGGCTTATTTATGTAAAACACGCACTGTCGTTTGGCTGTCGTTTGGTAAGCCAAGCTAACAAATACACAGCGGCAACTCGGTTGAGTTGGTTAGCTAGCTGACAACACACAGTGGCAGCTAGGTTGAGTTGGTAAACTAGGGGAGAGGGATGCCTAGGGGAGGCAATCTGAAGCTGACAACCTTCCTAGAGGTGGTTATGTAGGGAAGTGATTTGATCAAGTTTTAAATAGTCGAAAGATGACTAGTGCCCTGTGGCCTCGATAACGTGCATAGCAGTGTAGGATATCTTGACAAGGTTAGCCCCGGAGTATGGTGGTCAACACACACACTAGCTGGTGGGCTAAGTCAGCACAAGACAAAGAAGCCCGATATCTTCCAATAAAATGGATAGGTAGGGGCGAGCTGTCATACAGCCTTGGAGGGTGAATTTTGCACTCTGACCCACAGGTCACAACCTGTTGATGACAGACTGACAGTACACACAACTCACACAGAGTTTAGCTTACCCTACCGGGACCTGGGAAGATGCAATCTTAAAAAAAAACAGGAGCAGTCAACTTGTGTGACACAACTAAACTAATTTTGCAAGAAGAAATAAGAGACCGTGTGTGGTCCTCCCATGCTATCATGTCACCGGCGTGACTTTGTTGTTATTATTACTCAACCTGCACAGAGCACGAGGGATATAATTCATACTTTCAACCGTATTGAATGTCTGAAATGAATGAAGTAGAAACCATTGTTCGTGAACCCAAGAAAGCAAAGGTAACTGGATTAAATGACAACCGCTCCATAGCATTCACTTCAGTCATCATGAAGAGCATTTTAATATATACTTTTTTTATTTAACCTTTATTTAACTAGGCAAGTCAGTTAATTATGAACTAAATCATATTTACAATGACGGGCTACACCGGCCAAATCCGGACAACACAGGGCCAATTGGGCGCTGCCCTATGGGACTCCCGATCACGGCCGGCTGTGAGACAGCCTGGATTCAAACCAGGGTGTCTGTAGTGACGCCTCTAGCACTGAGATGTAATGCCTTAGACCGCTGCGCAACTCGGGAACCCTGAGAGCTTTGAGAGAATAGTTAAGGATCATATCACCTCCACCTTACCTGACACTTTAGACCCACTTCACTTTGCATACCTCCCCAATAGATCCACAGACGATGCAAACTGCACACTGCCTTATCCCATCTGGACAAGAGGAATACCTATGTAAGAATGCTGTTAATTTACAGCTCAGCTTTCAACACCAAAGTACCCTCCTAGCTCATCATTAAGCTTGGGGCCCTGGGTCTGAACTCCGACCTGTGCAAATGGGTCCTGGACTTCCTGACGGTCCGCCCCCAGGTGGTGAATGTAGGAAACAACACCTCCACTACGCTGATCCTCAACACAGGGCCCCACAAGGGTGAGTGCACAGCCCCCTCCTGTACTCCCTGTTCACCCATTACTGCGTGACCACGCACGCCTCCAACTTAGTCATCAAGTTTGCAGATGACACAACAGTAGTAGGCCTGATTATCAACAATGACTAGACAGCCTACAGGGAGGAGGTGAGGGCCCTGGCCGAGTGGTGCCAGGAAAATAGCCTCTCCCTCGAAGTCAACAAAGCGAAGGAGCTGATTGTGGACTTCAGGAGAGAGCAGAGGGAGCACACCCCCATCCACATCGACAGGACTGTAGTGGAGAAGTTGAAAAGCTTCAAGTTCCTCGATGTACACATCAATGACAATCTGAAATGGTCCACCAACACAGACAGTGTGGTGAAGTCAGCGCAACAGGAGGCTGAAGAATTTTGGCCTGGCCCCTAAGACCCTCACAAACTTTTACAGATGCACCATTGAGAGCATCCTGTTGGGCATCCTGTTGGGCTGTATCCCCACCTGGTATGGCAACTGCACAGCTCTTAACCGCAGTGCTCTCCAGAGGGTGGTCCAGTTTGTCCAACTCATTGCCTGCCCTTCAGGACACCGACAGCACCCAATGTCACAGAAAGGACAAACACATCATCAAACACATCATCCACCCGAGCCATCTGCATGTGTGTGTGACCAATGCAATTTGATTTGATTGAACTAGGCAAGAAAGCACCAGGTTAAGTTACAACCAGTATAACTGCTGTTGCAATTAGAGGCCTAGCAAACAACCTCCTATATTATCTTTCCCCATCCACACGTGATGAAACAGAGGAGAGCTGTCTCCCTGGCTGGTGGGCTCCTAAGGCACAGTGGCAACACAATGCCTTGTGAAGTAGCAGATTCTCAGATTCTCAGCTGCTACCCTAGGTGGGTGTCTTGGTCTCTGGATCTACATTCTTCTCGTGGTTCAAGGTTATCTTCCTCCATGGCCCATATTGTTTCCCCCGCAGTCTCTCTTAACCTTCAAACTGGAGGGACAAAGCCAAGAGTCTTCTGGACACGAGGGCACATGCAGTGCAGTCAACCCACTCCATGCATTCCTGCTCTCTATCTCTGTTCATAGACCCTCCCTGACAAAACAGATGGACTACTGTAGACATTAGATAAATGTCAAACATGTCTCCCTCCAAGTGTACTCCATTTATAGAATGGCCAAAAGCCATTAAAACCGTGCTACTATTTATAAAGAAAAGCAATGTGTTCACCTATGAACAGCATAACTCTATTGTGCAAGCCACAGTTCTCATTGAGTTTTGACTCTCATCACCTGCATTGTGCAGATTTAATTTGACACATCTCCTACGTTACGTTTATAGGCCTATGTGTCAGGCTAAAGTATAATAGCTTTTTTTGACATGGCATACAATGTGTAGTTCACACTTTCTGGCGAAACATTCTCTTTTAAGTTCCTTCTTATTGTATTGGGGGAAATGAAGCTTGCTGCATTTTTACACTTAGACTAGTTGAGATTAGTGTGTTTCTCTCATAACATATTATTTTAGCTCATCTGTTCTTCTGATGTTTCAAAGCAGTCTGAGATTCTACTCTCATGTTTAATCTCACTTTGTCAGCGCTATTATCTGTACTCTACTTTGGTGTGCAGAGCAGAGGTCTCTGAATTAGTCAGAAAACAGAAACTTTAGATACCATCAATCACCGGAGTGAGTTCTGTGAAAGTACTATTTGGAATGTCTTTGAGGCCATTGCAGGTTAATCCTACTAAGTCAATATTTTCTGTTTAGCTTTAAAATGGCATTAAATATTTGGAATTCACCCCAACCTATCATCGTAAAATTAGAGTTTTGCAAAGTTTATTATTTTGCTCTGAAAGTTACCTTCTTTACATAGCTTTGTTTGTTCAACAAAAATAACCATCAAAAACAAAAGGCATCTGTTCCAAAATATGAATATGCTAATTTTAGGATATTTTATAACACAACTCACCGCGCTACAGAATCAGATTTGTTTCACAACTGCTGCAGCTTCTATGGGTAAAAATGACACAATAAAGTTTGATAAACATTATTTGGTAAACTTCAATATTGCATTGACAAAACAGCATTCATAAATATTGGCTATAATTGCTATTACCTATAAAATGCATTGAACATGATTAATTATGAAATAATTAAGTAGGTATGGTTTTGTGTCTGTTCAGATTTGAGGGGGAGAATATTGTAGTGGGGTAATATTTGATATATCTATATTATATTTACCTCACATGTGACCTGTGATAAAACTACGCAATTAGCCTATTAAAATGTTTATCTGACTGGAGACTATAGTTGTGACACAGTAATAGACAATCAAGAAATGTCTGTGGAAGGAATTCTAAATACAAGTGTATTTAATTACTTTGTAAAATAAATAGATTCACATAGAAGGCATACAGCTTAAGTTACAAAGCATTACAAGGCATTATTCTAAGCATGATCAGAAAAAGAGAGAGCGAGCGAGAGAGAGACAAAGAAACCATGACTTGAGCCATGGCCCATACATAGCTCATGGGATAGGGAGAGAAAGAAGGAATAGAGAGATACTGCAGTATCTTACCACAGCAGTTCAGAAACAACAACAAAAAGAAAGAGACAATGAATCTAGACCCTTTTATAACATTTTGGTTCTTTGGATTCAAAATTTGAGTTGTTGACCAATAGCATTACTGTAAAGTTAACCTCCAATCAAATATCAAACCTACAGACCTGTATGCTATAGGCCTATTAAGGAATCCTCAAGGTTTTGTTCACCTGAAGTAGAGGACATCGTAGAGGACATCATGATCTGAGCTGACATCATGAGCTGTAGACCACACTATATACTGAGAGAGTTGTCATTTATATTTTTCGTAGCTGTCTATTTACAACCACAAACCAATGCAGGCATTAAGAACGCACTCAACAAGCTGTGTAAGGCCATAAGCAAACAAGAGAATGCTCACCCAGAAGCGATGCTTCCAGTGGCCGAGGACTTTCATGCAGGCAAACTTAAATCCGTTTGACCTCATTTCTACCAGCATGTCACATGTGCAACTAAAGGGGGAAAAAAACTCGACACCACCTTTACTCCACACACAGAGACGTGTACAAAGCTCTCCCTCGCCCTCCATTTGGCAAAACTGACCATCATTTTATCCACCTGATTCCTGCTTACAAGCAAAAACTCAAGCAGGAAGTACCAGTAATTTGCTCAATACAGAAGTGGTCAGATAACGCAGATGTTAAGCTACAGGGATATGCCACATCAGTCACCGGCTTCATCAATAAGTCCATCAACGACGTCGTACCCACAGTGACTGTACGACGCCATGATCCGCACTGAGCTATGGGCTAGAGCTGCTGCTTGCTAGGAGTGGGAAACTAATAAGATACATTATAAGAAATCCCGCTTTGCCCTCCAACGAACCATCAAACAGGCAAAGCGTCAATACAGGACTAAGATTGAATCCTACTACATGAGCTCTCATACACGTCAGATGTGGCAGGGCTTGCAAACTATTACGGATTACAAAGGTAAACCCAGTCAGTCACGAGCTGCCCAGTGACGCAAGCCCACCAGACAAGCTAAATTTACATTTACATTTACATTTAAGTCATTTAGCAGACGCTCTTATCCAGAGCGACTTACAAATTGGTGCATTCACCTTATGACATCCAGTGGAACAGCCACTTTACAATAGGCATCTAAATCTTTTAAGGGGGGTGAGAAGGATTACTTTATCCTATCCTAGGTATTCCTTAAAGAGGTGGGGTTTCAGGTGTCTCCGGAAGGTGGTGATTGACTCCGCTGTCCTGGCGTCGTGAGGGAGTTTGTTCCACCATTGGGGGGCCAGAGCAGCGAACAGTTTTGACTGGGCTGAGCGGGAACTGTACTTCCTCAGTGGTAGGGAGGCGAGCAGGCCAGAGGTGGATGAACGCAGTGCCCTTGTTTGGGTGTAGGCAAGCACCATGGTCTTGTAGCGGATGCGAGCTTCAACTGGAAGCCAGTGGAGAGAGCGGAGGAGCGGGGTGACATGAGAGAACTTGGGAAGGTTGAACACCAGACGGGCTGCGGCGTTCTGGATGAGTTGTAGGGGTTTAATGGCACAGGCAGGGAGCCCAGCCAACAGCGAGTTGCAGTAATCCAGACGGGAGATGACAAGTGCCTGGATTAGGACCTGCGCCGCTTCCTGTGTGAGGCAGGGTCGTACTCTGCGGATGTTGTAGAGCATGAACCTACAGGAACGGGCCACCGCCTTGATGTTAGTTGAGAACGACAGGGTGTTGTCCAGGATCACGCCAAGGTTCTTAGCGCTCTGGGAGGAGGACACAATGGAGTTGTCAACCGTGATGGCGAGATCATGGAACGGGCAGTCCTTCCCCGGGAGGAAGAGTAGCTCCGTCTTGCCGAGGTTCAGCTTGAGGTGGTGATCCGTCATCCACACTGATATGTCTGCCAGACATGCAGAGATGCGATTCGCCACCTGGTCATCAGAAGGGGGAAAGGAGAAGATTAATTGTGTGTCGTCTAAATGCCTTTTATGCTCTCTTCGAGGCAAGCAACACTGAAGCATGCATGAGAGCACCAGCTGTTCCATCCATGCTTTCCGTAGCCATAGACGATGTGAGTAAAAACTTTAAACAGGTCATCATCATTCACAAGGCCGCAGAGCGAGACAGATTACCAGGACACGTACTCAGAGCATGCACTGACCAATGGCAAGTGTCTTCACTGACATGTTCAACCTCTCCCAGACTGAGTCTGTAAGACCTACATGTTTCAAGCAGACCACCATAGTCCCTGTGTCCACAAAGCTAAGGCAACCTGCCTAAATGTCTACCGCCCTGTAGCACGCATGTCTGTAGAAATTAAGTGCTTTGAAAGGCTGGTCATGGCTCATTGCAACACCATCATCCAAGAAACCCTAGACCAACTACAATTTGCGTACCGCCCTAACAGATCCCAACTGCCCTTTCCCACCTGGACAAAAGGAACACCTATTTGAGAATGCTGTTCATTGACTACAG
Organism: Oncorhynchus keta; assembly: GCF_023373465.1. NCBI lineage: Eukaryota > Metazoa > Chordata > Actinopteri > Salmoniformes > Salmonidae > Oncorhynchus > Oncorhynchus keta. Next base: position 44,575,267 of record NC_068439.1, read on the forward strand.
CTCAACGTTCACACTAATAGTGCCCTCAAAGCTCTTACTAAGCTAAGGACCCTGGGACTGAACACATCCCTCTGCAACTGGATCCTGGACTTCCTGACGGGCCGCCCCCAGGTGGTAAGGGTAGGCAACAACACATCTGCCAAAGCTGATCCTCAACACGGGGGCCTGTCATTCCAAATAATGTCCCCCGGCCAAATATAGTGTCCCCCTCTGCATCACAATGGAATTCGATAAACTATAAACTAAACGTCCTAATGATTAGAATTTTGGAGATCATTACTGCCTAAATGACGTTCTTTTCATCATCAATTTCGCTGTTTAAACATGTTTTGTTTAGCTAATAAAATGAAAACAATAATTCAAACTACTTTTGGGTACCTTGTTAACATTACAACATGAAATCCAAGTCTTAAACTTCTACTTTTAAACTCGGACAAAACAGAGATGCTTGTTCTAGGTCCCAAGAAACAAAGAGATCTTCTGTTGAATCTGACAGTTAATCTTAATGGTTGTACAAATAAAACTGTGAAGGACCTCGGCGTTACTCTGGACCCTGATCTCTCTTTTGACAAACATATCAAGACTGTTCGTCTTAATACATACCTACACGTACACTATGGTCACAAGACGCAGGCCTCCTAATTGTCCCTAGAATTTCTAAGCAAACAGCTGGAGGCAGGGCTTTCTCCTATAGAGCTCCATTTTTATGGAATCTTCTGCCTACCCATGTGAGAGATGCAAACTCGGGCTCAACCTTTAAGTCTTTACTGAAGAGTCATCTCTTCAGTGGGTCATATGATTGAGTGTAGTCTGGCCCAGGAGTGTGAAGGTGAACGGAAAGGCTCTGGAGCAACGAACCGCCCTTGCTGTCTCTGCCTGGCCGGTTCCCCTCTTTCCACTGGGATTCTCTGCCTCTAACCCTATTACAGGGGCTGAGTCACTGGCTTACTGGTGCTCTTTCATGCCATCCCTAGGAGGGGTGCGTCACTTGAGTGGGTTGAGTCACTGATGTGATCTTCCTGTCTGGGTTGGCGCCCCCCCCTTGGGTTGTGCCGTGGCGGAGATCTTTGTGGGCTATACTCGGCCTTGTCTCAGGATGGTAAGTTGGTGGTTGAAGATATCCCTCTAGTGGGGCGGGGACTGTGCTTTGGCAAAGTGGGTGGGGTTATATCCTTCCTGTTTTGCCCGGTCCGGGGGTATCAACGGATGGGGCCACAGTGTCTCCTGACCCCTCCTGTCTCAGCCTACAGTATTTATGCTGCAGTAGTTTATGTGTCGGGGGGCTAGGGTCAGTTTGTTATATCTGGAGTACTTCTCCTGTCTTATCCGGTGTCCTGTGTGAATTTAAGTATGCTCTCTCTAATTCTCTCTTTCTCTCTTTCTTTCACTCTCTCGAAGGACCTGATCCCTAGGACCATGCCTCAGGACTACCTGGTATGATGACTTCTTGCTGTCTCCAGTCCACCTGGCCGTGCTGCTGCTCCAGTTTCAACTGTTCTATCTGCGGCTATGGAATCCTGACCTGTTCACCGGACGTGCTACCTGTCCCAGACCTGCTGTTTTCAACTCTCTAGAGACGGCAGGAGTGGTAGAGATACTCTTAATGATTTGCTATCAAAAGCCAACTGACATTTACTCCTGAGGTGCTGACTTGCTGCAACCTCGACAACTACTGTGATTATTATTATTTGACCATGCTGGTCATTTATGAACATTTGAACATCTTGGCCATGTTCTGTTATAATCTCCACCCGGCACAGCCAGAAGAGGACTGGCCACCCCTCATAGCCTGGTTCCTCTCTAGGTTTCTTCCTAGGTTTTGGCCTTTCTCGGGAGTTTTTTTCCCCCTAGCCACCGTGCTTCTACACCTGTATTGCCTGCTGTTTGGGGTTTTAGGCTGGGTTTCTGTACAGAACTTTGAGATATCAGCTGATGTACGAAGGGCTATATAAAATTCATTTTATTTTATCTGATTTAAACATTGCTAATTTTTGGAAATGGCAAAGAAAATGTGTAATCTGCTTGACACATTAAAGTTACTTACCTTACAGATCAAGAAGTCAGCTAATTCCCAATCCATTAATATGCAAATCCATTTGATTCATACACTGGCTTGTCTCGCTGTCATGTTTTTAGTTTAACCTGCCCTTCGCTTATCTAAACTGAAATAATATAATTTCAGAAGTCCTCTATTATGATCATTTTTTCCTATCTTGCATAGCACATTAGTACACCCTTGTGGTTGAATATATACAGAGTTTTTCTTTATTTTCACTATTTTCTACATTGTAGAATTATAGTGAAGACATCAAAACTATGAAATAACACATATGGAATCATGTAGTAACCAAACCAAAAAGTAACCAAACCACAAATCAAAATATATTTTATATTTGAGATTCTTTAAATAGCCAGCCTTTGCCTTGATGACTGCTTTGCACATTCTTGGCATTCTCTCAACCAGCTTCATGAAGAATGCTTTCCCATCAGTCTAGAAGGAGATCCCACATATGCTGAGAACTTGTTGGCTGCTTTTCTTTCACTCTGCGATCCAACTCATCCCAAACCATCTCAATTGGGTTGAGGTCAGGTGATTGTGGAAGCCAGTTCAAGTGATGTAGCACTCCACCACTCTCCTTCTTGGTAGTAGCCCTTGCACAGCCTGTAGGTGTGTTGGGTCATTGTCCTGTTGAAAAACAAATTATAGTCCCACTAAGCGCAAACCAGGTGGGATGCGTATCGCTGCAGAATGCTGTGGCAGCCAAGCTGGTTAAGGGTGTTTTAAATTCTAAATAAATCATTGACAGTGTCACCAGCAAAGCCCCCCCACACCATCACACTTCCTGCTCCATGCTTCACGTTGGGAACCACACATGCAGAGATCATCCGTTCACCTACTCTGCGTCTTACAAAGACATGGCGGTTGGAACCAAAAATCTCAAGTTTGGACTCATCGGACCAAAAGACAGATATCCACCAGTTTAATGTCCTTTGCTCGAGTTTCTTGGACCAAGCAAGTCTCTTCTTCTTATTGGTGTCCTTTAGTAGTTGTTTCTTTGCATCAGTTCGACCATGAAGGCCTGATTCACGCAGTCGCCTCTGAACAGTTGATGTTGAGATGTGTCTGTTACTTGATCTGTGTGAAGCATTTATTTGTGCTGCAATCTCACATGCAGTGAACTCTAATTAGCTTATGCTCTCTGCAGCAAAGGTAACTATTCCATTCCTGTGGCGGTCCTCATGAGAGCCAGTTTCATTATAGAGCTTGATGGTTTTTGCGACTGCACTTGAAGAAACTTTCAAAGTTCTTGACATTTTACGATTTGACAGACCTTCATGTCTTAAAGTAATGATGGTAATGACTTGGTATTTTACCAAATGGGGCTATCTTCTGTATACTACCCCTACCATGTCACAACACAACTGATTGGCTCAAACTCTTTGAGGAAAGAAATTACACAAATGAACTTTTAAGAATTCACACCTGTGAATTTATATGCATTCCAGGTGATTACTTCCATGAGTGTGCAAAGCTGTCATCAAGGATAAAGGGTGGCTGCTTTGAAGAATCTAACATCTAAAATATATATACTTTTTTGGTAACTTACATGATTCCGTATGTGTTTTTTCATAGTTTTGATGTCTTCACTATTATTCTACAAAGTAGAAAATAGTACAAATAAATATTAGATGTGTCCAAACTATTCTAGGATACAATAATTAATAATGTGGAACAAATAAATACCATCAAAGTATACTTTCCTAGGATACAATAATTAAGTATACAATAATTAATAATATGGAACAAATAAAAGTATACTTTCATCGTATTTATTTGTTCCACATGATTAATTATTGTATCCTAGGATAGTTTGGACACATCTAATATTTATTTTTACTATTTTCTACTTTGTAGAATAATAGTGAAGACTCAAAACTATGAAAAAACACATATGGAATCATGGAATCACAGTAATGAATACCTTGTGAAACAGCTCTGATTTTAATAAATAAACTTTTGTGTTTTTGTGACACAGGCTTGTCATTCATTTATTTTCACTGATTATTTTTGATTTTTTTTTGTCAGTGGTTCTCAACAGGCAGTTAGTCTCGGAAGGGGGACTTGAAGAGGGAGACTACGAAGTCCATGCACTGCTGCTCTCTTTGTTCTGTGTTTGCAGTGCTAGTGTTTTTAGTTCATCTGTGTATCTCATATGTTATGTGCCCAGTACGATACGGTTAGCAAATGTTTTTAGTAGATAATGACATGACATTAACAGATTTAGATGGTTTGATGAGATGGAGGGAATGGGATGGGCAGAGTGGGCAGATTGTTGGGCAATCAGACGGCACTAGATGCAGAATTTCATCTGGAGAGACAGGAGAGAGGATGAGGAAAGAGGCAAAATCAAGAGACAAGTGCTGCGGCAAGTTCTTCCTGTGTCCTCGACAGGCAGCCACTCAAGTCAGGGGTGGTGGGATGGAAAAGCAAACAATGGATACTTTATTTTCAATAACATTGGCTTGGTTTAGATGGAAGCCCTCTCACCACGTCAAGGTACAGGCCAATTTAATTAAGGCCTCTATAACCCCCTACTCTGTCTTTTTAGTGTTTGACCTGATGGGGCTTGAATAAGCATAGCAATATGGTGATGACTCAACCCTGCTGTGTAATGGACTCCTGGACACTACTGCCATAATACTTACACAAATGTAGACCCTCCAGATATGCAAACACTAACTAGAAACCAATGCCCAATTCCATACCAAACCTGGGATAAATTTTTATTTGGACACAAAAGATTAATGGCTAGGGAGAAGGACCAGTAAGGAACTGGGCAACTGAACAGTCAATTGAACATTTTACTTGTGTAACATGTGCACTGGGAGTCGGGAAGCAAGTACAGGGAGTGAATAATTTAATAAATAAATGGAACATAATACAAAACAAGAAAAGCACACAGACATAAATCTGAAACAGAGTCAATAACGCCTGGGGAAGGAATCAAAGGGAGTGACATATACAGTGGGGCAAAAAAGTATTTAGTCAGCCACCAATTGTGCAAGTTCTCCCACTTAAAAAGATGAGAGAGGCCTGTCATGTTCATCATAGGTACACTTCAACTATGACAGACAAAATGAGCAGAACCCCCCCCCAGAAAATCACATTGTAGGATTTTTAATGAATTTATTTGCAAATTACGGTGGAAAATAAATATTTGGTCACCTACAAACAAGCAAGATTTCTGGCTTTCACAGACCTGTAACTTCTTCTTTAAGAGGCTCCTCTGTCCTCCACTCGTTACCTGTATTAATGGCATCTGTTTGAACTTGTTATCAGTATAAAAGGTACCTGTCCACAACCTCAAACAGTCACACTCCAAACTCCACTATGGCCAAGACCAAAGAGCTGTCAAAGGACACCAGAAACAAAATTGTAGACCTGCACCAGGCTGGGAAGACTGAATCTGCAATAGGTAAGCAGCTTGGTTTGAATAAATCCACTGTGGGAGAAATTATTAGGAAATTGAAGACATACAAGACCACTGATAATCTCCCTCGATCTGGGGCTCTACGCAAGATCTCACCCCGTGGGGTCAAAATGATCACAAGAACGGTGAGCAAAAATCCCGGAACCACACGGGGGGACCTAGTGAATGACCTGCAGAGAGCTGGGACCAAAGTAACAAAGCCTACCATCAGTAACACACTACACCGCCAGGGACTCAAATCCTGCAGTGCCAGACGTGTCCCCCTGCTTAAGCCAGTACATGTCCAGGCCCGTCTGAAGTTTGCTAGAGAGCATTTGGATGATCCAGAAGAAGATTGGGAGAATGTCATATGGTCAGATGAAACCAAAATATAACTTTTTGGTAAAAATTTCAACTCGTCGTGTTTGGAGGACAAAGCATGCTGAGTTGCATCCAAATAACACCATACCTACTGTGAAGCATGGGGGTGGAAAACATCATGCTTTGGGGCTGTTTGTCTGCAAAGTGACCAGGACGACTGATCCGTGTAAAGGAAAGAATGAATGGGGCCATGTATCGTGAGATTTTGAGTGAAAACCTTCTTCCATCAGCAAGGGCATTGAAGATGAAACGTGGCTGGGTCTTTCAGCACGACAATGATCCCAAACACACCGCCCGGGCAACGAAGGAGTGGCTTCGTAAGAAGCATTTCAAGGTCCTGGAGTGGCCTAGCCAGTCTCCAGATCTCAACCCCATAGAAAATCTTTGGAGGGAGTTGAAAGTCTGTGTTGCCCCAAAACATCACTGCTCTAGAGGAGATCTGCATGGAGGAATGGGCCAAAATACCAGCAACAGTGTGTGAAAACCTTGTGAAGACTTACAGAAAACGTTTGACCTCTGTCATCGCCAACAAAGGCTATATAACAAAGTATTGAGATAAACTTTGGTTATTGACCAAATACTTATTTTCCACCATAATTTGCAAATAAATTCATAAAAAATCCTACAATGTGATTTTCTGGATTTTCTTTCTCATTTTGTCTGTCATAGTTGAAGTGTACCTATGATAAAAATTACAGGCCTCTCTCATCTTTTTAAGTGGAAGAACTTGCACAATTGGTGGCTGACTAAATACTTTTTTGCCCCACTGTATAGGGAAGGTAATCAGGCAGGTGATGAAGTCCAGCTGAATCTGATGAGGCTGGTGCGTGTAACAATGGTGACAGGTGTTCGTAATAATGAGCAGCCTGGTGACCTGGTGATAGGGTGTACAAGTGACATCTTGCAATGAATACATTTAATATGCAAATGTATACATTTACAGCCAATTTGAGCAAGTTTCAAATATTTACCAGCAAACAAATGGAAAAATATACAAATATTTACATGCTTGTAAACGTTACTTTACAATACAAGACAGTTATGTACTATATACCTACCAACCAACTTATACTTCACAGCCAATGTCTGCAAGAAAACACACCTTTATATAAATTAAAAACAACATTACCACAGGTTAGTAAGGTTATTTATAATAACATACAATTCACAACAGGATGCAATGTAGTAAAATACCTACCTTCTTGAAGTGGGGAGCCGGCCAAGCAGTGAAATCAAGGGTGGGGAAAAAAGACAAAACAGATGACGGACGATGGACACGATGGACAGAAATTCACTCACATTGACGACATGAGACAAACAAGACACGTGAAAATTCTAAGTAAATTTGCACTGCTGTCTTTCTCTTTCGCTCTCTCGCTCTCTGTCTTTCACTCTCTTCCCACCTCTCTCTCTCCCTCTGTCACTTTCTTTCTCACTTCCTTCCTCTCTCTCTTTCTGTACTGGTCTCTCTGTCTATCTAGCAAAGACTAGGTTCCATTTGGTTCCATTTGATCAAATCATTAATACAAGTCGATTGCCATAGCTCAGAAATATCTGTTGCTTGCATATTCGACATCACGTAAAGTACGTATTCGTTATATATCGAGGAATATAATAGAATAAACGCTAATTTAATCCAAAGTATCCGTAAGATCAAGTCGGAAGTCACCATTTACTGTACTTCCAAAATCCTAATGATAGAGCACGTTGGGGTCACCATTTACTGTAGTGTGGTAATATTTGATATGTGTATATTGTATGTACCTTTCATGCGACCTGTGATAAGACTATTTAATTAGCCTAAAAAAATGTTTATCTGACTCCATAAAGATAATTAAAACATGCAAGACTATAGTTGAGTTACAGTAATAGGCAATCAGCAAATGTCTGAGAATGGAATTCTAAATAGAATAGTATTTAATTACTTTGTAAAATGAATGGATTCAAATACAAGGCGTAAAGCATAAGCTACAAAGCATTAACAAGCTTTACAAGGCATTATTCTAAGCATGGTAGAGAGAGAGAGAGAGAGAGAGAGAGAGAGAGAGAGAGAGAGAGAGAGAGCGAGAGAGAGAGAGAGAGAGAGAGAGAGAGAGAGAGAGAGAGAGAGAGGAAGGAACCATGGGAGAAACAGAAAGAAAGAACCACAGCAGTTTAGGAACAAAATACATATAAGACCCTTTTAAAACTTCTGAGTTGTTTACCAATAGCATTACTGTAAAGTTAACCTCCAATCAGATATCAGACCTACTGACCTGTAAAGACAACAGAACCTCTGCTACCTAGAAGCGTGACATTGGGGGTTGGAAAGATAATGAGGCATTCCTCAAACACACAGATGAATCCTTGCATACAGTTTTTAAGAAGAGTTTCTTCGGAGGCTGCCCTACAATATCATATTAACAGTTATGGAGGTCAAAGCTCTTTCCATGGCTGACCATAACATTTGTGTAGTTATTATTTATCTTTAAAATAGTTTGTTTTAATATGTTTCCATATGTTTGAACATTTGTTAGCTTTTGGGTGTTTCCTTTTCTAGTCAACTCTGTATGGAAAGCAGGGCTAATTTAAATTATATTTCAATATAATCTATCAAAAAGATAAATGGGGTCCATTTCAACAATGAGTTCACAGTACTGGAGACTGTTACTCATCAGGGCCCTAGTTCAGCCTCATACATAACCCTTGTTGTTCCTCAGACTTGGTGAGGCAGATGGGGGAGGGCAGAGAACAATGGCTGGCCCATGCAGAGGGCGGTAGTGACTGACTCCGCAGGCACTGAGGGACCAAAGAATGCCTGGAGTCAGGCCAGCACCATGGATGCCACTGTGGCCGCCTACCCCCACCTTACCCGCATAATCTCCCATGGTGCATTGGAGCATGGGGACGACACCTTCAAACACTGCCCATCCAACGTCAGACGGATAGAAAAGTAACATAGATAGAGGAGCAACAGCAGAGAGTTTACAGAGTTGGTTTGGATTGTTTGCAAGAAGTCTTACTCCCAGATACAGAGCATTCAACCCCACCCAACCTAACCACCATCCAGCATGACCACAGCGAGTAGCTCAGGGCAAAGCTCATTTGGACTGAGCAGGAGGAAGAAGGCCCCTGGTCTGATGGATCAGATTAGCACTTTCTTTGGAGGCGACAAAAAGAAAGGGAGCAAGGTGAGCATCTGGAGTTACCAACTGTCATAACCAATTGCCTCACAAAGACTCTTCCAGTCTATAGAGGTCTAAGATGACGATGGTAAGGATGCATCTGTCCAGTTTTTGTGTTGAAGTCTGCAGTCAAGAAAGAGATTCTTTGAAAATTTGTGATTTACTAATTGTTCACAACTAAAATACTTGTAGAGCTAGAATACCTGATGTAATGTAATAATCTCAGACAATTGGTTAAATGTAATTGGTATTCTAGAGCTAATGTGTTGTGAAATCTATTGTGAAATGTAATATTAATTTTGTAAAATTGTATATAACTGACATAATTTTTCTGGACCCCAGGAAGAGTAGCTAATGCTATGGCAGCTATGTTGAGGAATATTTTTAGGCTAGCTATAGAACCGCTAAAGATAACAGGAATTCGCTTTGATGAACTGGAATACATTTAATTTATTTTCTTTTTAAGAGAGTAGCATTCACGAGCCAAAAGTGGTCCCCGAAAATGGTATACTACGTCACGTACACTGAATATACAAGGTGAATGCAGCTGAAAGCTAGGATCCCTTTTTAATGTCACTTGTTAAACCCACTTCAATCAGCGTATTTGAACGGGAGCAGACAGGTTAAATAATAATTTTTTAGTATTGAGACAATTGATTGTGTGCCATTCAGGAGGTGAATGGGCAAGACAAAAGATTCAAGTGCCTCTGAATGGGGTATGGTAGTAGGTGCTAGGTTCACCGGTTTGTGTCAACAACTGCAATGCTGCTAGGTTTTTCATGCTCAACAGTTTTCTGTGTGTATCAAGAGACATTCCTTCAACTTGACACAACTGTGGGAAGCTTTGGAGTCAACATGGGCCAGCATCCCTGTGGAACGCTTTCGACACCTTGTAGAGTCTGTGCCCCAATGAATTAAGGCTGTTCTGAGGGCAAAAGGGGGAGTACAACTCAATATTAGGAAGGTGTTCCTAATGTTTGGTATACTCAGTTTAGGTGCAGGTACAGTATGTGCACCACGTCATTGCTCTCTCTCTATCTCGCTCTGTTGTATGTGCATCTTGCTAGCTGTCACTCAAATGGGGAGGGGCTAAAGCTCATTGACTGGAACTTTAATTGCTAGGGGGCTGGCCCACATGGGGGAAAATGGCGCCGCACAGCTTCCAGTAAACAGTCGCTTTCAAACTAGGGATTTCATGGCTAATTGAGGTACAACAGTAATTCTGATCGTAGATTATGCATGTATGAACTACATATTGACACATCCATCCCAGTGTTTAAAAGAGTAAAAATAAATACTTACTAGTTGCCAAAGTTCCAAAGCATGTCTTTAATGTTTTTACCAATGTAGAAAAATCAGTGCCTTACCTCATAAAATATATTTGCAGTTAGAGTTCCTCAAATTATTGAAATAGTTAGAATCAACAGTCAGGTTTAGGGACAGCTCTCAGGGGAACTTGTGGGCAGATCTTGGATGGTTGGTGTTTGTATTTGAAATACAACTACTGCATAGTTTATTTGAATTCATAAAACTTTGACCACCATTGGTTTAGCTGTACAGATTTGATAGCAAACAGAATATCAAATGTGATCTGTCTGCATTAGGCACCAGGTGGTCCTCTGTGGGTTATAAGGTTTAATGTTTTTTCCTAATGCTGAGCATGTCGATCAAACACCCCCAAATGATTCTGAGCTCCACCTTTAGCTTATTTTCTCTAGAGTTTATCGCAACCAAATCTAAGGAAGGGGGCACGTTGCAGTGATGGCAGGTCAACAACAGCTTATCCCTGGTGATATGCATTTGTTTGTAATGTTTTATAAATATATATGCATTTTAGACCAGAAAATTGCAGCATTTTCCCATTGAAGACATACTGAAAGAATATCATGTCTTCTACTCTGCTCTGTGCTTGTGTTAAACACTTACAGATATGAGAATGTAAATTAACTTAATGCCGTAGTTTGTGTTACAGATGTAGGATCTTAATTTGACCAGTATTGTCATAGCAAAATAATCCTGCACCAACAAGATTTGAACATTTAGCCAATAATGTTTCTTAATTGGCAGTTAGGCTGGACAAAAGTAGGCTACAAAGTGCAATACTGTTGATATAACCGTGAGTTAGTACGGGTTTTCAGAAATGTATCTAAATCACGAAGCTCATCTGCATTTCCTGCAGTGTAGGAACATTTGCAGCAACAAAAGAGTGATCAAATTAAGATCCTACGTCTGTAGTTATGATCTGCATACACCTAAAAAAAAGGGAGGATTCTCGAATTCCGGCTGAATTTTCTTGCTGTAGTAAAGTTGTACTCCTAGATAGGTTCATTGTTTGCCAATTTCTTGGAAATCTGAATTTCTTTCTGCCCAATTATAGTTTATAGAATAGTCTTTATACAGGTTTTGAGCATCTTCCATTGAAGTGCAATCCTCCAGTCAGACAGCTTTAAAAAAATAACTCCTAATCACCTTCATATGAGGGAAGATTTGGTTATGCAACCCTTTTTGTACTCATCTGTATGCATTTAATATAATTTCTAATTCCATTGAGCAGACAATGTAAGAAAACTAATTAGGTGAACTAAGATGCATAACATTAAATCAAATCAAATTGTATTTGTCACATGCGCTGAATCATACCACCTCCCCCTTACAAGCCCTTAACCAGCAATGCAGTTTTAAGAAAAATATGTGTTAAAGTAAAAAATAGATAGGTAACAAATTACAAATAAAATTACCAAATAATTATTATGAAGAGATACAGAGCATAGTATCTGTTCAGAAAGTCACCTCAGGTTGAAAACGGTATTTCAAATACATATAAAGATGTTTATGGAGTAGATTAACATGTGCTCTATAACCATGTAGACATTTCATTGAGCCTGCATGTCCAACGGTAGCAGTAAGACATCAGTGAGTTTTTGACTCATGTTTATAACTTTAGGGGTCCTTCCGGGGTCATGCCACCTCCCCCAAGCCAGCCCCTCGACGTCGGGCTAATGAGAATGCCGTAATGCATTTCTTCAGGAGCTTGAGCGTGAGTATCTTAGGATTGAATACGTCACTGCATTTGTATCTGTTATAACATGTATTTGATTAGTTATATAAACAATTGTAAAGTTGAAAAAGTAGTTATTTAATACAAGACAAGTTGTGTCTCTTGGCCTGCACCGTTGCTTGAAAATCTTGAAAAAAATACATTTAAAAAAAATCAAATTCTGGTGTTGCAAAGGATTTGACCAATTAGCCAATGTCTTCATGTAACCATCTTTGAACTCATAGAATAGGACCTCATCATTTGTTGTGTTCTGTAGCCTCAGGCGACATCCTCTCCCCATCCCAAGTCCAGGGTGAGTTCCATTACATAATTTTTTTTCTTTTTTTTTCTGTGGTTACAATTTCTTTAGGCCTCTGTTGTCAAGAAAACAATGTTAATTAGCTTTTAAACATTCCTTGCTTTTTACATTGCATGACTTACATCTCTTCATGGGCCTGTGCAAGTTGGGTAGCTAGACTTTCAGCAGTTATAGTAACAGGCGCTGCTCCAGTAGGCCTTCATGAATCTTCCTGATCCTCTCTTTCTCTTTCATGTCTAGTGGAGGAAGGTGTTGGGCTTGGTAGGTCATTCAAACTCAGTCCTAAACCCCCCAAACACTGCTGGCTTTACAGCCCTGTGCGTAATAATGACATCTCAATGTCTCCCTCTGTCTGAAGACATTCTCTAATGTCGTTCTGTGACCGTCTTGATATGTTGTTCTTCCCTCTTACTTAACTCTTACTCTCCCAGCTCTGCATCCTTTCCCTTGTGTGATTCTTCAAGACAGTTAACATAAAAAAATATATATATTTCCTTACATAGCTTGAATTGAATTTTGCTAAGTACAAACATTGTTTACGTGAAATGTTATTCTTATTCTTACTCTGATGGAAAATGTCAACGCTGAACGCCGTTCTCCTGGAAAAGTAGCTTAGACTGTATTGCCATTATATTTCATTGTGTTTCTGACGATTCAATTCAGTCACTGCTTCTGGATGACTTTGACACTCCTCAACTATTTCTGAACCACAACCATTAAGGACTCAGGGACCCCTATATACAAAAGTTCCACCTTTCCTTTCCTTACCAGTCTGAGACTATTTCCTCGCTGCCCCCTCCTCTGTTCATAGTGACTCACTAATCTTCCTGCATTTGTGTGTTTCTTCATTCAACTCCTCTGTGTCCATAGAGTGAGCTGTCCAGTGTGTAAGAGTTGAAATGTGCTCCTCGCCAGTTCTCTGTGTTATGTGTGTTCTGAAGTAATGCATGCCTTTGACTTCCATCTTTCCCCCTAAAGGGCGCTGTAATGCTGGTCGTTCTTTATTTATCTCTCTTCCTGTCTAATTCACAGCATTCTTTTACACTAATTGATCACTGTATGAAGCCAATTTATTTGGATAGCAACATGACATTTCTAGGTTTTATTCAAACGAGAATTGTAGTAATATAACATTTATACCCATTGTATTTATCAAAATATTTTCAAACTCAATATAACTATTAGTTCGACACCATTTTGGTGTCCTCTCTCCCTACTTCATCTAATAAGAACTGAGCACTGATACGGTTTCAGGCCCAGCCATGTTCCTTTTGTTTATAAAGTATTTTGTTCTAGGCTACGCCACCGCGTGCTGATGCCACAAAGTCACCTCACAGACGCCGCAGAGACCAAGGAACACTGTCCAAAATCTTCAACCTGGTGAGACATCCTGACTTTTGTGTCGCAAGTTTATCTTGTCACTACACAGTTACACTGTCTAAAGATGCACCGAATAAACATTGTTTTCTTGTTTGTGTTTACCTCTCAAAACAACAGTGGTGATATCATGAATCAGTGAGTAAATTAGAGTTGTAACCAAGCCATATCCATCCTGAATCATCATTCATCTATACATAAAATCCCCAAAAAGCTAATTACATTGAGATGTATTTGCCATCATAATAAGCTAACAAATATGCATCAGCAATTAATTAAATGAAAAAAGCATATATTTTTAAGGTTGGGTTCCACTTGTATACGTTCCTATACATTTACATATTAGTTACAGTGTAGGTACACATTGTTATAAACAGGTATAATAGTAACCAAACAGGTATGTGAGTGCACTGTAATTACACTATTTGGCAATTTTCATGTACATATATAGGTATTAGGGAAATGAATTACAAACTGTGTATTTTGCTTTTTCAGTTTAGCTTTTTCATGCTTTTTCAGTTTAATCTCTATTGCATCACTCCTTTTTATTGATGGTATTATTTATTGATGTCTTTATACCTACCTCAACCCTATATCCCGAGAGTATGTACTAATTAAGAATCCCTGAAAATGTGACATTTGACAATCATATAAATACAAATAACAATTTAAACCCCATTCTTCTCATAGAAAATAGAAATACTTATTTCCCTCGAATACAGAGACACTCGTCAAACCATGACAAGCACTTTTAAACTCTGTATTTCCTCCGTTGGTTGTATAGAAATATTATTCAGATGTCAATCATCTAATGTATTACTTCTACTTCCCTCTGTCTACAGGAGACCAAGTCCCGCCCTCCTCCCAAACGCTGGAGCACCATCTTCTGAGCTGTCTTTAGATGAGAAAATCAATGATCCAACAGAGAGGGAAAAAGGATGAAGAAGAGAAATAAGATATCCATTTGAAAGACTCATAACAACCCTCGACAACATTAACACACTAACACCAGCCAGTCTTCTTTGTTTGTACATAGTGACACAATCTTGGCACCTAATATTTAGCCTGCTGGGATCACAATATGCAGTCTTTGAGTTCATCAATAGCCTTATAATCTTAGCTCTAAGGGAAAGTTCTTGTTTAGATGTATTTTTCATAGCTTTCAGATTTTTTTGGTAATGCTTCAAAATGATTCTACTGTAACATTTGTCTCAAAGGGCTATTCACCTCACCCTAGCACCGTGTTCTAATGACGCTAGTGTCTGCTATCAATGGGTTGTTGTTCATGTTATGTGTTTTTCTATTTGTCTGCATTTTGTATCTGTTCTTCTATGCATAGAAATATGCTTTATATTCCCCTTTTCTGCTTTTAGGAGCTCACACACAACTGTGTTTTGTTTTGTATGTTGCCATTGATGTGAAATCTAGTCTGATTAAGTGCTTGTGGGTCTTGTTATGCATGCAATAGTAAAAATTGTCTTGTGAAAAGTATTTCATGAATGCAGTGTTTTTGCATTTGAAAATGTAATGGGAAAAATACCTGTACAAATTATAAACTAACATTATGTAATATTCTATTGTAATATAACAACAATTACATTTGATTAGTTTAGTCATATTACGAAAGTCTTGGTTAACTTATGCACTTAAATAATCAATGTTGTGTACTGTTATGTTGTCCATGCCTAATAAAACAAGAACAATTAAAACAAATGCCCTTCCAAACTGCACTGTTAAACTTTTTCAAAACTGTTTAAGAGGACTTTTTAGGGAACGGCGTCCCGCCAACAGGACAATTGTAAATCATGCAGCGCCTTGTGTCAAGATCGCAGATTTTAGAAAAACAACAAATGTCGGTACATATAAGTGTCTTATACAGTTGAAGTCGGAAGTTTACATACACCTTAGCCAAATACATTTAAACTCAATTTTTCACAATTCCTGACATTTAATCCTAGTAAAATTCCCTGTCTTAGGTCAGTTAGGATCACCACTTTATTTTAAGAATGTGAAATGTCAGAATGATAATAGAGAGAATGGTGGGTCAGAAGTTTACATACACTCAATTAGTATTTGGTAGCATTGCCTTTAAATTGTTTAACTTGGGTCAAATGTTTCGGGTAGCCTTCCACAAGCTTCCCACAATAAATGCATTTTGGCCCATTCCTCCTGACAGAGATTGTGTAACTGGCTCCGGTTTGTCGGCCGCCTTGCTCGCACTTATTCAGTTCTTGTCACGTTCTGACCTTTATTTCCTGTGTTTTGTATTTAGTTAGTATGGTCAGGGCGTGAGTTGGGTGGGCAGTCTATGTTTGTTTTTCTATGTTTTGGGGTATTTCTATGTTTCGGCCTAGTATAGTTCTCAATCAGAGGCAGGTGTCATTAGTTGTCTCTGATTGAGAATCATACTTAGGTAGCCTGGGTTTCACTGTGTGTTTGTGGGTGATTGTTCCTGTCTCTGTGTGTCCACCAGATAGGACTGTTTTGAGTTTTCACATTTCTTGTTTTTGTTAGTTTGTTCATGTGTACCTTTACGTATTAAAAAGTACCATGGACAATTACCGCGCCGCGTATTGGTCCTCTGATCCGTTTCGCCTCTCCTCTTCGGAAGAAGAGGAGGAAATTCATTACAGTTCTGCCCACAAATTTTCGATAGGATTGAAGTCAGGGCTTTGTGATGGCCACTCCTTGATTTTGTTGTCCTTAAGCCGTTTTTCCACAACTTTGGAAGTATGCTTGGGGTCATTGTCCATTTGGAAGACCCATTTGCGACCAAACTTTACCTTCCTTGACTGATGTCTTGAGAGGTTGCTTCAATATATCCACATAATTTCCTCCCTCATGATGCCATCTATTTTGTGAAGTGCACCAGTCCCTCCTGCAGCAAAGCACCCTCACAACATGATGCTGCCACCCCCGTGCTTCACAGTTGGGATTGTGTTCTTCGGTTTGCAATCCTCCCACTTTTTCCTCCGAACATAACGATGGTCATTATGGCCAAACTGTTCTATTTTTGTTTAACGAGACCAGAGGACATTTCTCCAAACAATACGATCTTTGTCCCTAAGTGCTGTTGCAAACCGTAGTCTGGCTTTTTTATGGAGGTTTTGGAACAGTGGCTTTGTCCTTGCTGAGCCGGACTTGTGGAGGTCTATAATTTTTTTCTGAGGTCTTGGCTGATTTCTTTTGATTTTCCCATGATGTCAAGCAAAGGGGCACTGAGTAGGCCTTGTAATACATCCACAGTTACACCTCCAATTGACTCAAATGATGTCAATTAGCCTAACAGAAGCTTCTAAAGCCATGACATCATTTTATGGAATTTTCAAAGCTGCTTAAAGGCACAGTCAACTTAGTGTATGCAAACTTCTGACCCACTGGAATTGCGATACAAGTTAAATAATCTGTCTGTAAACAATTGTTGGAAAAATTATTGTCATGCACAAATTATGTCACGTCTGCTCCTGCTCTTCCTGCACTTCCCCCCACACCTGGAGCTCGAGGGCGCCAGGCTGCCATGCATCACGCACTCCTATCATCCATTACGCACACCTGCCTTCCCTTGTCATGCGCATCAGCGATATTGGACTCACCCGGACTCACTCATCACCTGTTATTACCTTGGCTATATTTGTCAGTTCCCCTGCTCTGTTTCCCGCTTCTGCATTGATTGTTTTTTTGTCTATGTTTTCTTGTATGCTGACGTCCGATCCTTATTAAATGATTAACTGCTTCGTCTCTCCAGCGTCAACTAATGTTACAGAATGCAGAAGACATTACACGAAGCATCGGGGACTACTGGCGTTCTGGTTGGTATGGTGGCATCGGCTCTGGGTCGCCACCGATGGAATCGGGAGTGCCTATCCAGCTCGTCGGGCTTCTACGCCCTAGCTGGCTTGAGAGATTTCCTTGCCCCAGTTGGCTCGGATGGCACCCATCCCACGTCGGGCCTCATCCAGATTATCAGTTCATGTTCCCCCAGTCGGTCCAGGAGTTATTTTTTAAAATTTGTATTTTATTTGTATTTTTTCTTTTTTGGTGACGTCGGGGTGGATTCCACCGCCGATTGAACCGGGGGTGCCTAAGCCACCCCATCGGGCTTTCACGCCCTCGCTGGCTTGAGAGGTTTCCTTGCCTCACGAACCCGCTCTCGTTCTTCCTCCTCTAGCCATGTTCGGGATACAGTTGGTAAGAGACCATCATTAAGTAATCAAAAGTGTAGTCCACCTACAGACAGAAAAAGGTTTAGATAATGTTTGTGTTTCAGGACCATCCAACAGTTTGGCCAGGAGTCAATCACGCAGGCACAGCAACTCTAGCCCCTCTCATTCTCCATCCAGCCATGTTCGGGATGTAGTTGGTAAGAGACAATAGTTAACTAATCAAATGTGTAGTCCACCTACAGACAGAAAAAGGTTTAGATAATGTTTGTGTTTCAGGACCATCCAACAGTTTGGCCAGGAGTCGATTCAGCGAACACAACAGCTCGAACTCTCCCTCTGCCACTTGGTGTACCTGTTTGCTATCTGGACTAAACACAGATTGGGTTTTTATGTGTGTTTCAGGGAAATTCAGGGATCCAGCCGGCCGTTCCAGATGCTCTCCTTCCACATCTCACTTCGCACACAGTGGGTCAAGAGTAAAGCTTGCCAGACAAGTCTAGAATTCTTAATCAGCTAACCGGTCTTAAACTTCTTAAAGTTTTTAAGAAGGTTTGTTCATTGGTTGAATGTTGCAGAATCATCCAGGGCTTCTACTAGCCAGTCCCACCTCCAGAGCAGAGAGCACAAATGTTCTCAATCTCCATCCTGTTACTCTATCAGACAAGGTGAGAGCAGATATGTAGTAACTAAAGAGCACACACAGACAACAAGCACACGATGGGGACATGTTCGCTCATCAGTGCTGGTTTTCTTACAATGAGCAGAAATTATACACATCATGTTCAGTTTTGATAACTGAAGATTAAAACTATCCTTAAAATATGCATTGTAGTGCATAGGTTTACAAAAATCTAAAAAAAGCTATTTCTTTTAGCTGTTTACCTCTTGTGTTGACACTGAGTTGGATTTGAATTTTGCAGATTCATCCAGGGCTTCTGCTTGCCAATCCTAACGGAGCCAAGGGCATCGCAGCTCTCACCCTCCCTTTCTCTCCGCTAGACCAGAACTGTTTCCCATGAATAATGCCAGTAAGTGGAGTGTTCCACTAAATGTGTGACATTTAATTCTCTCTGATAATTTATACATAAACTATGCAATAATTCAAAAGGCACCTATTTTGTGGAACGACTCAAAATGTACTACAAAATTGAAACGTGTTAAACTTAAACACTGAATCCATTAGAATATAGAATACTATTGAAACGTTGAATTATATGTATTATTGAAAGTAAAATGTAACTTATATTTGCAATCCACAATCTCATCTGTCAGGATCCTCTTGTGTGTAACAACCACATATTTCCAGTGTCAACAAAATGTTCTCCTTTCAGAATTTCAGAAGTGTGTCCTAACTAAATTGGTGGAGATATTGAAGGAGGAGGTGAAACGTGTTGGGAGATCAGAGCCCCAAGATTCTTGAGTTCCATGTCAAGAGGATGGAGATGGAGCAAGACGTTGAGCAACTAGGGCAGCAGCTCCAAAGTGCGGATGCACAGAATCTTATGGTGAAACTGAAATTTATTTTACCATTTAATTTACACTGTAGATTTAGTCAGCCTTATTCACCCTACCTAAAGTGATACAATTAGTTAATTCCACTCTTACAAGCAATGCCTGTATAATACAAAAAAAAAGTAGTCATTCAGAAACAGTTGTTACTGCATAACTTCCGATGTTTCAAAGTCTCTTGACACAGATTGCAAGGTTAAGCAAAATTGGTGGTGAGGACACAAAGTTCTAAAAATGTATGACGGTCCTCCCAGCGTGACATTTTCTCTAATTCGATTTAAAAAAAAAAAAATGTTCCTATGGTGTAGCCCTAATAAATTCTTTACCATTTTTTTCTTTGTTAGAGTAGACTCTAGTATGTCATTATGCTGGTTTTGTTTAGCTTTCTGGCCTGTTATCAATTAGTCATTATTACTTCTCTTCATCACACAGCCTACTAGTCCTGCATTTAAATGCAGTCAAGCATTCTCTTGAATAATTAGCCAACAATGGCCTAATAATAATAATAAAGGCTTTATAATTTTGTTCATTAGTACAGATCAACTTTCTTGTACACGTATACTTTATTTTGTGTTGTTTACACTGTACCAAGCAATTAGACAAGAAAAATATTGTAGCCTACAGCATTGCATTGACCAACCCCCCCCCCCCGAGCGCTGCTGCTACTCTCTGTTACTATCTATGCATAGTCACTTTAATAACATATACATTTACCCCAATTCCCTCGACACCGGTGCCTCCGCACATTGACTCTGTACCGGTACCCACTGTATATAGCCCCACTATTGTTATTTACTGGCTGCTCTTTAATTATTTGTTATTCTCTATCTTTTTTTTTAGGTATTTCCTTAAAACGGCATTGTTGGTTAAGGGTTTGTAAAGTAAGCATTTCACTGTAAGGTCTTCCTACACCTGTTGTATTCGGCGTATGTGACAAATACAATTTAATTTGTTTGGCACATGCACGCAGCGCTGGCTCCTTCCTCTTTCTATGAGCTCAAGTCAAATGTCTTCCATATGTCTGACATTGCCTTTGTCTCCTGAGCAATCAGTCAGCTTAACATTCCCCATTTCAAGTTGATTTAAAAAAAACTTGCGATCTCCGCATACTGACAAATATATTAGGCTACATTGTTCAGAGTTTACCAATGCATGTGTTTATAATAAGTCTATTAGGGAGGAGTGAAAGAAACAACTTGCGCCATTCAAACAGGGCCTTGTCTTTTCTACGTCTTTTCTACACTACACGCATGCAAGTTTGAGCCCAACCCTAATCAATTGTCAGCCCCTGAGGACAACTTTAGCCAAACTTATCTTGTAAATTGCGTCTTGTCTTTGATGGTGTCAGAGTCGTGTGTATAGGTGGCAGGGAAGTCAGGCGCAGGAAAATCAAACTTAGTGTAATGGAGTTATGGTCCTTCTGTAGCTCAGTTGGTAGAGCATGGCGCTTGTAACGCCAGGGTAGTGGGTTCGATTCCCGGGACCACCCATACGTAGAATGTATGCACACATGACTGTAAGTCGCTTTGGATAAAAGCGTCAGCTAAATGGCATATATTATTATTATTATTATTATTTATTTAATTAACAACAGACGAAAACATAACTCCAACACTAAATATAACAATAAAACAATGTGGATACGAGGATCCGTCGCGCACCAATACAAACAATACAACACTGAACAAACAAACAATCTCTGACAAAGACATGAGGGGAAACAGAGGGTTAAATAGACAACAGGTAATGAATGGGATTGAAACCAGGCGTGTAGGAAGACAAGACAAAACCAATGGAAAATGAAAAATGGATCAATGATGTCTAGAAGACCGGTGACGTCGACCGCCGAGCACCGCCCGAACCAGGAGAGGCTTCGACTTCGGCAGAAGTCGTGACAGATGGACGCAGAAAAGCAAACACATTTATCCACTTCTAAATGATTCTGAATTAATGTAATACATTATCATTATTACTGTACAACACAAAATAGCCACCATTGGTTAGTGATAAACCGGTGGTTTGAGCCCTGAATGCTGATTTAAGTGCTGTGGGGAACCTGTAAGATTCTCCATATCCATTAGTCTTTTCTATAACTTACTGTGTTTATTTTGGTGTTACAACTGCAGTAAAGAAATGGAACAGCAAGGCCACTGACCATGATGTTCGGAGAGCTGTGGCAGACCTCAAGCATGTTCCTGGTAGAGCCGTGGGTGGTGGTTTCCACGTCACCACCACACAGGGCCGTTGCTAACGCAGCAAACTATATCTATAATTTTGATGGATAATTATTAAATTAATATAATTAATTATATTCATTTGAACTTAACTGTATTTTGACTTATCACTGTACTAGATAGTATTCTTTGACTGAATGTTTTGTGCAAATACTGGAGTAATGTAATGAGAAGTGTGATTGTTCATTTTAAGAAATGACCGACCATTTTTGGTTACTGCGTTCATGTGTATAGTCTACAAGTACATTGAAATTATGTTATTTGCAAGTCGTTAAAACAACGACCTGAAAAATATGTCTTTTTAACTTTCACTTTAAACCAAAACCGAACGTATATTAACCGTCGGGCATATTCGTCTTTTCAATGTCTTTTTAATGACAGTTTGCTGGGTGGGGTAGGTAATTTATTACATGTTTTGTGGACTTCACTGGACAGATGTTGCTCTCTGGTTTTGTGATGAAACAAAAAGGTATGGTTGAATTTATTCTGCCATTGTGTCTACTTATTGTCTCAGCTTTAGGCCTATATATCACGTTGTCAAGGCATATGAAATAACAGGTTACAGAGCAAACAGGGAGGGAATAGCATACTGTATTTTCTGTAATGGTGGGAATGACCAAAATTCGCTCTTGGTGACATTACGTTGGCGTGGAAAGGCAGTACAAATGCTTTTGTTCAACGCAACCTACCTCAAATACAAAATGATTGGTTCTACTGAAGAAGACACTTGCCAATTTTAGCATACATAACGATGGATAGAGTAAAAATGAACTTTTCAGCTATTGTATGTTGACTAACTGGGGGAGATGCACAAGTCAGCACAAGTCAATGAATAATAAAGTGAAGGGTTAGTTAACCAAAGTAAGAGGGAGGCACAATCTTTAGGTCGGTGTTGGTACAAACAACTTTATTACCTTTCTAATATTCTGGCTAACTTTTATCCTCGGTGTGATTGGGAACTCGTTGGTCATTGCAGTATTGGCGTGCAGTAAACCAAGACAACCAAGAAGCAGCACAAACATTTTCAATCGCAATCTCAGCGTTGCTGACCAATTTGACCTTCTCTTCTGCATTCCATTTCAGTCCACAGTCTACACCTCTCAGCCACCAGCCCAAACTCCCAATCACCAGGCCACCAGCCCTCCAACACCCCCCCCCCAGCCCCGTCCCCCAATGCACCAACAACCAACTAAATAAACAAAAGAAAAAAAGACAAACGCCAACTAAAATCCTAACAGCAATTTCAACTAAATACGTTTGAGTGCATTTCTGGCACTATCTATTTACCTGTGCCATTGGAAAGTACTCAGACCCCTTGACTTTTTTCACATTTTTAACGTTACAGCTTTATCCTAAAACATATTAAATAAATATAAATACATTTGATTTGATTTGATCGAACATCTCTGGAGAGACCTGAAAATAGCTGTGCAGCAACGCTCCCCATCCAACCTGACAGAGCAAATACAGGTGTGCCAAGCTTGTAGTATCATACCCAAGAAGACCCAAGGCTGGATTCGCTGCCAAAGGTCCTTCAACAAAGTGTTGAGTAAAGGGTCTGAATACTTATGTAAATGCAATATTTCCATTTTTATTTTATGGTAAATTATTTTTTTAAATCTAAAAACCTGTTTTTGTTTATGTTTATTATGGAGGTATTGTGTGTACATTGATAAGGTATTTTTTTTTATTTAAATACATTTTAGATGTGGAAAAAGTCAAAGGGTCTGACTACTTTCCGAAGACACTCACTGTATGTGTGTGTGTGTGTGTGTTCGTGTATGTGCATGTGTATGCGTTTGAATGAGTGTGTGTTATATGCATGTGTACATGAGTACAAACACCTGTGTGGCATCAGCCTCAGGCAAACATGCGTTCGATGTTACATTGTTGCCCCTCAGTGTCAACTTACTTTTTGATTTGTTTTATTTTTTTCATTCTATCCCATGCCCAGCACCTCCACTCCCACTTGTCTCCAATTCCATATCCCAACCCTTAGCTTCCCTCAGCCCATCCCACCTATCTTTGCTGGCCACCCTCAGATTTCTACACACCACATACAGTATCTTTCAACTATGCTGTGATGTTTAACATACAATTTGAATCTATCTAATCGAGTAGAATCCACAGATGACGAGATGTACATAAATACTTTTATTAAGAGTATTGGTATATTAGTAATTGACTGACCAGGCCTCTCCAGATCTCCCAACAATGCTGTTTCTAGGGTCAATTTTATATTAATATTTTGCTTTTTTAGCCAATCCTGAACCTGAGACCAAAAACAGTTTACCTGATGGCAATACCAAAACAAGTGGTCTATTGATTCTGTATCCTCACAACAAAATTTGCAGAGCTGTATTCCCCAAATATTTACAATTTTGTTGGTGGCAAAAATTATGTAGAATAATTTTAGCTGAAAAGCATGAACGCTTGAATCTTGTGTCATTCTATATATCAACTCATACACCCTGTACCATGGAATCATTACATCAAAAAATATCTTCCCATCTGAAAGATTAGTGGCATCTGTGTGGGTAGCTGTACAGGTAGCATGACTGACAGTGAAGGTGAACAGGTGGTCACATGTCAGGTGACAGAGGAATGGATGAGACTGAGGCAGGAATTCCTTTAACCATAAAGTGGTATATTTACTGAGTAGTCTGTGCTGCATCACAAAGGAAACAAATAACATGTATCCAATCAAATTCATAATCAAAGATCAAATCAGATCATTCATTATTAACATAAGTTAGGGAGTTCAACAGTTCAGTTCATTAAGTCAATAGTAAGCATCAGTCATTTAGGTTCGTAATTATTTATCATAAATCATGAAAGAATACAAACAGTGAATCTATAATCCCCATTATCAAAGTCAATCAGTTAGCAAACAATGACGTTTCTCATTTCACTTTCAATTGTCTTCATCTGTACATATAATTAATTTCAATACACATGAACCATATCGATTGCATAATTGGCCTATGAGGATCCGTAGGGACGTGATCATTGACAATTCACATTACACAATATGATTGAATCTGCGCTCCAAACCGCGCTCCGCGGTAACAACTATTAACAATAACTGATGGCCCATCTCCGGATCGCAACAGATAGTTCAGATGAAAGGTAACATGAAAGGTAACAGAGTCGGTGGACTTATGTGGATTCATGGATGCACAGAACTTCTGGATCAGATGGAGTCAAGGAAGAGAAAGCAGCGAGATCAGGCGATGGCAATTTCCTCCTTTTATGGAGTTGAGATCTGTCGGACATTTCCACCTAATTAAAACGCCCCTCGCCCAGCTGAGCAAATGGCAATGAATTAAAGGATTATTCCACCAACTCCATGGGCCTTTTCTACAGCCACCCCGGAAATGTGTTAAATTCCACACTCCTCAAAAAAGGCTCATTGCTCCCCGTCCTCTGTCATCTCAGGGAGAGGAATTAGTCGGGCAACTGGCCGGATATAGGTCCGGTTCTTCACCTGGATCTCCACTGATCTAACACGACCATCAGTCCCATGCATGGGCTTAGTTATACGGCCCACCGGCCAGGAGGCTCGAGGCAGCTGAGGGTCCACCATCATTACTACTTGGCCAGTTTCCAGGCTGGCCATTTCTCTCCGCCATTTCCCTCTGTGCTGTAGACTTGGTAGGTAAATCCCCCAAAAAATGGTCAGCTAAGATTTGGCTGTGTCACCACCGGCATCTGCCTATAAGGCTGGTATCGGCATACATGGCTTGAGGAAGTGACGCATCTCGGCGTCCCATCAAGAGCATATTCGGTGTAACCGGATCAGGGTCAGCGATGTCTGCAGAGAAATATACCAAAGGGTTTGGAGTTCAGAATCCCTTCCACCTCTATCAGGACGGTCCTCAAGACAGTTTCAGTAACAGTTTGGTCCCCCAGGCCGACTCGTAAGGCCATCTTTACAGATTTGAACTCTCGCTCCCATGTTCCTCCAAAATGAGGAGCGCCTGGAGGGTTACATTTGATTGAGATTTGTTGGTCCATCAGCTGATCCTGGAGGCTGGGTTCCATGGCTTGGAAGGCTTCCTCCAACCTGGCTTCTCCTGCCTTGAAGTTCGTACCTCTGTCAGCCAGGATGTCGTAGGGTTTCCCCCGTCGGGAGATAAACCGCCGTAGGGCCATGAGGAAGGCTTCAGTATCCTAACTCTCCAGTAGGTCCAGGTGGACACATCTGGTTGTCAAACACTTGAATAGAATGCCCCAGCGCTTTTCCACACGACGACCTAACTTGATCATCAAGTAGCCACTCCTGTTGACCAGAAGGGTGGTTTTAGGAGGCGCAAGCGAGCAAGGGGTAAATCTGCCATTTTGGGCACCGTAGCTCCGGCCCGCCATCTCTGACATTCTACGCAGGCGTATTGGTGCTTACGGATGGCTCCTCGTCCTCCAATTATCCAGTACTTCCGCCTCATCTCCTCATAGACCCTCTCTGGCCCTGGGTGGAGAAGCCTCTCATCATATCTCTTGATGAGGAGCCTAGTATAAGAGGGTGTCTGGAGTCAAGGATAATTGGGTGGATAGAATCTGGGTCCAAAATCTCTGCTTGGCGCAGCCTCCCTCCGACTCTGATCACGCCAAGGATTGGATCATATTCTGGGGCAAGAGAGAGAAGACTGCTGTCCTTAGCCACTTCCCTACCGGCTTTCAGAGCTTTTAACTCCTCAGGGAAGCTAACCGCTTGTGCTTGCTGGAGGAGTAGTGTCTCTGCCACGAGGGAGGTGGGTATAGAAGCCACCCCATCTGAGGTCTGGTTTGTGGCGGCGATCAGATCCGGCAGTGTTTGAGATTGTGTTAGGTCAGGGAGAGCCGTTGTTGGTTCCGTAGAGATGCTGTAGCATTGGGCGGACTTCCTTAACTCATGAGCTTCAGTTGGTTGCGGAGGGGCCGCACGCCTGGGGGCTGTCGGCCACTCGTTCTCTGGTTGGGACAAGAATGGTGGTCCCAAGCTCCAGCGATGGGGTTGAGCCAGTTCCTGAAGGGTTTTACCTCTAGTAATGTCATCAGCAGGATTGTTTATGCTATCAACATACCTCCAGTCCTGGACTTCTGTTAGGTCTTGGATTTCCGCAATGCGAGTTCCGACGAACACCTTATACCTGCAGGACTCCGACTTGAGCCAGGTCAATACAGTGGTCGAATCACTCCAGTAGATGACCCGTTGGATTGGCAAGGTGAGCTCGGCTCGCAAGGTAGATGCCAACAGGGCTCCGGAAAGGGCAGCACTGAGTTCCAGCCTAGGCATTGACAACTGCTTCTTGAGTGCGACCCTGGACCTGGCCATGACAAAGGAGACATGGGAGTGGCCTGCCTTATCCTCCACTCTAAGATAGGAAACCGCCCCATAAGCTCGCTCCGAAGCATCACAGAACGCATGCAGTTCCAGGCATGATCCCAGTTGGTCACATAACATCTTGGCATTTGGACATCAGAGAGCTCTGTTAACTCCGTTTCCCAACAGATCCATCGTTCCACTAGGTCAGCTGGGTGGATTGGTTCATCCCAGTCCCTCTTGGTCTGCCACAGGTCCTGGACTAAGACTTTGGCTCGTGTTGTGTATGGCAGGATATACCCAAGGGGATCGTATTGACTGGCCAGGGTCCGATAGATGGTGCGCAGAGTGGGTGTTTCAGTACTCGGGGATGAGCGGTGCTTATACCCCAGGGTATCCGGTATGCAGCTCCACCTCAGTCCTAGAGTGGGCTCTTCTGGGTTAGCACCAGACTGCGTTAGCCATAGTTCACTGCTACTGGACCTAGCTTGTGGCGGGAGGTGCTGGATAACCTCCGCTCTGTTACTAGCCCACTGTCGGACCTCAAATCCCCCTTTGGAAAGGAGATTCTGTACTTTATCAAGGAGTGCTTTCGCTTCAGTCGTGGATGGGACACTCTGTAAGCAGTTATCCACATAAAAGGCATTTTCCACTGAATCCAATACTTCTGGGTCACTGTCTGGATGCTCCCGTGCGTGTCTCTGCAGTGCGTATATGGCACAGCAAGGACTGCAGGTGGTGCCAAATGGGAGTACCTGCCATTCATAGATTGTGGGCTCTGCATCTCGTTCTATATCTCGCCATGTGAACCGGAGCACCTATGCTCTCAGAGACCTGGACGCATGGTTGGAGGTGAAGGCAAAGGCGAAGAGCATCGCTCACCAGGCCACAATCTCAGCCATAGCCACTGGGGGAAGGAAGGAGTTTGAACGCCAGGAGGGCAATCTGTATTGCACAGCTGCCAACATCCTGGTTATTAAATGAAACTGGTATACTTTCCTATTTATGCAATTTTTTATTCCTCCGCCAGTTTTGATCCTTTATATTGGGCAGACAGACCAGTTTCCTATCTCCTCCCGCTGCCACCTGCCTCCTCCATTTTTGGGGTAATGCCGTAATCATTTGGTTGTAATCTTGGATTGAGCAGGCCTTCCCATACAATTCTGATAACTCCATGATAGACATAACTCTACCATTCCAATTAACAAAATACCCTTTTCTATATACACAGACAGGTCTTTTATAAACCAGCACATTTCTTGTAATATTTGTCTTATCTTTTCAAGGGCAAGAAATTGAAATTGTAACAAGCTCTGCAATGGTTGTACTTTGAAAAAGGTTTCATTTTCAATTAATCAAACATGAGAAATGGCAATCTGTACAAAGTCAAAAAGGACATTTTTAAACATTGGATGAGCCACTTGAGAACCATTTAGGGTTCAAGTAAAATGTTTGTATAATTGAAGCTTTTAGAGAGAGGATTAAGTGCTTTTCTATTTAATAATCTCAACCCACCCAGTTCATATTTATTATATAAATAGGCACACTTTATCTTGTCTGGTTTTGCATCCCGATAAACCTAAATATTTTGTTGCTCATATGATTTAACAAATCAGGAGTAGGCAGCACCACAAGTACGAGAAGTAAACTGTGACTAAGGAGTTAATGAGTGCAATTTTTCAATAAATAGACAGGTATACCTCTCCATGTTTTTCTATTTAAATTCATGGTGGAGAGCTCATTTATACATTTTGTGATATGAATACCAAGTGTGTCTACTTCACCGTCAGCCCATTTTATAGGGAAACTGCAAGGTAATGTAAAAGTTACATTTTTTAAAGATACAATACGTAATATGGCACATTTATCATAATTAAGTTATCTAAATCTTCAATGAGACATTGCAGGGATCAAGCTTGAGGACTTAATATAAAACTTTCATCATCGGCATACTGTAGCAGTTGTCGTCTGGAGATAGAGAGGACCAAAGCGCAGCGTGGTTAGTGTTAATCTTTTTAATGGAAAACTGAACACTTCAAAAACACAAAACAACAATGTGACAACCAAACAGTTCTGGTGCAGACACACAAAGACTGAAAATAACCACCCACAAACTCCAACATAAAACAGGCTACCTAAATATGTTTCCTAATCAGAGACAATGACTAACACCTGCCTCTGATTGAGAACCATATCAGGCCAAACAAGAAACCCAACCTAGAAACACAAAACATAGAATACCCACCCAACTCACGTCCTGACCAACTAAAACAAAGAAATAACACAAGAACTAGGGTCAGAACGTGACACATACACCTTTGTTTTCAAGCCTTGGCTTTCTAATCCTCTAATGTTGTTATTTGATCATATTTTAACGAGAAGATATGGTGGCAGCAGATACTCCTCTTGACAATTCAAACTCTCTGAGAAGTAGCCACTATTTACGATTTTACTATTTACTATTCACCTGGGGTTGCTATACATTACATTTACCCATTTTATAAGAGACTCTTATAAATCAAATCCAGTCTTACTTTAACAAAGGCCTTTTCAAAATTTGCTATAAACACCAGGCCTGGCCTCTTAGATGTTTCATGTTGAGCTGGTAGAATTCTGGACCATTGGTACTCTAACTTCCGCAATGCATACAAAGCCCCCCGCCCTCCCTTTAGCAAATCTGACCATGACTCCATTTTGATGCTCCCAGCCTCTAGACAGAAACTAAAACAGGAAATGCCCATGCTCAGGTCTATCCAACGCTGGTCTGACCAATTGGATATTGGATTCCACTCTTCAAGATTGCTTCGATCACGTGGACCGGGATATGTTCCCGGGTAGCCTCAGACACCAACATTGACGTATACTACACTTGGTGAGCGGGTTTATTAGCAAGTACATCGGTGATGTTGTACCCACTGACTATTAAAACCTTCCCTAACCAGAAACAGGGGATTGATAGCAGCATCCGCGCAAAACTGAAAGCGCGTACCACTGTTTTTAATCAACTGGAAACACAAACGAATACAAACAGTGTAGCTATTCCCTCTGCAAGGCAATCAAACAAGCAAAGAGTAAGTATAGAGACAAAATAGAGTTGAAAATCAATGGCTCAAATACGAGACGTATGTGGCAGAGACTACAGTCAGTCACGGATTACAAAAGGAAAACCATCCTCTTCACGGGCATCAACGTCTTGCTCCCAGACAAATTAAACAACCTCTTTGCTCGCTTTGAGGACAATACAGTGCCACTGTCACAGCCCGGTACCAAAGCCTGTGGGCTCTCCTTCACCGTGGCCAATGTGAGTAAAACATTTAAATGTGTTAACCTTCGCAAGGCTGCCGGCCCAGACGGCATCCCTAACCGTGTCCTCGGAGCATGCACAGACCAGCTGGCTGGTGTGTTTACGGACATATTCAATCAGTCCCTATCCCAGTCTGCTGTGCCCACATCTTCAAGATGGCTACCATTGTTCCTGTTACCAAGCAAGCTAAGGTAACTGAATTAAATTTCTATTATGTGTGTCTTCTGTTAAGAGAATGTGTTTCTTGTTAAAAGGCTGAATAGCACTACAAGGGAGTAAGCAAAGGCACTATGTGTAATCCTGGGATTGAGTGTACTTATTAGTATAATTCTAAAATGGCCTATAGTTATCTGTACTTAATCCTATAATATTATAGTCCGTTAACGGCGTGTAGCAATTTTATAATTGCTTATAGTAATCTGTAATTATTATTTTTTGGAAATGATGTACAGGCACGCCACCAATAAAATTGATCCATGGAACTAGAGGGGAGGGGAAACCCCGTCTAGAACTTGGTGGAGTAAAGCTGTGGGGATATGGTTATTAGCATAAAGTGACTATGAAACTTGTATAAGCATGAAACTGTATAAAAGGAGTGGACTGGGACTTCATCAGACGGTTGCTCCATGGACCAAATTGGCTTGTTAAACCTCTCTGGGATATGGGGGACGGAAAAATGTCCCACTTGGCCAATGTAACGGTTTTCTTGACCTGAAGGAGAGGCGGACCAAAACGCAGCGTGGTTTCTATTCATGGTTCTTTAATAAAGACTCTACACATGAACAGACTACCAAAACAAGAAACGTGAAAACCTAAAACAGCCCTATCTGGTGCAAACACAGAGACAGGAATAATCACCCACAAAACCCAACACCAAACAGGCTACCTAAATATGGTTCCCAATCAGAGACAATGACTAACACCTGCCTCTGATTGAGAACCATATCAGGCCAGACATAGATAATAGACAAACAAGACATTCAACATAGAATGCCCACTCAGATCACACCCTGACCAAACAAAACATAGAAACATACAAAGCAAACTATAGTCAGGGTGTGACAGTACCTGAACCTATTGGGGAGGGTCTGGGTGGGCATCTGTCCGCAGTGGTGGCTCTGGTGCTGGACGTGGCCCCCACTTCACCGTAGTCTTAGTCCCCCACCTTGTCCGCTTCCGTGGCCTCCTAGCCACAGCGACCCTACTTAATGACACTGGACTGAGGGGCAGCTCGGGACAGAGGGACAGCTCGGGACAGAGGGGCGGCTGCTCGGGACAGAGGGGAGGCTGCTCGGGACAGAGGGGCGGCAGCTCGGGACAGAGGGGCGGCAGCTCGGGACAGAGGGGCGGCATCTCGGGACAGAGGGGCGGCAGCTCGGGACAGAGGGGCAGCTCTGGTGCCTCTGGGCTGAGGGGCTTTGGCGCCTCTGGGCTGAGGGGCTCTGGTGCCTCTGGGCTGACTGGCGGCACTGGCGGCCCCTGGCTGACTGGTGGCACTGGCGGCCCCTGGCTGACTGGCGGCACCTTGCAGACTGGCGGCACCTTGCAGACTGGCGGCGCTGGGCAGACAGGCGGCACTGGCGGCGCTGGGCAGATGGGTAGCTCAGATGGCGCTGGGCAGACAGGTAGCTCAGATGGCGCTGGGCAGACGGGAAGCTCCAGCAACGCTGGAGAGGAAGGCTCTGGCAGTGCTGGACTGAGTAGCTCTGGCGCATCTGGAATGAGGGGCTCTAGCGCCTCTGGACTGAGGGGCGGGAGCTCTGGCAGCGCCAGAGAGGCGGGAGACTCCGGCAGCGCTGGAGAGGAGGAAGGCTCCGGCAGCACTGGACAGGCGGGAGCACCTGTAGACGGAGAGACAGCCTGGCTGCCACCGGAGGGCTGGTACATGGAGGTGGTACCGGATAGACCGGACCGTGCAGGCGCACTGGAGCTCTTGAGCACCGAGCCTGCCCAACCTTACCCGGTTGAATGCTCCCGGTCGCCCTGCCAATGCGGCAAGGTGGAATACCCCGCACTGGGCTATGCAGGCGAACCGGGGACACCGTGCGCAAGGCTGGTGCCATGTCAGCCAGCCCAAGGAGACGCACTGGGGACCAGATGCGTAGAGCCGGCTTCATGGCACTTGGCTCGATGCTCACTCTAGCCCGGCCGATACGCGGAGCTGGTATGTACCGCACCGGGCTATGCACCCGCACTGGGGACACCGTGCGCTCCATCGCATAACACGGTGCCTGCCCGGTCTCTCTCGCTCTCCGGTAAGCACAGGAAGTTAGTACAGGTCTCCTACCTTGCTTCGCCACACTCCCTGTGTGCCACCCCCCCAAGACATTTTTGGGGCTGACTCTCGGGCTTCCAACCGCGCCGCCGTGCTGCCTCCTCATACCAGCGCCTCTCTGCCTTCGCTGCCTCCAGCTCTGCTTTGGGGCGGCGATATTCCCCTGGCTGTGCCCATGAGTCCTGTGTCTTCGGCCGCTGTTGCGGCTGCCCATTACCACGCCGCTTGGTCCTCTGTAGGTGGGTGTTTCTGTAACGGCAGATTTACCTGGTTGAATGCCTGTAGCAGGGATCGGACCAAAACGCAGCGTGGTAAATGTCCATATCGTTTATTATGAAACATAAACTGAACACTAAGAACTCCAAAACAATAAATGTGAACATAAACAAAAACCAAACCGAAACAGTCCCGTGTGGTGAAAGACATGGAAACAAACACCCGCAAACCAACATTGATACCCAGGCTACCTAAGTATGATTCTCAATCAGATACAACTAATGACACCTGCCTGTGATTGAGAACCATTCTAGGCCGAAACAGAAACCGAAACATAGAAACAAAAAACATAGACTGCCGACCCCAACTCACGCCCTGACCATACTAAATAAAGACAAAACAAAGGAAAATAAAGGTCAGAACGTGACAGTAAGCTGCTCTGACAGCCGATGCTTGAAGTTAGTGGGGGAGGTATAACTTCAGTGATTTTAGCAATTCGTTCCAGTCATTGGCAGCAGAGAACTGGAAGGAAAGGCAGCCAAAGAAGGTGTTGGCTTTGGGGTTAACCAGTGAAATATACCTACTGGAGCGCGTGCTATGGGTGGTTGTTGCTATGGTGTCCAGTGAGCTGAGATAAGGTGGAGCTATACCTAGCAAAGACTTATAGATGACCTTGAGCCAGTGGGTTTGGCGACAGATACGTAGCGAGGACCAGCCAACGAGAGCATACAGGGTGCAATGGTGGGAAATATATGGGGCTTTGGTGACAAAACGGATGGGCTGTGATAGACTACATCCAATTTGCTGAGTGGAGTGTTGGAGACTATTTTGTAAATGACGTCGCCGAAGTCAAGGATCGGCAGGATATTCAGTTTTACGAGGGTATGTTTGGCAGCATGAGTGAAGGAGGCTTTGTTGCGAAATAGGAAGCCGGTTCTAGATTTAATTTTGGATTGGAGATGCTTAATGTGAGTCTGGAAGGAGAGTTTACAGTCTTGTCAGACACCTAGGTATTTATAGTTGTTCACATATTCTAAGTCAGATCTGTCCAGGGTAGTGATGCTAGGCGGGCGGGTGTGGGCAGCGATCGGTTGAAGAGCATGCATCATGTTTTACTAGCATTTAAGAGCAGTTGGAGGCCACGGAAGGAGTGTTGTATGGAATTGAAGCTTGTTTGGAGGTTTGTTAACACAGTGTCTAAAGAAGGGCCAGATGTATACAGATGTCGTAAGGGTAGAGGTGGATCAAAGAATCACCCGCAGCAAGAGCGACATCATTGATATATACAGAGAGAGTCTGCCCGAGAATTGAACCCTGTGGCACCCCCATAGAGCCTGCCAGAGGTCTTGACAACAGGCCCTCCGATTTGACACACTGAGCTCTATCTAAGAAGTAGTTAGTGAACCAGGCGAGGCAGTCATTTGAGAAACCAAGGCTGTTGAGTCTGACGATAAGAATATGTTGATTGACAGAGTCAAAAGCCTTGGCCAGGTCAATGAAGACGGCTGCACAGTACAGTTTTTTATCGATGGTCATTATGATATAGTTTAGCACTTTGAGCGAGGCTGAAGTGCACCCGTGACCAGCTCGGAAACTGGACTACATAGTGGAGAAGGTACGGTGGGATTCTTGATGGTCAGTGATTATTTTGTTCACTTCGCTTTCTGAGATTTTAGATAGGCAGGGCAGGATGCAAAAAAGTGATGATAAACGTCCTCTCACCGTCAACTGCGTTTATTTTCAGCAAACTTAACATGTGTAAATATTTGTGTGAACATAACAAGATTCAACAACTGAGGCATGAACTGAACAAGTTCCACAGACATGTGACTAACAGAAATTGAATAATGTGTCCCTGAACAAGGGGAGGATTCAAAATCAAAAGTAACAGTCAATGCAGCTGGTGGCCACACAAGATACTAAGTACTGCAGTGCATCTCCTCCTCGTGGACTGAACCAGATTTGCCAGTTCTTGCTGTGAGATGTTACCCTACTCTTCCACCAAGGCACCGGCAAGTTCCCGAACATTCCTGGTGGGAATAGCCCTAGCCCTCACCTTCCGATCCAACAGGTCCCAGACGTGCTCAATGGGATTGAGATCCGGGCTCTTCGCTGGCCATGGCAGAACACTGACATTCCTGTCTTGCAGGAAATCACGCACAGAACGAGCAGTATGGCTGGTGGCATAGCCATGCTGGAGGGTCATGTCAGGATGAGCCTGCAGGAAGGGTACAACATGAGGGAGAAGGATGTGTTCCCTGTAACGCACAGCGTTGAGATTGCCTGCAATTACTACAAAATCAGTCTGATGATGCTGTGACACACCACCCCTGACCATGACAGACCCTCCACCCCATTAATCGATCCTGCTCCAGAGTACATACCTCGGTGTACTTGTCAGTGAAGAGCACTTTTTGCCAGTACTGTCTGGTCCAGTGACGGTGGGTTTGTGCCAATAGACAAAGTTGTTGCCGGTGATGCCTGGTGAGGACCTGCCTTACAACAGGTCTACAAGCGCTCAGTCCAGCCTCTCTCAGCCTATTGAGTACAGTCTGAGCACTGATGGAGGGACTGTGCATTCCTGGTGTAACTCGGGTAGTTGTTGTTGCCATCCTGTACCTGTTCCGCAGGTGTGATGTTCGGATATACCGATCCTGTGCAGATGTTGTTACACGCGGTCTGCCACTGCGAGGACGATCAGCTGTCCATCCTGTCTCCTTGTAGCGCTGTCTTAGGTGTCTAACAGTATGCACATTGCAATTTATTTCCCTGGCCACATCTGCAGTCCTCATTCCTCTTTGCAGCATGCCTAAGGCACGTTCACTCAGATGAGCAGGGACCCTGGGAATCTTTCTTTTGGTGTTTTTCAGAGTCAGTAGAAAGGCCTCTTTAGTGTCCTAGGTTTTCATAACTTGACCTTAATTGCCTACCGTCTGTAAGCTTTTAGTGTCTTAAAGAGCGTTCCATTAATTGATCTTCATTAATTGTTTATGGTTCATTGAACAAGCATGGGAAACAGTGTTTAAACCCTTTACGATGAAGAACTGGATTTTTATGAATTATCTTTCAAAGACAGGGTCATGAAAAAGGAATGTTTATTTTTTTGCTGAGTTTAGTTTGTAGAGTGATTTCCTTTACAGTCAGTTGAGGTGCTTAGCAGTGTGTTATAGTCTCCCACCATAATGATTTGATCGTTTGTTGCCTGTAAGTTCAATAAATTGGTATACATACTTATCCTGATTTGGTCCATTAATTAGCCAAATCTGCTTTCCATCCATTTTCATATTCAAAAGGATCAACCTTCCTTGTGAATCAGTCCTGACTATTTGCACATTCAGATGAAAGTTGTTAATTAATATCATCACACCTTTTGAGTTACTTTGTCCATGACAGAAAATTATTTCAACAACCCCATTCCTTTTTCCACGCAGCTTCATCTAAGGATATAGAGTGAGTTTCCTGTAAACAGTATATGTTATATTGGATGTGATTTAATGAGAGTGTGTATGACGTCTGGATAAGAGTAAGACTACAATGTGTGATGTCTAAATAAATAATAATCCAGCGAATGCACATTGTTGAGTGTCTATGTGTGTCACATGAAGTGAGAATAGCCTTCATTTTTAGGATGATAATTGTAATCCATATCCAAATCCATATCGTATCACCATCATAATTGCATCATAATTACATTAAAGATCAATTTCATAGTTAAACACATCCCAGCATTTCTATAGCAATTGACGTTTCACATGATTATGAAAGAGACCTTGCATTACTATAGAGACGGCTTCACTACAGTACAAATGTATTCTGTACTATATGTTATTATTCCCCAACGTACTTGTTCTGGTATCTTCCCATTGTGTCACACCCTGACCTTAGAGAGCCTTTTTTATTCTCTATTTGGTTAGATCGGGGTGTGACTTGGGTGGGCAAATCTATGTGTTCTACTTTGTTGGTTGGGTATGGTTCTCAATCAGAGGCAGCTGTCTATTGTTGTCTCTGATTGGGGATCATACTTAGGCAGCCTGTTTTACACCTGAGTTTGTGGGATTTTGTTTTTGTATAGTTACTATGTTGCCTGCAGAACGTTATGCTCGTTTATCTTTTGTTGTTTTTTTGGTGTTCATCAAAATAAAGAAAGATGTACGCTTACCACGCTGCGACTTGGTCTTATTCCAACAACGGACGTAACAGAAGAT
This sequence comes from Oncorhynchus keta, assembly GCF_023373465.1. Classification (NCBI taxonomy): domain Eukaryota; kingdom Metazoa; phylum Chordata; class Actinopteri; order Salmoniformes; family Salmonidae; genus Oncorhynchus; species Oncorhynchus keta. Next base: position 44,612,224 of record NC_068439.1, read on the forward strand.
TCCACCACAAACGGACCAAGCAGCGTGGTCAGGAGGAGAGGACACAATGGAAACCCAAGAGGCAGCCCCCCAATTTTTTGGGCGGGGGGCAGATGACGTGGGCGTTGGTGCTGAGGGGTGAGTCCGAGACCGAGGATGAATTCTTGGACCGTTTGAGCGAGGAGTGGTTGGCAGTCGAGAGGGACGAAAGAGTTTGGAGGGGTTGGAGTTTGGAGCAAGACAGTTGCTTTGAGGAGCATGTGAACCTTCAGGCACCATGCTTTGCGATTACACGCACTGTGTCTCCGGTACGCGTCCACAGCCCGGTGCGCTCTGTGCCAGCTCCCTGCATGTGCCGTGCTAGAGTGGGAATTCAGCCAGGACGGATTGTGCCGGGTCAGCGCTCCTGGTCTCCGTTGCGTCTCTTTGGCCCAGGATATCCTGCGCCGGCTATGCACACTGTGTCTCCGGTGCGCCTTCACAGCCCAGTGCGCCCTGTGCCAGTGCCCCGCAGTTGCTGGGCTAGGGTGAGCATCCAGCCTGGTAAGCCCTGTGCCAGCTCTACGCACTCGGCCTCCAGTGATGATCCATGGCCCGAAGCCTCCAGTGATGATCCATGACCCGAAGCCTCCAGTGATGATCCATTGCCCGCAGCCTCCAGTGGTGATCCGCAGTCCAGAGTCTCCAGCAATGGTCCCCAGAAATGGCAAACGGTCCCCAAATTCGAATCAACAGAAATCTCATAATTCAAATTTCTCAAACATACAAGTATTTGACATCATTTTCAGAGTTAAACTTCTCGTTAATCCAACCACTGTGTCCGATTTCAAAAAGGCTTTTCGGCGAAAGCACGACATATCATTATGTTAGGTCAGCACCTTTTCACAGAAAGCATACAGCCATTTTCCAACCAAAGAGAGGAGTCATAAAAAGCAGAATAGAGATAAAATGAATCACTAACCTTTGATATTCTTCATCAGATGACACTCCCGGGACAACATGTTACACAATACATGTATATTTTGTCCAATCAAGTTCATATTTATATCCAAAAACCTCAGTTTACATTTGGCTTTGTCTCCAAAACATCCAGTGAATTTGCACAGAGCCACATTAATTTACAGAACTATTCATCATAAATGTTGATGAAAATACATGTGTTATACATGGATCTTTAGATAATCTTCTCCTTAATGCAACCGCTGTGTCAGATTTTTTAAAACACTTTACGGAAAAAGCAAACCTTGCAATAATCTGAGTATAAGCGATCAGAGACCAAAACAACCCAAAAAGATAACCGCCATTTTGTGTAGTCAACAGAGGTCAGAAATAGCATTATAAATATTCAGTTACCTTTGATCTTCATCAGAATGCATTCCCAGAAATCCCAGTTCCACAATAAATGTTTGTTTTGTTCGATAATGCTAACTTTCACATAAACGGGCGTCACGAGCTCTTGGCACTCTGCCAGACACCTGGCTCATTCCCGTCTCATTCCCACCTCCTTCACAGTCTTAAACAAGGTTCTGAAGACTGTTGACATCTATTGGAAGCCTTAGGAAGTGCAAAATGACCCCACAGACACTGTATATTGGAATGGCAATGAGATGAAAAACTACAAACCTCAGATTTCCCACTTCCTGGTTGGGTTTTTCTCAGGATTTCGCCTGTTATACTCACAGACATCATTCAAACAGTTTTAGAAACTTCTGTTCAAATCTACTAATAATATGCATATATTAGCATCTGGGACTGAGTAGCAGGCTGTTTACTCTGGGCACGCTTTTTATCCAAAAGTGTAAATGCTGCTCCCAAGCCCAAACAGGTGAAACGTGGCTATACAGATCTTTCCGCCATGGCATCGCCAGTTGCTCAATTTCAAACCATCGTACAGACAACACATTTTGCTGGGAAGTTTGGCCAGCCCATACCTGGTCTATGTTGTGTGCACATTCATTTTTGGTATCCTTCTGTTAGGCAAAGATGGGTTGGTCTATAATTGAATTGATATGTGCTTAAAATATACATATTTGGAGATTAAATTGAAAAATAAAACAGGTTGAAATGTTATAAGCATATTTCCTTTCCATAGGAGCAATACAAGTGGAAATATCGTACATAATTCATGCATAATGCATTCATAAATAAGAAATGTTGTCACGCCTACTCCCGCTCTGGCGTTCGACATTGCAGGTTTACTGACCATCTGGCCTGGCAACCCATCATTACGCACAATTAGCAACCATTATTACGCACACCAGCGCCCCATCATTATGCACACCTGGACTTCATCATTACCTTGATTGGTTCAGTTTTCTTGTCCAGACGCTTCTCTTGTTTTGTATCTCTCCATTTCCGTTATTATTAAACTCACCAACTGCACCTGCTTCCTGACTCCCTGCGTCTTCGTTACAAATATATGCCAGAATATTTTAACCAATCACTAACCCCCAAACTTTTTTAACAAATCAAAAACTGAAAAATTGGCCGTGCAAAATTATTCAGCCCCCTTAAGTTAATACTTTGTAGCGCCACCTTTTGCTGCGATTACAGCTGTAAGTCGCTTGGGGTATGTCTCTATCAGTTTTGCACATCGAGAGACCCATTTCCCATTCCTCCTTGCAAAACAGCTCGAGCTCAGTGAGGTTGGATGGAGAGTATTTGTGAACAGCAGTTTTCAGTTCTTTCCACAAATTCTCGATTGGATTCAGGTCTGGACTTTGACTTGGCCATTCTAACACCTGGATATGTTTATTTTTGAACCATTCCATTGTAGATTTTGCTTTATGTTTTGGATCATTGTCTTGTTGGAAGACAAATCTCCGTCCCAGTCTCAGGTCTTTTGCATACTCCATCAGGTTTTCTTCCAGAATGGTCCTGTATTTGGCTCCATCCATCTTCCCATCAATTTTAACCATCTTCCCTGTCCCTGCTGAAGAAAAGCAGGCCCAAACCATGATGCTGCCACCACCATGTTTGACAGTGGGGATGGTGTGTTCAGGGTGATGAGCTGTGTTGCTTTTACGCCAAACATAACGTTTTGCATTGTTGCCAAAAAGTTACATTTTGGTTTCATCTGACCAGAGCACCTTCTTCCACATGTTTGGTTTGTCTCCCAGGTGGCTTGTGGCAAACTTTAAACAACACTTTTTATGGATATCTTTAAGAAATGGCTTTCTTCTTGCCACTCTTCCATAAAGGCCAGATTTGTGCAATATACGACTGATTGTTGTCCTATGGACAGAGACTCCCACCTCAGCTGTAGATCTCTGCAGTTCATCCAGAGTGATCATGGGCCTCTTGGCTGCATCTCTGATCAGTCTTCTCCTTGTATGAGCTGAAAGTTTAGAGGGACGGCCAGGTCTTGGTAGATTTGCAGTGGTCTGATACTCCTTCCATTTCAATATTATCGCTTGCACAGTGCTCCTTGGGATGTTTAAAGCTTGGGAAATCTTTTTGTATCCAAATCCGGCTTTAAACTTCTTCACAACAGTATCTCGGACCTGCCTGGTGTGTTCTTTGTTCTTCATGATGCTCTCTGCGCTTTTAACGGACCTCTGAGACTATCACAGTGCAGGTGCATTTATACAGAGACTTGATTACACACAGGTGGATTGTATTTATCATCATTAGTCATTTAGGTCAACATTGGATCATTCAGAGATCCTCACTGAACTTCTGGAGAGAGTTTGCTGCACTGAAAGTAAAGGGGCTGAATAATTTTGCACGCCCAATTTTTCAGTTTTTGATTTGTTAAAAAAGTTTTAAATATCCAATAAATGTCGTTCCACTTCATGATTGTGTCCAACTTGTTGTTGATTCTTCACAAAAAAATACAGTTTTATATCTTTATGTTTGAAGCCTGAAATGTGGCAAAAGGTCGCAAAGTTCAAGGGGGCCGAATACTTTTTCAAGGCACTGTAAATCTGCACCTCGTCTTCTTCAGAATAGCTCACCATGTAGCCTATACTGTACATTCATTTCCCCAATCTCTGTGCACGTCTGCAGGTTTTGAATCACTTGCACAAAAAAAGAGAAACACCTCCAAAAAGTGGTGAGTGTGATGCAATGATTTTCTCTCTGTCATACATTTTCCCTTAGCATGATCTGTTTTCACTAAAACTCTCACCTTTTTGATCTCAGACGGCGGTGGTGGTGGCAGCTCCTTCCCCCTGAACCAGGCATCTTTTGTGCTCCAGGTGACTGGTGTTCTGGTGTCTGGTGTTCTGGCGCCAGTTCACCACCCCAAGTGAGTGTCCTCTGAATGATGCCAGGGACACTCGGAGCAGAGTTGAGGCAATGTCACCGTCCTCTAACATTTAAACATCTTTGACTCTTTTTGAACCATGACGAAACAAAGTGATTTCACAGAATTGTATGTTGCTTCACAATGTTGCATCTTTCCACGTGAGAACTTAAAGTGATAGTTCATTCAAAATCAAATTTCAGATCATGTTTTCCGACGTCAAACTGGCCTAATGTAAAGATAAGTCTATGTCCCCTGCCATCATCTGTGCAGATCCATGGGAATACATTTATTCGGAGCCAAACTTTTCCATGCATTTGTTTGTAAGGCAAAGTTAAATCTACCCAACCAATAGCATGAGACATGGACTCATACCAAGTTCTGACAAACTTAGATTTTGGAATGAATTCTAACTAATCTGGAACCAGTTGAAATAGAAGCATGCTTACTATGACTATTTAAATCATTGATTGTTATCTTTAAAATAATGTTTACCTATTTTTGCACTTAGAATGAGTGTTTTAGCCCATTGTATATCTTGTACATTGTTGCTTCTACATCTAGATTAATATTTTATTTCTTATTGTAGTTAGGCCTTGCTAAAAATGTAAATGTCAATGCAGTATCAAATCAAATCAAATTATATTGGTCACATATACACTACCTTTCTAAGGTTTGGGGTCAGTTAAAAATGTCTTTGTTATCCATGAAAACATACATGAAATTAGATGCAAAATTAATAGGATATATAGTCAAGACGTTGACAAGTTTATAAAAAATGATTTTTAATTGAAATAATAATTGTGTCCTTCAAACTTTGCTTTCGTCAAAGAATCCTCAGTTTGCAGCAATTACTGCCTTGTAGACCTTTGGCATTCTAGTTGTCAATTTGTTGAGTTAACCTGAAGAGATTTCACCTCAAGTTGGATTGGCTTGATGGCCACTTATGTACCATACGGTCAAGCTGTTCCCACAACAGCTCAATAGGGTTGAGATCCGGTGACTGTGCTGGCCACTCCATTATAGACAGAATACCAGCTGACTGCTTCTTCCCTAAAAGGTTATTGCATAGGTTATTGCATAGTTATTGCAATGTCCTGCCGTCCACAGGTTATGGCATGCATTGCAAGTGAGTGATAGCCTTCAAGATTCCTTTAACCCTGTACAAATATCCCACTTTACCACCACCAAAGCACCCCAAAGCACCCCAAACCATCACATTGCCTCCACCATGCTTGACAGAAGGCGTCAAACACGCTTCCACCCTATTTTCTGCGTCTCACAAATGTTCTTCTTTGTGATCCAAAAACCTCACACTTAGATTTGTCTGTCAATAACACTTTATTCCAATCTTCCCCGGTCCAGTGTCTGTGTTCTTTTGCCCGTCTTAATATTTAATTATTATTGGCCAGTCTGAGATATGTTTTTTTCTTGGGAACTCTGCATAGAAGGCCAGCATCCTGGAGTCACCTCTTCACAGTTTACGTTGAGACGGGTGTTTTGCGGGTACTATTTAATGAAACTGCCAGTTGAGTACTTGTGAGGCGTCTGTTTCTCAAACTAGACACGAATGTGCTTGTCCTCTTGCTCAGTTGTGCACCGGAGCCTCCCACTCCTCTTTCTATTCTGGTTAGGGCCAGTTTGCACTGTTCTGTGAAGGGAGTAGTACACAGTGTTGCACGAGATACTCAGTTTCTTGGCAATTTCTCACATGGAATAGCCTTAATTTCTCAGAACAAGAATAGACTGACGAGTTTCAGAAATGTATTTGTTTCTGGCCATTTTGAGCCTGTAATCAAACCTACAAATGCTCATGCTCCAGATACTCAACTAGTCTAAAGAAGGTCCGTTTTATTGCTTCTTTAATCAGTACAACAGTTTCCAGCTGTGCTAACATAATTGCAAAAGGCTTTTCTAATAATCAATTAGCCTTTTAAAATTACAAACATGGATTTGAGGTTGTGGACAGGTGTATTTTATACTGATAACAAGTTCAAACAGGTGCCATTAATACAGGTAATGAGTGGAGGACAGAGGAGCCTCTTAAAGAAGAAGTTACAGGTCTGTGAGAGCCAGAAATCTTGCTTGTTTGTAAGTGACCAAATACTTATTTGCAAATAAATTCATAAAAAATCCTACAATGTGATTTTCTGGATTTTTTCCCCCTCATTTTGTCTGTCATAGTTGAAGTGTACCTATGATGAAAATTACAGGCCTCTCTCATCTTTTTAAGTGGGAGAACTTGCACAATTGGTGGCTGACTAAATACTTTTTTTACAGTGCATTCTGAAAGTATTCAGACCCTGTTTGCAAATGTAGTAAAAAAAACAAGCTGAAATATGACATTTACTCAGACATTTATTCATTACTTTGTTGAAGCACCTTTGGCAGTGATTACAGCCTCGAGTCTTCTTGGGTATGACGCAACAAGTTTGGCACAACTGTATTTGGGGAGTTTTTTCCATTCTTCTCTGCAGATTCACTCAAGCTCTGTCAGGTTGGATGGGGAGTGTCAATGCACAGCTATTTTCAGGCTGGCTTAATTTTTGCTCTGGCATGCACTGCCAACTGTGAGACAGGTGTGTGCCTTTCCAAATCATGTCCAATCAATTGAATTTACCACAGGTGGACTCCAATCAAGTTGTAGACACATCTTAAAGATGATCAATGGAAACAGGACAGATGACCTCAATTTTTAGTCTCATAGCAAAGGGTCTGAATACGTATGTATATTAGGTATTTCTGGGGTTTTTTTCAATACATTTGCAAAAATCTCTAAAAACCTGTTTTTGCTTTGTCATTATGGGGTATTGTGTTAAGATTGATGAGAAACATGTGTCTTTAATCCATTTGAGAATAAGGCTGTAACGTAACAAAATATGGAAAAGGGGAAGGGGTCTTAATACTTTTCGAATGCACTGTAAAGTCAATAATTTTAAATAAAAATGTTGTTATTTACGTAGGCAAAAACATGTTTAGGCGTCTTTTCCTACCAAGTTGTGCCAAACACAGATTATACATTGAAGACTGTCATGCTGGTTTGTAGTTGGATAATTGGTTTGTGCTGAAGGCTGCTTTCAGAGACAACTCCTCTGTAGATCACAGTGACCTTTATGTCCCAAATGGCAGCTTATTTCTTATTTATGGGGCTTGGTAATACTAGTGCGCTACAAAGAATCCGGGGTGCCATTTCGGACACAGCACCTGTCTCTAAAATGGTCCACCCCACCCTAACTGCCTGCAGAGAAGAGCAAGGCTACTGGGAAGACAGTTGTTCGACCTGGAACCACAAAACACTGAGCTGTGTTCATATGTATAATTTCTGTGACAGGCCTCTCCACACACCTCTACAGTACAGGAATATATAAATCAAGTTTAATGTTTCTGCTTCAAACAAGAGAAACCATATTGGGACAGTCTGTTTTATTGTACAACTCATGAAAGGTGCTGCTGGGGTGTGTGTGTCTACTAATGGGCTCATCGGGACTGACATGGGCTTTGAAGAACTCCCATTGTCCCACTGAATGTACACAACGCAACAGATTCACTCTCCATGGTACTGTGTGGCATAAATGGAATATGCTGAGGAGGCAGCGGACTGAGAGCACTCTTCTTTTCATCTTCATACCCTCTTGAGATCTCATCCGCAACAGCTCCCTCACACCTACTATAGAGTACATCATTATTAAGTAAAAAATATGACCCTAGCATTCAGTAACGTAAAAACAGGGCGATAAATACTAATCCACAGTCCACACATGGAGACAGTGTTTGTTTTTGACTACTGTTTTAATGTACACAAATGGCAATTGCTTTGACAGATTGATTGATTGTTAAGGAGGGTATACATGTTTTACATTTTTAAAAAGAGTACCATACAAAATAATGATCAAAATATTAATTAAATTATGTACGTTAGATTGCACTGTTGGCAAAATTATTTGTCTGGTTTGACATGTTCGTTCGTTGCTGAAATGATGCATTTTTTCATACAATAGTAACTGTCACGGAACAAATATGCCAGGAAAGAGCATAATTTCATTTCAAGTAAATGTAGGGCTTTATTCAATCTCTAAAGATGAAGCGTTACAGATTTATGCACTGGAAATGTAAAGACATTTTCTGATTGAGCAGACATATGTAGAATTTACCATAAATGCTGTTTCCATTAAAGCTGGAACATTTCCTTTAAATAATAAGTTTACCCAAAATCTAGAAACTACCAAGTGATTCCATATATTGAAACTACACTAAACAAAAATATAAACACAACATGCAACAATTTCAGTGATTTTACTGGGTTACAGTTCATATAAGGAAAATTCATTAGGACCTAATCTATGAATTTCACATGACTGGCCAGGGGAGCAGCCATGGGTGGGCCTGGGAGGGCATAGGCCCACCCACATAGGAGCCAGGTTCTCCCACTGGGGAGCTGGCCCAGCCAATCAGAACTAATTTGTCCCCACAAAAAGGTCTTTATTACAGCCAAATACTCCTCAGTTTTATCAGCTGTCCGGGTGGCCGGTCTCAGACGATACCGCATGTGAAGAAGCCAGATGTGGAGGTCCTGGGCTGGCGTGGTTTCATGGGGTCTGCGGATGTGAGGCCGGTTGGATGTACTGCCAAATTCTGAAAAACGATGGAGGCAGATTATGGTGGATTAAATGTGGATTTTTGTCATACAATGTCACAGAAGTTTTGAGGGAGTGTGCAATTGGCATGCTGACTGCAGGAATGTCCACCAGAGCTGTTGCCAGAGAATTTAACATTACATTGTTAAATCCCAGAGTGGCCTTTTTGTCCCCAGCACAAGGTGCACCTGTGTAATGATCATGCTGTTTTAATCAGCTTCTTATTATGTCACACCTGTAAGGTGAAATGATTATTTTGGCAAAGTAGAAATGCTCACTAACAGGGATGTAAACAAATTTGTGCACAAAATTTGAGAGAAATAAGCTTTTTGTGCGCATGGAAAATGTCTGTGATCTTTTATTTCCGGTCATGTTTCATGAGGAAGGTGGTGTTTAGAGGAAGGTGTTTAGTCCCAGGGTCCTTAGCATAGCGATGAGCTTTGAGGTTACTTCGATGTATTTAATGGATAGCATTCTCACATAGGTGCTCTGTTGTCCAGGTAGGAATGAGCTGTGTGGAGTGCAATAGAGATTGCATCATTTGTGGATCTGTTATGCAAATTGGAGCAGTATGCGAAAGCACTTCATGGCTACAGAGTCCTACGGGACGGTAGTCATTTAGGCAGGTTACCTTGGCGTTCATGGGCACAGGGATTATGATGGTCTGCTTGAAACGTGTAGGTATTATAGACTGGGTCAGGGAGAGGTTGAAAATGTCAGTGTAGACACTTGCCAGTTGGTCAGCGCATGCTCTGAATACACGTCCTGGTAATCCGCTAGACCCTGCGGCCTTGTGAATGTTGACCTGTTTAACCTCTCTGGGATATTGCGTCCCACCTGGCCAAAAGCCAGGGAAAATGCAGAGCGCCAAATTCAAATAAATTACTATAAAAATCAAACTTTCATTAAATCACACATGGAAGATAGCAAATTAAAGCTACACTTGTTGTGAATCCAGCCAACATGTCAGATTTTAAAAAGGCTTTTCGGCGAAAGCAAACGATGCTATTATCTGAGGATAGCTCCTCCGTAAACAAAGAGAGAAATGTTACAGGAATTAAATTCCTCTATGTTTTAATACCCAATTAAAATTAAACACGGTCAATTCCTAAGAATTTGTAAGACTCTTATTTACATAAAATGGACAGAGACCAGTCTCAAAAATCAACCAGCAGTGTTTATTCTCGAGAGTACGGAACATAGTACAGTTTACCACAGGTTATAAACTGAAAATGACGTCATTAGTTTTCGAACTGTCCCGTCTCTTCTTGACACTGGTACAAAAGGCTGTATAGTTCTCAAGCCTTCCCACATCGTCTATCCTAATTTAGATAATTTACGACCGAGCCAAGGCCAGCCTGTGTAGTTAAGCATTCTAGCCAGTCTGGGGATATAGTTCATTCATTTCTACCAAGGAACAGACAGTCATTGTTCTAATTCTTGATTATATTTACACACATTATATTCAGTACTAGGATTAAAAATAAAATTCATACATATACAGTAACATAATAGTATTCTGATTAGTCAGTCCTGATTGAAATGTATACATAATTAGTCATTATTGATAAAAAAAAAAAATTCTTAACAAGAAACCATATTTCAACCCTACAGGGACGACACAAAACGCAGAAATAAAAATATAATTCATGCCTTACCTTTGACAAGCTTATTTTGTTGGCACTCCAATATGTCCCATAATAATCACGAATGGTCCTTTTGTTCAATTAATTCCGTCGATATATATCCAAAATGTCCATGTGGCGTGTTTGATCCAGAAAAACACCGGTTCCAACTTGCGCAACGTGACTACAAAATATCTCAAAAGTTACCTGTAAACTTTGCCAAAACATTTCAAACTACTTTTGTAACATAGCTTTAGGTATTTTCTAACGTAAAGAATCGGTAAAATTGAAGACGGGATGATCTGTGTCCAAAACAAACTGTAGCATGCTTTTTGTTCACGCGCCTCTTATCTAACAGTACACTTCAAGTGACTCTCGTTCAAGATGGCCGTACCTCTTCATTACACAAAGGAATAACCTCAACCAATGTCTAAAGACTTTTGACATCCAGTGGAAGCGATATGAACTGCAAGAAGGTCCCTTAGAAATCTGGATTCCCAAAGAAAGCCCATTGAAAAGAGAGTGACCTCAAAAAAACAAATCTGAATGGTTTGTCCTCAGGGTTTCACCTGCTAAATAAGTTCTGTTATACTCACAGACGTGATTCAAACAGTTTTAGAAACTTCAGAGTGTTTTCTATTCAAAATCTACTAATAATATGCATATCTTATCTTCTGGGGATGAGTAGCAGGCAGTTGAATTTGGGCATGCATTTCATCCGGACGTGAAAATACTGCCCCCTGTCACCAAGAAGTTAAAGATCTTACTTATATCTGCTACATAGAGTGTGATCACACAGTCGTCCGAAACAGCTGGTGCTCTCATAGATGCTTCAGTGTTGTTTTCCTCGAAGTGCATATATAAGTCATTTAGCTCACATGGTAGGCTCGTGTCACTGGACAGCTAGTGGCTTGGCTTCCCTTTGTAATCCGTAATAGTTTCCTGCCTCATCCGACGGGCGTCAGAGCCGGTGTAGTAGGATTCAATCTTAGTCCTGTATTGACTCTTTGCCTGTTTGATGCTTCATTGGAGGTCATAATGGGATTTCTTATATGCATCCGGACTAGTGTCCGCTCCTTGAAAAGAGCCAGCTCGACCGTTTAGCTAGAGAAAAAGGCACCAAATGTCACTGTTTCTCAACAAGTGATATGAAGCAATGCAGAAGATTATTTGCATTATCTCAATTATCATTCTGCCACTGCATGACAATGCACATTCATTTGTTATAGCCTACAATTGTTATTGTCTTTGAAGCCAAAAACAAGACATGTGTTTTGGGGAAATGTGCTAAATATGAAGTTGTTGAGTTGTTTATTTTCATACCAATAGGTCTCCTTGAAACAAAAATTGCACCAGACGAATAAATGAAAATAACAATTTGGCTTACAGCTATCACAACCTACATTTTAATAGCAATAAAACAGCAATTGGTTTTGAATGGTCACCAAAAAGGAGGGCTCCCCACTTCCCAATTCAATTAACCCAACTTCCCAATTAAATTAACCACCATTTTTTAAATTATATAATTTTTTATTCACCCTCAGCACCTCAGCTTTCCGGCAGCTGTGCAGTTAGCATATGTGCCCTATATACACTGCTCAAAAAAATAAAGGGAACACTTAAACAACACAATGTAACTCCAAGTGAATCACACTTCTGTGAAATCAAACTGTCCACTTAGGAAGCAACACTGATTGACAATAAATTTCATATGCTGTTGTGCTTACAGCCCAACACCATGCAGGATGTTTGGCATTTGCCAGAGAACACCAAGATTGGCAAATTCGCAACTGCGCCCTGTGCTCTTCGCAGATGAAAGTAGGTTCACACTGAGAACGTGACAGACGTGACAGAGTCTGGAGACGCTGTGGAGAACGTTCTGCTGCCTGCAACATCCTCCAGCATGATCGGTTTGGCGTTGGGTCAGTCATGGTGTGGGGTGGCATTTCTTTGGGGGGCCGCACAGCCCTCCATGTGCTCGCCAGAGGTAGCCTGACTGCCATTATGTAATGTCCTTAAAACAAGTCAAAATGAGGCTCAGGCCTCCACGTGCCTGTATGACCTCCCTACAATGCCTGGGCATGCTCCTGATGAGGTGGCGGATGGTCTCCTGAGGGATCTCCTCCCAGACCTGGACTAAAGCATCCTACTGGCCTGCCCGTTCCCCAGACCTGAATCCAATTGAGCACATCTGGGACATAATGTCTCGCTTTAGCACCACAGACTGTCCAGGAGTTGGCGGATGTCCCAGATGTGCTCAATTGGATTCAGGTCTGGGGAACGGGCAGGCCAGTCCGTAGCATCAATGCCTTCCTCTTGCAGGAACTGCTGACACTCTCCAGCCACATGAGGTCTAGCATTGTCTTGCATTAGGAGGAACCCAGGAGGAACCCAGAGCCAACCGCACCAGCATATGGTCTCACAAGGGGTCTGAGGATCTCATCTCATTTCATTTTTGGTAGTATATCTAAATGTCCATTTATTTGGCGCGTTTGATCCAGAAAATAAAACTGTTCCAACTTGCACAACGTGACTACAAAATATCTCAAAAGTTACTTGTGAAACTTTGCCAAAACATTTCAAACTACTTTTGTAATACAACTTTCTGTATTTTTTTAACGTAAATAATCAAACAATTTAAGATGGGGTGAGCTGTGTTCAATACAGGAGGAAAACAAACTGTAGCTACCTTTCTGGTCACGTGCCTCTACCTAAAAGTACACTTGAAGTCACCCTTGTTCTGAACAGTGCTACTTCTTCATTACACAAAGGAAAAAGGTCAACCAATTTCTAAAGACTGTTGACATCTAGTGGAAGCAGTAGGAACTGCAAGAAGGTCCCTTAAAAAATCTGGAATTCCAATGAAAACTCATTGAAAAGAGAGTGACCTCAAAAAAAAAATCTGAAGGGTTTGTCCTCGGGTTTTCCCCTGCTAAATTCTGTTAAGTTCTGTTATACTCACAGACATGATTCAAACAGTTTTATAAACTTCAGAGTGTTTTCTATACTAATGCATAGATATGCATATGCATATCTTATCTTCTGAGGATGAGTAGCAGGCAGTTGAATTTGGGCATGCATTTCATCCGTATGTAAAAATACTGCCCCCTGTCACCAAGAAGTTAAAATCATCTAGGGCTTAAAACAGGTGTCATTGCACGCTGATGATTCATGTTTTCTTTTAAATCCATAAGTTGGATCCTTCCCACAGCCTCATAGATGATCTAGATACTATTTCTAACCTCTCTGGATTACAACCAAATTATGATAAGTGTACAATATTACGTATTGGATCACCAAATAAAGACTACTTTTACATTACCGTGAAGTTTACCAATAAAATAGTCTGACGGTGAAGTGGAAATAGTCAGTATTCATATCTTAAAGAAATACATTCTCATTACAATACATTTTAGTAGAATGTTGGCAAAAATTAGATAACTTTTTGCTACGTTGGAAAGGAAAATAACTATCTATTTGTGGAAAAATCACAGTGATGAACTATTTAGTTGACCTATTTGTTCATGGCCTTGCCTACACCTACAGTTGTGACTTGTTTTTAAAAATTATATGAGCAAAGAATGTTCCATTTTACTTGGAACGGCAAGCCAGACGAAATTAAATGGGCCTATTTATATAATGGGCCTATTTATATAATGAATATGAATTCGGAGGGAAGAAATGATTAAATATTAAAGCATTAGACCTTTCACATAATGCTTCTGTCATACAAAAGTTGTGCTTAAGTCCGAACTGGTTCTCCAGCAGATTAGTAAGAATGTCTGACCCCAGTAAGAATGTCTGACCCCAGACAAATTGTGATAAACAAGAACTATTCTAGTTTCATTTACAGCTGTGCCATACAAATTGCAAAATATTTGGTAAGAGATTTATTGTACCAATTCCATGGCACATGGGTTATTTTTTAATGAAAAAAATGTAACCTTCATTTAACTAGGCAAGTCAGTTAAGAACAAATTATTATTTACAATGATAGCCTACTGGGGAACAGTGGGTTAACTGCCGTGTTCAGTGGCAGAATTACAGATTTTTATCTTGTCAGGTCGGGGATTCGATCGGGCAACCGTTCGGTTGCCAGCCCAATGCTCTAACCACTAGGCTACCTGCCGACCATTTATTAACTGTTTATGAACTGATACACAAAACAATGCTGGATTTAAAACAGAGTTTTCAATTTAAATTATAATACAAATCTCTTGCAACTAATAGAATGTTATACAGTTGAAGATGGAAGTTTCCATGAACCATAGCCAACTAAATTTAATCTCAGATTTTTACAATTCCGGTAATTTAATCCTAGGTAAAATTCCCTGTTTTATGTCAGATAGGATCACCACTTTATTTAAACAAATTGACATGTCAGAACAATAGTTGAGAGAATGATTTTTTTCAGCTTTTATTTCTTTCATCACATTCCCAGAAGTTTACATACAGTACACTCAGATAGTATTTGGTAGCATTGCAATTAAATTGTTTAACTTCAGTCAAACGTTTTGGGTAGACTTCCACAAGCTTCCCAAAATAAGTTTGGTGAATTTTGGCCCATTCCTCCTGACAGAGCTGGTGTAACTGAGTCAGGTTTGTAGGCCTCCTTACTTGCACACGCTTTTTCAGTTCTGCCCACAAATGTTCTATAGGATTGAGGTCAGGGCTTTGTGATGGCCACTCGAATATGTTGACTTTGTTGTCCTTGAGGCATTTTGACACAACTTTGGAAGTTTTGTCCATTTGGAAGACCATTGTTGACCAAGCTTTACCTTCTTGTTTGATGTCTTGGGATTTTGCTTCAAAATATCCACACCATTTTCCTCCCTCGTGATGCCATGTATTTTGGGAAGTGTACCAGTCCCTCCTGCAGAGAAGCACCCCCACAACATGATGCTGCCACCCCAGTGCTTCACGTTTGGGATGGTGTTCTTCAGCTTGCAAGCCTCCCCCTTTTTCCTCCAAACATAACGATGGTCATTATAGCCAAACAGTTCTATTTTTGTTTTATCAGACCAGAGGACAGTTCTTCAAAAGAACGATCTTTGTCCCCATGTGCTGTTGCAAATCGTAGTCTGGTTTTTTTATGAGGGTTTTGGAGCAGTGGCTTCTTTCTTGCTGAACTGCCTTACAGGTTATGGCGATATAAGACCAGTTTTACTGTTCTGGGATTGATTTGCACTTTACGCACCAATGTACGTTCATCTCTAGGAGACAGAACGCATCTCCTTCCTTAGCAGTATGACTGCTGCGTGGTTCCATGGTGTTTATACTTGCGTACTATTGTTTGTACAGATGAACGTGGTACCTTCAGGCGTTTGGAAATTACTCCCAAGGATGAAACAGACTTGTGGAGGTCTACAATTTTTTTTCTGATGTCTTGGCTGATTTCTTTTGATTTTCCCATGACGTCAAGCAAAGAGGCACTGAGTTTGAAGGTAGGCCTTGAAATACATCCACAGGTACACCTCCAATTGACTCAAATGATATCAATTAGCCTATCAGAAGCTTCTAAAGCCATGACATAATTTTCTGGAATTTTCCAAGCGGTTTAAAGGCACAGTCAACTTAGTGTATGTAAACTTCTGACTCACTGGAATTGTGATATAGTGAAATAATCTGTCTGTAATTGTTGGAAAAATTACTTGTGTCATTCACAAAGTAGATGCCCTAACTGACTTGCCAAAACTATAGTTTGTTAACAATACATTTGAGGAGTGGTTGAAAAACAAGTTTTAATGACTCCAATCTAAGTGTATGTAAACTTCTGACTTCAACTGTATATAATGTGAACATAGTAAGTCAATTATATGATTATAAATGTAAAGATTTTAAATCCCACAAATCTTCCTCGTGGTTTTAGGGTTTCATTTTGAATATCTCATGTGTGATGATCATCGGTTTTACTAATCTTTAGATGGAGATAGTAGAAAGATACGAATGCCAGCTCCTTTCTGAGTTCTTAAGAAATGTGTTTTTTGATATGCAGAGTGGGAGCATTTAGGTTCTGTTATGAAGCTCAGTGTTTTTGTCTGGAAAGATACTGATGTAAGCCAGCGGTACTTTTAGTGTGACGAGCGAGCATGTTTGATTACAAACTTAAAGTTGTTTTTATTATCATATCATTATAGAAAATTAAAATGGATAGGTAAATGTGGATAAGGGAATTTATTAGAAATGGAGTGCCTCACACCATAGTCACACCCTGATCTGGTTCACCTGTCCTTGTGATTGTCTCCACCCCCTCCAGATGTCACTTATTGTCCCCGGTGTATATAACCCTGTGTTTCCTGTCTCTCTGTGCCAGTTCATCTTGTTTGCCATGTAAACCAGGGGTTTTCCTTGCTCCTATTGTTCCTCAGTCTCTGTCCTCCTGGTTTCAACCCTTGCCTGTCCTGACTCCGAACCTGCATGCCTAACCACTCTGCCTGTTCTGACTACCAGCCTGCCTATCCACCTGTACTGTTTTTGGACTTAGATCTGGTTTCTGACCCCTCCCTGACCTGATCTTGAGCCTAGTGTCTGGTACTGTTTGGACTCTGACATGGTTTATGAATTCTCGCCTGTCCCTGAGTTATAATAAATATTGACGCTCTATCATCTGCCTCCTGCGTGTGTTCCATTTTGTGTTGCACCCTTCCTTTTGGTCTCCTTACCTCAATGGGACTTCCTGGATAAAAAAATACATAAAAATGTGAATCACACAGGAAGGGAGATTATGACTACTCTACATGCTGCATGGCCCAAGCCTAGAATGAATTGCTCAGTCTGTGTCAAAGGAACCCATTTTAAACCTATTCTAAAGATCAAGTCAATTTCTTAACTTACATCTATGGAGTTTCAATGGGGCTTACAAATAGGATGCTCGAACAAAAGCAAAGATGAGTAGGCCTAAGTGTTGTCACAGCTAGCTAACACACTGATTTTTGTGAACTGATATCACAACAACAATCACAACATTATGCTGCTCTAATGCAGTTAAGTCCGTCCTCATACAAGACAAAAACACATTGCCATTGTATTTTTTGTTATTTAATGTGTAGTGAATAACATACTCAAGGCTCTAAGGCTATGTATACACAGATGGCCCAATTCTGATCTTTTGCACAATTATTGGCTAAAGATCTGATCTGATTGGTCAAAAAACTATAGTGCCACAAATATTCGAATTGGGCTGCCTGTATAAACACAGCCTAATAACTATTTGCACTGGTAGCTCTTTAAAACGCTAGGAGCACCAAACAGCATTTAGTACCAGAAAAATACATTGATTTAACATTGACTTAGATTTAGCCTATATTAGGCCTAAATGGCTGCACAGGCAGCCCAATTCTGATCTTTTGCCACTAATGGGTCTTTGAATATTTTTTGAAGCACATCTCCTGACTCCTCAAGTAGTAAATACATCTGAATCCCTTCAGGTCGAAATGTTTGCATCCCAGTGACGAAGGAGGCATATGGCTTGACATTCCAGGGATGGAGGTGCCGCTGAACTTCTCAATTTTGTGGCTCGGATAATACCGTAATCAGACGGACACTCTCTTAGATGGATTGATCCAATACTGCAATATGTAAGGGGGAGAAGGCTGTGTGCATGCAGTATAAAGGCTGCTCCCCACTCTGGCCCTCTCCACAGTCCCCTTGAACTCTCCCAGCTCTCGACCAAGTCTTCATACACAGCGCTGCATCTCGGCAGCCTCTACACACACACACACGCACGCACGCACGCACGCACGCACACACACACACACACACACACACACACACACACACACACACACACACACACACACACACACACACACACACACACACACACACACACACACACACAATTGAAGTACCTATCAAAAACCTTTACTAACGTTGATAGCATGTAGCAAGCCTACTTCTAAGATTACAGTAGACTAATTAATAACAGATAAATAGTTAATTAATAATGCATTAATTAATAGATAGTAGATTCATGGAAATAAGCTATTTGTTGTTTTGTTCATCTGACAAAAACAAAAGGTCTGTTTTCACATTTTTTTTACATAGGAAAACCATTGGCCGCGATATACACAGACCCAGGATATACATGGACCAACTGTGTCCATGTACGTTTTGTTAGTTTGTTTTCAGAGTTAAAATGGAACAGTCGGCAATGTGAAAAATGCTTATTTTTTTAACTGAAAAACAATTAATTTTTTTGGGGGGTGGCTTTGGCATATAGACAAAAAAGCAACTTGTTGTTTAGATTTTCACTTATGGGTCAGGTTCAATATTGGATGCCTGTTATTGGCCAAATGCAAAGCCAATTGTTATTATTACTATTAATTCTATTGATCTATCCTATTAATCTACTATCTATTAATTAACCTATTAAAGTCCAGGTGGCAGATAATGGACCTAATCAAATACATATGTAGTTGGTGCTGTATATTTAAGCAATAAGGCACGAAGGGGTGTGTTATATGTCCAATATACCACGGCAAAGGGCTGTTCTTATGCACAACGCTTTTATAAGTTGGTTACCAATGTAATTAGAGCAGTAAAAATAAATGAGACCGTATACCACGGGTATGACATAACATCTATCACAGCTGACAGCCAATCAGCATTCAGGGCTCGAACCACCCAGTTTATAATAAGTATATACATGGGTTATAAATTCTTTGATAGTTTACAATTGTACAATTTATGCTCCCTGCACATAAAAAACCCAGAACGCAAGATGGTAATTTCTATGACTCACATGGTGGAGGAACATATTGCCTGTTGTCACTACTTCTGCCGAAGTCGGTTCCTCTCCTTGTTCGGGCGGAGTTCAGCGGTCGACGTCACCGGTCTTCTAGCCATCACCGATCCACCTTTCATTTTCCATTTGTTTTGTCTTGTTTTCCCACACACCTGGTTTACATTTCCCTCATTACTTGTTGTGTATTTAACCCTCTGTTCCTCCCATGCTTGTGTGTGAAATTGTTTGTTGTTAAGTGCTTGTGCACATTTTGACTGGGTTTTGTACCCATATTTTGTTATTCTGGATGGTTTACAACCCAGTTCTGCTCTCCTGCGTCTGACTTCCCTGCCACCAGTTACGCACCCCTTACAGAATTTCACACCCACAATATGGAGTCAGCAGGAGCAGGTGGCCTGGTATAGGGGTTGAGGAGTGCGTCCGGGAGCACACGGCGATGCTCCACCATCTCCGCGTCGCCATGGACCGCGTGGCCCAAACCATTGACCGCTGGGAGAGACAGGTATTTCCTCCAGCGCCACCACCAGCACCACCAGGGTCTCCACTACTCGCCCCCCCTCACCCGGTCCTAGTGGGATTCGTCTCGCCCTTCCCTGGGAGTACGACGGGACGGATGCACGCTGCCAGGGTTTCCTGTTGCAGCTGGATCTCTACCTGGCAACCGTCCACCCGGCTCGTGAGAAGGTGTCCGCCCTCATCTCGTCCCTCTCGGGGAAAGACCTGGAGTGGGCCAACGCCGTGTGGGGAGAAGGAGATGCGGCACTGGACCATTTCAAGGATTTCACCCGCCGCTTCCGGGCAGCCTTTTCCATCTGAGGCAGGGGACGAGGAGCGCCCAGGAGATCGCTATGGACTTTTGGACCCTGGCCGCCGGTGCGGGATGGAACTACAGGGCCCTGATCGCCCACTATCACTGCAGTTTGCACAAGGACGTCAGTGGAGAGTTGGCCTGCAGGGACACCACCCTCACCTTCGACCAGCTGGTAGACCTGTCCATGCGGCTGGTCAACCTGCTAGCTACTCATGGACGTCCAGAGCGGGGTCTGTCGGTTCCATCCCCCAGCACCACCGCTCCAATGCCCATGGAGCTGGGAGGTGCTGCTCTCAGGGAGACTGGAGGAGGTTCCGTCTAGTGCACCATCTGTGGCAGCAGAGGTTATACTGCCGGTCGGTACCCTGTTGGTCCCTCTTGGGGTCGAGGCAGTAGGCAGGGCACTCTGGCATCACCCCAGGTGAGAAGGCACCATTTTCACCCAGAGCCTTCTGTTGCACACATGTTTTTGTTTGTTACTTTTCCTGAGTTTTCCCCGCATAAGGCGCTCGTCAATTCAGCCGCGGCTTGAAATTTAATAGACTGATCGTTTTCCTGTAGTTTAAGGATCCCCATCATTCCAGTGGCTATGCCGGGTACGCCACCGAAGCTCTGCCCCTGTGTTTTCTTCTCGAGGAAGCTCAGCCCGACGGAGCAAAACTATGACGTGGGGGACCGGGAGCTGTTGGCTGTCGTCAAGGCTTTTTGAAGGTGTGGAGACATTGGCTTGAGGGGGCTTAACACCCTTTTCTCATCTGGACTGACCACCGCAATCTGGAGTACATCCGGGGAGTGAGGAGACTGAACCCTCGCCAGGCAGGGTGGGCCATGTTTTTCATCCGTTTTGTTTTCACCCTTTCTTTCAGACCAGGTTCCCAGAATGTGAAGGCAGACGCATTGTCCCGGCTGTATGACACAGAGGAGCGGTCCATGGATCCCAGCCCCATACTCACGGCCTCCTGCCTGGTGGCGCCGGTAGTGTGGGAGCTGGACGCGGACATTGTACAGGCGTTGCGTGCAGAGCCCGCTCCCCTCCAGTGTCCCGCTGGGCGTCTGTATGTTCTGTCTGCTGTCCGTGACTGGCTGATCTATTGGGCCCACACGTCACCCTCCTCTGGTCATCCAGGCATTGGTCAGACGGTGCGCTGTCCGAGTGGGAAGTACTGGTGGCCCACTTTGGCTAAGGTCGTGAGGCTTTATGTTTCCTCCTGCTCGGTGTGCGGCCAGGTTAGTACGTGTTTAATTTTTTAAAATTATATTTTGTAATGGTGTAGTGTGCCGGCAGACTGCAAAGAATGTTACCAAACATTGTGCACCTATGAGAAACCCTTTTGTAGAATTATATTTTCAAATAAGCTTACTGTTAGTAACAATTTGATATGTAACATGTTTATGTAATGTTGTTGCAATAGTAATTACACAGTTACTACACAGGCGCCAGTTAATGTAAGGTGTTCCTTATGTGGTAAATTGCAAAACACATAAGATGTTGCTCAATGGCAGAGTAATGGGGTTGTCTCTAAAAATGGAGTTAAAAGTGTCCTAAAATAATTTCAGGCATTTTTCTTCCTTGTTCAGCCCTCCACAGACCTGCTGGCCTCATTTGTCATCTAACCCAAAATGCAAATTTTAGTATTTTGCTGTTGCTGTCTTGCTGAACAGTGTCTTTGAGCACGGACATGGTCAGGGGTAACAGGATGTCATATCTTCATTATAAGTCACCAAACCCACGTGGTACACACATTCCTCAGCTGACATATCCTGACAGGAGGGGACAGGATGAGGCCATCTGCTCATCCATTTGGCCAGTACACTGTACTGTAATCAAGGCACACACAAAGCATGCCACATGAAGCTTCAATATGCACACTTGTGCACGGGCCTCCAATATGTTGTTTACCTTGAAACAAGCTTATTTTTTCATTGAGACTTTAGCAGCACAGACAAAATGCAGTAAACATGTTTTCTATACACATACTTTACCATGATTCCAGACACCCTAATCATAGACTGTTTTCTCTGCTCCCGGAGCGCCAAGTCTAGGTCCAAAAGACTTCTTAACAGCTTCTACCCCCAAGCCATAAGACTCCTGAACAGCTAATCAAATGGCTACCCGGACTGTTAGCATTGCCCCCCCCTGTCTTTTATGCTACCTGGTTAACCTGTTGCGACGAGCAATCCCGTATCCGGGATCCTATTTATAGCCTCAAGCTCATTACCATAACGCAACGTTAACTATTCATGAAAATCGCAAGTTAAATGAAACAAATATATTTGCTCTCATGCTTAGCCTTTTGTTAACAACACTGTCATCTCAGATTTTCAAAATATGCTTTTGAACCATAGCTAAACAAGCATTTGTGTAAGAGTATTGATAGCCTAGCATAGCATTAAGCCTAGCATTCAGCATGCAACATTTTCACAAAAACAAGAAAAGCATTCAAATAAAATCATTTACCTTTGAAGAACTTCAGATGTTTTCAATGAGGAGACTCTCCGTTAGATACCAAATGTTCAGTTTTTCCAAAAAGATGATTTGTGTAGGACA
This sequence comes from Oncorhynchus keta, assembly GCF_023373465.1. NCBI lineage: Eukaryota > Metazoa > Chordata > Actinopteri > Salmoniformes > Salmonidae > Oncorhynchus > Oncorhynchus keta. The sequence goes on from NC_068439.1 coordinate 44,634,813, forward strand.
AATCGCTCCGTTTTGTTCAACACGTTTGGCTACGAAAAAAACCTGTATCCAGGAGTGTAATTATCACTGCAAGCTCATTAGCATAACGCAAAGTTAACTATTTATGAAAATCGCAAATGAAATGAAATGAATATATTAGCTCTCAAGCTTAGCCTTTTGTTAACAACACTGTCATCTCAGATTTTCAAAATATGCTTTTGAACCATAGCTAAACAAGCATTTGTGTAAGAGTATTGATAGCTAGCATAGCATTAAGCCTAGCATTCAGCATGCAACATTTTCACAAAAACAAGAAAAGCATTCAAATAAAATAATTTACCTTTGAAGAACTTCAGATGTTTTCAATGAGGAGACTCTCAGTTAGATAGCAAATTTTCAGTTTTTCCAAAAAGATTATTTGTGTAGGACAAATCGCTCCGTTTTGTTCATCACGTTTGGGTAAGGAAAACCCCCGAAAATGAAGTCATTACAACGCAAACTTTTTTCCAAATGAACTCCATAATATCGACAGAAACATGGCAAACGTTGTTTAGAATCAATCCTCAAGGTGTTTTTCACATATCTATTGATGATAAATCATTCGTGGCAATTGACTTTCTCCTCTGAAGAAAATGGAAACGCGCATGGAGCTGGAGATTATGCAATAATTTCGACGGAGGACACCGGGCGGACACCTGGTAAATCTAGTCTCTTATGGTCAATCTTCCAATGATATGCCTACAAATACGTCACAATGCTGCAGACATCTTGGACGAACGGCAGAGAGCATAAGCTCGTTCACGGCACATTCACAGCCATATAAGGAGACGATAGAAAAACAGGGCTTCAAAAAATTCTGCTAATTTCCTGTTTGAGTTTCCTCTTGGTTTCGCCTGTAGTTCCGTGCCACTCATAGATAATATCTTTGCAGTTTTGGAAACGTCAGAGTGTTTTCTATCCAAAGCTGTCAATTATATGCATAGTCGAGCATCTTGTCGTGACAAAATATCCCGTTTAAAACGGGAACGTTTTTTATCCAAAAATGAAAATACTGCCCCCCAGTTATAAAAGGTTAATGAGATATGCCTTCTTATTGTTTATGATATCTGATTGCATGAGACTATCAAGTTTCCTTCTCTGACTCCCTCCTCCTAGGGGTCGGCAAGTTCTACAAGTTCTAGGGTCCTATCAGCTATGATGGCTAAAATAGATTGGCATTCCCAGCAGAGCTATAAATTGTTCAAGATCTGATTCGCCATTGGGTAAAACAAGAGATGCTGTGTTTTACATACTATCGCCGCATATTTCAAGTTGTAAGACATCACGAGGTTTGGTCAAATCTGTAGCCCTTTCTAAAAGTACTCCTGGAGTATCCAAAATCATCACAAAAAAACAGCATAATCAAGGCTCTGAATCATACATGTGAAATTCAAAAACTGACGAATCTCTGTATTGCTGAATATATTGCGGTACACAGCACGGACACTTCTATCAATACCATCCCCACTGATTTATTACACAATTTTCCAATTCCTCAAAAACATTGTGTGGTTGCTCATAGTCATCGGACATAGGAGTTAAAGGAGGTGTGTGTGTGTGTGTGGGGGGGGTGTTGAAGATGTTGTGCTCTCATTCATTTGGATAATTAAGGATAGGAGTCCAAGGGGTACGTGTGATAATGGGTGTTCACGTGTTTGAGTTATTGATGGTAAGGGAATTACCCCCCTGTATTGGACAAAAATGAATGGCATGTCATTGGCATCGGACAAACCATATACACATTGTCCAATACCACCCAATTCGGCGTTGATTCATGCAAAGTGTATATTGCAAATGCCATATGGCAATTGCCAGTTGTAACACTTTAAAAATCCAACAGGTGGCGAATCCGCTCCACCATGGTTTTTCATATTGGAAATGTAACCCAAGTCAACATCCAAAAGCAACATTTTGAAAAAATGATTTTTTTGTCAAAAACTTATCACCCCTTAAAAAAGTGCTTTTCTGGACCGTTTTTCGAAATTCTTTCGATTTTTTTTGTCAATTACACATGTGTAAGAACTGTATGAATATACTTTTGTCCAATTTTATTATCATATATATATATTTTTTTACATGCGCATAAGTAATATGTTTTGTCCATTTTCAATATGATTTCATAGGAAGTCAAAAGTCAAAAGTCAAAAATGTCAAAATTTTGTAAAAAACTTCACACACCCTTAAAAAAGTGCTTTCTGGACCGTTTTTCGAAATTCTTTCGAATTTTGTGTCAATTACACACGCATAAGAACTGTATCAACATACTTTTGTCCAATTTTATTATCATATATGTATTTTTTTACATGCGCATAAGGAATATGTTTTGTCCATTTTCAATATGATTTCATAGGAAGTCAAAAGTCAAAGTCAAAAGTCACTTTTTTGGGGGGCCAAATACCATATGAAATTTGACATGCTCAAAAATCCTGCAGAAATGCAAAATTGACTGGCCTGATGAACAAAGGATGGCCTGGCAGTGATAATTGCTCCCTTCCAACGCTCGTTGTGTTGACTTCATCATGTCCATTTTGTGATGTTTTTTCACTGTTGAATCATATTGCAAGTGCACGTGCATTTGCAATATGGTTCAATGGGAATTTACCATATGAAATTTGACATGCTCAAAAATGCAAAATTGACTGGCCTGATGAACACAGGATGGCCGAGCAGTGACAGTTGTACCTTTCCATCACTCGTTGTGTTGATTTCATCATGTCCATTTGTTTATGTTTTCTCACTTTTGCAAAGTCACTGTGCATTTGCAATATGGTTCAATGGGCAGGTACCATCACAAATTTGTCATGCTATAAAAATCCTGCAGGAATGTGAAATTGACTGGCCCGATGAACTCGGGATGGCTGGGCAGTGATTCTGGTTCATCTCAATGGCTCGTGAGGATTGATTTCAGAATGTCACTTTGGTGATGGTACCTCACTGTTTAAACATATTGCAAATGGACAAGAGTCACCAGCAAGTCACTGTCCATCAGTCAATTAGATATCATTCTGACACCAAACTGATACAAACTGACACCAAACCCATTTTTTCCAACTCGCTTAGTAGCCAACTATCACATACTTCAGAGCTGGCCCAAAATTCACGACGCCTTTGTTTCTAACCATAAAAAAAACATAAAACACGTAGTTACGTTCTAGCTGCGGGTCCATTTCTTATGTTACGTGTAGGCCTAGCTGAGGCGACCCCGAATCCCAAGTTTCGGCTCGATCAGTCATTTGGTGTCCGAGCAAAACCCTAATTGGTGCTGAAAATCCACTTTTTTCCGTGACTTGCTACGGGGTCCTTGAATGAGCTATCAGACAGAAACGTTGGGGTCTGTCTATATGGGCCGAGACGGTCGCAATGCACCTAGTCTTGTGACTCTGGGACATTTCTAAATGTCGCCATTTTCGTGATGCAAAAATGAATTGAAGTCATTGCAAATGTACGAAGCTGTTTCTCGGTCTGAGAACCGTCTAGAGCCACGTAACTCACCACGCACTATCGCCCTGAGGTCTAGAACAGGATTCTAAAGTTTCGGAACTCTAGGTCTGATGGTTCTTTAAAAGTTCCAACAAGGTTAACTAATGCGGGCAGTGTCTGTCTCTACGCACCCCAATGGGTCCCTACTTCCAAGCTGTGTGTGTGTGTGATTTAGTTTTCCTTTGAAATTTTACGGGAAAAATGACTGATTTACAGTTCATGGGGGTTGCTTAATCACATATATGAAGTTTTGGAAAGATCTGACTTTTTAACCCCTCGAAACAGCCCACGAGACACCAATTATGGCACTTCCGGTTGGCACAGGAAGCTATAAGTCGAATTGTGCTTCTCACCCTAACGGTTCTCTCACTGTCACCCAAAAGCAAATGACATTGTGGGGCAGGCTTCATTTTGGGCCTACTTTTCTAATGGTCGCTGCGCTTAGACCGAGCGAGCTACGGTCAAGCGGGATATCTCGTTGAACTCGGCACGGCCTAGAGATTATGGTAATGCCATTGCCTGCTCTCTGTGTCTTTAAGCACCGCACTTTTAACTCCATACTTGCTGTGTGTGTGTGTGAGAGCTTTTCTTTGACATCTGCTGGGAGAAATGACTGATTTACAGTTCATGAGGGTTACCTAGTCACACATATGAAGTTTAGGAAAGATGTGACTTTTTTAACCCTTCAAAACAGACAGTGTGACCCAATTAAAGGCACTTCTGGTTGGCACAGGAAGCTCTAAGTAAACACATGTCTTGATTCACATAGACACTTACAGAATCCTGCGTTTTAAGTCTTTAAGTTAAGAATTGACTGATTTACACAGGGTTGAATGCACTATGTCTATCAAACTGCATGCAGTGTATGGATCAACACTGATAAGGTGATTTCAACCACTTCCGGTTGCTTCAGGAAGCTTAGAATTGGCACAGGTAGACTGCATAGTGGTCTGATGGACTGTCATAGAAGATAAGGCATTCATAACCCACATATGCTTCAGGTTGAATTTAGAGGTGCAGGCAATGTATTCCTATGGGGAGAGAAGTCAATGCAAACTCTTTGAAGTAAACACCTTCTTTTAACCATTAAGGGTTAATGCCACACGGTCAAGGTTAGGCTTGCACGGATCGGGAGGACCTTAGGAACGTACCTGAGGTCGAATTGTGCTTCTCACCCTAACGGTTCTCTCACTGTCACCCAAAAGCAAATGACATTGAGGGCCAGGCTTCATTTTGGTTCTGCTTTTTTTCAAGGTCACTGCACTCAGAGCGAGCTACGGTCAAGTGGGGCGTCTCGTTGAACTCGGCACAGTCTGGAGACTATGGTGATGCCATTTTTTGTGTTGATTTCAGAATGCCATTTTGGTGATGGTCCCTCTCCGTTTAAACATATTGCTAATGTACAAAAGTCAACTAGCAAGTCAGTGTCCATCAGTCAATTAGATGTCATTCTGACAACAAACTGGTACCAATTGACACCAAACCCACTTTTTCCAACTCATTTAGAAGCCAACTATCACATATGTCAGAGCAGGCCCATAATTCACAGCGCCTTTAGTTTAAAACATAATAAAAACGTAAAACACATAGTTACGTTCGAGCTGCGGGTCCAGTTCGGACATTATGTGAAGGCCTATGTGAGGCGACCCCGAATCCCGAGTTTCGGCTCGATAGGTCCTTCGGTGCCCGAGTAAAACCCTAATTGGTGCTGAAAATCCACTTTTTTCCATGCCTTGCTATGGGGTCCTTGAATGAGCCATCGGACAGAAACGTTGGGGTCCGTCTCTATGGGCCGAGCCGGTTTCAATGCACCTAGTCTTGTTTCTCTGAGACTTTTCTAAATGTCGTCATTTTCGTAATGGTCAAAATTAATTGAAGTCATTGCAAATGTACGAGGCTGTTTCTCGGTCCGAGAATCTTCTAGAGCCACCTAAGGTCTAGAACAGGTTTCTAAAGTTTTGGAACTCTAGGTCTGACGGTTCTTTTTTAGCTCGAACAAAGCTAACTATTGCAGGCACTGTCAGTCTCTACACACCCCAATACGTCCCTCCTTACAAGTTGTGTGTCTGTGTGATTTAGTTTTCCTTTGAAATTTTATGGGAAAAATGACTGATTTATAGTTCATGGGGGTTTCCTAATCACACATATGAAGTTTTGGAAAGATCTGACACTTCCAAAATACTGCAGTAAAAGAAAAAAATTTGGACAAAGCATTTACAGCATCCTGCAGTTATACAGTATTTGTCATATCCAAGTGAGATCCGAGTGAGCGTTTCGTGGTCAGTCTCTGTTATCTCTCCACCCCACAAACTGGGAGGCTGTGGTATTGTGAAGTGCTGAAATAATTGTTTTTGGGAAGCGCACAGGCATAGTTGGTCGGATTTACCAGATGGTCTACTAAAGTGTGACTTTGTCCTCGTGTTTCTTGGCTATTTACACTGTTTTGTTCATCTGCTAGGTTGTTTTTTTATGTTGATTTTAATGTAACTGCTAATTTAGCCAAGAGGCATCTGAGATTCTCCACCTTTACCACAGCAACTTCCGCCCTTAAATGGGCAGCTGAACATATTCGAGGGTACATTGAGCTTGATTAAGCGTGGAACACTCCAAAAGCCTTTTATTCCTGAACTTTTATTAATTTCTTATCATTATAGGGGTGGCAGGTAGCCTAGTGGTTAGAATGTTGGGCCAGTAACCGAAAAGTTGCTGGATCAAATCCCAGAGCTGACGAGGTTAACAATCTGTCGTTCTGCCCTTGAACAAGGCAGTTAACCCACTATCCCTAAGCCGTCATTGTAAATAAGAATTTGTTCTTAACTGACTTGCCTAGTTAAATAACATACCTTAAGGGAAGAATTCGGCAGTACCTGTATGGTTAGTGAGAAAGTCCATATTGCAAATGTACGGTCCCTTACTAGACGTCCGAAATCGTTTGTAAAATTCGCGGACGGCGTCGGGCCGAGCGGCAGGGCCGGACCTACCAGGAAGTCATCAAATGAACGTTGTCGGACATTCGGTTTCCGTTTTACAAAAATAATAAGATTTATGTCATTTTTCCCATGTCCCGGAAATTCCCACAAGAGGGCATAAGCAATCATATGGCTATTGCTACAAAACATCACGATTCACGACGGGGCCTTATCTCGAAAACTGAAAATATTTAGAAGCCGAAACTCGGTGAGCGTAGGGGCGGCATAATGGGCAGTTGGCCCCGAACAAGATGGCGTCTAGGCCTCAACGGTTTTTGAGTTATGGCCATTTATCTGGGATTAAAGGTCCAAAATGAAAATAGAGAAATTATTTTTCCACTTCACGTCAAAGTCAAGGAGCCTCCGGTGTCAATAAAAAAGAACCAGCCATTTATCTATCGTCATTTAAGAGAAATCGTACAACGACACCTTGGTGATGTTCACGGATAGGTGTTTTTTTTTTCAACGGTTACAGATCCAGTTGCAGGTTGTTCTTACGAATCTTTTTAAAGTGTGCTGCGGAGCTCTGCGAGATTTCTGTGATTTTCTATGATTTTCTGAAATAACACACACTCACTAAACCCTCCGTAAATAACTCAGTTCTTAACGTAAAGACTTAAAACTCGGGATTCTGTAAAGGCATACCCCAATCATGATATGAGTTTATTTATAGCTTCCTGTGCCAACCGGAAGTGCCTTTAATGGTGTCACAGTGGCAGTTTCCATGGGTTAAAAAGGTCAGATCTTTTCAAAACTTCATATGTGTGACTAGGTAACCCTCGTGAACTGTAAATCAGTCATTTCTCCCAGCAGATGTCAAAGAAAAGCTCTCACACGCACACACAGCAAGGATGGAGTGAAAAAGTGTGGTTCTTAAAGACACAGAGAGCAGGCAATGGCATAAACATAATGTCTAGGCCGTGCCGAGTTCAACGAGATATCCCGCTTGACCGTAGCTCGCTCGGTCTGAGCGCAGCGACCATTAGAAAAGTAGGCCCAAAATGAAGCCTGCCCCACAACGTCATTTGCTTTTGGGTGACAGTGAGAGAACCGTTAGGGTGAGAAGCACAATTCGACCTCAGGTATGTTCCTAAGGTCCTTCCGATCCGTGCAAGCCTAACGTTGACAGTGTGGCATTAACCCTTAATAGTTAAAAGATGGTGTTTACTTCAAAAGTTTGCATTGATTTCTCTCCCCATAGGAATACATTGCCTTTACCCCTAAATTCAACCTGAAGTCTATATGGGTTATGAATGCCGTATGAACCTGTCTTTGGTAACAGTCCATCAGGCCAGTATGAGGTCTACCTGTGTTGATTCTAAGCTTCCTGGACCAACCGGAAGTGGTTAAAATCACCCTAAAAGTGTTTTTCCATTACCTGCCTGCAGTTTGATAGACATAGTGCATTCAACCCTGTGTAAATCAGTCAATTCTTAACGTAAGGACTTAAAACTCAGGATTCTGTAAAAGCATAGCCCAGTGAGGATATGTGTTGACTTATAGCTTCCTGTGACAACCGGAAGTGCCTTAATTGGTGTCTCAGGGGCTGTTTCGAGGGGTTAAAAAAGTCAGATCTGTCCAAAACTTCATATGTGTGATTAGGCAACCCCCATGAACTGTAAATCAGTCATTTTTCCCATAAAATTTCAAAGGAAAACTAAATCACACAGACACACAACTTGGAAGGAGGGACGTATTGGGGGTTGTAGAGACAGACAGTGCCTCCAATAGTTAGCTTTGTTCGAGCTAAAAGAACCGTCAGACCTAGAGTTCCGAAACTTTAGAAACCTGTTCTAGACCTCGGGTCGATAGTGCGTGGTGAGTTAGGTGGCTCTAGAAGGTTCTCGGACCGAGAAATAGCCTCGTACATTTGCAATGACTTCAATTCATTTTGACCATTACGAAAATGGCGACATTTAGAAAAGTCTCAGAGACACAAGACTAGGTGCATTGAAACCGGCTCGGGCCATAGAGACGGACCCCAACGTTTCGGTCCGATAGCTCATTCAAGGACCCCATAGCAAGGCATGGAAAAAAGTGGATTTTCAGCACCAATTAGGGTTTTACTCGGGCACCGAAGGACCTATTGAGCCGAAACTCGGGATTCGGGGTCGCCTCACATAGGCCTTCACATAATGTCTGACCTGGACCCGCAGCTAGAACGTAACTATGTGTTTTACGTTTTTATTATGTTTTAAACTAATGGCGCTGTGAATTATGGGCCTGCTCTGACATATGTGATAGTTGGCTTCTAAATGAGTTGGAAAAAGTGGGTTTGGTGTCAATTGGTATCAGTTTGGTGTCAGAATGACATCTAATTGACTGGTGGACACTGACTTGCTAGTTGACTTTTGTACATTAGCAATATGTTTAAACGGAGAGGGACCATCACCAAAATGGCATTCTGAAATCAACACAAAAAATGGCATCACCATAGTCTCCAGGCTGTGCAGAGTTCAACGAGACGCCCCGCTTGACCGTAGCTCGCTCTGAGTGCAGCGACCTTGAAAAAAGAAGGCGCAAAAGGAAGGCTGGCCCTCAATGTCATTTGCTTTTGGGTGACAGTGAGAGAACCGTTAGGGTGAGAAGCACAATTCGACCTCGGGTACGTTCCTAAGGTCCTCCCGATCCGTGCAAGCCTAACCTTGACCCTGTGGCATTAACCCTTAACAGTTAAAAGAAGGTGTTTACATCAAAGAGTTTGCATTGACTTCTCTCCCCATAGGAATACATTGCCTGCACCTCTAAATTCAACCTGAAGCCTATGTGGGTTATGAATGCCTTATGAACCTGTCTTCTATGACAGTCCATCAGACCACTATGAGGTCTACCTGTGTCGATTCTAAGCTTCCTGGAGCAACCGGAAGTGGTTAGATTGACCCAAAAGGAGTTTTGATGTACATAACCTTCAAAGGTGAAAATGACTGCATTCAACACTGTGTAGATCATAGATCAGTCAATTCTTAACTTAAAGACTTAAAACTCAGGATTCTGTAAGTGTTTATGTCAATCAAGACATGTGTTTACTTATAGCTTCCTGTGCCAACCGGAAGTGCCTTTAATTGGGTCACACTGTCTGTTTTGAAGGGTTAGAAAAGTCACATCTCTCCAAAACTTCATATGTGTGACCAGGTAACCCTCCTAAACTGTAAATCAGTCATTTCTCCCAGCAGATGTCAAAGAAAAGCTCTCACACGCACACACAGCAAGGATGGAGTGAAAAAGTGTGGTTCTTAAAGACACAGAGAGCAGGCAATGGCATAAACATAATGTCTAGGCCGTGCCGAGTTCAACGAGATATCCCGCTTGACCGTAGCTCGCTCGGTCTGAGCGCAGCGACCATTAGAAAAGTAGGCCCAAAATGAAGCCTGCCCCACAACGTCATTTGCTTTTGGGTGACAGTGAGAGAACCGTTAGGGTGAGAAGCACAATTCGACCTCAGGTACGTTCCTAAGGTCCTTCCGATCCGTGCAAGCCTAACCTTGACCGTGTGGCATTAACCCTTAATAGTTAAAAGAAGGTGTTTACTTCAAAGAGTTTGCATTGACTTCTCTCCCCATAGGAATACATTGCCTTTACCCCTAAATTCAACCTGAAGTCTATATGGGTTATGAATGCCGTATGAACCTGTCTTTGGTAACAGTCCATCAGGCCAGTATGAGGTCTACCTGTGTTGATTCTAGGCTTCCTGGACCAACCGGAAGTGGTTAAAATCACCCTAAAATTGTTTTTCCATTACCTGCCTGCAGTTTGATAGACATAGTGCATTCAACCCTGTGTAAATCAGTCAATTCTTAACGTAAGGACTTAAAACTCAGGATTCTGTAAGTTTCTATGTCAATCAAGACATGGGTTTACTTATAGCTTCCTGTGCCAACCGGAAGTGCCTTTAATGATGTCACAGTGGCAGTTTCCAAGGGTTAAAAGGTCAGATCTTTTCAAAACTTCATATGTGTGACTAGGTAACCCTCATGAACTGTAAATCAGTCATTTCCCCAACAGATGACAAAGAAAAGCTCTCACACGCACACACAGCAAGGCTGGAGTGAAAAAGTGCGGTTCTCAAAGACACAGAGAGCAGGCAATGGCATAAACATAATCTCTAGGCCGTGCCGAGTTCAACGAGATATCCCGCTTGACCGTAGCTCGCTCGGTCTGAGCGCAGCGACCATTAGAAAAGTAGGCCCAAAATGAAGCCTGCCCCACAACGTCATTTGCTTTTGGGTGACAGTGAGAGAACCGTTAGGGTGAGAAGCACAATTCGACCTCAGGTACGTTCCTAAGGTCCTTCCGATCCGTGCAAGCCTAACGTTGACCGTGTGGCATTAACCCTTAATAGTTAAAAGAAGGTGTTTACTTCAAATAGTTTGCATTGACTTCTCTCCCCATAGGAATACATTGCCTGCACCCCTAAATTCAACCTGAAGTCTATATGGGTTATGAATGCCGTATGAACCTGTCTTTGATAACAGTCCATCAGGCCAGTATGAGGTCTACCTGTGTTGATTCTAGGCTTCCTGGACCAACCGGAAGTGGTTAAAATCACCCTAAAAGTGTTTTTCCATTACCTGCCTGCAGTTTGATAGACATAGTGCATTCAACCCTGTGTAAATCAGTCAATTCTTAACGTAAGGACTTAAAACACAGGATTCTGTAAAAGCATAGCCCAATGAGGATATGTGTTGACTTATAGCTTCCTGTGCCAACCGGAAGTGCCTTAATTGGTGTCTCAGGGGCTGTTTCGAGGGGTTAAAAAAGTCAGATCTGTCCAAAACTTCATATGTGTGATTAGGCAACCCCCATGAACTGTAAATCAGTCATTTTTCCCATAAAATTTCAAAGGAAAACTAAATCACACAGACACACAACTTGGAAGGAGGGACGTATTGGGGGTTGTAGAGACAGACAGTGCCTCCAATAGTTAGCTTTGTTCGAGCTAAAAGAACCGTCAGACCTAGAGTTCCGAAACTTTAGAAACCTGTTCTAGACCTCGGGTCGATAGTGCGTGGTGAGTTAGGTGGCTCTAGAAGGTTCTCGGACCGAGAAATAGCCTCGTACATTTGCAATGATTTCAATTCATTTTGACCATTACGAAAATGGCGACATTTAGAAAAGTCTCAGAGACACAAGACTAGGTGCATTGGAACCGGCTCGGCCCATAGAGACGGACCCCAACGTTTCGGTCCGATAGCTCATTCAAGGACCCCATAGCAAGGCATGGAAAAAAGTGGATTTTCAGCACCAATTAGGGTTTTACTCGGGCACCGAAGGACCTATCGAGCCGAAACTCGGGATTCGGGGTCGCCTCACATAGGCCTTCACATAATGTCTGACCTGGACCCGCAGCTAGAACGTAACTATGTGTTTTACGTTTTTATTATGTTTTAAACTAAAGGCGCTGTGAATTATGGGCCTGCTCTGACATATATGATAGTTGGCTTCTAAATGAGTTGGAAAAAGTGGGTTTGGTGTCAATTGGTATCAGTTTGGTGTCAAAATGACATCTAATTGACTGATGGACACTGACTTGCTAGTTGACTTTTGTACATTAGCAATATGTTTAAACGGAGAGGGACCATCACCAAAAGTGACATTCTGAAATCAACCCTAACGAGCCATGGAGATGAACCAGAATCACTGCCCAGCTATCCCGAGTTCATCGGGCCAGTCAATTTCACATTCCTGCAGGATTTTTATAGCATGACAAATTCGTGATGGTACCTGCCCATTGAACCATATTGCAAATGCACAGTGACTTTGCAAAAGTGAGAAAACATAAACAAATGGACATGATGAAATCAACACAACGAGTGATGGAAATGTACAACTATCACTGCTCAGCCATCCTGTGTTCATCAGACCAGTCAATTTTGCATTTTTGAGCATGTCAAATTTCATATGGTAAATGCACATTGAAACATATTGCAAATGCGTGCGCACTTGCAATATGATTCTATAGTGTAAAAACATCACCTAATGGACATGATGAAATCAACACAACGAGTGATGGAAATGTACAACTATCACTGCTCGGCCATCCTGTGTCCATCAGACCAGTCAATTTTGCATTTTTGAGCATGTCAAATTTCATATGGTAAATGCACATTGAAACATATTGCAAATGCGCGCGCACTTGCAATATGATTCTATAGTGTAAAAACATCACCTAATGGACATGATGAAATCAACACAACGAGTGATGGAAATGTACAACTATCACTGCTCGGCCATCCTGTGTCCATCAGACCAGTCAATTTTGCATTTTTGAGCATGTCAAATTTCATATGGTAAATGCACATTGAAACATATTGCAAATGCGCGCACTTGCAATATGATTCTATAGTGTAAAAACATCACCTAATGGACATGATGAAATCAACACAACGAGTGATGGAAATGTACAACTATCACTGCCCGGCCATCCTGTGTTCCCATAGCGAGCATTAATATCAGAATGACCGGTAAATGCATTTACAACCATATTTTTATTTTTGGGTTACCAGTTGCACAACAATGCACGTGCATTTGCAATATGATTCTATAGTGAAAAACATCACCTAATGGACATGATGAAATCAACACAACGAGTGATGGAAATGTACAACTATCACTGCTCGGCCATCCTGTGTCCATCAGACCAGTCAATTTTGCATTTTTGAGCATGTCAAATTTCATATGGTAAATGCACATTGAAACATATTGCAAATGCGCGCGCACTTGCAATATGATTCTATAGTGTAAAAACATCACCTAATGGACATGATGAAATCAACACAACGAGTGATGGAAATGTACAACTATCACTGCTCGGCCATCCTGTGTCCATCATACCAGTCAATTTTGCATTTTTGAGCATGTCAAATTTCATATGGTAAATGCACATTGAAACATATTGCAAATGCGCGCGCACTTGCAATATGATTCTATAGTGTAAAAACATCACCTAATGGACATGATGAAATCAACACAACGAGTGATGGAAATGTACAACTATCACTGCCCGGCCATCCTGTGGTCCCATAGCGAGCATTAATATCAGAATGACCGGTAAATGCATTTACAACCATATTTTAATTTTTGGGTTACCAGTTGCACAACAATGCACGTGCATTTGCAATATGATTCTATAGTGAAAAACATCACCTAATGGACATGATGAAATCAACACAACAAGTGATGGAAATGTACAACTATCACTGCTCGGCCATCCTGTGTTCATCAGACCAGTCAATTTCACATTCCTGCAGGATTTTTATAGCATGACAAATTCGTGATGGTACCTGCCCATTGAACCATATTGCAAATGCACAGTGACTTTGCAAAAGTGAGAAAACATAAACAAATGGACATGATGAAATCAACACAACAGGTGATGGAAATGTACAACTATCACTGCTCAGCCATCCTGTGTTCATCAGACCAGTCAATTTTGCATTTTTGAGCATGTCAAATTTCATATGGTAAATGCACATTGAAACATATTGCAAATGCGCGCGCACTTGCAATATGATTCTATAGTGAAAAAACATCACCTAATGGACATGATGAAATCAACACAACGAGTGATGGAAATGTACAACTATCACTGCTCGGCCATCCTGTGTCCATCAGACCAGTCAATTTTGCATTTTTGAGCATGTCAAATTTCATATGGTAAATGCACATTGAAACATATTGCAAATGCGCGCGCACTTGCAATATGATTCTATAGTGTAAAAACATCACCTAATGGACATGATGAAATCAACACAACGAGTGATGGAAATGTACAACTATCACTGCCCGGCCATCCTGTGTTCCCATAGCGAGCATTAATATCAGAATGACCGGTAAATGCATTTACAACCATATTTTTATTTTTGGGTTACCAGTTGCACAACAATGCACGTGCATTTGCAATATGATTCTATAGTGAAAAACATCACCTAATGGACATGATGAAATCAACACAACGAGTGATGGAAATGTACAACTATCACTGCTCGGCCATCCTGTGTCCATCAGACCAGTCAATTTTGCATTTTTGAGCATTTCAAATTTCATATGGTAAATGCACATTGAAACATATTGCAAATGCGCGCGCACTTGCAATATGATTCTATAGTGTAAAAACATCACCTAATGGACATGATGAAATCAACACAACGAGTGATGGAAATGTACAACTATCACTGCTCGGCCATCCTGTGTCCATCAGACCAGTCAATTTTGCATTTTTGAGCATTTCAAATTTCATATGGTAAATGCACATTGAAACATATTGCAAATGCGCGCGCACTTGCAATATGATTCTATAGTGTAAAAACATCACCTAATGGACATGATGAAATCAACACAACGAGTGATGGAAATGTACAACTATCACTGCTCGGCCATCCTGTGTTCCCATAGCGGGCATTAATATCAGAATGACCGGTAAATGCATTCACAACCATATTTTCATTTTTGGGTTACCAGGTGCCTATTTTCAATCACCAGTTGCACAACATGCGTATCCATCAGAATATTTTAAACAGTCCATAAAGCACTCAGGACTGCCCCCATAGATAGAGGGCCGTAGTAGGGTACTCCCATAGCGGGCATGGATAATAGGAGTCCCGGTAAATGCATTTACAACCATATTTTAATTTTTGGGTTACCAGTTGCACAACAATGCACGTGCATTTGCAATATGATTCTATAGTGAAAAAACATCACCTAATGGACATGATGAAATCAACACAACAAGTGATGGAAATGTACAACTATCACTGCTCGGCCATCCTGTGTTCATCAGACCAGTCAATTTCACATTCCTGCAGGATTTTATAGCATGACAAATTCGTGATGGTACCTGCCCATTGAACCATATTGCAAATGCACAGTGACTTTGCAAAAAGTGAGAAAACATAAACAAATGGACATGATGAAATCAACACAACAGGTGATGGAAATGTACAACTATCACTGCTCAGCCATCCTGTGTTCATCAGACCAGTCAATTTTGCATTTTTGAGCATGTCAAATTTCATATGGTAAATGCACATTGAAACATATTGCAAATGCGCGTGCACTTGCAATATGATTCTATAGTGAAAAACATCACCTAATGGACATGATGAAATCAACACAACGAGTGATGGAAATGTACAACTATCACTGCTCGGCCATCCTGTGTCCATCAGACCAGTCAATTTTGCATTTTTGAGCATGTCAAATTTCATATGGTAAATGCACATTGAAACATATTGCAAATGCGCGCGCACTTGCAATATGATTCTATAGTGTAAAAACATCACCTAATGGACATGATGAAATCAACACAACGAGTGATGGAAATGTACAACTATCACTGCCCGGCCATCCTGTGTTCCCATAGCGAGCATTAATATCAGAATGACCGGTAAATGCATTTACAACCATATTTTTATTTTTGGGTTACCAGTTGCACAACAATGCACGTGCATTTGCAATATGATTCTATAGTGTAAAAACATCACCTAACGGAGATGATGAAATCAACACAACGAGTGATGGAAATGTACAACTATCACTGCTCGGCCATCCTGTGTTCATCAGACCAGTCAATTTTGCATTTTTGAGCAAGGTCAAATTTCATATGGTAAATGCACATTGAAACATATTGCAAATGCACGTGCACTTGCAATATGATTATATAGTGAAAAAACATCACAAAATGGACATGATGAAGTCAACACAACGAGTGATGGAAAGGAACAACTATCACTGCCCGGCCATCCCGAGTTCATCAGGCCAGTCAATTTTGCATTTCTGCAGGATTTTTTGAGCATGTCAAATTTCTTACGTCATTTGGCCCACA